>NC_044557.1:90444566-91069566 GCF_007565055.1 Rhinopithecus roxellana
ATAAAAAATGTATAGTACTTCCCCCGTCTCTCTTGTTTCTGGCCATGCAATGTGCTTGTTCTCCCCTCGCCTTCTGCCATGATTGTACATTTCCTGAGGCCTCCCCAGAAACCAAGCAGATGCTAGCATCATGCTTCCTGTACAGCTTGCAGAACAGTGAGCCAATTAAGTTTCTTTTCCTTATAAATTAAAAAAAAAAAACATTAAGTTGTATACTTGTGATGTGTGCAATTTTCTGGATATTATACATCACTTAGAAGTTTTTGAAAAATGCAGTAAAGTAAATGATGACTCCCATCCACTTTAGCTCCTTCATATTCCCTGATTTGCTTTCTATGTCCTGGGCATAGCCAGAGCTCAGGTCTCTATAACATACCACTGTATCCTGGGTTAACAGAGCAAGCAGCCATTTTTATTCCCATAACAAATCAGCAGGCTGATAAACAAGTGTATTACTGAATGTGCATGTGCCTGTTTTTCTGGTTGTTTTATTTTCACTTCTTTAACATAAAAACCAACACACGCTGGGTCTTAAGAGTCTGCTCCAAAGAAAGCCTATCAAGTTCTGATTAGCTGCAATCGAGAAAGAATCTTTTCAATGAATGAAAATGAAGCAAGCTTTTATGGGCCTATTATCCGAGGACATACAGTGATATTTTTATTCTCCATATTTGACCTTAAAAATGTTTTGTAGTTTGTCAAGGATATAATTTTCACCCAGTCGGGCTGCAGGGGCAGCTAATTAAGTGGTGTTTAATGACATTTGTTCCTTAAAGGAGCCCTGATTAAATGTACCATGGAATTTTTTACCAAATCAAGCAATTCACCCAATTTTCAAATGTGCTTAATAAGCCAGGCCCAAGCCATTACAGCCTGCCAGCTGTGTGGCTGATGTGGTCTAGGCTGGAAGATTTTAAAACTTGCTGAGAATGTCCTGCCTCCATTCTTTGTTCTGGCTGTTCCTCCCACCCGGAATATTCTTCTTCACTTCCCCTTACCTGAATCACTCCTATCCTCCTGGTGGGTCAATCTGAAACCCCATGGGCTCCTTAAAATTTCCCCATCAGGAAGGGAACATCACACACTGGGGCCTGTCGGGGGGTGGGGGACTGGGGAAGGGACAGCATTAGGAGAAATACCTAACGTAAATGACAGGTTGATGAGTGCAGCAAACCAACATGGCACATGTATAACTATGTAACAAACCTGCACGTTGTGTGCATGTACCCCAGAATTTAAAGTATAATAATACATTTTAAAAACTTAATTTTAAAAATAAATTTTAAAAAATGTTTCTGATTTAGCCTGTCTCAGCTCTCCCTCCTCCAAGCTCCTATAACGTCTAGAGCATGGCCCTGGTCTGTGAACTTGTGCCCATATCCCAAGTTCTTTGCTCCCCTTTCATGTATATGCCTCTTATGACCCCAATTAAATTATAACCAGTGTGAACTGAGGAACCATTTTTAGAATTCTTCTAAGTGTCAGAGCTTTACACAGTCCTAAGGACACAGAACAATCCAGATTTAGAGAAAGCAGGGCAAGTGCTTTAGGAGGAGATGCAGATGTCATAATCCTGACCCTTAGTGGCAGCATGGCCTTGGGCACTTAATTATTAATTTTCTTCTCTAAAACTGAGCTTCCTCACTTTAAAAGAAAAAAATGTTATTCTTTGTATGAAATCTAGTAGAAATTACATAAGAAAATGCAGTGGCTCTCATATGCTAGTTTGCCTAAGAATTACTGGAGTGATTATTAAAAATGAAAAATCCTAGCCCCCTAGAAATTCTGACTAGGTCTAGAAAGATGCGCAGAAAGATCTAGAAAGATACATTTTTTATAAGTACCACTCAACCATGCATGTTATGCTCGTGGAGGTGTTTCAAATATCAGTCTTTGAGAAACACTGAGATGCAAAACAATAACAACAATTACTATTATTATAAAGCCAAATTATGTTGAAACTTAAAGTGGCCTAACAGGTCTTCAATGCACCACCCAATTGAAGAACAAATTAAGAGATAAAAAGGCACTAAAATGAATATTGGTCACAATGTGCACCACCCAATTGAAGAACAAATTAAGAGATAAAAAGGCACTAAAATGAATATTGGTCACAATGTCACCTTTATTTTTTAATAAAAGCTAATAATGAAAAATGTGGCTTGTGTATGTGAGCAAGTGGACTTCCTAACACTGAATTCTAGGATTAGAAAGACTCATTCATTCTACCCCTATACAAGTATCTTGCTCCTGTAAAATTCAGAGCATGGAGCCACAGAGCTCCCTTCACAACCACCATCACCACACACCTCGAAAAACAGTAAAAGGTAGAGTAAAGATATGTAATTCCTTATCCCAAGCCTACCAATCAGGGAGCAGAGAAGCTAAGAGTGTTACTCCAATGAATGTCCCTTTACAGAGAGGAAACATCAGGAATAAGAAACTGGTGTTTCTCCCAACACTTAACATGTGTGCTATGATCTGGAAGATTGTGTCCCTCCAAAATTTATGTTAAAATCTAACCATCATTGTGACGGCATTAGAAGGTGAAGACTTTGGAGATCATGCAGGTAGAGGCCTCAGAATGGGATTGGTATCTTTATAGAAGAAGCCTGAGAGAGGCCACTCACCCTTTCCTTAAATGTTAGTGCCCAATATATGAGGCAGGAAAGACTAGAGTTCACGCCTTCCGCCACGCGAGGACACAGCCAGAAAGCACCATGTATGAACAAGAAAGCCGGCTATCATCAGGCACCAAATCTGCAGGAATCTTGACTTCAAGTTTCTAGCCCCTGGAACTGTAAGTAATAAATTTCTGTTGTTTATAAGCTACCCAATCTATGATATTTTCTTATAGCCAAATGAACTAAGACAGGGTGCCAAGATACACTTTACAGTTCCTGTATCATTTAATGCTCACAATAGCCTCTTATGGGTGAAGTGAAGCACAGAAGTATTAATCATCCAATAGATGATCAATAAATAAAATTCTTCTTTCTATTTCTACCCAGTTCATAAGCAAAACCACATTGATCTACTCAACTTCATCCTTACATACCTCTTTTTTTTATTTCAGTCAAAATGATCACCCCATTGCCATCCACACTGCCATACTCAGGCCCCATCCTATCCCTTTTTTTGTTTTTTTTGTTTTTTTTGGGACAGAGTCTTGCTCTGTCGGCCAGGCTGGAGTGCAGTGGCACCATCTCGGCTCACTGCAAGCTCCACCTCCCGGGTTCAAGCGATTCTCCTGACTCAGCCTCATGAGTAGCTGGGACTACAGGCATCTGCCACCATGTCCGGTATTGTATTTTTAGGAGAGACAGGCTTTCACCGTGTTGGCCAGGCTGGTCTCCAACTCCTGACCTCAGGTGATCTGCTCGCCTCGGCCTCCCAAAATGCTGGGATTTACAGGCGTAAGCCACAGCGCCCAGCCATCCCACCACTTAATTATCGATGTTCTTTCTGCCTATGAGGCTAGCAGAGATGCTCACAGTCACAGGGCCACCCCTGTAGAGTCAGGGTTCATCTTTTTCGAGTGGTTTTCAGCATTGGTGCTCTGCCAAATAAATGCCAACCCAGATTAATCTAGTTAGACCCAAAATGCAGATCAAAAGCCTGTTATATGTTAGAAATGAAAATTTTTTATGGGGCACACTCCACCTTTTGAGGATCCATCCTGAACCATTCAGTGGAATACTGTTCTGTCCCTGTGGTTTGTGCGCGGCTCAACCCCTTTTACTCCCAGTAGGTGTGTGATCTTTGCCTAGCCCATCAGAGGATACCATCTGATGGACACTATGAGTGGTTAAAGGAATGGACACGTGACCCAAGTGGACCCAATCAGAGTCCCCCTGGGCACTTTTGCCTGAGCTACTGAGCAACATCCTCCCTCCTCTTCTCAGGCCTCTGACTTTAGGACCCATTCAGCTCAAAGCCATTGGCCGCCATGTTTTCCTGCCTCACAAAGGAAGCAGAGTGAAGAGACTGAGGGACGCAATACTGGGGCAGTGATGACCACCTGAAACCAGCTAGGCTGAGAGTCTGCCCAAATCCTAGACTTCTTTCTTTATGTGACCCCAGAAGCTTCTTTTCTGCTTTGTTATTTGCTTGGCATTCTTTTAGTTGCAGAAGAAAGAGCCCTGGATGAATATCATGCTTCCGTGCTTTTCTGCAATTCACACCCATGGCCCAGCACACAGGCCGGACCAACCTTCCCTATCCTGTCTCTGGCCATGATTCTCTCTTGATGCAAGTCAACCCACATTAACATAAGTGCACTAGGCACCATCGTGTTAAGCCTTAGAAATGCAATAAGGAACAAGAAAGATCCAGGTCCTTCCCTGGAGTTGTCAGAGTCCAGGGGTGTTCAGAGAAATGAAGCAGTTTGTAAGGATAGAATGTGCTAGGCGCTGTGGTGGTGGAGTACTCAAGCCCCCTTCAGCCCAGGCCCTGGAAGGTTTCTGTCCACTTTCATCGGAACTCAGACTCATAGTGCTCTGAGGCCCATTCCCAGGTCTGTCCTGCTCTTTGTAGCTGTCTTTCCTCTCTGGTTTATCAGTCCTAAGTTTGTACAGCCTCCTGCAGACACTTCCTCTCCATTTTCTGTGATCAAGGAGCACATGAAGCAGGAGCTAAAGTCTCAAAAATTCCTTAATTTTCTTTGTTTAATAAAAGATGAAGAAACTGCCCCTTATCTGGGTTTGGGAAAGTGAAATCACCACCAACCCGAAAGGCCGTCCAGAGCCTCATCAACAAAGCCCAGGTCACGGCTTCCCTCAGCAGGGACTGCTCCAAACTCTCAGCTCTCCTTGTCTTTCCCAACCTTCCGATGGGAACAGGGGCCTAGGAAAATCCTTCCCTTTATCCTGCAATAAAGAGGCAAGATATGCAAACATAACTAACAAAGGGACCCCTGAGTTACCCTAACTCGCTGGATGTTCGGATTTCCAACTTACTAGCTGGTAACTCAGAACAAGTTACTAACGTCTCCAAGCCTCAGTTTACTCATTTGCAAAACAAGAGCAATAATGGATTCTCCTTGGCAGGACTGGATGTGAGGCATACAGATGTGAAGTCAGGAAAATCCGTAAAACAGTCCTTGGTATGCAGCAAGGCCTGGAACTTGCTAGTAATTATCACAAGAGGCTCATACCGCATTCTTCCTAAAGAAGACAGGAGGAGAGGGAGACAGGATAGGCTTTTGAAGTGGCTCATGGGTGCGCGACAGAAATCAAAACACTTTTTGAAGATAGAGCTGCGTCTGTGGCAGAAAGGGAACCACTGAGCAAGAAGGTATGCACACTTCAGTGACTTAAATCCCCACTGCAGCTTTGCTTTTTAGGTTTAAGAAAAAACATCAACCAAATAAAACTTTTTTTCATTGTATTTTTTTTTCATTGCGTCACTCACCCCCAAATCCCTCTCCCACAAGAGCTGCTGTAGTCAACACTCCCCCAAGAAGTTCCCTGACTGAAGCTGTTGTTAGCTTCCTGATTGTAATACAGAGGTACAGATTCGGAAAGTTAGCCTAGACCACAGGGGTCACCCATGAGACCACCCCCACAAAAGCAATCTCCATGACAGTTCCCACCCTCTGGGAGGCTACTATTCCATTTGCAAAGACACTCCTTCCCAGAAAATCCTCCTACCTAGCTAGAAGGCTGAGGGTGCCATGCATCCCATTCTCTTCAATCCTGGCTTCATTCTCATGGGAACTTTTAATTGTCCAACCATCCCGCTGCATGGTGACTCTGGGCCTCCCTGAGCTGAGCTGGCATTCCTTCCTGGGTTGTACTTCTCAACTTTTGTACAACCTCCACCTTACAAACTCTCCAACACTCTCACAGGGTGTCACAGAGCGACAATAACACCTACTAACACTTGTTGGGAATTTGCTGAGTCCTGAGCACTGTGCTAAGCCCTTAACATGCACTGCCTGTTTTAATCCTTAGAAGGACTTAAGAGACAAGGACCATGACTAGATTCACCTGTTAGATGAGAATACCAAGGCTTGCAAGGCTAAGGGCATGCCAATAAGTGGCACACAACTAATGACTGGGGAACAGGGTTTGAATGAGCTCTGTTTGACATCAGAGCCAGAGCTTTAAAGTCAGGCAAATACACAGATTTGGAGAGACGCTGACTCAAACAAGAATGTGGAGGCAAGGTGGAGCACGTGAGAAATGTTTACGGAAACAAATTGACAGGAACTAGTAACTGGTCAGGCTCTGCCTGTGAGGAAAAGGGAGGAGTCACAGACAACTCCTAAATCTGTGGCCAGAGCTGCTGGGTGAAAACCGGATGTCTTTTACTGAGGTGAGCATTGTGTTGGGTAGAAAGGATGATGCGATCTGTCTGAGGTGTGTGCGAGGCCAGGAGCAAAGACAATGGACTCCTGTTGCTGACACCACCACAATTCTTTGAGCTTCCAGAGCCCCTCAGCCTTTCTAAACCTGTTTCCTTGAGGTTAAAATTATGATAACACTCCCAATGCTTACCTCACAAGGCTGCTGGGAGGACCTAATGGTACCACATCACATTCGTTTATAAACCTCATGGTCCAGCAGGACAGGTAGATAAATAAACAGACAATCACGATACCATGTATAGGTGCTATGATAAAACAGTCACACAGTCATATCACTGTGAATATCATACCATTTGTGATATCATACTCTCTGCCTGTTATGTGTTAGGCAGACTCTGGTGACAGTGGGCAAAATAGACATGGCCCCGGCTCTCAGAGAGATTCCTGTCTCACTGGAGAGATAGACATTAACCAAATAATTGTAAAAACATGCAGCAAAACTGTGACTGTGACCAGTACCAGGAGAGAGGACAATGAGTTATGAACATCTATGTTGGGCCAGAGAAGCAGGGGACAGGAAGTGCTTTTTAGGAAATGATGCCCACGGGGATAGCTGACGTGTGACTGAGCATTAACCAAGCCAAAGAGAACTCGAAAATGTACTCGCTGGCCTGCAATGTTTATGACAGACTTCCTAGAAGAGTAAACTCAGCTGGGTTGAGAGAAGCAGCAATCAGTGAACAGATATTATCAAGCACCCATGATGCATCAAGCACTGGGTCCCCAGAAGAGTTGAACATCTGAGGCTACAGCAATTGGGAAAGAGCAAATAGGGATGGGGCTGAGTGGCAGGTAAGGAAGTGTGATCCATTAGAGAGGCTGGAGCCTTGGATGCATGGAGTGAAATCGTCAGGAGCATTGCCTAGACCAGGCCATAGAGAGCTTGGGCATCAAGCTTGTGTCCTAAGGGAGCTCACTTAGTCTCAGAAAATATAGAAAACCTATGGTCCCACCACACTAGGTGGCAGAGCTAGAATTCAAACCCCAGTGGCCCAGCTCCCAATCCAGGGCTTACATCCCAGCATGAGACGCTTTTCTTAGACAGTTCTTAGAAGTCTGGCAAATAACAGCAATAATAACAACCAAGATAACAACAATTAATACTTATTGCATACTTACTATGTGCCAGGTGCTATTGTAAGCACTTTATATGTTTTTAATTCTTTTAAACAAGTCTATAAAATAGATATTGTCATTATCCCCTATTTCACAGATGAGTCTATCGATGCACAGGAAGGTTATATTATTCAGCGAAGGCGACACAGCTAGGAAGAGAAAGTGCTGGGTTGTAAACCAGCAGCCTGGCTCCAGAATTCATGATCTCATGGCCTATGTTCCGTAGGCATGCTGCACGGATGGCCCATCTTGGCACTGACACACACGTCTCAAGGCAGCCGCAGGCAGGTGTAGGCCTCCTTCCCCACTGATGTTGAGTTTGACCTTGTATCTTGCTTCACTGAATAGAATGTGGCAAAAGTGACTATGTGTGAGTCCCAGGCCTGGGCCTCAAAAGGCATCATATGTTTCTGACTGACCTGTAGGGATCAGCCTCACCAGAAGAACACATGTAAACTAGCCAACTTGTCCTAGAAGAAGAGACACATGGAGTGGAGCTGCCCACTCAACTCAGACTCATGAGGGAGAAATGAATGCTGACATTTATGCCATGAAAATCGTGGTTTGTTGTAAACAGCAATGGTTCATTAATAAAGAAAATGAAATACAGTGATACAGAAAGTTACTTGCCCATGACAGGCTATAAAGTGGAAAAGGGGGAAAGTTGCAAGGCTGGATGCAGTGGCTCACACCTATAATCCCAGCACTTTGGGAGGCAGAGGTGGGTGGATAGCTTGAGCTCAGGGGTTCAAGACCAGCCTGGGCAACATGGCAAAACCCTGTCTCTACCAAAAGTACAACAAATTAGTCCAGTGTGGTGGTGCACACCTGTGGTCCCAGCTACTCGGGAAGCTGAGGTGGGAGAATCACTTGAGTCTGGGAGGTGGAGGTTGCAGTGAGCCATGATCATGCCACTGTACTCCAATGTGGGTGACAAAATTAAGATCCCATTTCCAAAAAAAAAAAAAAAGGTTGCAGACATAAAGCATGGTGATGGATGGATGGATGATGGATGGATGGATAGATTAGATAGATGATAGACAGACAGATAGATAGATAGATACATAGATAGATAGATAGATAGATCTAATGACCTCATTAAGGTGTGTGAGTGTGCTTGTTTTCATGTGTACTTTTATTGTGTGTATATGAATAGGTCTGAAATTATTCACATAAACTGTTACCAATGGCTATCCCTGGGCATTATCATTCCTAGACTGTATCTAACTCAATTTGTGACCTTGGCCCAAGACCTTTTTGGTTTCTGTGGACTTTAGTATCCCAATCCACTGAAAGAAGGGGTAGTCACCTTCTAGTTCTGACATATTATGGTTCTGTGAATAGTAACACCCATCTTGCCAGAATTCTGTAATGATTACTTAATACAATAAGAAAGATTTGTTACGCATTAATTGAAAATCACTTGGAGAGCCGAGAAAATAAATCCCAAACAAGAGTCATTCTCAGGCCTTATCCTCCAATCCACTGTTCAATATGAGCATAAATGACCTGGGCCCTTGGCCAATCACATCATAAGGCAAAATGTCATGACTGTGACCCAGCTGTTAGCTTTCCCCAGTAACACGGGTCTCTCTTCTCCTGAGATGCAGGAGGGCCCACCAGCATTAACTCTCAGGATTTATGAAGCATTGAGGAAGGGGTCTCTCCCCTCTGCAGATGGAGAAAAACCACAGAAAAAGAATCCTTTCACTCTCCCTACCATGTTACTGAGACTGAATATATTAAAATATTAACATCACCAAGAAGTAAAAGGACCTTGCTTTTCACAGAAGTTCATAAATTCCTTCAGAATTTAGCAGACAAGTATCCCCACCCAGGACCCCTACCCTGAAGAACAATTCATTGCACTTATTCAAGTCACATGTAATGAGTCACAATGTACCATTCCTTGTGCTTAGGGACTGTAAGACAAAGGGAGTAATGAGACAGAGGAAGGAAGGAAAGGAGAAAGGAAAGAAGAAAAGAAGGAAGGGAGGAAATAATAACAATATATATAGTTCAATAAATGTTAGCTTAACATATTTAAACCTACGGAGCTCAGAAAGCAGATCTTATTTCTGAGTTATAGATGGTAAAATATCCGATGAAGATAGTCATGTCAGTGGCCTAAGGACACTTACATAAACATCAAGACTTAGACCCTAACTCATGCCTGTCTAATTATTTACTTTTATTAAGTTACTTTCAATCATTTTCTCAGACACAGTTGGGGGGACTGAAATTTTGCAGGTTACATGTTAAAATACATTAACATTGAAAGTGGACATACTCTTCAGCCCAACCATTCCTTTTCAGTGTGTGTTCAACCATTCATTTTCAGTGAACAGTGTGTGTGTTCACTTTCACACGTGCACAGAGGCCAGCACAAGGTATTCTTGCGGCACTGTTAGTAAAAGTTGAAAACAGTCTGTGTCATTCTCACATCGATGTTCTCTGCGCTGCCACCAGAGACTACAGAGAGATACAAGATAGTGTCCACGACAGCAGGTGATGCCTCTTACACTGATATGACTTTGTCATCTGCGGGAGAGGCCCGTCAGCACATCGCCCCTGCTTCCATGCACTCTCTCTCCCCAACTCAGCCCACTTGGTGTGGCAGATCTGCAGAATCCTGACCACTACTTGGGTCTGAAATGTCCATTCTAGGAGCTAGGTGCACACAAGAGGCGTTGAATCTGTTCTACTGCTCTGACAATCAGGCTCTGGCCTCTGGGGTGAGTGAAAAAGCTTCCCCAGAGTCCAGGCAGGTTTGCCTAGTTCTGGGGACGGTCATTAGGAGGGCTCTTGCCTGCAGACATAGATATAAGCCACATCCTCCAATATCAGAATTACATGTAATAAAGACATCTTGGCCCCCAACTGCCTTACTCCTTAGAGGATCCTCTCTTGGGTCAGAACCCAGGTTGTCTAGATTGGGTGACTCACTAGGCCCGTGGACATCTCCAGCATCTATCTGCAGATGACAGATGAGAGGGCACTGGCTGAGGCACAGCTAGGAAGAGATGGAAGTAAAGGAAATGAAAAGATTGATTTCAATGAATGCATAGAGAGGAAAACCCACCAGAAAGGTGATATTTGTGCTAAGGACCTAAGGACTTTCCTAGCTAAGACAAGAAAGAAGAAAATCTAGAGTCTTCTTGAGAATAGTACTGGAGGTGAGGTGGACTTTTCACAGAACAGACAGCACATAAGAGAGGATAGAACACAGATTTGAAGGGGAAGAGATGTGGAGAGAAGTGGGTAGTGTAGTTTTAATGACAAGGAGCCATTGCTGCTGGAAGGAGGGGGACACTATTGGCTGTTAGAATGAAACAATGGGGAATGATGAAAGGAGTTTACAATGAAAATAACATGGTAAAGAACAGGCTTTCTTAAAACAGGAGAATGTGGTGGAGGATGAAAGGTAGAGGGACAGCGGAGACACTAGAGGCGAGGAAGGAGAATCAAGACAGTCCAAACAAGAGTAATAGCAAATTGAATCAGAGGCAACACAAAGAGAGCGAACAAACACAGATGGATTCAAAAGCCACTGTAACCAGGTAGGCGGTGATTGCATTTCTGATTCTGCCACTAGCCAGCTCTGGGCCTCTCAGAAAAGGGTTTCAACTCCCTCCTTAAGAACAATGCTGAATTCACTCACAAGGTGGTTGTCACATAACACAAAGTTCCCTATTTTCCATTTTAAAGTGCATAATCCAGTGGCTTTTAGAGTAGTCATAATTTTGTGCAACCATGGGCACCAATTCCAGAACATTTCCATCACTTCAAATGCAACCTTATCAACAGTTACTTCCCATCCCTTTGCCTCGACCCCGCCAGCCCTTGCCAACCACAAATCTACTTTCTGTCTCTCTGGATTTGCCTGCCTTTTTTGAGTTTACATTATAGTGGCAGAGAGAGGAAATAAATGAGGAAGCAAATAAACAAGATACTTGCAGATGGTGACAAGTTCTATGAATGAAAACAGGGCAATGATAGAGCCCAGCAACTAATTGAGGAAAGAGAGGCGAGACTTTAGGAAGGATGAGCAGGGATGTGATCCTCAGAAAGACGCCAATGCTGGCTGTGATGTGAGAGTGAGCAGGAGGCCCCAGTGCAAAAGCCTAGAAAAAAAAGCACCCTAAACAGAAGGAAGAGCAAGTGCAAAGGCCCCGAGGGAGGTGCAGCATGCACAGTCAGATGGGGCCCAGTGGGATTAAAAGAAGTGATGTCAGAGGGGTGAGCAGAGGGCAGAGCAAAGTATATTTTTTTAGAGGGAGAGAAAAATCATTTCCTGCCTGGCCCTCTCTCCCACACTCTGCTGCATCAGGTTACCAATCCACAAAGCTGCATTTGGCTGGGAGAGGTGGGCTGAAAATGCATCTTCAGGCAGCTACACAAAAAGAAATCATCAGAACTTTTGAAAGAAAATATGGAGAAAAATAACATCTCACAAAAATATTATTTATCTTGGTTCTTTTCTGTGCTTCCAGAAGCAGACAAATTTACTTCTAAATGTTCCTGCTGAGTCTGACTTTCTTACTCGCCTTAGGAAGGCTGCATCTGGGCCAGCTGGGATGCAGGCTGCCTTCAGTCATGCTGGAGTTTCTCTGCGTAGACAGCGCAAGGGCAGGCAGAAGCTTGATTTCCCCACAGATCCCAGCAGCAGCCCCATCACCTTGATTGCTCCTAATTAGGGCGAACTGAGAAAAGCAAAGCAGGCACATCTGCTCTCTTTCTGACACTTAAAACTGGCAAAATTACTTTAAGTTTCATATGGAACCAAAAAAGAGCCTGTATAGCCAAGACAATCCTAAGCAAAAAGAACAAAGCTGCAGGCATCACGCTACCTGACTTCAAACTATACTACAAGGCTACTGTAACAAAAACAGCATGGTACTGGTACCGAACAGATATATAGACCAATGGAAAAGAACAGAGGCCTCAGAAATAATGCCACACATCTACTACCATCTGATCTTCAACAAACCTGACAAAAACAAGCAATGGGGAAAGGATTCCCTATTTAATAAATGATGTTGCAAAAAAACTGGCTAGCCATATGCAGACAGCTGAAACTGCACCCCTTCCTTACACCTTATACAAAAATTAACTCAAGATGGATTAAAGACTTAAACGCAAGGCCTAAAACTGTAGAAATCCTAGAAGAAAACCTAGGCAATACCATTCAGGACATAGGCATGGGCAAAGACTTCATGACTAAAACACAAAAAGCAATGGCAACAAAAGCCAAAATTGACAAATGGGATCTAATTAAACTAAAGAGCTTCTGCACGGCAAAAGAAACTATCATCAGAATGAACAGGCAACCTACAGAATGGGAGAAAATGTTTGCAATCTATCCATCTGACAAAGGACTAATATCAGGAGTCTTCAAGGAACTTAACAAATTTACAAGAAAAAAAAAAACCCATCAAAAAGTGGGTGAAGGATATGAACAGACACTTCTCAAAAGAAGACATTTATGTGGACAACATACATAGGAAAAAGGCTCATCTTCACTGGTTATTAGAGAAATGCAAATCAAAACCACAAGGAGATATCATCTCATGCCAATTAGAATGGTGATCATTAAAAATGAAACAACAGATGTTGGAGAGGATGTGGAGAAATAGGAATGCTTTTACACCGTTGGAGGGAGTATAAATTAGCTCAACCACTGTGGAAGACAGTGTGGCAATTCCTCAAGGATCTAGAACCAGAAATACCATTTGATCCAGCAATCCCATTACTAGGTATATACCCAAAGGATTACAAATCATTCTACTATAAAGACACATGCACATGTGTGTTTATTGCAGCACTATTCACAATTGTAAAGACTTGAAAGCAACCTAAATGCCCATCAATCACATACTGGTTAAAGAAAATATGGCACATATACACTATGGAATACTATGCAGCCATAAAAAAGAATGAGTTCATGTTCTTTGCAGGGTCATGGATGACGCTGGAAACCATCATTCTCAGCAAAATAACACAGGAACAGAAAACCAAATACCACATGTTTTCACTCATAAGTGGGAGCTGAACAATGAGAACACATGGACATATGGAGGGGAACATCACACACTGGGCCCTGTCGGGGAGTGGAGAGCTAGAGGAGGGATAGCATTAGGAGAAATACCTAATGTAGATGATGGGCTGATGGGTGCAACAAACCACCATGACACATGTATACCTATGTAACAAACCTGCATGCACATGTATCCCAGAAATTAAAGTAAAAAAAAAAAAAAAAAAAAAAAAAAAACTGACAAAACCCTGCCATCAACGTGGTCACTCAACACCAATGCAAAGGTGTGTTTTAAGAATCCAATACATTGTCACTAACTGTAGTCGCCATGCTGACCCAGAGATCTTCCTCCTGTGCAGTAATTTTGCACTCTTTGACTAACATCTCTTCAACTGCTCCAGCCTCTGGTAACTTCCATTCTACCCTCTCCTATGAGAGTGAGTGTTAAATGTTCTCACCACAAACAATAGCTATGTGAGCTAATGCATATGTTATTTAGGCAGATTCAGCCATTACAGCATATACATACACACACACACACACACACACACACACACACACACACATATATTCAGACATTAAAACATATAAGCATATATATAGATATGCTTTAAAATATCAAGTTGCATGTGATAACTCCATACAATTTTATCTGTCAGCACTTTGAGAGGCCGAGGCAGGCAGATCACTTGAAGTCAGGAGTTCGAGACTAGCCTGGCCAACATGGCAAAACCCTGTCTCTCCTGAAAATACAAACATTAGTTGGGCATTGGGTGGACACGTGTAATCTCAGCTACCCAGGAGGCTGAAACAGGAGAATGGCTTGAGCCCAGGAGGCAGAGGTTGCAGTGAGTGTGAGATCACACCACTGCCCTCCAATATGGGCAAAAGTGAGACTCCATCTTAAAACAAAAAAAAAGCAAAAATAAATTCCAAATACAGAATGCTCCAGTAGCAAAATTACGAATGCTGACATTGATCCATCCTCTCTTAAGAAGGAAACTACACACTGGTTTAAGTCAGAATGAGTGTCTACATGTCTTAGTCAGAAACGTCCATTAAGAATGGTGCTGACTAGTCCTGCATTCTGCCCTTGTGGCATAGTTAGAAGCCTGAATTCAACACCCAGCTTTGTCACTTGTCATGCATTACACCTTTGACAAATACTTTGTTCAATAAATAAATGTTAACTAGAAACTACTTTCCACCATCATCTCTCTCTAGAGTTGATGCAAAAGCATCCTACAGGGCACTCTAGGTACATTTTGACCCCCTCCATCTGTTCCTCATGCTGCCATCAGAGCCATAAAATCCTCTCCTGCCTCCTCTCTCTGCAGATCCTACTTCCACTGTCAGATCAAGCCTCAGAATTATTTTCATTTTGTCCAGCAAGTCACACTTCATTTCGCCTCTGTGCCTTTGCATGGTTGTTCCTTCTACCTGGGGCATCCCTATCCCCTCAGCACTACCTTGTGTGTTTCACTGAGCCAGCTCCTCTCCCTCCATCAGGTCTCAGCTTTGGGAAACATTCCCTGACTATTCATCTGAATCAGTGACATTTCTTCAAAGTCCCATGACACCTCTTACCACACAACTCCCAGGATGTGGTAGCTTTTTTGTTTTATCTCCCAACACACGGAATTCTATGAAAGCAGAACCCCTTGTTCACCATGGATCCTAAGTGCCTACGAAGTTATCTGGCAAAGAGTAAGTGCCATAACATTAGTTTTTGAATGGATAGATGAATGGATAGATTGAATGAATGGATAGGATGGATGGATGGAGGGATGGATGGATGGATGCATGGATTGACAGATGGATGGACGATGAATGGCAAACTCAGTGATAGTCTTTGAGTATAAAAAGGAGAGAGAAGAAAGCCTGTGTCTTCCAGGATCTTACAAAGAAGAAGCAACAAGAAGCAGCCACAAAGAGGCAATGTCATCTGAGTAGGAACATGTGAAAGAAGCGGAAGGTTAGCCAGCCCCTGCAAGAGGCTCATGACAGCTTCTAGCAGGAACCAGAACCTCAGCTGAGTCTTGAAGAATGAATAGAAAGGAACAAGGTAAGGAAGGAGGAAAGGAAAAGGCAGCCTGGGCAATGTCAGGAATCAAAGGCCAGGGAGCCCCAGAATCCAGACATTTGTGGGAAGCTAATTCTGTACAAATAGAGCATCATATATGTGGCGTGTGTCAGGTGATGAGGCTAAAGTGTAGAATCAACAGAGGTCAGGGCTGGAGATTCCAATCAGATGGCCGTCTGCTTACAACGGAGGCTAAATTCAGGAGAGAAGATGAGAGCATCGACCCAGTGCACATGCAGAAAGGAAGGACTCTGAGGAACACAGACGTTTAATTAAGGGATACGGGACAGAATGAAGAGAGGAGGAGGACAGATAATGGAAAGAGAGAAGGGCCAATCAGAGAAAAGGAGGAGAACAAGGGAGAATGCTGATGTGGAAGACAAGGGCAAGGGCAGTTACAGAGTAAAGTGGGTGTAGCTAACCTCATCACTGCAGCAAAGATGGCATGACCTAACCAGAGCGGTGTCAGTGAAGTGCAGAGGTCAGGGAGAGTGGGAAGTCAGACAGTCAGACTGCAGTACATGGAGAAGGACAGGGGAGGTGAGAAAACAGAACCAGCAAGACCTCCCCACTCATTCAAGAACCTCCATGGAGAAGGACAAGAGGAAGAGAGAAGAACTAAAAGCAGAACACAGAACATGTAGGAGCAAGAGAGAACTTCATTTTGGAATTGGGAATGCTTAGTCATCTTTGCAAGCTAAAAGGAAATTGTAAGGAGGGAACAAAAGATCAATGAGACCAGGGAGGAAGGGACAGGGGGTGAGAATGTACAGAAGTGGCCAGGGTCTCACACACACAGGTGAGGGGCTGGCCTGGTCAAGAGGAAAGTGATAGCCTCAGAAGGGGAAAACACACCGGGTGTGGAGGCAGGTAAGTATCTAGATAGGGTACTAAGAATGGAGATAATTAACTTCTCTAAGCTATGGTGTTCTTGTCTGCTGAAGGTGTAGCATGTACTCCCAGTGTGAAGTGGGCTCGTATGTGAGAGCACTATATAATTCTTGAAACTGTCCTTTGCTGTGACCATGTGGTATGCGAGTCTGTGATGTTCAAACATGCCTGCAGAAATTCTAACATTTTAAATTAATTCAAGGAAATGAAGAGGTTTTCATGAAGATGAGCCATCTTAATCTCTATTTTTCAGTCAAAAAATACATTAGATGAATCAAATGAGTGTTAACGGGGTCTCCCTCATCTCAAAATGTAAGCTCTGGCAGCCCTGGACTGCTTACAGTAAGTCCAGCCTAATGAAATGGGCATTTTTGCAAATCAAAACATGTCGATAGCAGCAATTTCATCCAGTTCCATCTAAGAAGCCCCCTGACAGCCCAGGCCTTTACTCACCCAAAACCTTCATTCAGGCTGTGCTCCCCATTTTAAAAGTCACCTTCCCCTCCACCCCCATCCCTCCCTAAAGTGCCAGCTAGCTCCTAACCTTATTCTTTAAGGCACAATCTAGCCATCACTTCCTCCAAGATTTCCTTGACCAGTGTATTAGTTATCTGTGCTATATAACAACGTTACCACAAACTCAGCAGTCTGAACCAATATATATTCATTATCTCACTGTTTCTATGGGTCAGGAGTCAGGGCATGGCTTAGCTTGGTTTTCTGCAAAGCTGCAATCAAGGTATTGGTCTTTCTGAGTTTTCATTCAAAGACTACCCAGAAAAGGATAGGCTTTCAGGCTCATGTGTTTGTTGGCAGAATCCATTCCCTTGCAGACTGTTGAAACTGGACCTCATTTTCTTGCTGGCTGTTGGTTGGAGGCCACCCTCACTTCCTTACCACCTGGGCCTCTCCATGGAACAGTTCACAACAAGGCCACTCACTTCATCAAAGACAGCAAGGAAGAGTCATCTGGCAAAATGGACATTACACTCTCAGGCAACATAAATATGGAATATCTTTGCTGTTTTCTATGGTCAAAAGGAAGCCACAGGTTCTCCTAGGGAAGTGATTACACAAGGACATCAGCACAGAAGGTGGGGAAAAGCAGGAGCCATGAGAGTTTATCTACCACAGCCAACAAGGCTGAACTATGGATCTTCCTCTGTGCTGCCGTGGCCCTTTTTTTAATTACACAATCACAGTGGTTTTCTCCTTACATATTTTTCTCACCCATTGATTTGTGAGCTTTCTTCTGGGAGACATCGTATCTCACTCATTACATTGCCTTCACCAGTACAATGCCTGGCACACAGCAGACACTCAATATGCACTTGGTAAATTCACCAATTAATGGCATTGCTGGCAAATTGACTAATCACTGGACAACCTAGACCAAAAAGTATATCATAAGATGCATCAATTTTCAGTAAGGCTTGGGTGGGATAAATCCAATTATTACATCCCACAGTTAAATTACAAAATTAACAATGGATGAATGAAATAATTAAAGGATAGTGCACTAATGAGCAGAGATATCAAATGAGATTGTATGATACTGCCTCAAAGACTGGATTCTGGTCTGTGTTTGTGAGGTGTGCATTCTCCTTTCAGAATTAAACCACCTAGCAAGAAGCTACCTTACATATGGGGGTTTTGAAGCTGGTACTTCTAATCTTCGTTATTAAAAGAGAGAAAGACCAAAAACAAGAGTAAGAGAGGATAGAAGAGAGAGAGAACAAGAAAGGACAAGAATGAGAAGAAGAACAAAGGAGAGAGATATCAGCATATAAGATACTTAGTGCACCAAATGTAAAACACTCCAAAGAAATAGATAGGGCTTATAGAAGAAAGGAAGTGAAAGAGGGTCAAACTCAGCTTCCAAAGTAAAGTGACTAAATCAGAAGGTTAACTCACATCCCTGCCTGGGAATCAGGGAGTCCTGGCCTATAGTAAAACACATTTCTCTTTCATGCAATGTCTACTCTATTGTAGGCACAGGGCTAGGAGCTATGGAGATGGTAGTGATAGATAAACAAGATCACCACACTTATAAGGCATATACATCAGCACTGCTGAAGACTAACCAAAATAATAAATAAATCACCACAATGGTTTCAAACTGCGATTCTCTATCCAGGAATAAACATGGCAATAATGATAAAAGCCATTCTCTCTATTCACTAATTTTACTCTGTCAGCCAGTTATCCAGACTTTGTGACCATCTTAGTTTCAACTATAAAGTATGGCTGCCAATCCCTATCTGCCAACTCAGCATGAGGGTTAAATGAGTTAATAAAAATAGAACAAGTGGCACAGCAAGTGACATTGAGAAGACTGTCAAAGCTTTTGCTATGCTTTCCCAATTTAATTGTCCAATGACATTTTCAATTTAAGTGCCCAGCATTGTGCTGGACTATTAGTAAGTGGCCAGTGTACATGAGTTGAGCTCTGAGGCTGGGTATCTTGACAGGGGATGCAGACAGCATTGCTGCTTCATGCAGATGCCTGTTCCCATAAGAAAACCATTCTCTTTTTATTTTACAAGCCCAGGGGGTTATTAAATTAAATAGTTCCCTTGCTGATAGCCAACCAGAGTATCACCACCCCCAAGCCATTCATGCTAAAATTACTAACAACCTTATCGATTCTGAAACCCAAATGGATACACAGACAAATCAACAAAGCAATATGTCTACATGGTATTGTGGTACAAAAGAGGAAAAAAAACTGTCAGGGGACCTGGTTTCTAGAAGTAATGTGCCATTGACTCATTGTGTGATCTTTGGGGGAAGAAAACATTTTCCCTCTTTGGGTCAAAGTTTGCTCCTCTTTAAACAGAGTAAATTAGAATACATGCTTGGATAGTTTCCTCATTTTAATGAATGGTTTATAGAATTATTTTTTCTCTCTGGAAAGAGAAAGTGAGCTGGTGAGGTGAAAATCACTGATGCTGTCTACCACATAATTTGGGTTCTTTTCTTGCAGATATGTGGTGGGATGACTATTTCCTCCCCTGATGAAGTTAGATATGTCCATTTGACTTGTTTTGCCCATGAAATGTGAGCAGAAGTGACAAGTACACTTCCAGGCATAAGGTTTAAGGAACAGTGCATGAATCACCTCCCTATCTTTTTCCCTCTAACATGAAAATCAGCATCTCAAAAATATTTGAGATGGTGGCTGCTCCATCAGCCTGGCCCCTGAATGGCTACAGTGAGCAGAGTTCTCCTTGCCAATCCATATAAGTGTGCTGAGATTGTGAGGTTGTTGTTACTGCAGCACAACCAACCTATCTTGACTGATGCAGTGAGCGACAATGAGAGAGAGGAGGATCATCCATTTCCAAAGCAAATGATTCTGGTCAAACAAGGGACCAAAGAAATCAAGACCTGAAATTGTCTTGAATTAAATGCAGGGCTCAGATCTCAGAACAGGTCACCGGAGTGTGAAAAGGGTCCCTAGAATACCTCTAGAACTTATATATGCAAACCCTAATTCTCCAGAAACTTCCAGGCCTGGAATATTCTGTGATATGCTGATGTTGTGGTTCAATCTGGGAAGACATGGTTTATCCATGTATGAGTCTGTTTACACACTGCTGATAAAGACATACCAAAGACTGGGCAATTTACAAGAGAGAGGTTTAATGGGACTCACAGTTCCATATAGCTGGGTAAGCCTCACAATCATGGCAGAAGGCAAGGAGAAGCAAGTCACATCTTACATGGATGGCAGCAGGGAAAGAGAGAGCTTGTGCAGATAAACTCTTATTTTTAAAGCCATCAGATCTCATGAGACCCATTCACTATCAGGATAACAGCAAGGGAAAGACCTGCCCTCATGATTCAGTCATCTCACACCAGGTCCCTCCCACAAGATGTGAGAATTATGGGAGCTACAAGATGAGACTTGGATGGGGACACAGAGCCAAACTATATCAATCCGCAAGAGGGAGCATTGGAGTATCTGAATCGTGTGTATCTCTAATAGGTTGGACAGCTTGTGTGTGCTCCTGGGCAGCAGTGCAAAGGAATAGATAAAGTTGACCTACGGCATCTTTAAGTGCTTTGTGCCTAGCAGCAGACCAAGACCATCTGGAGAGAAGGGCTGGTAAACTTTTCAAATTCTGACAGTCTAAATTTGAGATTCAATTATGCCTAGGAAAGATAACCCAACAAAAGCCACGTTACTGGAGATCTGTCTAAATAGCAAACGATAACAGACAGAGGGGTGACTTTGTATAAAAGATGAGTGTGATTGTGAGCAAGGTATTTATCTTTCCTTGAATTAGACCAGTGCCATGAGCCTAGAGGGAATGGGCTTAATAAATGGTGGCGGGTGGAATGTAGGTTAGCTCCAGAAGGAGAACATTTCAGTGAGGGTTATGAAATACCAGAGTAAGTGACTGATGAGGCTGTGTCATTTATTCCCCCCGAAAGATCACTGGGAAGGAGATGGAAAGTCTTTGTCAAAGTCAGATGTTGAGGAACAAGTCCAGGCCTAGTCGGGTGGGAGCAGAGGTTGAGGGGTCTCAAAGTGGGAAGTGAGGGGCAAAATCACACTCCCCTTTCTACCCAGGTTTTCAAGAAAAAGAAATCAGATTAATAGCAAGGAAGATGAAGGTCAAAATATCACCTTTTTAAAACATAACTTTAAACTGATGGACATATCTAAAAGACCAAATAGACCTGTTAAATGAGCTGCAGAATGGGACCTACTTGTCCTCTGGTCCCAGACAAGGGTGACCTGGGACAGCCTTTGTGCTGCATGCAGAGACAGAGCACTGGAAGAGTCCTCGGCATCATGCTCTCTGCATGCAAATCACTCTCTGTGGGGAAGGTAAAGTCTGAGCTGAACATGCCCAATTTAATCTTACCTATCCTCCAATCAGAGAGGTCCCTATTGTGCCTGGGACATAGTAAGCAAATAATCAAAGAACATCACATCCAGTGGGCTCCCAACATGGAAGAAGGAGCAGGAAAACCCCTCCCAGACATTAATGCTCTCTGCCTTTTCTCCCTGTCTTCTTCTCATTCATGATATCAATGTGTTGTGTCCAACACCTTCATAGTCATCATTTTACTTAGTCTTCTTACAACCATGGATGGAAGGTATTACTACCATACATAACCCATAGATGAGGAAACTGAAGCTGTGAGAGGTGATCAGCTGGTGGAGAGAGAGCCAGGAGTGGTACCCAGGGCTTCTTATTTCACCTTTTTCATCCTTTTGTTCATTGTTTTATGCATGAGTCCCACGAAAGAGTAGACCCTTACCCAGGAAAAAATCTTATCAATAACTGGTCACAATTTAGGCATTCACATTTATATTAAATTCTTTTTCACCCCTAGAAGCCAACATTGACCATAAGACCCCACGATGGTTTTGGAGAATGGTACAAGTGTCAGAGAGACACAAAATAGGAAAAGAAGACAGAATCTTAGATGCCCACATTTCTGACCTCTTTATTTTACAGACAAAAGAGATGCTGAGGAGAAAAGGCAAGGAGTTTACTCGGGGCCACCCAGCTGGTGAGCCTCAGGGTTAGGAGCTGAACCTCACAGTTGTGACTCTGCATCCTTTCCTCTTACCACTTTTCTTTGCTAGAACACAGGCACCCATGGGCCTGACACACACTCAGATGCACATGTGCACCTTGGCACTGGCCCTGCAAGGGTGTGGAGCTGAGCCACAGTTCACACACCCATCCCCCAGGTGACCTTGGACACTGAGTCTCAGTGGTTTTCTTACTCCGAGGCAAAACCCCTCATGATATCTGATATGCTTTGGCTGTGCCCCCACCTGAATCTCATCTTGAATTGTAGTTCTTATAATCCTCACGCGTTGTGAGAGGGACCCAGTGGGAGGTAATTGAATCATGGGAGCAGTTACCCTCATGCTGTTCTTGTAATAGCGAGTGAGTTCTCATGAGATCTGATAGCTTTATAAGGAGCTTTTCCCCTTTTGCTGGGCACCTCTCTTTCCTGACACCACGTGAAAGAGGACGTGTTTGGTTACCCTTCTGCCATGATTGTAAGTTTCCTGAGGCCTCCCCAGCCCTGCAGAACTGTGAGTCAACTAAATCTCTTTCCTTATAAATCACCCTATTTCAGGCATGCCTTTACCAGCAGCATGAGAATGGACTAATACAATATCAGAACGAACCAGTTTGCTCCCAGACTTTTTGATGTGAGGGAGAATAATACAAGTAACTAAACAGAAGAAATGTTTGGAGTGTGGGTGACTTTTGCACAGTGGAGTGTGTCCAGGGAACGTGGATGTTATTGATTCTGTGCATAATTAGACCATTTACTGTGCTTTGGTCCAGGGCTTCGGTGGCGCTGCCCTTGTTCCCTGCAGCCCCGTCCAGATTTATAGCTTGAAAAGTTTTTTTAGTCCCTTTTATTTTGATGCCTATCTAATTTGTGACCAAGATGGCTCAAGTTTAAAGTCAGTCCTGGGGCCCTGGAGAGCACCTCATTCATGAGCCTGAGGGAAAGGCCCCAGGGCCAAGCCAATGAAGAGATGGGACTTGCTTCTGACTGACCTACATGCTGCTGTCCGACAGGCTTTGGAAGTACACTTCAATACTTTTCACATGAGGGGAGTTTCCATTTTAAGTTAATAAACCCCCTCAAGGAAGGAAATGTAGCAGAGCATATAAACAACTCATGACTGAAACATTTTGGTCCAGAATTTTGTCCTCACACTTGGCAATAACGCAGCAGGAGGAAAAGAAAATGTCAATGGATGTGTTGCTCCAGTGAGTGGAAGATTTCATTTGCTTCACACTTGCTGGGTCTGTGCCTTCGTGCCTGATAATGTTGAAGATCCCACCAAGTCAGGGAATGTCCAACTACTGTGCGTATCACACTATGGAGGGAGGAGAAAGATGGGAGACACAGAAACAGATAAAGAGGGAAAGAGGCGAAACACCACTGCAAGGTGAACAGCCTGGGTTACTAACAGACAAAAATAAGTCAGTCTAAATATTTATGAAGATCGGTGAGAGACACTACCCTTACCCTGGAGCTAACCCATGATCCGGAGAGCAAAACTCTTGCTTTTACAGAACACATATTCTTGTGGAATGAGAGGAGCTATCACCAAGTAAGCAAATCATTTCATGGAGTGTGTTAGTCTATTCTCCCACTGCTATAAAGAAATGCCTGAGACTGCGTAATCTATAAAGAAAAGAGGTTTAACTGGCTCATGATTCCACAGGCTGTACAGGAAGCACCGTAGCATCTGGTCAGCTTCTGGTGAAGCTTCAGGAAACTTACAGTCATGGCAGAAGGCAAATGGGAAGCCAGCACTTCACATGGCCAAAGCAGGAGGGAGAGAGAGAGAGGCAGGAGGTGGTAGACACCTTTAAACAACCAGATCTCGTGAGAACTCACTATGGTGAGAACAGCACAGAGGGAATGATGTTAAACCATTCATGAAAAACCACCCCCATGATCCAATCACCTCCAACCAGGCACCACCTTCAACACTGGGGATTACAATTTGATGTGAGATTTGAGCAGGGACACAAATCCAAACTCTATCACCTAGTAATCAGTGCTATGGGAAAAAAGAACTCAGGCAATTCTAATTAAGAATACTTGGTGGGGAGGGGAGGGGATAGTGGAGAAAGAGTCAAAGCAGTGACTGAGCTGAGCCCTTAATTGTGAAAAGGAGCCACCATTGAACTGTGAAAGGGAAAAACATTTCCAGTTGAAGGGGAGAGGAGTTGCCAGAGTTCTGAAGTGAGAATGGATTTGGTGTGTTGGACAAACAAGAGGAAGGCCAGTTGGACTGGAGTGAAATGAGGAAGGAGACAGTTGTCAGAAGGGAAATCAGTGCAGTGGGCTTGGGTGGCCCCAGGTGCTGGGTCAAGGCAATGAGACCCATTCCGGATACAAGCCTCTGGGGTGAGCCTGCCTTGGTCAGCACTGACTCAGTATCGGACACGGTGTCTTTAGGATAGAGATGGGGTGCCTCTGGCTGAGCGACATGGGGAAGCAGGAGCAGACGAGAAGCAGGAGGCTTGGGATTCTCAACCCTGGCTGCATGTTGGAGTCCCCTGGGGCTTTAAGAATAATGATAGCTTAGTGTCACTCTCAAAAATTCTGACTTACCTGGTTATGTGTTTAGCTTGCTGTTTGTATTATCACTCTTGTTATTCTAGGGTGCAGCTAAGATTGTAAACTAGACCTAAATGACAGAGAGGAGGAAAAAGGTTTGGAGAAGACAGATTCATAATCGTAAGATAGTTCTCATCCCCAGAGCTTCTCCCTCCCACTGCAGACTAGATGTTCTCCAAGAATCCATCTGCCCAACTCTAAAATATTCACTGATTCTTTCACTTTGAATAAGACATGAAGCCCTCGCATACACCTGAGAGGCTGAGCCAGAATGAACCTAGAGGGCTACAGCCAGGATGTGAGAAAATAATCCACATCTTTCCTTCCTACTGCATAACTCCTGCATCTTACAATGCCACCAAGAGGGGATTTAAAAACAGGACCTGCAAATCCCCCCAATGGGCCAATCCGGCACACCAAGGCCAAAAGTTTACATACTGGCTCCAGTGTGAACGAAGACAAGGTAGCTGTGCACACACTCTCCTCTTCACATTTTCCCATGTACACAGCTCCCACCTCCAGCTCTTGGACTGCATTTTCTACTGGGGTCAATGTATTTATATGGCCCTCTTTATGTTGTGACCCACTTTGAGGACAGACACTTACCCTCATCATCTGGTCATTCTTCCCAACATAATACATAGCAAGTTACAGATGCCGTCACATGCACACTGTATGAAATAAGAAACGTGCCCCTCCTTAAGTGGGCAGTGTTAGAATTGAAAGTGATACGGTTTGACTGTGTCCCCATCCAAATCTCATCTTGAATTATAGCCCCCATAATTCCCATGTGTTGTGGGAGGGACCTAGAGGGAGATAATTAAATCATAGGAGTGGTTCCCCCATACTGTTCTCTTAGTAGTGAATAAAGTCTCATGAGATCTGGTGGTTTTATGAGGAAAAACCCTTTTTGCTTGGTCCTCATTTTCTCTTGTCTGCCACCATGTAAGACATGCCTTTGGCCTTCCACCATGATTGTGAGGCCTCCCCAGCCACGTGTGACTGTGAGTCCATTAAACCTCTTTTTCTTTATGTATTACCCAGTCTCGTGTATGTCTTTATCAAAAGCGTGAAAACAGTCTAATACAGAAAATAACCTCAAAAATTAGTCATTTGACAATTGGGGAACTCAAAACCCAGGGAGAGTAGTAACAAGCTGCCTTTACATCGGGCTTTGCCATTTGCACACTCACATCCATTTTCTGATGTACTGTTCACGCTCCACCCACGTGGCAGTGCTCTTCTCATTTTCTACATTTGAAAATAAGGAGAACTGGCCGGGCGTGGTGGCTCACGCCTGTAATCCCAGCACTTTGGAAGGCTGAGGCAGGTGGATCACAAGGTCAGGAGACAGAGACCATCCTGGCTAACACAGTGAAACCCTGTCTCTACTAAAAATACAAAAAAATAGCCAGGCATGGTGGTGGGCACCTGTAGTCCCAGCTACTCCGGAGGCTGAGGCAGGAGAATGGCGTGAACCCAGGAGGCGGAGCTTTCAGTGAGCCGAGATCGCACCACGGCACTCCAGCCTGGGCGACAGAGTGAGACTCCTCCATCTCAGAACAAAAAAAAAAAAAAAAAAAAAAAAAAAAAGAAGGAGAACAAAGGATCGCAGAAGTTAGCTAACTTGTCAAATGCTGCCAACTTAGAGGGAGCCATGACCCCATCCAAACAGTCTGACAAAAATTCTGTTCTTTCCACTACTCAAGGGTCCTTGTATTTTGGCTGTGACCTCAAAAGAAAGCTGACCATTCACAAAGTTAGATTTAAAAAAATTCTTTAGGCCACTCACTTCCCTTAGCAACACAAAACCAAGTTCTTTGTTTTCTAAAAATCTGGGTAATGGCACATCACACAACATTTCATCAGGGGAGCTCGAGGGAATACTTGGAATTAAAAACAAATAAACAAATAAACCTTAGAGAATAATATTAGGAGAAAAACAAATGAAGTCAACTCTTTGCAACAGTGTTTTCCCTTTGTGTCAGCAATTCACTGTTTCCTGATATGTGTGCATGACCAAGCTCGTTAACCATGTTGGAGCTGAGTGCTGCTGCCATGGAGCATGATTTATTTCACTTTGGTTTCATATCTTCTGTAGATCAAGGCTTTCTTTACATATTATATTTTGCATTTTAAGAAAACGCAAAACGATTACATGTTTTGTGAGTTGCTAGGTTTTGTTCTTTTTTTTTCTCTCCTAATGTTGAAAAAACCACTCTGACTCCCTGGCCCTGTCCTCCACGGCTGTAAAATCACAAATCAGGCATAATAATTGTGTTCTCCTTAAGGATGCACCCAAGCATTTCAGCCAGCCTAGTGTACCAGTAATGAAATTTGCATTGTGCTTACAGAACTGTTGTATTGATATAAATGGACTTTTGTGGCCGAATGACTGAGCAGCAGTTGCTGGACCTTGGTGTGTATGAGCGCTTATTCTATTCCTGGGTCCCTGAAAAAGGCCAGCATGGACCTCCCTGAATAACCATGATAGTAGGAGAGGACTGAAGCAGCTAGTGTTGCTGCTCATCGCAGTGAGAAATTTGTCTGGACCCAAGCCACTTCCTTTTCTCTGTTCTCTTTACCCTCCCCTTTCCCACAGCCACAGGCCTCAAGTCATTCATTCACTCAGGCTCCCTGCAGGAGGATGTTACTGAACACCTGCAATGAGTGGGCAACTGCAGAGATCACTGCCTGAACCCATGACCAGACATGAGGGTCAGAGGGATGGATGGGGATATAGTTCAGCCCCACAGCATATATGAGAAAATATTTAGATGTTTTAATCAACAGCAAGCTCAAAGTGAGGCTGCCTCTCTCCATCGTAAGAACTAACATTTCATGTGCTGCTGTCTTGACATCTTTGATCTTGATAGGACCCCAAAGACCTAACCATGAGTCGCCCTGCTCTCCCCAGATATGGCCGTCATTCAGGAGGAAAGGTTCCCCTCTCAGCTAGTTTCCTTCATCCAGCAGACATGCCACACTGCACCCACCCACTCCTCAGCCTATCAGGTTGCTTCTCCCTGCCAGCCATTGAATCATTCAAACAACCAATCATGTACATCCTCCCATGCGAACCAAGGGTTGACCTGTCCTCTTGTTACTACAGAGCCCACCTCCCACAGTCCCTACTGGCCCATTTATTCCCACCGTGTGGCCCTGCATAGCATGCAGCATCCTCCTCTTTGGGCTCTGGGTGTATGTGAGTAATAAACCGCCGTCAGTCTCATCTGTCCAGTGTCAGGCATTGTGTGTTTGGCTGTCATGCATTATTTAGGGTGAGGGATCCTCCTCTCACTAATGGGATGAAATGGAGGCAAGCAAAACATCGCTTTCCAAAAATCCCCACAATTCCATTTTAGATTCACTGATAGATAGAGAACAAGGAGAGTGGTTACTCTGATCTGCATTCACCTGGTCAAAATGTACCTACAGTCCAGTTCAGGCTTTTTCAGGGACCTGGATGGAGCGGGAGGCCATTTTCTTTAGCAAACTAACACAGGAACAGAAAACCAAATATTGCATGCTCTCCCTTCTAAGTGGGAGCTAAATGATGAGAACACGAGGACACATACAGGGGAACAACACGCACTGGGGACTTCCAGAGATTGGAGGGTGGGAGGAGAGAGAGGATCAGGAAAAAATAGCTAATGGGTACTAGGCTTAACACCCGGATGATGAAATAATCTTAACAACAAAGCCCATGACACAAGTTCACCTAGGTAGGAAACCTCACTTGTGGCCCTGTATATAAAAGTTACGAAAAAGGTGTGTATTTAGGGAAAGCTGTCGGTACGCTGGAGCATGCCCAGAACACTGGCACACACTGCTCAGCTGGATGGGAGGGTGTCAGGGAGACACACTCAGACTGGACTCCTTAGCTTGGTAGTGAGTTGGGTGGGATAGAGCAAGACTGCACAGTAGGAGATCTGGGTGCATGGCACAGTAGGGAGCTATAGCAGAGGCTCACAGCACTTGACCCAGCCCCTCTGGCCCTGTCCCCAGCTTCTGCATGCTCCTCCCCAAAGGAGTCACACCTAGAATGTTATTCAAAATACAATCTATGGGTTACTGGAGCCACTTCACACAAACTGACAGCCAACAGTTTAGGGCCTTGGAGCAGTGCATCACCCACTGAGGGGTGTGAGGGTATGAAAGCTCCCTTGCCTCAAGGTGGGACAGACTCCTGGTAGTTACACTCCAGGGCTCCCTTGGGCATTGGCTCAGCCGAGGGCTCTCCTGAAGCTGCACAGATCTTGCCTACTCTGCTTCTATGTGAGTTTCTTGAAGGCACTTCCTTGATAAGTCTCTCTCTTTCTCTCTCTCTCTCTCTCTCTCTCTCTCTCTCTCTCTCTCTTACACACACACACACACACACACACACACACACACACACACACACATCTCCATCCCAGAGAACCTGGAGAACCTACATCAAGTCAGCATCAGGACCTTGGCTCTATCAAAGAAACAGATAATGCACTGGAACCTCAGACCGACATGAATGGACAGAGAGGCAGGCCAGGCTGAAAGAAGGGGCACCAGACAGAGTAAACAAAGTTTTAACCAAGAAATTGTAACCTAGGGAGCTGACGCATTGTCACAGGGATCCTTACAGGGCCACTAGGACCCTGAAGTGGGAAACAGGCTAATAAAAAAAGTACTTAAATGTAGAAGGGATCGACTCAGGTTTGTTCAAATATCTTTCCTGGGAATCCAAGCGGATTGTCTTATGGAAAAGAAAAAGAAGCAAGGTAACTAAATTCTAATATTTGAATAATATCCATAAATAAGAAATTATAAATGTTCTCTGGGATTCCATGGGAGTAATGGGATCAATATGTGGAATGAGGTGAAGATGGATTCACTCTCGATTTAAGGAGGATCACTCTAAGAGTCATGGCTGTTCAAAGACAGCATGGCCCCTCAGAAGTTAATGAGTATTTGGTCACTGGAAGTGGAGCACAATTTTTAGAGATATTATTGAGGGCATGAAAGCATCTCTTAAAAGGACGTGGAATTAGATAACTTGTAAGATCCACTCCAGCTAAAGACTAATAAATCATAGTGTCTCACTCTTCTCCCAGCCCCACCGGGTTCCAGGGGAAATAGACCAATGCTTTCAGCCCAATTTATTTCCCTTGGGGTTTCTTCAGCACTTTCAAAAAATTCAATAGGTAAACAACAACAACAACAAAAAAAACCTAAAAAAATGAAGAGTATGCTAAAACAATGGACACAACTTTTTTATATTACTAACTTTTTAAATAATAATTGAATGGTCAGAGTAAGGAAAAAAATTATTTTGCTACTACAGATTATGTAAAAAACAAAAACAAAAAAACAAAACATCAATTTAAAAGGAAAAATTGCTCTGCCCAGAATAGGCAAGTAGGCAATGTTACACTGACACTTTTGCTGTGAACAGGTAAGAACTTCATTACATGCTAGTCTTGCTTCACAAACTGCTGTTTGGGAAATTTTGCTCTTAAAAATACCTCCACTAGAGTCTCATTGTGTGGCTGTTTCTGGCTTTCATGATCTAAAGGATGTCTTTAGGTGATATATTTAGGTAATAAAGGGAGGTCTCTTTCAAACTTTTATAACTAAATGCAACTTCCCAACAATAATCAAGTGAAATCTATTTGGCTTCCTGCAATACTTCACTTATCATTAGTTCCTTGAGTTTATAAAACATTTTCACATCCCTTATTTCACTGGATGCTCATGACAACCATATTGGTAGGCAGAACTGTATCATTATTGCGTGTTTACATGTAGCTGGGTCCTAGCTGGGTGTGAGATGTTCAGTGTGTGAAGCTGGACAACCTTCTCCTCATCTAAGTAGGTCTATTTGCATTGGGTGCACTTACCCTTGGGAAATGACTTTGTAATATATCCTGCCTGAGGATAGAGGGAGAGCTCAGGGAAGCTTTTCTAGAGGAGCATTTGCTGGAGAGAAAGTGGGTTCCAGGTGTTCTAGGCAAAGGAAAAAGCGAGTAATCAGGCAAGCTTCCCAGAGAAGGGAAGGAGAAACACAAGAAGTGTTGTAGGAAGAAAGAGCAGCAGGTGGGACAGGCCACAGGCAAGAGAGCTGCAAGATGTTCCAAGAGCTGGACAAGATGAGAAAAGCTGGGAGAGAAAGCCAGAGAGAGAGGAAAGCTCCCACCACACCTCAATGACTCCTCTCCCCTGCAACCGTCTATCCTCCTGTCTTCTCCAGAGTCATAAATGGGAATAAGTATCCGGTTTCTCAGTCCAAAACCTGGGCCATCTCCCTTGCCATCTGTCTTTCCACAGCCCCTCACCCACCACCAGTCCCTGGGTACCTTCCATCCACTTCCAGAGCTCCACTTGGGGATGGGCCACCCTCATCTCTCAGGACCTGCAGAGCCTCCTAACGAGGTGTCCCAAGGCCAATCTTCACCCTAAAGGGGTGTCTCGAAGGCCGACCTTCACCCTAATGGGGTTCCCCAAGGCCAACCTTTGCCTTTTTCCAGTCCACATCCTCAGAGCAGCCTAAGTGATATTTTAAAGACAAACCTTATCAATTTACTCCCTATGTAAAGCCCTTCAATGCCTCTCCTTCTGTTTAGAATAAAATCCAGGCTTTGTACAGTCAGCCCTTCCTTGTCACTCCACCTTGCCTCACATCATCTCTGCCCTACTGCCTCACTGCGGCCTCTCTCACTGCCACCTGGGTTCTCAGATGCACCACACTGCGTCCCTGGTCATTTGTGCCCGGCCCAGAGCCCTCCCCTCTCCTCGCACCTCCTGTTAGCTCATCTCCCAGCTGTCAGCTAAGGCATTACTTCCTCAGGGGAAGATTTCTCTGTCCCTAAACTAGGTTAGCAATTTAGTAATCCCACTCACCATCATTTGCTTTCATAACACCAATAACTTCTCATCCTTTACTTATCTCTACTGGAATGAAATCATTATTTGTGTGTTTCTCTTTGACTCAAGCATAAGTTCCCAGGACAGGAACCATATCTGGAAGAACAAAATGAGAGCCAGGTATACCCAGGGCCAAGCCCAAGGACTAGTGCATTCTAGGGGCTAAAATAAATGGTTTGGGAAATAATTTTTAAAAATAGAAAAAGAAAATTTATTTTAAAAGGATCAAGAAAGATAAGTCTACTAAAGAATTCAAATGATTCAGGATTATAAGGAGGACTAGATGAAGGGTTTTAAAGATCTGGAAGCTTTTCAATTCAGAGACAGATGGAGAGTGGACTGGTTAGGCACGGAGACACAGGTTAGAAGAACTCTAGTGTGGTGTGCTGAGTGGTAATTACTGAGGCCTCAAACTGGGCAGTGGTCACTGAGCATATATTGGACAAAAGAATGAAGGGCAATAAAGTGGATAGAGTTTGCAGAACTCATCAGTTGGCCAGAGTCCACAGGTCCAACAGGGGCAGAGTCAGGACATAATTGGAACTTGGGCAAATGGCAGGTCGATGATGCCTTGATCCAAGGTAATGGGACCAGGAGCAGTAGGAGGCTTATAGGATGTGTTAGTTTCTGGAGGCTGTAGTGACAAATGGCTACAAACTGGGGGGCTGAAACAACAGAAACATGATCTCTCATTGTTTTGGCGGCCAGAAGTCTGAAATAGTTTGTTAGCAGGATTGGTTCCTTCTGAAGGCTTCCAGGGAGTATATTAGTCAGGGTTCTCCAGAGAAACAGAACCAAAGGATAGATACATACACATATAGATACCCAGATAGGTGGAGATATAAAGAGATTTACTATGAGGAATCAGCTCACATGATTAGGAAGGCTGAGAAATCTCACAATCTGCTGTCTACACATTCAAGACCCAGGAAAGCCAGTGGCGTAGTACCAACCAGTCCATGTCTGAAGGCCTGAGAACCAGAGGAGCTGATGGGGCAAGTCCAGTTTCAGGGCAGGAGGAGACCTATGTCCCAGCTCAAGCAGTCAGGCAAAAGGAACGTATTCTCCCTTCTTCCTCCTTTTGTTCTATTGAGGCCCCAGTGGATTGGATGGTGCCCACCCACACTGGGGAGGGCCATTTACCTGACTGAGTCCACTGATTCAAATGCTAATCTCTTCCAAACACCCTCAGAGATGCACCCAGAAATAATAACATGTAATCAGACATCTAGGCACCCAACGGCCCAGTCAAACTGAAACATGAAATTAACCTTCACAGGGAGAATCTGCCCATACCTCTCCCCTAGGTTCTTGTGCTTCCTGGTGTTCCTCAGCTTGTAGACACATCGCTCCAATCTCTGCCTTTTTCTTCATATTGCCTTCTCCCCTCTGTGCCCCTGTGTCCCAAAATGTCCTTTCCTTTCTCGTGTAAGAACACAGGTCATTGGATCCAGGATGATCTCATCTCTTCATATCCTTAACTTAATCACATCTGCAAAGACCCTTCTTCCAAATAAGGTCACAGCCACAGCAACTGGGGGTTAAGACTTGGACATATTTTCTGAGGGGACATAATTCAACTCACTACTCAGGAAATGTGTAAATGTTGACTCTCACAGGCCTGTTGTGTCACCTCTTGAAGGCATGGGATAAAGAGCTGACTGTCTGGAGATCATTCAAGATCAGAGTGACCTGAGGTTATAAAAGGAAGACACTAGGAACTAGAAAGTCTACCCAAGAAAAACAGACAATATTCTATGGGTATCAGAAAACTGTAGACCAACTGCAGAACTGTACCTAAGAAGCTCATTAAGACATTTAATCCCCAACCATTTCTTGCTCAATAATAAATTTACTCCACATAGTCACATCACAACTACTTTCGAATACTCGTTGATATCCAGGATAAATCTGGCATGAAATAACATACCAACTATGCTGTTGGAACTGTTCAACTTCAGTATCTTGAAACTAGAAAGTATTGGCTCAATCATTAGGATAATTCATCTTTTGTTTAGCCGTTTACTCGTTAAAGAATGATTTACTGAGCCGCCTAGGACATGCCAAGCACTATGTAAGGTCAGAAGATGCAAACATGACTCAGCCAGATTCTCTCCCTCAGAGGATCACTGCAGAATGGGGTTCTCACCTTCAGTACTACTGACATTTTTAGTCAGCTTATTCTTTGTTGTGGGGAGGTGCATTGCACATAGTAGGATGTTTATCAGCATCTCTGGGCTGGAAACATTGAATGCCAGTAGTAACCTTGCCACTCAGATGTGACAACCAAAAATATCCCAAATATTGCCAAATATTCCCTGGGCACAAAATTGCCCCAGGTTGCTAGCAATGGCCCTAGGGTGATAGGGGTGGCACTGGACAACTTTCACAAGCAGGACAACCCCGGCACTGTCCATGAGGAAGAACACTGATATGGGGGTCTGGAGGCCCAGGCTATGGGGTGGGGGAAGGGAGGTGAGGCAGAGAGTAGATGCAGGAGATTTTAGAGGGGCCTGAGGGAGATGAGCTATGTACCAACTCATTCAGAAATCTTCCATATTTTAACAAAGGACATGCTATACCAGAGTCCAAATATGAAAATCCACAGAGCTGGGGCTCAAATCTGGCCTCATTGCTTATAAACCCAGCATTGTTTTCTGCAGGGATCCAGAGTGAGCCTCCATGTGGCAGCACAAATGCTCTCACAGACACTCTCAGGGTTAGGCTGACACTACGGACATCCTCAGCGACAGATGGAGTTAAACAAAACAAGCCCTGCACTGTTTCGTATACAAGGATCTCTACTGAGCCCTTCTCTTTTCCCTTCTCATTTCCCTAAACTGCTTGGTTTAAATACCCAGCTTTTGTATTAACTCACCAGAATAATTGACATCTCAATGTCTTCCTCTCTTTGTCACCCGTTACTAAATATACATTCTTCTCTGCAAAGTTTTCAGATTGACTGCTCCTGACAGACAACACAGATTTCAACATTTACACAGAAGTTGTCTGTCAAAAAAAAAGGAATAGAAAAAAAAAATGCCCTATTTTAGGATGTCTCTTTGCTTAAAACGCAGGAGAGGGAGGAGGGAGACATCTCTGCCTGTGCATAACAGCAATTTATGCCAGGATGCATAGTCTTGCTGGAGATGTTGCTAAGCAACTGCCTGGAGGCATGTCAGGGGGCACAGGGAGACAGAAGGTAGAAAAGGCACCAAGGCCTGGGCACTGCAGGACATGCAGAGACCCACTTGGGACACCCACCTTCTTCCCCGTCTCCTGGCAGCTAGAATAACCTCAGAGGTGATTTTGCCTCTCTGTGGCCTTGAAGCCAATAAAAGAGATTTCACACCAAAAGCAGAGCTTGGAACACAGCCACTGTTGCTGGCATTTTTTCTGCTATTCCTTGTGTGGTAGATAGAGCTGAAGCTTGAGAGTTAAGCACGCTTAGTTCCTGCATCTGTAAAATGATGATGGTAGCTGTGCCACCACAGCATGGTGGTCAGACCTCTATTGTGCTCTCTGGTCATCTGTCCTTACCTCCCTTACAGCATTCACCACCATGTTACATCGAAATTTTCTGTTCATTTTCTGCTTTTCCCCAGTGAGACCGTGTGTTCCAAGTTCAGAGACCACATCTTCCTCATCCGTCATTACTCAGTGAGGAGGATACTGCCTGGCATGCAAGAGGGCCTCAAATAATTTTATCTTTCCTGATCTGAACCAAGACCTCTTAGAGTGTCTTGCAAAACCCCTCATACTCCAGTTTCACCTACATGTCTGCCCTCATCTCCAACTATCCTTGTACCTTCCACTCACCCTCCCAGCCTCAACACAGTCTTCATTTTATTGGCACACTTCTTTCTACTTCCTGTGTAAATAAGGTTCGCTAAACCACTGGTCCCACTCCCCGCTTAACTTCTGGTTAATTCCTACTCATCATCTAAAACTCCACTCAACCATGAAGTTCTCCATGAAGGCCCCATGTGGTTTTATCTAAGCAACCAACCTGCAGATGGAGAGTATGACATTACAGAGAGGAGGCGACTATGGCACAGCAGAAATTGATTCTGAGCCATTTATAAAGAGGCAGAGAACTATTCATTTGGAATAACTGCTCTCCTAAGTCTTGGGTTATCTATAAGTATTTGGCTTGCTGAAGGTCACACAGAGAGTGAATGGGGGGCAGACCTAATTTCCTGCAGTTGGATTCCACAAAGTCAAGTAGAAAAGTAGCAACATAAAACCCACATCTAACTCCTCCCAAATTTTCTGCATATCCCTCTGAATCATAAATTGCCTGTGACAAGCAACGCAAACCCTTCCTTCATTAGTCAGTTCAAATAGTCAGTACTAATTTATTAAGCATGTACTTTGGACTGATAATAGTGGAAGGTACCAAAATATCATGCATTTATTTGCTCATTCAATTCAGCCATTTATACATCATTCAATGAAAGGCCCTGTGCCAGTCTCTGAACATTCAAAGATGGATACCCCCAGCCCTCAGGTTGCTCACAAGTAGACACTACAACACAATATTGAGCTGGTTTGTTTCCTGTAGGCAATAGATCCACACCTGGTTCAGTAACACCTTCATAAAACCTCTAGACCTCATATTCCTGCCTTTCCATAGCTGCCAGCTTGGGGCTTGAACCACAGGAAGTGGTGTATAATCTTCTTGTTGGTAGAACTTGAGCTCTTATTGGTTTGTTTCTTTAATTGAATTTCCTGCAATTTGATCCCACAAAGCCAGGTAGGAAAGTAGTAACTAAAGCACCCACCACATGCTTTGTCTTGTGAGTCTCCTATATCTTCTCACTTAGTCCTCACAACAATTCTTTGAGGTAGGAATCATTATCCCTGCCTTCATATATATGAAAAAACTGAGTTCACAGAGAATCAACATCTTGCCCAGAGCAGAACCAATAATGAAGAGGTGGGGTTTTCTCCAAAGTCGGTTTACCTTTCATGAGAGCATGCTGCCCAAACAGGTTCAGAATTCTGTAGATACAGAATAGGAAGAAAGGATCTCAGAGGACGGAACAACACAGGCATGAAGGTGCATTGTGTTAGGGAAACACGATGTGTCAGGCATAGCCAAGGCAGAGTGTGAATGTAGACTTACACGGAAAATGTGGCTGAAAATAACATTGGGGGCAGAGCATGAAATGCCTTGAAAACCTTTGTGCGGTGCTCAGCTGCATGGTTCTGCCTACAAGTACTCAACAATAGCAATTGGATATTTTCTCTGTTGTAAGCCAGACCTAATTTTCCAGAGTGGACCTAGGAAAGTATTTACTTTGCAGTTCCTGTATTCTCCAAAGCTACCCTTATCTGTCTTCACAACCACTACTGCCCCCACTACAGAAGCTACCCAGCTTTTACTGCAGTTATCACACTGCATCCCAGCCGCTTATGACTCCATCTAGCCTTGCTTAGCTGTGATCAATTTGAACAAAGGCATTCTGTCAGGTGCATCACAGCAAAGCTACCTCCTAGCGTGATGCTAGCTAGGTGCTAGCCTTATACTTAATTAATAAGCTGTATTTGTCCATTCTCACACTACTATAAAGAGCTACCTGAGACAAGGTATTTTACAAAGAAAAGAGGTTTAATCAACTCACAGTTCCACAGGCTGTAGAGGAAGCATGACTGAGAGACCTCAGGAAGCTTACAATCATGGACAAAGGCAAAGGAGAAGAACATTTTTTTGAGACAGAATCTCACTCTGTCACCAAGGCTAGAGTGCAATGGCGTGATTTCAGCTCATTGCAACCTCCACCTCCCGGTTTCAAGTAATTCTCCTGTCTTAGCCTCCTAGTAGCTGCAATTACAGGCATGTGCCACCATGCCCTGCTTTTTTTTTTTTTTTTTTTTTTTTTGTATTTTTAGTAGGCACAAGGTTTCACCATGTTGGCCAGGCTGGTCTCAAACTCCTGGCCACAAGTGATCCACCCGCCTTGGCCTCCCAAATTGCTGGGATTACAGGAGTCAGCCACCATGCCTGGCCAACAAAAACCTTCTTCACATGGCAGAGTGGGAGACGGCAAGTGAAGAGGGAGGTGCTACACGCTTTTAAACAACCAGATCTCATGAGAACTCACTCACTATCGCGAGAACAGCAAGGGGGAAATCTGACACCATGAGCCAATCACTTCCCACCAGGGCCTTCCCCCCAACACCAAAGATCATAATTCAACATGAGATTTGGGTAGGAACACAGAGTCAAACCATATCATAAGTGAAGTAGTGAATTAGTGATGTATTTAAAGCAAGCCATCTCTCATCGCCATCCACATAACAACTCAAAATCTTTCGTAAAGGCCATCTTATCCCTTGAATGTAAACTCCCTTTGGAAATGCTTGACAGGGGATATGACACAGTTTCATTCATCTCAAGGTGATTTGGAGTGTATGTTTGAATTTGACTTCTCTGAGAATGACATCCCACCCAAGGCAAAAAGGGGGTATGCCTGCCGGGTTGGGGAGTGAAGGAATCTGAGCTAAGGCTGCTAATTGGGCTGCTCTTAATTACAGTCATTCTTTATGCTGGGAAATCGGAAGGGGAGGCAGGGAGCGCAAGGGCTTTATTTTTAACAACCACACTTTCTGCGAGATGTGTGGCCCCCATTTACAGCAGCAAATGGAATTCGTGCCAAGGAGATGGGGCTCCATTATTAAGTGCAAATAATTAGGCCCTTAGTTCCTGGAGTTGGGAAAAGGAGAGCTCTGTGCAGCACAGGGGTGGAGAAAGTACCATTCATTTTGAGTTTTTCATCATTTAAAATGATAATTAGTGGGAGATAATATGCCTCAGTCGCCAATTTTGCCTCTGATTATTTGCTTGAATATGGTAATTGTATGGTTTTGTTTTGCCCTCCCTTCGATATGCTTCCTAAAGTCCTTGCGATGTTTAGGGGGTTGGGGGACTCGTTTTTATAATATCTCTCAAAGTAACCATGGAAATATATAATTAGACATTATTCAGGATAGAACGACCCAGGTTGCAGGAGCATCTGTGGTACAGTGCATTTAACTATGCAACGACTCTCTCTTAATACCAGCAGGACATTATTTTCCCTGATTTTATACTCCTGTCTTATGGGACTTTATTTTATAGTCCTGTCTGATGGGACTATGGAGGAAATAAGTCCAGACAGAAGACCTGTTTTCTGGTAATAGCTCTGCCCTGTGTGCAACTGGTCCTACATCTCTGAAAGCAGGTGGGAAGGGAACGTAGGTGGTTTCAATTATATTACTAAGTGCTTGCATTTGTGTACCTTTGTACTTCTTCACTGCCAGTGGAAGATCCTGCAAAATCACTTCTCTACATTAAAATGCCTGAGTATCCCCAAAATAGGAGGAGGGAGAGTTCTGTTTTTATTAAAATATAAATATGTATTCTGTATGTCATGGATACGTAAGAATACTAGAAGTTATAGTTATATGTTCTCACCATCAGACACAAAATATCTGTGGTCCAGAGTGGCTCTATGGATTCCAGTAAAGGACTAGGTTATATCATTTGCTTGGCAATCTGGAAAGATATACTCAGTTTGGAAGGAGGGGAGTTAGGAAGCTACCAAAAGTGATGGGGAACAGAGGCAGAGGAGGCCGACTTCAAGGCAGAAGAGGTTGCATTCCCTGGCCATTCCCTTGTGGATGGGGACCTAGTTAACTTAAGAAAGGGAGCTGGTCACCCAGAAAGATGGAGGCACAATTAGAGGATTGGGACTTTCAGTTCCACCTCCAACCTCCAGGGAGGCAAGAGAGGCTGAAATTCAAGTTGATCACCAACGGCCAATGATGTAATCAATTATGCCTATATAATAAGGCTCCCATACAAACCCAAAAGGACTGGGTTCTGAGAGTGTCCAGTAGCTGAACATGTTCAGATTCTTGGGACACTAAGACTTCATCCAAGGTTTAATGTCACTCCAAGCAATGGCATCGTAAGAATGGGATGGGCTCAGCTTTAGGAGGCCAGCTTCTTCGGGGTAAATCCAAATTCCTGGGCATAGCACAGAAGGCCATTAGTGATCTGAGCTTGGCCTGTCTTACCAATGTTCCCACTTTATCTCTCTCATTCTAGTCCTACCTCTTCAGTTCCCTGTATTCCATGTTTCAGGCACTTTGGATGTCTTGGAGAGTCTAGAAAATTGTTTTTCTTTCCCCTGTCCAGAATGTCTTATCTTTCCTCTTTGTCTACGTAACTATAAACCACCCTTTAAAACAAAGCTCAAATATCAATTCCTCTGGAAATCTCCCCAGTTTGGGTCAAATTCACGTCCTGAGCACAACCACAATATTCTCAATGTATCCCACTATTGCACTCACCAAGCATTTAGTAGGTGCTCAATAAATGTTTGAATCATTAATATAGCTTCCTCCTGTGACCTGTATAACATCTCATCTGTTCATTCTGTCAGTTGAGTTGGGTTCATTTTTCCTGTATCCTAGTTCACTGGCTGGAGATATTCTTATATCTCTTTGCCTTGAGTTCATTCCAATTCTAACTCAACACCAGTCAGTTTAACCTATGTCAACCCAACTCAACTCACTCCAAGTCAAGATCAGAATTGAACAGAATTAAAGCACACATAGCTGGTTTTTGTCTCAGAATTGGTTATATGGGGAGAAATCCCATACACATTTTGATGACCAGAAGTGAAGTGAGGTAGAATATGCTGTGTTATGCTGATGGCGCAAGAAAAGAAAAAAACACTTTTTTTCCTATCCTCACAAAAAGAAACACTAATTCCAAATACTACTTAAGGAGAAAGGGAGGATTCATACTTTCTCTACCCAGTGGTCTTGTCTTTGTACCCAGACAGAGTCTGAGCCTTGTGAATAATGCTAGGTTCTCATTCTCATCAGGGAAAAGTGAGATGAGGCTAGGATGTGAAGCCAGGGCCAAGCTTCCAAAAAGATGATTCTTCCTAGAAGGGACTGAGTGGGATGTTAAGCATGAGAAACAACTGTGTGCCTGAAAATGTCTAATTTTGTTGTTCTAAAGTTTATGTTATTAACTGGTGCTGTCTATTGCAGAGTGATAAAAATGGATCCAAGACTCTGTTGAACCTGGGTTCGAATTCCATTGACTACATATCATCAAAAGCTTACTAGCTACTTATATTTCCAAGGAGGAAAATAAATTTCTGCTTCACTCCCTAAGAAGGAACATTGCTGGATAAACACTTTCACCCTCTCTCTACCCATCACTCACCTAGAGGAGGGGAGTGAATGGAGATGTTGAAGGAGAGTTTTCTGGCATACAGGGATTAACTCATTCTGACCTCAAGGGTCAGCCTTCTTCTCTACCATAAGCTCATATTACACACATTTTGGCATGACCAATGGACCTAAGAGAGCTGGTAAATTCAATTATGGAGTAAAGACTTAGGACACCTGCCTTGCCACATATCTAAACTCTAGTATCCAACCAGCCTTCTGTGTAATAAAGCTGTCATTTTGAATGAAATTTTTTATTTCCCATTTCAAATTAACATTTTGAATGCTATCTTTCTGTCTCCCATTTCCTGTTTCATTGATATTGAATGTTAAAACCATGAAGAAAGTTACACGTCAGCCCCGTCCTCCCCAACAGATGTGTAAACTTGGCCATCCACACCATCACTCCAGGTCTCTGTTTCCCCACCTGTAAAATGGGATCAGCACTTCCTATCATCAAACTATTGTGGGAAATAAAAGAAACAGCATATGAAAAATAGTGTGGCACCAAATAGAATGTTAGTTCTTTCCAATCTCTACCTTAGAAAAACAAATATATTGATGACCTATGGTGTTCTTGATGTGTTCTCTTTCTTCTCCCAGTCCCATTCTACTCTCACCGTATATTCCCTATTTTAATTAAAGAAATCACTCTCTACCCATTTGTGGCAGATGGAAATCCATGTTATTGACACTTAAACCCTTACCTCCAGGACAAATATTTTCTTCAAGGACCCAACCTGGTATCTCTACAAGAATGTCTCAAAGCACCTCAAATGTAACATGTACCGGAATTCATCTCCTCCCACCCAAGCCCTTGACCTGTGCCTTTTCTCAACCTCCCACACAGAAGTCATAATCATCTGGCCCACATGCACCGTAAGCAAATTCTACTGAAGCCAGCTCCAGACTGAACCCCCCCCCCCCACTCCTCCCACCCTGAGTCACATCTTCAGCAATTCCCAGCTAGATTCATCCAAGAGCGTCTTCCTCCTCTCTCCATCTATCATGCACCATAGAAAGCTCTGCTACAATAGCTACCAGCTATTTTGTAAGTGTGTTCTACTCCTTATCATCGTCCCTTCTCAAGCTGTACATTTCCAGAGGCAGGACCAGTGATTCTCCTTCTCTGCATCAGCATTGTTTTCTACACAGATCTTGCCATAGAGAAGCACCTTAAAAGTGTTAGTGAAATTGAAAGTAGATTGATCTAACCTCTGTTCCCTGTTCTCTCCTATTGAGAAATAACCTTATTTTAGTGGTGGCAGTAAAGAGTTGTCAGAAAAGTGACATTAGATATTATTAATATTATGAAGTGAAAAATTACGTTGGCCTGCGCACAGTTGTACTAGCTGCTTTGCTTTCTAACCCAGTGTTCTAAGGGATCTCAAGTAGCCAGCTGTTAAGCTTCTTACATAATAAGTCAAGTGCATCTGTCCAGGTTAAGGTTGGTATGATAACAGCCACAGTTACCAAATTCTATTTGCAGAGATCTCCAAGGGAATAAAACACCGCTGGTCCTAAAAAGCAACATGTGGAAAATCTAATGCTCTATCTCCAACTCAACCTTGGCAGTGTATTCAATACTTTCTATAACATAAAAAAAGAAAAAAAGAAAAAGAAAATGTGCATTTCCCTATTTGAATAAACTGTAAACAGCCTCTCCTATCTAGTACTTATCCCATATGCCCTTCTTGACTGATTTTCCAATCTCCAGGCCACAGAAGACTATGGTTGAGTGACAAGAATAGGTTAAAGAATGTTGGCACTACTTTTTTAAAAAGCAAGAGAAAGAACCCTGACACCTCCTTAATATTTATTAGCATGAAAAAGAACCCAATGATGTAGCATCACCTTGGCAAATGAAAAGGAACTGACACACTGGCATGTCATCCTGGAACATGCCATCTAAAGAAAGCACTGTGTGTATTAAATGTGGAGATTTGCCTTTTATTTCATTGTCATGACCTTATTAGGAAAGAGCCTCCCTCTTCCCAAAAGGGACTTCTGCCCAAGATGTACAGCCCATTTACCATTCATTTCTGCCCCTTTTAAAAATAGCTTTTTGTTTTCCCAAGACCATTGGCAAGCCCAGGCTCATGTGGAGTCAACCTTGTGCCAGACACTGTTGGTGACCTCTTCTATCCACTCACTACCCACCTCTATACAGGGAGGGTGCTTCCTGAATCCCGGGGCCACCTGTATACAGGAAAGCTGGAAGACCCTGAAGGTTTCCCTCAATAGTGAAAAATGCAGAGTTGGTGGTTAACTACTACAGCATCCTTGCACATCAGGTGGGAGGACTCGGAGGTTTATGCCCTACTCTGGCTCCCAAAGTTTTCCCAAAGAATTTACTCCCATTGTCCATAGCAGTCACTTTCTTGACAACATACACTTTGCTGGCTTCCTTCTCTAGCTCTCTTATATTACCCCTTCCCTGCCATTGTTTCTGAACATCATCTTCTAAATGAATCACCTGCACTTAAATTCTAGTCTCAGGGTCAGCTTCCAGCCCAACTCCTGCCTGGATCTGAAAGAAAGTTTTGCTTCAGGACTTCTCTCTAGAGGGGGTCACCTTCCTGAGGAGCACAGCCCAGATCTCTGAGGTCTTGCTCAGCCTCATGCTGCAGACTTATTCCAGGCATGGGAGGATTTCTATTGCCTTTGGATGCAGGTTCAGAGCTGAGCAAGGGGACTTTCTATAAAAGAATGATTTATGGAAATGAAATTGAGGAGCATGTTTGCAGCCAAAGCATCAGCACTCGTAGGGCTGCAAAGACAGTCACTGATACCTCAAATTCCAAGGCTAACAGGCAGCTTATTCCAAATTGTATTTTTAGTGACTATGGTATGTGTACCAAATTCTGCCATATATAAGATTCCTTCTAGAGGAGAGTTCAAATTATCGTATTTTTTAAATGTAATATCATATTTTTTTAAGTAAAAAAGAACACAGCAATTTGCATTCTTTCAACAAAATGCAGGTAGTTAACTCAAGGAAGTATCCCTTGGACAAAGTGTCAAGAGAAGAGCATGCACAAGGCTTTGGAAAGGAGCATCACATACTTGCTTTGTGAACCCAATGTCGTTGGCATGGAAACAACATCTCTCTTTAGAACTTTAGTTCTGAAATGCCTTCAGGTCAGTACCATGAAGATATTATCTAGTAGTCCACAGAGGTGATTCAAAGTCAACATATAATCTTTATAGTGCTGGAAAAAGAAAATGTCCCAAAGGCTCAACAAGGAAGCAGAGGGTAGAATAAGGATGATTCTCAAACCACTTCCTCACTCACTCAGCAATGCCATGCATTCTCCTCTATAGGGGGTTGCGTTCACTGCTCCATTGCCTGGAGTTTTCTTGCAGCTCCTCAGTCTAACCTTTTATGTGTGAAACTCCTATTTATTTTTCAGATCTCCACTCATTTGTCACTTTTCCAAGGATATTCTCTTAGACTGTCAAGATAAAGTGCTAGCCCCCTTTATACAGGTACCCCTTTGCCCTCTCTGCTTTCATTTTATAGTATTTATCAAAGCTGATGTATTAGTGTGTTTTCACACTGCTATAAAGAAGAGCCTGAGACTGGGTAATTTGTAAAGAATAGAGGTTTAATTGACCTGCAGTTCCACATAGCTGGGGAGGCCTCAGGAAACTTACAATCATGGCAGAATGCAAAGAGGAAGCAAGCACCTTCTTCACAAAGCAGCAGGAGGGAGAAGAGAAAGCGAAAGGGGGACAGCCCCTTAGAAAACCATCAGATCTCATGAGGACTCACCATCACAAGAACAGCATGGGGGAAACTGCCCCGATGATCCAATCACCTTCCTCCAGGTCCTTCCCTTGACATGTGAAGATTACAATTTGAGATGAGATTTGGGTGGGGACACAGAGCTAAACCATATGAACTGATAATCATATATCCTTTTGACATATGTCTGTCTCTTCTATAAGCTCCTTGAAAGCAGGACCACATCGGTTTCTGCTCTCCACTGAATCCCCAGCATCTACTTTAGAACCTAACCTCTAACTGGCACTCAACAACAACTGCATAATTAATGCAAGCATGACTCCCTGTTTCCACCAACACCAGAACAGGCTGCTGAGACACCTGCCTCATTTCCCAATTCAGTGTTCCTCAAAGTGGAACACGAGTTCCAGAAAATACTAATATGTTTTCTTACAAAGCAAAAAAATTATTTCCTGAATCTGAATCTGGATTAAGTAAGTCTAGAAATGCAGATTTAAATAAAATTGCCCAGGATTCTTTACTTCTCACAGCACTTAAAATACAGATGTGTGTGATGACTCTCACAATGGGAATACATTAAGCAAAGATTTCCAGCTGGGCTCCTGTACCAGCCCCAGGCTACTTGTCCTCTGAGCTAACCCTCAGCCCTGTGTTACTTGTGCCAAATAACCAATCACAGAGTGCAGACTGAATCAGGAAATACGCGTTCAATAAATGCTGAAGGAAAAGAATTGTGGAAGAAAGTTAGGGTAGTAGCAGGCATGGTTCACAGAGCCATGAGCTCATACAATTTGGGAGACAACTTTAAGAAAAAGAATTTGAGTTGGACGCGGTGGCTCACATCTGTAATCTCAGAACTTTGGGAGGCCGAGGTGGGCTGATCACCTGAGGCCAGGAGTTCGAGACCAGCCTGACCAACATGGAGAAACCCCATCTCTACTAAAAATACAAAATTAGCTGGGCATGGTGGCGCATGCCTATAATCCCAGCTACTCAGGAAACTGAGGCAGGAGAATCGCTTGAACAGGGAGGCGCAGGTTGCAGTGAGCTGAGATTGTGCCATTGCATTCCAGCCTGGGCAACAAGAGCAAAACTGTCTCAAAAAATATATATATATAAAAATATACTATTATTTTGGATTTCACAAAACCATACAACAATGTGAACACATGAATATAAATCTGCTTTGAAATTATACTCAAGTTGTTTGATTGTCTCTGGGGTTCTCTGGCAAGGCATTCCCACAGAAGTGTTCCTGATTTACTCAAGTTTAGAGCTTTTGAGGTAGGCGCCATGTCTTTTTCAGCTTGTTTCATCCACTGCTCTCTCCAGTCACTATTTGTATCTGAGCAACAATCTAGCACACAGTGGAGAGCCCATTAGTGGCTGATCTATGAAGAAGGAAGAAAGGAAGGAAGAAAGAAAGGAAGAAAGGGAGGGAGGGACGGAGGGAGGGAGGGAGGGAGGGAGGGAGGGAGGGAGGAAGATCTGGTTTATTTGCAAAGCACCATAATCTTTAGTGTTTTCTCATTCCAGGAAGTTCACTTGACTGAAGTGTGAGAGATTTATGAAGAATCTCCTTTTTTAAATTAATCAGAGCACAGCATAAAGATTAGAAATACATTACATTCTTCAAAATTCCCTTATGTGCAAGAGAGACTCAGCTTCTCCTCTTGAATCTATCAAGTCCCCTCTCTTTCTCCTGCAGTTTCAGTGGCTGTTTAGCCCCTCTGGTTCCTACCATGTCTAGGTAGGCCGAGGAGATTCTACCCTGGAGGCGCACATAGGAGCCTGAAACAATCATTAGCCATACCAGTAGACAACCCAACTCCCAGGAGGACTTCCAGGGAAAACATGGGCGTGAGAGTTAGTAGTTGTGCATTGCAATCACCTGGCAAGCTTGTTCAAAACATGTATCTCCAGGCCCCATCTCAGACCAATTAAATCATACTATCTAGACCAGCAGTCTCCAGCAAAAGCATCTTTTAGGAGCTCCTTACATGAGTATAATGTGCAACCAGGTTGGAAAACTTCTAGCCTAGAGAAATGGAAAAATATGCTTTTTTGGGGGGGCGGGGGCGGGGACAGAGTCTTGGTCTGTTGCCTAAGCTGGCATGCAGTGGCACAATCTTAGCTCACTGCAACCTCAGCCTCCCAGGTTCAAGCAATTCTCCTGCCTCGGCCTCCTGAGTAGCTGGGACTACAGGCATTCACCACCATACTAGGCTAATTTTTGTATTTTTAGTGGAAACGGGGTTTCACCATGTTGGCCAGCCTGGTCTCGAATCCCTGACCTCAAGTGATCCGCCTCCCTCAGCCTCCCAAAGTGCTGGGATTACAGGCATGAGCCACCCTGCCAGGCCCCAAGATCTGCTCTTAATTCACTGTGTGAATGTAGTTAGGCCCATTTCATTATCTGGGCCTCCATTTTCTCATCACTGGAATCTGTGGGATGAACAGTATCATCCCTAACTGTTTAGAGATAAACAGATTAAGGTCCCATTGCTTGGTAAGTGTGTGTTTCAACTGTCTAATGAGTACTCCTCTATATTTTCTACTCTTTTTACATAACCCAAATTTTTGTAGTTATAACAGAAGCAAGACACTGTGGAGAGTGCGGAGATGAAAGATGTGGCCTCTTCTCTCAAGCAGTTTATAAACAAGTTCTAAATCTGTCAGTTGCCTAAGAGTAAAAGGCAGAGAGAGGCATGTTGGATGGATGGATGGGTAGATAAGATAGATGACAGATAGAAAATGTCTTCCTTGTGATATATTCCGCAGATCATCTGGATTCTTCACTTTCCTTTTTAAATCCTAGCACTATCCTGACATGAATGGTAAGCGGGTGGGGGGCGGGGGGTGGGGTTCTCTCATGTGGGTTACAGGAAGATAAAATTCAAAATATCAGAATTTTATTTTTGTGTTTATTTTGTGTTACCATAAACAAAGGTTGAGTAATTATAGGTCTTGGTTCAAAAAACACTATCAATGATCCATACTTATTTTCATGTCATTCCTTATAATTTAATCATGTAAAAGCAGGTATATATCTATTGCCCAATCCATGAATAAGAACCTTACCATTTACTTAATTTAAGGCTCTCCTCTTCCAATTTCCTTGCCTTTCTCTCCCAACCAAGTCCAAAGATAATAATTACTTTAAGTTTTGTGGATCTTTAAATTTACTTTTAGTTTATAAAATCTTCATCACCTACTCACATGTGTACAACACAGACACATCTAAACTACAGATATTATTTAGTCTTGCTTATATCTTAACTTTACAAAAAGACTGTCATACTGAAAACAGTCTATGTTTTGCTTTTCAACCAAACATTATGCTAATAAGATTTATCTCTGTTGGGTGTGGTCATAGTTCCTTCATTTTTACAGCTGCATACTATTTTATTATGTGAATATACCATTATGTCTTCACCTACTCCCCTTTAGTGAGAACTTGGGTGGTTTCCAATAGTATAATAATGCAAAAGTAGTGCTATTCCCATTCTTAAATATGTCTCCTAAATACCTGCGCAAGAGTTGTCCTTTGGTGTATACCTAGGGGTACGATTCCTGGGAAGCTGCCTATGTGAATGTTTAATTTTACAAGCTAATGTGTAATTGTTTTCCAATGTGGACAGGTTAAATTAAAGTCAACCATAAAGTATAAAAAAGCTTATGTTAGAATGTAATTATTTGTTCAACAAACACTTATGGTGAACACATCAGATACTGTGCTTGATGCTAGGGACAAAAAGGATGCAACAACAGAGAAGGTACTGCATCTCACTGGGGCTAGAATTAGAAAGCATGGAAAGAATTAGAATAGCATCGTGAGTGCAAGGAAGCATGGTTATTACAGTCCTGACAGAGCAGAGAGAAAGGGCCTACAATTCTAACTTGGAAGTCGAAGATAAGTATTGCAGCAAAAAGGGGTGATAGACAACATCTAGTCCAACATGTTCATATTCTAGGCAGGGACATAAATGCCTGAGTGAAACTTGGGGAAAAGATAGCAAGGGATAGTCGAAAAAAATCATCCATAAAATAAAGATAATAATAAAAATCTCATGATTATATTGTGGTGACCTTTAAATGAAATGCTTCATATAAAGAGTTTAGCAGAGTTCCAATCTGTATAAACAACTAAGTAATGTTAACGATTTTTTTATCAGCCAAGATAGTGCCTCAATAGTGGTTCAGACAATTGAGTGATTGATGTTCAATTCACTAAGATGAAGAGCAGGGGGAGAGGATATCTGGGGATGGGGAGATACTCACATGCAGAGGGCTGCTGGATAGAAGTCTGAATTCAGAGATACACATGTTGGTGTCATTAGCTGGAGCTCTGGGGAAAGAGTGTGTAAATGAGAAGACTGAAAGCATAACCCTGCAAAATAGGAATATTTAAATGGAAGAATAAGTAGAGCCCACAAAAACCTGAGAAGTGGAATGAAATCTACCAAGAGATTTGGGGGTGGGAGGAACATGCATGGAATCTAGAGAGCAGAGCATTTTAAGGAGGAAGTAGCCCTGCCAAATGAAGAAAGGGTTCACTGAAATTACCACCAAAGATGGTTTGGGAAACCTTGGGAAACTTAATATCAGTGGAGTTTTGAAGGCTGAAACTTATGTATCCCAGGTTTCAAGTAAATATTAGATGAAGAGGAAGGAATAGCTGACAAGAGAAAGAGCGGTAACTAGAAGAAGCATTGGCTCAAATAAATGATCTATGTTAAAGATGCAGAGACTTAAACATATTAATAGAGTGAAAGAAAGAATCTAATGAAAAAAGAATTTGAAAATACAAGAGAAGCCCTTAACTGACAGAATAAAAACCTTCTGAGTGGCGCGTATTTAAACCCTCTTCCTTTTAACTGGAAGTTTGATGAGCTTTGCTTTGGAGCTAATTGACAGTTTCCTTTAGCCCCTAGCCTATTCAGAAAAAGAGGTTATTCTAGATAATCAAGTATTATCTCTGAGTCTTTCAGATACAATATTTGTAACTTTTACTAATACAGTATTCTCCATTGTTTCCTAGAATCTGAGAATAAGAATCATCTGCTATCCAACCATTTGATTTTATTAATGAGAAAACTTTGATACTAGAATTTTAATCCACTAAACTAAGATGATGAAAAATATTACAATAAATTAGTGATGGAGATAGAAATGACGTCCACAGCTTTTGAATCCCGGTTTAAAAATAGTTTATTCCACGTATACCCAACACATAAAACAGACAAAACATCTGTCCTTGTGGCTAACACATTATTTTCACAAGACCAAATTGTCCTTACATATTTGCTTTTATGTCTCTTTTAAAAAACATAGCTACATATTACTGAGGCTCCTTCACTGAAGACTAGAACCAGTTCTCACCTTATTTTGCCATTAGGATTTTGCACCCTCCATTTGTTTAAGTCCTATCAGCTTAGTACTACTCATAATATTGGACAATAGGTAGAGCAAATGAGGGTCCCATTTCTTAGGACACCATCTGAGCCATTACTCTGTCATCATTCTGCCAGATTCCAGCAATGTGACCATAGATCTCCACTTCCTTTCCTCTAATATGTTAATATGTTTATTATCATTTATTTATTTATTTATTTGAGACGGAGTCTTGCTCTGTCGCCCAGGCTGGAATGCAGTGGCGCGATCTCGGTTCACTGCAAGCTCCACCTCCTGGGTTCATGCCATTCTCCTGCCTCAGACTCCCGAGTAGCTGGGACTACAGGTGCCACCATGCCCAGCTAATTTTTTGTATTTTTAGTAGAGATGAGGTTTCTCCATGTTAGCCAGGATGGTCTCGATCTCCTGACCTCGTGATCTACCTGCCTCGGCCTCCCAAAGTGCTGGGATTACAGGCATGAGCCACCGCGTCCGCCCTAATATGTTTATTATTATGTAAACAGCAGAGGGGATAATATATTTGAATTTTCTGGCATATAGTAGATATTCAGTAAATACTAGTGGGAGGTAAGTTTGAAAATTTTTAAGACAGATAAAGAATGTTCAAACAAAAACAAAACAAAGAACTGGAAGAAAACTTAGAGATCATTTTGCCCAACAAAATTGCTTTGTGGAGGCTCTGCAACCCAGGGAAGCAGGCCAGGAGACCCACCCACAGTCACATGAACGATCAGCAAACTCACCGCACCTTGAACTTGGATCTTCTAACGTTCAGCCAAGAGCTTCTGGTTGAGGTCAAATTGTGTTGTTTTGTGAAGGGCAGTCTAAGGAATCTGGGCTTCAAACAATGGAGACCTATCAAAGGATTACAAGGAATAACATGATAAATTGCTCATTGGGGCTTGACACCAAGTGTGTGTAATAATTGGCAAGGACTGGGACTGAGGGAAGAGTTCCTGCCTCGTGGATGGGAGGCTCCATTTATCTGGTGAGCTCTCTCTATTTCTAAATTTAATAAACCATGAAAACTTTGACTTCCAACAGACACCCTAAAAATAATCAAAAAGATCACAAAAATGCCAACAGATGCACAAATTCAGTTTCCACATGCCTGCCCCAGCTCCAGCAGGACCCTGGGTACCTGAAGGCACTTGGTATGCACTGAGCTGATCAAAAAACATCAGTGAAAACATATTTCATCTGTGGACATAATTTTTTTTTCAGTACACAGTGACTTTCACTCCCGACTGAAAAAAAAAGTACTCAAAAAAGAGAAAAAAATGAAAAGCAAAGTCTTTATATCAAAGCCTTATTGATTTTTTTTTTCATTTACAAAACTCGACCATGCCTGTCTATTAAAAATAGAATGTCTAAGGGCCTGAACTTATGTCCCGCCAAGAACCCAAACTTTCTGCTGACTTCAAGGCAGGCTTCTCAGTTAGAACAAAAGCAGAAGAGGCCAAGAAAGGGCTAGGAAATCAAATATCACATCCAGGTCTTCAAAACATTGCTTTCTTATTCTATCATCACCTTCCACAAAGTTTTTGAGTTGAACTATCACACGAGAGGTATCAAAGGCCTTTATGAGAAATGCCATGTGTGAGTGAAAGCAAGAGACCCAACAGACATCTGAGTACCTATTTTGTCGCAGAGGCTGCACTGGAAAGTGGTAGAATAAATGACTCTCAAAACTGCCTCTGAAGACTAATGGCCCATCCCTCTCCAGCAGCCGCCCTATACCCCAACCATCTGAACTGCAATTTGCAGCCCAACTGCAAGTGCGATGTTGACCCCCAGCATCTCCAAATCATTGCCTCTCTTTTTACCCTTTCATAATTCAACACTCGGCCTAAGTGTCTACAATTACTCTGGACACTCTGAAATTATGTTTAACTGTCTTCTTTCTCCATGGAAATGGGAACTCATTCTGCAAAGGCACCAGGCCTTGTTCACTTTGGACCTCCTGCACCTACCATAGAAGTGAATGACAGGTGTTTCTTGAAGCATGCAAGGACAAATGAAGATTGGATGAGTTAGTCACAGATTCTGCCGTCAATTAAGCATCTAGGAGGGGAAGTAGCAACAGCCCCAAATTAACAGAAATCCCAAGCAAAGTACTAAATGTGATGAGGAGTGCTCAGAGGAAAGCCTTTAAAAGCAGAGACTGGAGAGTAGCTACTGCTACAGGATAGGGTAGGCTTCATGGGAGGAAATGCCATGTGAAATTGACCTGAGAGGATGTCTAGGACTAAACTAACTGAACCAAGCAGGTACTTGTAAAGATTAAATGCCACATAAGCAAATCCCTGGGTTCATAGTGGGTGTTTTAAAGAAGGCAGTTAATAATAATAACGTTCTAGTACCAAATAACTATGACAGTTGTTAGTACTTCCATTTTATTTCTTTTATACTTTTATCATCCTGGAATCTCTGGCCATATGAGTTTGAAATTGGTGTATCTTACCAACCACAAAGTCATATTAACAGCCTTTGCCCAACTGGGCATGGAAGATATTGAGCTCCTGGCTTGTTCAGCTTTGGGCTGAGCATTTATTCATAGAATTTGGTTTAACTGGCAAAACCATAGTGTTAGTCCGTACTCTACTCTTTATGGCCAGAAATCAACTCCGATTTTTCATTTTCCCAACAGGAACGCTCCAAAATTGGCATTATTTATCCAGATGCCTCCTTCAACCCTCCCTTTAACCAGATGCTCTTGCCTCTAAAAGAGGACATCAAAACATACCATGAACTTTCATCTCAATGACATTAGAGTAACAAATAGTAATAAAGAGCTCTTGCTCTTCAAATAAGATATATAATAGGTGTTCTGCCTACTCCTAAAATGGTTATGGATTTTTTTTTCAACCCATATATATTTATAAGGTGCTTTTATCATTATTGGTTCAGAACTTAGCTGCAGTGAATACTGACTTCATTTTCCTGAATGTTATTCTGGCTCCAGTTTCTCCTTCTCTAGTCCATTCTCACATGACACCAGCATGGTCTAGCTGAAACACAGATTTTCTCATGTCCCTTCACTGCTTCAAAGCCCTCTATGACATCCCATTCTCTTCTGCAGTGGTTTTCAAACTGGGTTCCACCCAATCTTAGGGATTTTTCTGTCTATGAATGATGTTCTTGAAGAAATAGAATGGATGGTACAGCAGAGACACGGAACCAGAAATGGCAAGTTCACAGTTTTTAAATCAGTGGCTTATTGATTAAAAAAAAAATTCAACAAAACTCATTGAAAAGGGTTCAAAGCCTTTACAATCTTGCTATTACTTCCCTACCTATCCACCCTTTGCATGCCATATATATATATAAAATATATAGAATGCTTCCACTGACAACTCTCTACATCTTAAAATTCCTTCCCTAATACACGTCATTAATATCTGCTTACAACCACTCATCCTACAATCATTCTCCCTTGGTAAGCTCATATTAATCCTTTAATACTCAGTTCAAATGTCTTGTCCTCTGTCAATCCTTTCTCAGCTCCCCCAGGAGACGTTAGATGTGCCCTCCTCTTTGTTTCTTTGACAGTGGCCCCATCTGAATTCTTTGATGTCTACTCCTCACAGTTACAAAGTTGAGTAGAAAAACAAAATGAACCTAACACAAAAATAGTCATAAATAAGCTTTAAAAAAATAAAAATAAATAATAAAAAAAGAAAAATAATATAAAACAAAACAAAAAAAGAGTTCCTGATATAACCAGCCTCTATCATGATCAACTCTGTTTTCTTGTTGATTATTCTATGCATGTCAAGTATTTCAAATGTTATACAAATACTTTGGGAGCTGTTTACAAAATGCAATTGTAACTTTTTCAAAGACATAGAATTTCATGAACTCAATAAAAGTAATGTCGGAGAATTGCCAAAAGCATAAGGTATCTATTGACAAGTTAGAATAGATAATTATCAAGTAAAAAAGACAAAATCTACACACTGAACAGGCACTTTGAAAGAGAATAATATAAATATTAAAGGATTAGAGTGGTCATTGGTAAAATCGATGATCCCCTTAGAAAACTTGACACTTTAAATTAATAACACTAAGCTAACCACCATAACAAACAGCCTGAAATCTCAGAGGCTTAACCTAAATGCAAGTGCCTTTCTCACTCACATGGTCTAACGTGGATGGATCAGGGTGTGTTGGGGAAAGAGGCAGACGTTCCTTCCTCCACTCAGGCTCCCTCTATCCGTGGAGCTCTGCCATCTTCTAGAGCAAGGATGGGAAATCTGTGCCAGGTAGTAAATACTTTCAGGTTTGTGGGCCACTTGGTCCCGGTCACAAGCACTCAATTCTGCCATTGTAGCATGAAAACAGTCATAAACGATACATAAATAAATGGGCATGGCTGTGTTCCTATAAATCTATATTTGCAAAAACAAGTGGTGGGCTGGGTATGGCTTACTGTCTATGGTTTGCCAGTTCCTGTTCTAGAGCTTCCTCCTCCTCTTTACTCAAAAGGTAGAGGGGTCCGAGTGCGGTGGCTTATACCTGTAATCCTGGCACTTTTGGAGGCCAAGGCAGGTGGATCATTTGAGGTCAGGAGTTCGAGACCAGCCTGGCCCACATGGTGAAATCCCATCTCTAATTTTAAAAATTAGCCAGGCGTGGTGGTGCACTCCTGTAATCCCAGCTACTCAGAAGGCTGAGGCAGGAGAATCGCTTGAACCCAGGAGGTGGAGGTTGAAGTGAACTGAGATCATGCCACTGCACTCCAGCCTAGGTGACAGAGCGAGACTCTGTCTCAAAAAAAAAAAAAAAAAAAAAGGTAGAAGGGAAAGACAGAAGAAGAAAAGCAAGATACACCTCATGAGGCTATTAATGCTTATACATTCCGTGCTAGACTACTAGCTCTGTTAGGGATTTTTGCCTGATTTGGCCACTAATGTACCCTGAATGTCTACAGAAGTGTATGTAGGTGCTCAATAAATACATACCCGATGAAATGATTGAATACATTACTACAATATAATTTTATAAGACAAAATAAGTACTTAACCAATTAATGCATTCTAAAAATTAAAAGTAGTACCTAATGTCTGTTGATCATTTAATACAGGTACTGCTCTAAAATCCATTTTGTGTAATACACCATTCAGTCTCTGACAACAGCCCTCAGGAGTAAGTTCTATTATTACCATCTTTTTCATTCAAATGAGAAAACTGAGGCACAGAGATGTTGATCATAGTTCTAACGTTACTGAGCTATGATTCCTTATTCTTGAAACGCACTTTTAAAATTTCTAATTTCATGTTTCCAAAATCTAATCTCAGTCATCTTTTTTTTTTCTATACCACTTCATATGACATTTTCTTCTTTTAAAACCAAATTGCTTTCAGGTGTCTTTTCTTTTTTTTTTTTTTTTTTTTTTTTTTTTTTTTTTTTTTTTTTTTTTTTTTTTTTTTGAGACGGAGTCTCGCTCTGTAGCCCAGTCGCCCAGGCTGGAGTGCAGTGGCCGGATCTCAGCTCACTGCAAGCTCCGCCCCCCGGGTTTACGCCATTCTCCTGCCTCAGCCTCCCGAGTAGCTGGGACTACAGGCTCCCGCCACCTCGCCCGGCTAGTTTTTTGTATTTTTTTTTTTTTTTTTAGTAGAGATGGGGTTTCACCGTGTTAGCCAGGATGGTCTCGATCTCCTGACCTCGTGATCCGCCCGTCTCGGCCTCCCAAAGTGCTGGGATTACAGGCTTGAGCCACCGCGCCCGGCCAGGTGTCTTTTCTTAATACCAATTTTTCTCTGTTAGTGAGAAGTTCTTGTTATTTTATTTCTTGCTGCAAGTATGCCACTTATCAATGTATTGCCATTCAGCTGCAAATTAACCCCTCAATGACAGCTCTGAAAAAAAATGGAGCTGGGCCCTTTAAATATTTTTCCATTGTTAACTTTACCAATAGAGGGTGCTGAAAAGACATTGCAGGAAGAAAGGTACTCCTCTTGAGCTTCTCCTGCACCTCCCAAGGTTGTTAGGGGTTAGTGAAAAGAAAAAAGCAATACAGAATACCTGGCACACAGTTTGTGCACAAGTAATGCTGTTTCCATTTCTTGATGACTGGTCACATCTGCCTTTAATATTGTGACTGATTAGCAACAGAATGTGGGGGTGAAAGAAATGCAGAAATTTTTGTTTTCTTTTTTCCCCATTATCTTTGGAGGAAACATTCAACAAGAAGTGCCCCCCAACAGTAGTCTTGCAAACAAGAGGACTTATTAGATTGTTTATGATCATGAATTTACAAATCAATGAATGTAAACTTCACTATTTAGTCCTTTTTGGGGGGAATGTAGAAATAGAAACTGTATTATGCTGTATCCAAAACAAATTGTCCTGTGACCTCTGTTTGCTAGATCTTCAATCACCTGCAAAAGATTTTAAGTTTGAGTGTTTTTGTTGTCGTTTGGTTCATTTGTCTATTTGTTTTGCAAATTTAGAAAAACGCTCTGGCCGGGCGTGGTGGCTCAAGCCTGTAATCCCAGCACTTTGGGAGGCCGAGACGGGCGGATCACGAGGTCAGGAGATCGAGACCATCCTGGCTAACACTGTGAAACCCCGTCTCTACTAAAAAAATACAAAAATCTAGCCGGGCGAGGTGGCGGGCGCCTGTAGTCCCAGCTACTCCGGAAGCTGAGGCAGGAGAATGGCGTAAACCCGGGAGGCGGAGCTTGCAGTGAGCTGAGATCCGGCCACTGCACTCCAGCCCGGGCGACAGAGCGAGACTCCGTCTCAAAAAAAAAAAAAAAGAAAAACGCTCTGAAGGAATTTAATAAAAGACTGTTTTTTAAGGAACAAGGAAAACTGAAGAGATCGTCAAAATCATAACTATTATTTATTAAGATTGCAAAGCAAGTCATCTGTGATTATCAAAGAAACTCCAAAAGTTAGGAGGTATAATTCCCACATTATATAGCAGAAAAATCGTTCAAAGAGATTATGAAATGTACTCAATAACACAAAGCTAGAAAGTGACTTGGCGGGGATTAAAACCCCACGTCTGAGGGACTCTGGACCTGCCTTTTTGACCTGACACCATGACACTTCTCTCACAAACTGTTTGTGACAATAACATTTGCTAAAACCAGATTGCAAACCTGTGTCTCCCTGACTCTGTCACAGATACTCTCCACCTATAAGGGGCAGCAGGACAGGAGGTAGGAGGAGAGTCAGAGCCAAGCACAATATTTGCCACACATTTCAGATTATGACATACTCTAAAGCAAGAATTTTGGTAGGAAGCGATAGAATTTCAAGACCAACTGGCTCAGCAAGTTGCAATAAAGGGAAATTACTGACTGGTGCAACTGGCAAGTCCTGATATAAAGCTGGTCTCAGGCATAGCTATCTACCTGAGCTCAGACCGTGATGATAGTGTTCCATCTTTCTGTCCACCTGTCTGTCTCTGGTTATCTTTGGTCACTGGCTTTATTCTATCTGACTATAGATAGTCCCCAACTTATAATGGTTCAACTTATGATTTCATTATTTTATGATGGTGTGAAAGTAATACGCATTCAGTAGAAACCGTACTTCAGATTTTGAATTTTGACCTTTTCCTGGGCTAGCAGCATGTGGTATAATACGCTTTCATGGTGGTGGGCAGTGGGTGGTGAGCTGGAGCTCCCAGCCAGCCACAGGATCACGAGGAAAACAACCAACGCTCTACAGTGTGCTGTGTTGACAGTGTTTTTTGGATACTCTGTTTAGTGTTTTCACATCCCGTCATGTCTTCAAAACACCCATTTGTATACAGTATTCAACACTTTATTATAAAATAAGCTTTGAGTTCAGTGATTTTGCCCAACTAATGTAAGTGTTCTGAGCATGTTTAAGGTGGGTTAGGCTAAGCTATGATGTTCGGTAGGTTCGGTGTATTAATTGCCTTTTCAATTAATAACTTTTCAAGTTATGATGAGTTTTTTGGGGCATAACCCCATAGTAAGCCAAGGAGCATCTATATAGTCAAGCCTTTTCCATGTGACATGCAAAGCAGCTACCTTCAGCCCCAGGCCATGTTTACAACCCTTGATTTAAAAGATAGCAACTATTGTTTATCTGTTTTTGGGGGGGTTTTCAGTGTTTTTTTTCATTGATTCTTTCTCATCTTCATGAGTTTGTCTAGTTTTGATCTTTGAGGCTGCTGACCCTTAGATGAGCTTTCTGTCGGAATATTTTGTTGTTGATGCTGTTGTTGTTGCTTTCTGTTTGTTTTTCTTTCCATGGTCAGGTCCTTCTTCTGTAGGGCTGCTGCGGTTTGCTGCGGGTTCACTTCAGACTCTATTCATCTGGTTTGTTCCCGCACCTGGAGCTATCACTCAAGGAGGCTGGAGAATAGCTCATTTATTGCCAATTTAATAAAGTCTGGGCAAAGTCTCAAACTGGCTGAAATCATTGGACTCTTCTAACCACCTGAATGTGTGAGGCATCACCAAAATCATCCAGAGGGAGAACAAAGTGCCCCAAATCATGAGCAGCCAACAAGAAGCTCTCACTGCATACAGAATACACACATGCATACAAGCCACATTATGACATAATTCCAGCATCCCTAAGATAAAATAAGTGATAAAGCAGGGAACATTTGAACAAATAAAATCAGCTAAAGAGGGGGACAGGGCCAGGATGGCCAACTAGAAGCTGCAGTGATCAGAGGCTCCATCGAAAAGAACCATAAAAGGGTATGAATCCTGCACCGGCAACCAAGGTATCCAGGTTCTCTCACCAGAACTGACTAGGCAGCCGGCGCAACCCACGGAGAGGAAGGAAGAGCAGTGTGGTTCAGCGGCCCACCTGAGAGCCACACAGGGCAGAGGAGTCCCCGCCAGCCAAGGGAGGCAGTGAGTGAGTGTGCTATCCAGCCAGGGAAACCATGCTTTTTCCACAGAACTGTGCAACCCATGGATTGGAAGATCCCACTGGTGAACCCATGCCACCGGGGCCTAGAGTCCCAACTCCAGAGCCACGCAGATTCTCAGTGGGCTCTCAGCTAGAATCTACTTGAGCCTGCGGAATTCTGGGAGGAAGGGGTGACCAGCACCAGGGCTGTGGCTCCCTGCTATCTAAGCCATTTAAATTTCTTGGAGGAGGGGCAGCAACCAGCACTGGGACTGACAGCTGCCTAACAAACTAAGCTCCCTGGATAGGGGAGGGGCGGCAGCTATCTCTATAGCTCCAGGCTGCATTTTTCCCTTGCTGGAGCCAGGAAGGCTGGATGGCTTGGTCCCAAGAGGTGTCCCCCACAGCCCAACACACCAGCTGTGGCAGACTGTGACCAGAGTGCCCCTTCAGGCTTGACTCTGACCCATCCCTCCTCACTGGGCAGGGCCTCCCTGCAGGAACTCCAACAACTCCAGTCAGGGGCTCAGGGACAGAAATCTTATCTCCCTGGGCCTGAGCCCCTAGTGGGAGGGGTGGCCACAATCTCTGTGAACCAGCCGGCTTAGCCTTTCCTCCTGCTAGTTCTGAGGAATCCGGGCAGCCCAGACAAGTGGGTTTTCCCTCAGCAAAGCTCACCCCTTCCACCAAGGGACAAAGTGATACGTTAAAAGGGTCCTGTTCCCTGTGCCACCCAACTGGGTGAGACCCTCCAACAGGGGTTGTCAGTCACCCTATACAGGAGTGATCCTACTGGCATCATGTTGGTGCCCTTTGAGGTCAGAGTTCCCAGAAGAAGGAGCAGGCACCCATCTAGCTATTCTCCAGTTTCCTTGAGTGATATCTCCAGGTAGGGGAGCAAACCAGATGAATAGAGCCTGAAGTGAATGCCCAGCAAACCACAGCAGCCCTACAGAAGAGGGACCTGATCATTGAAAGGAAAACAAGCAAACAGAAAGCAACAACAGCATCAACAACAAAAAAATGTTCCCACAAAAACCCCATCTAAGGATCAGCAGCCTCAAAAATCAAAACTAAACTCATGAAGATGAGAAAGAATCAATTAAAAAAACACCGAAAACCCAAAAGGCCAGAGTGCCTCTTCTCCTCCAAATAATCTCAACGCCTCTCCAGCAAGGGCACAGAACTGGATGGAGGATGAGATGGGTGAATTGACAGAAGTAGGCTTCAGAAAATGGGTAATAACAAACTCTGCTGAGCTAAAGGAGCAGTTTCTAACCCAACGCAAAGAAGCTAAGAACCTTGATTAAAGGTTAGAGGAGCTGCTAACTAGAATAACCAGTTTAGAGAGAAACATAAATGACCTGTTTGAGGTGAAGAACACAGCATGAGAACTTCATAAAGCATACACAAGTATCAACAGCCAAACTGACCAAGCGGAATAAAGTATATCAGAGTTTGAAGACCACCTTGCTGAAATAAGGCATGAAAACAAGATCAGAGAAAAAAAGAAGGGAAAGGAATGAACAAAGATTCAGGGAAATATGGGACTATTTAAAAAGACCAAACCTATGATTGATTGGAGTACCTGACGGAGATGGGAAGAATGGAAACAAGCTGGAAAACACACTTCAGGATATTATCCAGGAAAACTCCCCAAACCTAGCAGGATAGGCCAATATTTAAATTCAGGAAATACAAAGAACACCACTGAGATACTCCATGAGAAGATCAACCACAAGACACATAATCATCAGATTCTCCAAGGTCAAAATGAAGGAAAAATTGTTAAGGGCAGCCAGAGAGAAAGGCCAGGTCACCTACAAAGGGAAGTCCATCAGACTAACAGTGGACCTCTCAGCAGAAACCCCACAAGCCAGAAGAGAGGGGAATGAATATTCAACTTTCTTAAAGAAAAGATTTTTCAACCCAGAATTTCATATCCAGCCAAACTAAACTTCATAAGTGAAGGAGAAATAAAATCCTTTTCAGACAATCAAATGCTGAGGGATTTCATCACCACCAGGATGCCGTGCAAGACCTCCTGAAGGAAGCACTAAATATGGAAAGGAAAAACCAGTACCAGTCACTGCAAAAACACACCAAAATATAAAGACCAATGACACTATGAAGAAATTGCATCAACTAGTGCACAAAGTAACCAGATAGCATCATGATGACAGGGTCAAATTCACACATAACAATACTAACCTTAAATGTAAATGGGCTAAATGCCCCAATTAAAAGACACAGACTGGCAAATTGGATAAAGAGTCAAGATCCATCGGTATACTGTATTCAGGAGACGCATCTCACTCCCAAAGACACACGTAGGCTCAAAACAAAGGCATGGAGCAAACTTTACTAAGGAAATGCAAAGCAAGAAAAACAAGGATTTCAGTCCTAGTCTCTGACAAAAGAGACTTAAAACCAACAAAGATCAAAAAAGACAAAGAAGGGCATTACATAATGGTAAAGGGATCAATTCAACAAGAAGAGCTAACTATCCGAAATATATATGCAACCAATTCAGAAGCACCCAGATTCATAAAACAAGTTCTTAGAGACCTACAAAGAGACTCAGACTCCCACAAAATAATAGTGGGAGAATTTAACACCCAACTGTCAATATTAGACAGATCAACAGGACAGAAAATTAACGAGGATATTCAGAACTTGAACTCAGCTCTGGATCAAGTGGAGCTAATAGACATCCACAGAACTCTCCACCCCAAATCAACAGAATATACAATCTTCTCAGTGCCACATGGCACTTATTCTAAAAGTGACCACATAATTGGAAGTAAAACACTCCTCAGCAAATGCAAAAGTACCAAAGTCATAACAAACAGTCTCTCAGATCACAGTGCAATCAAATTAGAAATCAGGATTAAGAAGCTCATTCAAAACCACACAATTACATGGAAATTGAACAACCTGCACCTAAATTATCCCTGGGTAAATAATGAAATTAAGGCAGAAATCAAGAGGTTGTTCGAAACCAATGAGAACAAAGAGATAATGTACCAGCATCTCTGGGACACAACTAAAGCACTGTTAAAAGGGAAATTTATAGCATTAAATGCCCACATCAGAAAGCTAGAGAGATCTCAAATTGACACCCTAACATCACAATTAAAAGATCTAGAGAAGCAAGAGCAAACAAATTGCAAGGCTAACACAAGACAAGAAAGAACTAAGATCAGAGCAGAATTGAAGGAGATAGAGAGACGAAAAACTCTCCAAAAAATCAACAAATCCAGGAGCTGTTTTTTTTTTAAACTAACTAAATAGATAGATGACCACTAGCTAGACTAATAAAGTAGAAAAGATAGAAGAATCAAATAGACACATTAAAAAATGATAAATGGGAGATCACCACTGATCCCACAGAAATACAAACTACCATCAGGGAATACTATAAATACCCCTGTGCAAATAAACTAGAAACTCTAGAAGAAATGAATAAATTCCTGGACATACACGCCCTCCCAATGTCCGGAGCCATGAGGCCTGGAATTAGCCGACCTCTGTTGCTTGATCTCCACAAAGCGGAGACAAGAGGGCACATTCCCGGGTTCTTTATTTATAAACCCTTCCCGCGCGCGCCCAAAGCTTTTCCCGCCCGCGCCTAAGTTTCTCCCGCGCGCGCCAAAACTGTTCCCGCGCGCGCCAACCTTTCCCGCGCACGCCAACATTTTCCAGCCCAGGAAGATATGCAGCCCAGGGCACAGGCGCGATCCCGCGCTCGGGAAAAGTACAAACCCACAGCGCATGCGCGATTGTAATTTGAGAAGACCGGGGCCCCCGTCACCGCCCTGGCCCAACCTCTTCCCCTGCCAGCCTATATAAGGCATGACCCTACACTCAATAAACGAGACTTGATCAGGCTGTTTGTCTTGTCTCCATTTCTTGTGTTTTCTTGTCTCCTCCATTCCCACTCCCCCTTCCAGGGCCCGTTCGACTGTCCTGCAGGTCGGGACATCCCAAGACTAAACCAGGAAGAAGTCAAATCCCTGAATACACCAATAACAAGTTATGAAATAGAGGCAGTAATTAATAACCTACTGACCGAAAAAAGCCCAGAACGAGACAGATTCACAGCCAAATTCTACCAGAGATACAAAGAGGAACTGGTACCATTCCTTCTGAAACTATTCCCAATGATTGAAAAGGAGGGACTCCTTCCTAACTCATTTTATGAGGCCAGCATCATCTTGATACCAAAATCTGACAGAGGCACAACAAAAAAAGAAAACTTCAGGACAATATCCCTGATGAACATTGATGTAAAAATCCTTAATAAAATACCAGCAAACTGAATCCAGCAGCATATCAAAAACTTATTCACCATGAACAAGTCGGCTTCATCCCCTGAGATGCAAGGCTGGTTCAATATATGCAAATAAATGTAGTCCATCACACATAAACAGAACCAAAGGAAAAAACCACATGATTATCTCAATAGATGCAGAAAAGGACTTTGATAAAATTCAATATCCCTTCATGTTAAAAACTCTCAATAAACTACATATTGATGAAACATATCTCAAAATAATAAGAGCTATTTATGACAAACCCACAGCCAATATCATATTGAATGGGCAAAAGCTGGAAGCATTCCCTTTGAAAACTGGTACAAGACAAGGATGCCCTCTCTCACTCCTCCTATTCAACATAGTATTGGAAGTTCTGGCCAGGGCAATCAGGCAATAGAAAGAAATAAAGGATATTCAAATAGGAAGAGAGGAAGTCAAATTATCTCTGTTTGCAGATGATGCAATTCTACATTTAGAAAATGCCATTGCCTCAGCCCCAAAACTCCTTAAGCTGATAAGCAAATTCAGCAAAGTCTCAGGATACAAAATAAAAGTGCAAAAATCACAAGTATTCCTATACACCAAATATAAACAAGCAGAGAGCCAAATCATGAATGAACTCCCATTCACAACTGCCACAAAGAGAATAAAATGCCTAGGAATACAGCTACCAAGGGATGTAAAGGACCTCTTCAAGGAGAACTATAAACCACTGCTCAAGGAAATAAGAGAAGACCAAAACAAATGGAAGAACATTCCATGCTCATGGATAGGAAGAATCAATATTGTGAAAATGGCCATACCACCCGAAGTAATTTATAGATTCATTGCTATTCTTATCAAACTACCATTGACATTCTTCACAGAATTAGAAAAAAAAAAAAAAAACTACTTTAAATTTCATATATGTCTTTTATAGCCAAGACAATCCTAAGCAAAAAGAACAAAGCTGGAGGCATCACATTACCTGACTTCAAACTACACTGCAAGGCTACAATAACAAGAACAGCATGTTACTGGTACAAAAACAGACATATAGACCAACGGAACAGAATAGAGACCTCAGAAATAACACCATACATCTACCACTATCTGATCTTTGATAAACCTGACAAAAACAAGCAATGGAGAAAAAAATTTGTATTCAATAAACAGTGCTGGGAAAGGTAGCTAGCCATATGCAGAAAAATGAAACTAGACCTCTCCCTTATACCTTATACAAAAATTAACTCAAGATGGATCCAAGACTTAAATATAAAACCCTATACCATAAAAACCCCAGAAGAAAACCTAGGCAATACTATTCAGGACATAGACACGGGCAAAGACTTCATGATGAAAATTCCAAAAGCAATTGCAACAAAAGCCAAAACTGACAAATAGGATCTAATTAAACTAAAGAGCTTCTGCAGAACAAAAGAAACTACATCAGAGTGAATGTGCAATCTACAAAATGGAAGAAAATGTTTGCAATCTACCCATCCGACAAGGGTCTAATATCTAGAATCTAAGGAACATAAACAAATTTACAAGAAAAAAACAACCCCATTAAAAAGTAGGCAAAGGATATGAAAAGACACTTCTCAAAAGAAGACACATATGTAGCCAATAAACATGGAAAAAAGCTCAATATCACTGATCATTAGAGAAATGCAAATCAAAACCACAGTGACATACCATCTCATGCCAGTCAGAATGTCGATTATTAAAAAGTCAAGAAACAAGAGATGCTAGTGAAAATGTGGAGAAATAAGAATGCTTTCATACTGTTGGTGTGAATGTAAATTGGTTTAACCATTGTGGAAGACATTGTGGCAATTCCTCAAGGATCTAGAACCAGAAATACCATTTGACCCAGCAATCTCATTACTAGGTATACACCCAGTGGAATATAAATCATTCTACTATGAAGACACATGCACACATATGTTTATTGCAGCACTATTCACAATAACAAAGACATGGAAGCAACCCAAATGCCCATCAATGATAGACTGGATAAAGAAAATGTAGTACATATACACAATGGAATACTATGCAGCCATAAAAAAGAATGAGATCATATCCTTTGCAGGGACATGGATGAAGCTGGAAACCATCATCCTCAGCAAACTAACACAGGAACAGAAAACCAACATCACATGTTCTCACTCATACGTGAGAGTTGAAAAATGAGAACACATGGACACAGGGAGGGGAAAAACACACACCAGGGACTGTTGAGGGGTGGGGTTTTGAGGGGAGGAAACCTAGATGATAGGTCAATAGGTGCAGCAAACCACCACGGCACAGATATACCTATGTAACAAACCTGCACGTTCTGCACGTGGATCCTGGAAATTAATGTAAAATAAAATTTAAAAATCAGCTAAATCAAACCTATATTGTTGTTCTGGAAGCAACACAATTTTTTCATCAAATGAGAAATCAAAATAGGTATCTTACAGTGAGATCACTAAATCAAACCTATATTGTTGTTCTGGAAGCAACACAATTTTTTCATCAAATGAGAAATCAAAATAGGTATCTTACAGAGAGATCTGTCATTACATAATGCCTAAGCCTTGCCAGTCAGTATGCCTTGGCTTGTCATGTGAGTTTGGGTGTTGTAAATTGTGTATAGTATGTAATTGTGTAAATTGTATCAAGGGATCATAATGTTATGATATTTTTGTGCAAACCTCAGTACCCTTTGCTACTGTATTTTAAGAAGACTATATGTCTTCAATGCTGACTGATGTTTAATTGGCATCTAAAATGACACCTAAGCTCTGGTATTTCTGTATGCTAAACCAACACTAAATGAAAGCACGTTTATAGTCCGTGAGGCACACGCTTTCAAGATAATAAATTTTAAAAGGTTCAATGGCCAAAACATACCATAATTAGATAAGCATAATCCAAAACAGTTGATAAAATTCTATGAGAACTCTCAAAAGGAGAAACTATTTAGCTTTTTCTAAAACTATGGAGTCTTATTTTAGATTTCTTTAAGAGCAAAGCCCAAGACATAAATTTGCAAAAACAGTTCAAAACATGATCACAGGAAGCAGAAGAAAGGAATGGTGAGACAGGGAAGGAGGAAAAGCTATAAATTTGCGAGAACCTTGATCCTGGACTTCCAGCCTTCAGAACTTAGCAAATAAATTTCTGTTGTGTAAGTCAGCATTTCCCCAAGCTTTTTGGCACCAGGGACTGGTTTCATGGAAGACAATTTTTCCACGTGCCAAGAGGGTGGGGTGGAGAATGGTTTCAGATGATTCAAGCACATTACATTTATTGTGCACTTTATTTCTATATTATTACATTGTAATGTATAACAAAATAATTATACAACTCACCATAATGTAGAATCAGTAGGAGCCCCGAGCTTGTTTTCCTGCAACTAGATGGTCCTATCTGGGGGTGATGGGAGACAGTGACAGATCATCAGGCATTAGACTCTCATAAGAAGTGCACAACCTAGATCCCTTGCATGAGCAGTTCACAACAGGGTTCATGCTCCTATGAAAATCTAATGCCACTGCTGATCTGACAGGAGGCGGAGCTCAGGTGGTAATGTGAGCAATGGGGAGCAGGTGTAACTATAGATGAAATTTCGCTCACTCACTGCTGCTCACCTCCTGTTGCACGGCGCAGTTCCTAACAAGCCACGGACCACAGGTCCCCCAGCCCCCATTGCCGGTCTGTGGCCCAGAGGTTGGGGACCCCTGGTGTAAGTGATGCAACCTGTCGTAGTTTGTAATGGGAGGTGCTATGGTCAGAATGTTGTGTCTTCCCCAAAATTCCTATGTTGAAATCCTAACCCCCAAGGTGAGAGCATTTGGGGGTGTTAGACCATGAGAATGGAGCACCCACTAATCTCAGGGGAATGGGATTAGTGCCCTCATAGAAAAGACCTGAGAGAGACCCCTCACCCCTTCCACCATGCGAGGACACATCATGAAGGTGCCATCTATGAACCAGGAAATAGGCCCTCACCAGACACTGAATCTGCCAGAATCCTTATCTTAGACTTTCCAACATCCAGACTTGTGAGAAGTAAATTTCTGCTGTTTATGAACCACCCAGTTTATGGTATTTTGTTCCCACAGCTTGAAGAGACTAAAATGTAGCCCAAGCACACTCACTGGGTCACATTGCTAGGGACTGAACACGGGACTCTGACTTCTTCATTCTTTATGATGTCAACAAATATTAACTGAGCAAAACACTGTAATAAACCCCAGAGTTAGAGAGAGAATGACAGAGACACAGCCCTGACTTGTATGTTGCACAGTCTTGTGGGGAAAGCCTAACATTGAAACCTACAAATTATGAAGATAAAACACAGCCATGATGCTAATGAGGAATTGAGGGGGAAAAAAAGGCTCTTAGTTCCTTGCAAGAACTGCAACTAAAAAGCTGGAAAAGACAGTAACAGAGGAATCCGCACTGTTATTTGTTAGTTACCCAACTTTATCTGAACCTGTTGTGGTTCAGAAAGGGAAACATGAGAGATCTTGGTTAATGTCTTGTTGCAGCCTGCGTGATCATCCATCCTGCGTTTATCAAAGGCTCTAAGCCATTGCCAATGAATTGTTGCTGGAAGATTACTTAATGGGGTTGCACAGAAAGCACCTTAGCATCTGTCACTGCCAAGAGGTGAGGCATGTTTTGGTGTGGAATTCTAGCAGGAGATGACCCTTTTTACCAATAGGATTTAAAAATACCTTCTCCCAGTGCTGTAGCAAACTAATAAAGTGCCACACCCATACTGAACACAGATGTGTAATGGAATGCAGGCTCAGACCCCAGGAGCTCATGCTAGACCAAAAGCTGCAACATCACTCCACCCCAGCTAGCATTTTACAGATTGTATCTGTGGGATGCAAAATTTCCAGAACAACTCATTACTAAAAATGCAGAATGTAAAGTCTGCAATGTGGACAGTGGTAGGAGAAAACAGAGACTCAGTGACAATCTCTACCACAGTGGGAGGAGAATAATGTAAAAGATACAGAAAGGCCCAAGTCCACATCACATCCACAGATGTTCAGTGCAGTTTTATTTATGATAGAAAACAAAACGAAAAGCTAGGAATGAACCCAAATGTTTACTGACGGGTAAATGGCTATACAAATTCTAGTGCATCCTTATTACAGAATACTACTCAGTGATAAAAGAATAAACTATTGGTACACACTGAACATACACAAATCTCAAAATAATCATAATAAATAAGAGCCCACACACAAAAGAATGCATGCAAACTGTATGATTTCGCTTATGTAAATACTAGAAAATGTAAACTAATGTATAGTGACATAAAGCCAATCAGTGGTTACTTGGGGATGGGGAGAGGGAAAGGGAAAGATTACCATGGGACCTGATGGATTTGTTCACTCTCTGTCATGTTGATTACTGGGATGGTTTCGTAGGTGTAGACATATAACAAAACATCAACTGTTTCATACGTACAATTTATTCTATAACAATTATACATCAGTGAAGCTGTTTTAAAGAGAGAGTATGAAACCTCATTTTCCTAAAACTCCTTCCTTGGTTACATTAGTAGCTAAGGGGCTAGAGACGTACCAGATCCCAACGTGCACTTATTTTCTAACACTGGTGAAATAAACCCTGGACGTAGCTCATTGCAGTGTTGGAATGGTCATTCTTTCAATAAATCCTGCTGTCTTCATCAAGTCTGAGTTAAAAGACTTCAGGTACTCTTATATCTGGGAGCTGAGGTTGGATGGAGGCTACCTGATTTTTAAAGTCAAGATTCGAATGCCCCAAACAGATGAATCCAGATAGGACAGTCCCCTTCAGAGTCCTGAAGAGTCATTCTGTTTCTGCCTCCGTTCACACAGTCAGTGACCGAACTTTTTTTTTTTTTTTTTTTTTTTTTGAGACGGAGTCTCGCTCTGTCGCCCAGGCTGGAGTGCAGTGGCACTCTCTCGGCTCACTGCAAGCTCCATCTCCTGGGTTTACACCATTCTCCTGCCTCAGCCTCCTGAGTAGCTGGGACTACAGGCGCCCGCCACCACCCCCGGCCAAATTTTTTTGTATTTTTAGTAGTGACGGGGTTTCACCGTGTTAGCCAGGATGGTCTCGATCTCCTGACCTCATGATCCGCCCGCCTCGGCCTCCCAAAGTGCTGGGATTACAGGCGTGAACCACCGCGCCCGGCCCAGTGGCCGAACTGTTAAGAGAAGCAGGTTCCTCTCCTCTATCTCAGGTCCCACCCAGGATGAATCTCTGAAGTTTCTCTCTCTCCACTTACTGAGAGCCAGCTTCTTTGAGGGCTTTTGAAGCTTTGCTGAGTGCTACTGGATGCTAGGGCTCACCTCCGCCTCCTCCTTCCTTCCAGTCACTACTCCGCCTCAGAAGCCTCCAGCGAAAAATACACCTCTGCCTGGCTCTGGACTGTGAAACTCTGCCCCCAGGAGCTTCATTTACTTTGCTTGCTTTCTCATGAAAAATGTAATTCACCATCTGTAGTTCTATAGAGGCCAGAAATGAGAAGAAAAGAAAACTGCCAAAGCTCACATGGATGACCTGAATAAGACATAAGATTTCATTTCCCGAAAGTGTCTCAGTTAAGCAAATATGCCCTCTGCACCGCGATGAGCAAAACACTTAGCCTAGCTCTGGAAGGGAAGAAAAGCTGAGCAGAAAGATGTCCTGCCCTCGGGGGAATGTGTAAAGGACTCTCTGGAAAAAAAATGCGTTGTTAAAAATGAGGGACAAAAGGAAAGCTTTGACAGTCCAGAGCAAGTCAAGATGATAGTCTGGACTTTTAGCAGAAACAGCCACTTTTCAGAACACAGTAAGATGACAACAAAAAAATTCATTAAATGTAAAGCCACAAAGACAAGAAAGGTGAGGAAGGGGATGGCAGCCCATGAGATGGACAGCTGAATTTTAGACAATGGGAAGCAAACTTACAAGGCAACTGACCTGTTAGACTTAAACCTGAGCCACCCAGAGGAGCACCCACAGGAAATCAGCTGTTCCTCGTTGGCTATCCAATATCCATCCTGCTATTTGCTTGAAAAAAGAATCCAATTTTGTTTAAAGCACAACATGCCAACCCAAACAATAGGTCGTGACTGGTCCCAGCCAAGCACGATACTCCACTTTCCCAGCCTCTCTCCTAGAGAGATACAGCCATGTAACCAGTTCTGGCCAACAAGGCTAAAGCAGAAGTCTTCTGGGGCAAATCCCGAGAATTATTTTGCTTTCTTACTTAAGGGAGATATACACAGCCAGGACCTTCAACACCCCGGCTTCTTTCTGACTGGAATGTAACTGTGATGGCTGGAGCTGGAACAGCCACTCTGCAATCCTGAGGGAAAGCACAAAAGGATTGCACAGACACTGACCCTGACATACTTAGGTGGCTGAACCAATGCAGAAACTGCTGACTTCAGACTTCTTGGTTTGTGGGGCAGAAACCATTTGTTTCAGTCACTGCCCGCAGGTTTCTGGTACTGGAAGTAGACTGCAGTTTTAGCCGACTCACAGAGATAAAGGAAGTGAGGCCCCTAAAACTAAGGCAGGACAAACAGCATGTCATGGTGATGGGTAAGTCCCTGAATGGCAGCTGTGGAGCAGATCCAGAGTCAACAGAGCAGACTGGACAGGAGCAATCTAGAGCCAGAGGGATCTGAGAAGCATATGCAAGGGGAAAAAGGAAAATAATATGCAATGCATTTGAACAGATGCAGGAGTGATTTAGAATCTTTTGGGAGTTTAGGTATGACTTAATGGTAGGTGAATAGAAAGCTAAGCAAACAAAGACACAAGGAATTTAATAACTCCAGGAAAAAAAAATAGAGTGGAGATACATTAATTGCTGCGTAAATATTCCTTGAACAATGCTTCATAGTTATGTCATCCCATAATGAATGATTTAACCAAAATTGGGATATAATGCTTTCTAGAGGTTGAAAAAAGAGAATATGAGTATAGAGGGTGTAGGACAATTTATATCATCCTCTTCCATAAAGTCAATAGATTATATCTATATTTAAAACATCAATCAATAGTGGTAGTATGGTGCGGCTGTGTCCCCACCCAAATCTCACCCTAAATTCCCATGTGTTGTGGGAGGGACTCCGTGGGAGGTAACTGAATCATGCGGGCAGGTCTTTCCCATGCTGTCCTTGTGACAGGGAATAGGTCTCACAAGAACTGATGGCTTTAAAAACAAGAGTTTCACTGCGCAAGCTCTCTCTTGGCCTGCCACCATCCATGTAAGATGTGACTTACTCCTCCTTGCCTTCTGCCATCATTATGAGGCCTCCCTAGCCATGCAGAACTGTAAGTCCATTAAACCTCTTTTTTTTTTTTTTGGAAATTGCTGAGTCTTGGGTATGTCTTTATTAGCAGTGTGAAAACAGATTAATATAAGTGGTAATAGCATTTTGTTTACAAATAAGGGAGGTGATACCAGAAGAAACAGTCAAGAGTAGAACACAGTTGCTTTGAAAAGCAGGAATTAGGAATATGGAAAAGTGGGGCAGGAAAGTGCTGTTTTCTGGTAATAATCTTTGCATAACTTTGTTTTTGTCCACTATTGTAGGTACAAATGTTACTTTACTAAAAGTTAACTTCTTTAATCCCATTTGGTTAAGAAGAGCAGCAAAGTATTCTTGAAAGAAGTAACTTATTTGATTGGCTGCTATGTTAGACCCTTATCTTCTGCCTTTAAGCAGAGGGTCTTTCCTGATCAAAGATCTCATGGTATCACATTGTTCTTTTAAAATTACTTGCCATTTATCCAACAAGTGTTGGCGGTGCACCAACAATGAGACAGGCTCTGAGCTAGGCACTGGCTCTGCTTTTTTTCATCCCATGAGGCCCTTGATGCCCAGAAGCATGACTCAAGGTGAGGCCAGTATGAAAAGCAGCACCTGAGACAAGGATGCTTGCCCTCTGCACCCACCCCACACCCCTGTGTCTCTCACCTGGACGAGTGCAGTAGCCTCATATTGAGGCACCCATCCTCCTCCTTTGTCCTTGTGCAACCTATTCACACAGGAGCCAGAGGAGTCCTTTTAATGTAGGTTAGATCAGTTCACTTCACTGCCTCCAACCTCTACATCTTCTGGCTCATTCAGCGTAAAATCCAAATCCCTCCATGGTCAAAACGCTCCACCCAGCTGGTCCTCCTACTATCTGACTCTCCTGAGTGTTCACAACCCGACATCCCTCTCCTGTCTTCATCTGCTTCTACCACTAATACTACGATGCATGCATTTGCTTAGTATCTCTTTCTGTGCCATGGACCACAGCAAATAAGGCTAGTGACTTTATTGTGGTCATTACCGCAGCCCCCACACATGGGACAGGGCTTGACATTAGGCACTTAGTAGCTGGTTGTTGAGTGAATACATGAACAGCAAGGAGGCACTGAAGATGACATTGGTAGGTGAATGGTAACAGTTTTGAGCATTAGAATACACATATAAGTTAACATCTTTACCATTTTTACATCTACAGTTCAGTGGTAATAAAAACATTTATATTCTCTTTTTCCCCTTCATCCCCCAACTCCAGCCCCCTCCTCTGGCCTCTGGTAACTACCAATCTATTTTCTATTTTCATGAGACATTTTTTTTTTTCTTTGAGACAGAGTCTTGCTATATCACCCAGGCTAGAGTGCAGTGGTGCTATCTCAACTTACTGCAATTTCTGCCTCCCAGGTTCAAGTGATTCTTGTGCCTCAGTCACCCAGCTGGGATTACAAGCATGGGGGCCACCACACCCAGCTAATTTTTGTATTTTGTAGTAGAGATTCACCATGTTGGCCAGTCTAGTCTGGAACTCCTGGCATGAAGTGATCCACCCGCCTCGGCCTCTCAAAGTGCTGGGATTACAGGTGTGAATCACTGTGCCCAGCCTGAGATCCACTTTTTTACCTCCCACACATGAGTGAGAAAACACGACACTTGTCTTTCTATGCTTGACTTATTCCGCTTAACATAATGGCCTCCAGACTTGAGCATTTTTAAACCATCACACTTCCTGCAGTGTGAAGACACATTGCAAACAAGAACATCTGCGGAGACAGAGGAAGCCCTGAGGACAGGGTAGGTATTGCAGTGAGGAGCCTGGGTTGTCACTGGCACTGGCAGGAGGGATGGGGAGATCTTGAAAGCCACAGCACACGTTTAGGAGGTAGAGCCTCTAGGCTTAAGGACCGCTCATGTTTGGGACTGATGTGCAGAGAGTGGTTCAAGTGGTATCCAGGTTTCCAGACTCTTGAGGAAATGGTGGTAATTGGTATTTGAGGAAAACAATAATGAGTGTTGTATTATTAGTAGTATGACATATCAAGGTTGAGGTTATTGATGACGGCAGTTGTTAGGTAGCATGTTACACAGGTGACTCAGGAGACATGTCTAGGCTGCAGAAGCAAGTCATTAGGATCTAAAAAGTAATGGAATCTGGGGAGGTTGGTTCACCCAGTCAGAGCCTGCAGAGTGAGATGACAAGAGGCCAAAAACAAAATTTTGAGAAACCCTGATGGTCACATGTCATGATACTCTACCTCCATCTGTCCTCTAGGCTGAGGCATCCATTGCTCAGAGGCTGAGCCTTCCCTTAGAATTGCCCTCATTTAAAGAGAGCTGCTTTGCCCAGGGTCCCATCCCCTTCCTGGAGACAACCCTCATCCGATGCCTGATCAGGTGAGAGGGGTTGTAAAGGCAAACCCTCTTGGCTCACTGTGAAATAATTCTGAAGAGTTAACTCAGCTCTAGAACTTTCCAAAAAAAGGATGTCCCTGTAGAAATGCATCACAGTTCAACTTGTCTCTCAACTCAATCTTTTTTTCCTCCCTCCCTTTCTGGTGTATCTCCCAAGAGGATTTCCCAAAATCCCCCTATACAAACGTATCTATTTTGCAGTCATGAAATAGAGAAACCCAACCTGCCACATCAATACTTAAGGAAGACACAGAAGTGGCTGATCTGAGGAAAAGCAAGAGAGGTAGGAGGTGAGTCTGGCTGGCGTAGGGCTAAGGAAGCAAAAAAAGGGCTTTATTCAAGAGAGAGGCAGGTTGAAAATCCTTGAGGTCAACTAAGATGCATATTGAAAAGTGATCATCGGATTTAGCAGTAAGAAGGCTATTGATGACCGTCAAGTGTTGCTTTCTTGACGAGGCAGAAGTCAGATGTCAGTGTGATGATGAGAACAGTAAAGAAAGTAGAGACCTCATGTACATTCCATTATTTCAAGTATGAATATATAGGAAAGGAGTATGTACAGTTTAAGTGTACAGTTCAGTGGTAATAAAAACATTTATATTCTCTTTTTCCCCTTCATCCCCCTACTCCAGCCCCCTCCTCTGGTCTCTGGTAACCACCAATCTATTTTCTATTGGCTGAAGATGAGATGTGGTGAGTAGTGACTCTTAAGCTGAGAGAGACTTGAGCACATCCAAACACTGGAGGGAGAGGTAACTGACCCAGGGAGTGTAGAGACCAACCAATGGGACGAGGTCTGAGAGCAGTGGCAGCCTCTTCCATCACAGGCATAGTCAAAGAAATAGCCTTGTGTGAGAGAAGGTCACATCTTCCACTGGGAGGTGAGAATAAATGCTGGTGGATGTGGGGATTGGGTGGCAGCAAAGACACAGGCCAGCCTCACTTGTTCCTCGCACCAACGTGGATAAGAGCAGACTCAATGCTGGATGCTGTGTTCAGACTGGGGGCACTGGTGTAAATTAAGACACAGTCTGCCAGGAGTGACTTACTATAAACATTTCAAAGTTCCATTTTCTTCTTCTTGTCTGCAGGAATCTTGACCTTCAAGTCTGCTCCCATTTGAAGTGACTTTGCCCCCAAATATGCTTCTACTTTGCATCATTGCTTTCTGCTTTTCTCCCAATGTTTCCTCATATGAGTCCTTGGCTCACTCAATGGGTTTAACATTTTTAACCCAGTTTATTTTTCTGACGATCCCCACAAAACAGAACCAAAAGAGAGTAGTCATAAAGATTCTCCATGATCTCCTGCCTTACCTGAGGCTCTTCAGGGAGCAGGTGCTCTCCATGCCTGTTAAATAAAGAAGCAAGTAAATTCAAGTGTTTCACCCAGTCCCTCTGTGTAGTGAACGCTTTTCATTTTAAGGTGCATACAAATGCCCCTTAGTGTATTTCATTTTAAGGGGCGTACTCCATGATGTTTTCTATAATGGCTGCGCTAATTTACATTTCCACCAACCATAAGATTCCCCCTTACCAGCGTTTGTTGTATTTTGTCTTTTTGATCATTGCCATTCTAATAGGAGTAAGATGATCGCTCCTTGTGGTTTGAATTTGTGCTTTTCAGATAGTTATGTTGAGTATTTTAAATATACTTCTTGACCATTTGTATGTCTCAGTATCCATTTTGAATGTGGGTTTAGCTTTTTCATCCCAGAGGCAGGGCTCAAGCACCCTTGACACAGTTTCCAGTTCTTCACCATACCCAAATGACTCGGGCTGGTAGCCAGAGAGAACTTAGAGGCATCTCTCTGCTGCCAGACTGGGCTCCCTACTTCTTTAAATAGAAAATGCAGGCATCTGCCCACAAACTTAAAAGGGCCCACTCCCTCTTTCCCCATCTATGTGGCTAGTGGTCACACTCTATTCTCTCTTCTGTCTTCGCTCCCAGACTTTCATGTGTGTGGCCTCCAGGCGTGCTGTGTCTCCCTACTTCGAGTTTGTGAGGGCTACAACTCTTTTTGCTCATAGACTCTTTATGTGTTTTCAATTGACACATAAGGATTGTACATATTAATGGGGTACAGAGTAATATTTGAATACATTATACAGTATTAATGATCAAATCCAGATAATTAGCATATTCATCACTTCAAACATTTATCACTTCTTTGTGTTGAGAACATTCAAAAATCCTCTCTTCTGGCTGTTTGAAAATATAAGTTATTAACTATAGTCATTCTATAGTGTTATAAGAACACTAGAACTTATTTCTCCTGCCTAGCTGTAATTCTGTATCTGTTAAGCAACCTCTCCCCAGCCTCCCCTCCCCACTGTGCTTCCAGCCTCTTAATAGCGACAATCCCATTCGATGCTTCCATTAACTCACTTTTTAGCTCCCACATGCGAGTGAGAATGTGTGATATTTATCTTTCTGTGCCAGACTTATTTCACTTAATGTAATGTCCTCCAGAACCATTCATGTTGCTACAAATGGCAAGATTCCAGTCTTTGTATGACTGAATAATATTGCATTATGTATACACACTACATTTTTTTTTATTTATTTACTTTTTGCTGGACATTTAGGTTGATTCTATGTCTTGGCTATTGTGAATAGTGCTGCAATAGACATGGTGATGCACATATCACTTCAATACACTGATTTGCTATCCTTTGGATACTCAGTAGTGGAATTGCTGGAACATGTGATATTTCCATTTTTAGTTTTTTGAGAAAACTCCATGATGTTTTCTATAATGGCTGCACTAATTTACATTTCCACCAACCATAAGATTCCCCCTTACCAGCATTTGTTGTATTTTGTCTTTTTGATCATTGCCATTCTAATAGGAGTAAGATGATCGCTCCTTGTGGTTTGAATTTGTGCTTTTCAGATAGTTATGTTGAGCATTTTAAATATACTTCTTGACCATTTGTATGTCTTTTTTTAAAAAAATAGTCTATTCAGATCTTTTACCCATTTCTTAATTGGATTATTTGTTTTTTTTTTTTTCTTTTTCTTTTTTTTTTTTTTTTAACTGTTGAGTTGTCTGAGTGCCATGGTACTGGCATAAAAACAGACACATAGGCCAACAGAACAGAATAAAGAGCCCAGAAATAAGTTCCCATATTACAGCCACCTGATTTCAACAAAGTTGCCAAGAATATATATTGGGGAAAGGACAGCCTCTTCAATAAATGGTACTGAGAAAACTGGATATTCATATGCAGAAGAATGAAACTAGACCCCTATTTCTCATCAGGTACAAAAATCAACTCAAAATGGATTAAAGACTTAAATGTAAGACTGAAAACTAGAAAACTACTACATGAAAACACAGGGGAAATGCTTCAAGCCATTGGTCTGGGCAAAGATTTTTATAAGGAATAATTCAAATGCACAGGCAATAAAAACAAAAACAGACCAACTGGGATTATATTAAGCTAAAAAGCGTCGGCACAGCAAAGAAAACAATCTATGAAGTGAAGGGATCACCTGTAGAATGAGAGAAATTCTTTGCAATATTAAAACTCTTAAACTTTCACACTGTGGTTGTGTTATTGTGCCTGCAGTCGGACCCCTGATGCAGAGAACACCCCACAGGGACCCAGGCAGGTGGATCTCCTGCGTGCTCCTTTGTCCAGCCTTCTGGTGGCTGCTGGGGACAGTGACTACCAGCTATGTTGCTAGAGTTTCATTCAAAACACACTGGTACCCATCGTGGATTTGGGAGGTGGTCATCAGAGCGGATAGTTGGAGGTAAGTTGTAGGGAAGAGTATAAGCTCCCACACAGGCTGGATTTCAGTGTAAATCCAGCTCTGGCACAGGTTGGGCATACAAGCCTGAATTAACTCATGTTAACATCTCTGATACCCATTTTCTTGCTCTAAAACTGGGAAAAGTAGTTGAAACTTTATTAAATTATTTCAAGAATTGGCTAAGTCAACATAAATGGTCAAAAAATATCAACCTCACCAGAAAGTGAAGAGATAAAAACTAAAATAAGAAAATACCTTCAGCTATTAAATTAAAAGAGATGAAGCCGAGATGATAAAAATGCAGATGAGGCTGGAGAGAAATAGGCACTTTCCTGTATCTTGGACAGGTCTATAAGTCAGCACAGTTTCATGTGCTCTCGAAAAACCTGGCTCTAGACATAAAAACACCTTATTAAAAAGCTGACCCAGAAATTCTAGTTCTAGGAATTGACCTTAGGGGAATTATTGGCTAAGTATACAAGCATGTATGTATAAAGTCACTTCAGAATTGCTTACAGCATAAAAATTAGAAAAAGTTCATTTAAAAGTATAGAACACAAAAAATTCATGATATACTATTGATCTAAAAAGCATGCTGTATATTAGTAAGATGTAATTCCATTTTTTGTTTTCAAAATTCTGCATTTTCTAACATATGTTGTAATCCTCCATTATCTGTAGGAGATACATTCCAAGATCCACAGTGGATACATGAAACTGCAGATAGTACCAAATCCTGCATCTATTAATACTATGATTTTTCCTATACACATATACCTATGATGAAGTGTAATTTGTAAATTAGGCACAGTAAGAGATTAACAGCAATACAAAATAGAACAATTATATCAATATACAGTAATAAAAGTTATGCAAATATGGTCTCTCTCTTTTGCTTTGTCTCTCCTTCTGTCTTTCCCAAATATTTTACTGTATTGTACTCACCCTTCTTCTTGTGATCTGTTGATGTGGTAACTAGATGGCTACTAAATGACTAATGTAGCAGATACAAAGTAAATATACTGCACAAAGAGCTGATGCAGGTCCTTGGCTGGACAGGGTGGGACAGTGTAAGACTTCATCACACTACTTAGAACTGCATGCAATTAAAAGCTTTTGAATTATTTATTTCTGAAATGTTTTATTTAATCTTTTTTGGACCTTGTTGACTGTGGGTAACTGAAACTGAGGAAAGCTAAACTGTGGATAAGGGGAACTACTGTATATGCATGGACACACACACACACACACACACACACACCACTTCATGGTTATCTATACCTTTACAGAGAGAGAGTCTCAGTAAGTTCTAGAAACTTGTATACCAAAATGCTAGCAATAGATATCTTTAGATAATGGTTCCTGCAAGAAAAACTTTAATCCATTACTCTTGTTTCCAAATATTTCTAATGGCATTGTTAGACTTTTATAATCTCAATGAATCTGTATAATGTAATCAGAAAATAATATTTTAAAAATAAAACCCACATTTTAAATGCTTAGTACAATGCTGTATTAGTCAGGGTTCTCTAGAGGGACAGGACTAATAGGACAGATGTGTATATAAAGCGGAGTTTATTAAGAAGTATTGACTCACATGATCATAAGATGAGGTCCCACAATAGGTCATCTGCAAGCTAAGGCGCAAGGAAGCCAGTCTGAGTCCCAGAGCTGAAGAACTTGGAGTTCAATATTTGAGGGCAGGAAACTTCCAGCACGGGAGAAAGATGTAGCCCAGAAGATTAAACCAGTTTAGTCTTTCTATGTTCTTCTGCCTGCTTTTATACTGGCCACACTGACAGCTGATTAGATGGTGCCCACCCAGATTGAGGGTGGGTCTGCCTCTCCCAATCCATTGACTCAAATGTTAATCTCCTTTGGCAATATTCTCGCAGACACACCCAGGAACAGTACTTTGCATCCTTCAATTCAATCAAGTTGACACTCAGTATTAACCCATCACAAATGCTTAGGATACAACAGGTGCTCATTAAATACCAATTACGGTTATAATTATTTAAAGCAAGAATATAGACCAAATTAATTGACTCGTCTTCAGATCAAAGTTATGAACTTGTCCCTCTTCTCTCCATTCTCTGATCAACTTAATCTGAACCCACTAAAGGCAATACACATTTTAATGATCTTTGAATCCCCAGCACAGAGCCCTGTGCCTGGTCCATCGTCAGCGCCAAGTAGGGAAGACAATGAGTAATTGAAGGAATATCGTCATATAGAAGGGGTTTTTCACAGGAATCTAGAAAGCAGAAGGAAGAAGATCTAGCTGTGTTGCCTCTATGTCAAGACTATTCAAATGTTTTGTTTACATATTTTGCTGATCTCACAACCCTTGGTATTATTATCTCCCTCTGAGAGATGAGGCTCAGAGGTTAAGCAATGTGCACAAGCAATACAGGCAACTAGCAAGTGGTGGATGAGGGTTGGCACCTGCTCCATCTGACTTTCAACGTCTCTTCTTTCCTCCACCCCTCCAGCTTGGTCTGTGATTCCCTTCTCGTGAATGCATTGCTAGAGGTTAAAAGTCAGACTGATCATCCAAACACTGCCATCTTCATAATCTCAAGGAGTAGAAGTGTGAGTTCTGATGGTTCAGTGGCTCACTGATTTGGAAACGAGCCTGCAGAACTACCATCCCCCAGGTAATGGGGCAGAGCAGCAGCCCTCCTTGGCTAAGGAAATTAAATGAATTTTCATCCATTCACCTAAATTATTCTTTTCGCCTCTCAGGAGATGTAGCAATCAAAGAGAGCAGGCGAAGAGAGGCAGTGGGCTCGGAAAGGTCAATGATACTGAAAAGCACAGAATCTTCCTCCATTAATGCCCTAATTGTTTTTATCACCCAGTATTCACTCAAACGTCAAACTTAATCTCTGCCTTTTTCCTCTCCCAGGTCACAGATGTTTAATATTTCTGACTAAGACATAACGAACCTTTTTATGTCACCGTAATATTTAGTCTCTTTAAAACATGATTAGCTGCACCCATTGTGCAATGCAGGGATGACTAAAAATTTCAGAGATGGGATTCCATTAGGTGGATTTTATTACCCAGCCAAGCTGAGTGGGAAATTAAGCCAGGTAGCAAAGGTCAGTGGTGATACACTACAGTGCCAGCGTGGGGTTGATTCTAAAGCTCTGGTCAAAGAAAAGTAGAAGTTTGGAGTTTTAAGGACTTTTAAAAGTTATGGGAAAGACTTTTCAGTTTGGCCAAAGTCTGCTTCTCAAGTTAACAATTTTTTTAATGTGATAATTTACTAAAACTTTATAAAAAATAACTACTGTCTGTGTGTTTCTAAATCGTGGTTCCTATTTTGACTGGCTCATTTGGCAAAAATATATTCACAAGTCAATGAGTAGGTGAGTGCTCATAAAACATCATTGAAAAATGTGAAGTGCATTCTTATGTGTTTGTGCAAACAAGCATGAAGGTGCACCTATTGCTTCTTTTTCTTTATTTCTCAAAGTAGCTTCTGTTGTCCCATGCTCATGAAGAAGCACACACTATCTTTAAGGCACCCCAACACACCAAGCAAGCAAGGACTGATAACACGGAGCTGAACAACCTCTGAAGCTATTTGTGGAAATTTCTCAAATTTTCTACATTTGATTCCAGAGCTTTCATATCAGTTTCCACCTCAGACTTCACTCTTGATTTTTTTGTCTCCCTTTTTTTATTTCACTGATGACTTTAAATTGAAGATACCCCATAAAGAAGAATTATGACAATATCTGACATTCATTGTGAATTACAAGTAACAGTAAAAGCTACAAAAATGAGAAGAGTAGCTACTGAGGGAGATAGGTGAAGCATTTTTATAACTATCAAGATATAAGCACTAGTCTCTGCTTTCTGTCATTTGCCAAAATAATAGTCTCTAAACGCTAATGATATATCAGAAGAACAAATATTGGGGAGACATGGCACCAATTAGAGTTTGGCCCCCGCCACGGACAAAACTAACTATAATATTATCCCAAATCCAGCCAATTTCACTTCTTCAATATTTTCTTCAGCTATTTTTTTAAGAAAGGGGGTCTTGCCTTGTTGCCTAGGCTAGACTACAGTGGCACAATCACAGCTCACTGTAATCTCAAACTCTTGGGCTCAAACAATCCTCCTGCGTCAGCCTACCAAGTAGCTAGGACTAAATGTGCACACCACAGAACCCCGCTATTTTTAATTTTTTTTTCTTTTTTTTCTGTAGAGGCAGGATTTCACTATGTTGCCCAGGCTGGTGTTGAACTGCTGGCCTCAAGTAATCCTCCTTTTACTTCCAGAGAAGCTAGGACTACAAGTGCATGCCACCATGTCTGACTACTTTTCTTTTTTTACGTTTTATAGAAACAGGGTCTCAATATTTTACCCAGGCTGGTCTCAAACTCCTGGACTCAAGCAGTATTTTTAAAACGGTCAATTGGACTCTTTCTATAGGTGCCTCTGAATAGATCTCCTTATCTCCATACTGACACCTAGCTCTCTAAATGGCTCATTACCTTCAGCACAAGGCAATTGAAACCCTCCAAGAGCTGGCCCTTTTTATCTCTTCTCCAATCCTTCCCCTACCAAGTGGGGAGCCTTCTTTCTGGCTGTGAAATTTCTCCTGCTGCCCACACATAAACCCGTAGCCTGGAAGGATGCATGCAGTCACAGAGTTTTATTTGAAGGGAAACTGGGTCCTGGAAATACAGACATTTTGGATTCCTGATGGCATGGTTTCTGAGAAACTAGCAAAAAGAATATCCTCAGATAAGGACTGGGCTAAAAGTTCCTATTTCACTGATTATTTTCTTACCTCATATATCATAATGAAATAGCTTATTATATATTGTAGATATATGTGTGTATGTTCATATACACAATTGATTTATCGGTATCTATACATTAATTCTGAATCATTTTATCAAATTATTTTACTCTTTTTATTCACTTATAGTTAATTGCCTTGAATGTTCAGGTATATAACCTTGTCATTTTTAACTAACAATGGTTTTCCTCCTCATTTCAAACTTTTGTACAAATAATTTATTTATCTCACCAACACAACTAGTTATAATATAACCTCTAACAGTGATAAATGTGAATTCTTATCTTTCTCCTGAACTTAGTGGGAATATTTCTGGTACTTCCTCACTCACACTAAAACTGCCTTTGTGACAAAAGAGATAGTATTTACCAAGTTAGGAACATATTTTTGAATTCTCCTTTTGTTGAACTTCTTTCAATCAAAAATAAATATTCGATTTTGTCTGACACTTATTCAGCATCTATGAAGATTCTCATGAGAATGTTTTCCTCAGATGCATAAATATGACGCTTTGAACATATTGTCTTGTAATGCAGCATTCTTGAATTACTAGAATAAACGCCACATAGCGATGCTGAGCTTTTTAAATGTGTTATCGAATTGTTTAATATTTTATACAGAACTTTGCACTATTACCTTAAATGAGAATTCCTATAATTTCATTTCTGTGTGATTTTTTAATGTTTTGCAGTCAATGCTATGTACATGACATACTAAGAATTTGCAAGTTTTTCCTTTTCATTTATATTATGGAGAAGTTCGAATAGCATTGAAAATATCTGTTCCTTAAGTCTTTGGCAAAAATCCCCCATGAAACCATCTAGATTTGGTGTTTTATTTGTGGAGGAGATTGTCCTTTGACAATTTGCTCTATTTCTTTCATGTAAATTGTCCAGTTTAGATTCCTTTTCAGGTCTTCTAGATCAACTTTGGGAATATATGTGTTTCTCTGGATCAATGGCGCGCCATCTAAGTTTCATATTTGTACAGATTTGAGCAGCATATTCTTTCATGATTCTAATTTCTTCTCTTTCTGTTGTTCTTCTTCCCCTTTTAAAAGTGTCACGTATTTCCACAGAATCCCACCACCTTTTCTCGTAGTGTATTTGTTTCCAACAATCATCTTTTTCTTTCTGTTGATCAGCTTTTCTCTTTTCAGTTTCCAAATCATCGATTTTCTGCTTTTGTCTTTATTATTCTTCTTCTTCTGCTTTCTTCTAGCTCTGTCGTTGTTGTTGTTGCTATTATTTCGTTCTAATTTCTTGCTTTTATGTTTAATTCATAAATCTTTATTTCTTTTTGTTTATTGAGGTATAGATTGAAGACTATGAATTTTCTTCTGACTGCTACTTTCACTGTACCCTGTGAGGTCTGATATGCAGTGGTTTCATTAGCAGTATTTTGTAGATATTCTGTATTTTGAGTTTGTAGATTTTCTTTGAACCTATAGTTACTTGAGACATATATTTTTAACTTCTAAGAGCTAAATTTTTTTTCTGATTTTGTTCATGCCTAGGTATATGTAATTGTTATCAAATGCATCTGTATTACTTCCACTATTTGTAATGTGTCGACATTTCCTTTGAGACTAGTATTCGCTAAGTTTTAGTGACTGTTCCATGAAACACTTAAAATTTTTCAGCATCTAAAGTTTAATATATCAATTAGAGCTGCCTTGTTGTTTTGTCTGTCTTTTCCGTAATCTTGCACATTTTCTCCTCTGGACTTTCCTGGACTGAGATAAATCAGCGTAGGTTTCCTGTTGTTGCTGTTTCCTTCTATTGGTGTGTTTCTGTTTTTCCCTATGTCCCTCACATGCTTGGCTTTATGAATGTGAATGGTGTTATGTTGTATTATGTGATGCAGAGGCGTTCCTAACTCTCATTGTCAAAGTCATCCTTTACATTTATTTAATGCCTTCTTTGCTTCATGTAATGATTTTTACCATGAATTCTACATTGTCTTATATTAATGCTGCATCCTCTGCTTTCTTTTTGTTTGAATTTCCCCAGTACACTTATTTGTAACCTTCTAAGTCACTATTATTTATTAGTTAATTAACTCCAATGTTATGCACATAGCTTTTCAACTAGGCAATGTACTGGTACACAAAGCAGCCAGAGTTTTCGACGGAACTGTAAAAAGTCATGGCATTTGAAATCAGACAATTCTCAATTCAAATTCCAGCTCCAACTTACAGTGTCACTCTGCAATGTCTAAACTAAAAACAGGTACAAGGTGCAGAGGTAGCACAGAGGAGGAACTAGTTAAAAACCAGGAAGGCTTCTTGTAGGAAGCAGCTTAGAAACTTCTACAATAACTTTCTTCCCAATCTGAATCATTTTCCTCTCCTGGACTCCCAGGGCATCTTCTTTATTCTAAAACAACTCCTAGTCTGCCATGCAGTTCAAATGTGCAGCAGGCACATCTATTTCTAGTTTGACTCTCCTGTGCGGGTTTCATCACTATGCCTAGCAGTTTATTGTTATTGAGTGAAGTAAGTTGCATTCTGAGTAAGATCAGTATTTACTTCATTGGAAATTGGCCAATCACAGCACAAGTGAAAAAAAAAAAGTATATCACGTTTTCAGAGTCTAAGTGTTGATTGGGTAGAGTTGGTACCATTCACGTGCTTACTTGTGAAAGAGACATGAGCCCTGCAACATCTGGGTGTCCTGGCCCTCACCACAGTTTAGTTATATTCTGCCTACTTTGGGGGACTTTATGCATAAAAGACGTTTGATGGTTAGGACACTGACATCTTTCCAGGGATGTCATAATTTTTCTTCTTACCATGGCATAAATTCTCTCCAGAGTTAGCATGTAGCAGGGACTATTTTTTCATTTCCCTCTACTCTTTGGACATAGAAAAAAAATTAAAATAGAATCAATTATTTATTGAGCTTTTGCTCTGTAACAGATATAAGTATTATAAGTATTATCTCAATTGATCTTTGTAATAACATTATAAACTTAGTACTAATATCATAGTTGCTTTACAAAGTACTTGCTCTTCCCTTCCCTGATTCCTTTTAAACCTCACCATTTTCTTGGAATCAGTTATGTCTTAGGCTGCTGTAACAGAATACCACAGATTGGGTAATCTATAATAAACAGAAATGTAGGAGGGGGGAGTGCTAGACGAGGGATAGCATTAGGAGAAATACCTAATGTAGATGACGAGTTGATGGGTACAGCAAACCATCATGGCACGTGTATACCTATGTAACAAACCTGCACGTTCCGCACATGTACCCCAGAATTTAAGTATAATACAAAAATTAAAAAACAAAATAAACAGAAATTTACTGACTCACAGTTCTAAAGTCTGAGAAGCCCAGTATCAAGCCATGATGAATGAAGAACAACTCCCTAGGAGGAGGTCTGAGTGCCACCCCAGGAACAGGCAGTATCACCGCAGTGGGTTTCAGAATTGCTATGGTCCAGGGATGCCTGTGTCCCTCTAGGTTTCTCCTTTTCTGAATAAGATTATCTATGGCAATTGTCCTATACCTTCTCTTCTGTCAATCATTGATATGTATGTGTGCTGCAAGATAGGGTAGATAACCTATCTCTAGTTCATAGGTCTTCAGATGGAAAGGAGCAGTACCCAAAAAGAGGTGATCAAGGAATGGAACCTGAGGAGCTTCATCTGCACTTGGACCTGATGAGATGAAAAACCCTGGATGTCAAGCCACTATAATGGGAAGAGACTATGGGAAAAGAGTGAATGTATTTTTCACACAAGAAAGCTTTGAATTATTATGACCAGAGGGAGATCTGTAACACTGTGCTAAGCAAAGAGCCACCTATTCCAGTTATCTACCCTATGCTGTTGAAGGTACCAATAGAAACTTCTATATCGTTGTCTTTTTCTTTTTTTAAAATCAGGAGTCCGATTATTGGGTAAGGCTACCATCCTCATTACGGGATGAGGCTGGAAGAATGAGAGGGAAGAAAGTGGATATATAGTTTTTTTCACTATAATAGCATTATTAGTGTTTACTATACGCCAAGCTAAATGCTTGGGTTTTTAATCTTGTTTAATCCTTAAATGACAAATACTTGAGGTAGTTCTTATTACTATGTGCAAGTTTAATACGAGGAAATTGAAACACAGAGTGGTTAGTTAACTGGTCCAATGTTATATAGCCAGTAAGATTGGACCTCTGGATTAGAATCTAGGCTTGTCTGACACCAAATGCCCGTATCATTCATCACAGTACTCTAATGCCACCTTGCCTCGTTCCTGGGTCTCAAATATTTATACTAATATCATTCTATAAATTATAAAATACCTTGTCATAATTATTATTTTATTTCATCTTGAAAAAAATAGCTATGAGCTTAGGCACTGTTTTCCCATTTTCTGGAACAGGCAATGAAAATAGAGGTATAATGAAGCTGGTGGAAAAGAGAGTAAATAAACATTTATTGGGCACCAATGTGTGAGGCATGGTGTGTAGTCACAAAAAAAATCATTCTGTAAAATCTTAGGAAACCTCAGTAGAAAAATATTATGGTTTTATAGAGAAAGTGACCGACGCTGTTTTATAAAGAAAGTGACTGACGTCAGAGAAATTATGTCATTTGATCAAGGTTCCCCAGCCAGGAATGAAGGGGCGGAGACAGAAAGCCAATCCTCATTTGTCTCATTTCAAGGCTTCTATGCCAAGAAAATGTCTTGGATATTAAGTAAGGAAGGGCAAGACAAAGCCTAGAGCTGCCAATTGGCTGGCAGCATCCTCTCACACCCCACCCCTCACCATCTCCCCCAGGCCAGCCACTGATCTGCATCCCTCCCTCCCACGCAGCGGTCCTGCCCCGCCCACCGCTTCCCACCTGTGTGACTGCACCACACTACATAAACAGCCTGAGATTTCATTTATCATTTGAACAAAAGGGCCAATAATCTATAGCCCACCACATTTAGATGTGATTAGGAAGCAATAATGGATGTGGTTCTGATAATTCCTGTGTAACAAGCCAGCCTGAAACAGTGGCTTAAAGCAATGATGAGTTATGTGTTCTGGTGACTAATCTATTCATGGTGTGGTTCCTGTGGTCTCATTGGCTCACGCGTGTGGCTGCAGCCAGCTGTGGATTGGCTGGGGCTGTACAAGTGAGGCAGGAAGGCTCAGCGAGGGCAGCTGCAGTCACTGGATCTCTCCCCATTTGGTCTTTCATTCTAACTTCCTTGCCACTTGGAGGTCTCAAAGAAGAACCCCAGCAGGGCAAGATGGATATCGCGAGGCCTCATGGGCGGATGCTCTGGAACCTGCTCCACATCCCTTCAACTGCACTGTCTGCGTCAAAGCAAGTAACAAGGTCAGCCCAGATTCAAGGGATTGGAGACACTGACTTCACCTCTGGGTGGGAGGAGGGTCAAAATTCACATTGGAAAGGGGCATGCCCATGGGATGGGAGCAATTTGAGGCCCCTCCATAAATTTTCTACACGTGTGAATTTAAAAATAAGAATTTAACCTATTTTTAATTCTTACTTTCCAATGGAAGGGATGATGAGCCTCACCAGTTTTCCCAGTGTTTTGATGAAGCTCATTATCCTAAGCAATCTAGGCTCAATCTGTCTACCAGGAAATGGGAAGAGCTGCAGAAGTGCCTCTGGGGGGAGGCACTGCGGGGACTTGGCCTCAATTGGCTTAATAATGTTACCATTTTCTGGAGGAAAAATGTCCTGGGTTTTAACGGAGGAGCTCAGGTCTGTGTGGAAGCCAGGGCTGACCATGCTGCAGGTCCCTGGCCCTTCACTCATGCACCCTTTCTGTTTCTCTTTGTTCCTTATCAATGCAATTCTCTGGACATCATGACCAGGAGATTATAGGAACTGCACTCTTAAATCCAGAACACAATAGATATTGATACCTAATATTTCTACTTTGTTCCTAGTATGTGGCTTTTATTTATGATTTTTACCTCTTTACTTCCCATTACTAATGGTTTCTCCTATCTTCTGAAGTATTTTTATCTTGCTTATTTTACTCTCACTCCCCAGCAACCACCGGCATTTGTGGTTCAGAAGGTGTCTTTGTCCATTGTCTAGTGTTTCTTTGTGATATGTTACTCTTTATGTCCTGTAAGCTACTGCTCTCTGGGGTGTGAGCAACCTGACTGGTTGTGGATTTGGGGAAACAGCCAAGTCAACCCCTAGTCTAAGTAAATTCTGGTGTGTTTATGGGGAGGGAAGGGATGATGACCAGGCCACAGAGTTCAGGTGACCCAGAGAAGCAGGGCCCACTCTCCATACCACTCCCTGCTGAGGTTGCATCTTTACACCTTTCTGGAGAAACAGCACAACCCTGGGATCCTGGAGGGAGAGACACAGGGGCTGGAGGTCCAAGTGCAGTGGGTCTGGATGGAGATCGCCCGTCTCTATCTGCTCCTCACCTCAGCAAGGCTTTTGTGCTGCTATGACATAACTCATGGACAGTGGCTCTAGTGACTTGCACTATTGCCCTTGATTCCTGTTATGAAGAGAGAGAGAGAGAGAGAGATCGCCTGTCCCAAGGGACTGCCATTTAGAGTTAAATTTTTGCTAGCCATCTTGGTATAGGAAGAGCTTCCGGAAGTGTCTACTCTCCCTGTATGCCAACTCACCCTGCACCCCAGAGATGTCAAAATGCAGGGTCATCACCATATAAACCTGTCCTTCAGTACAGCGGTCCTCAACCTTTTTGGCACCAGGGATCGGTTGTGTGGAAGACAATTTTCCTGAAACAGGATGATAGAGGGGATGGTTTTGGGATGAAATTGTTCCACTTCAGATCATCAGATATTAGATACTTATAAGGAGCATGCAACCTAGATCCCTTGCACGCACAATTCACAATAGGGTTTGTGCTCCTGTGAGAATCTAATGTCACCACCAATGTGACAGGAGGCAGAGCTCAGGCAGTGATGCTGGCTCACCCACCACTCACCTCCTGCTGTGTGGCCCAGCTCCTAACCAGGGTTGGGGATCCCTGCTTTAGTACTCTGAACTAGCCATATGTGGCTAGTAGAAGAGGAATGAGATCTGAAATGTGCATCGTGGAAGCCAATTCGTGGAAAATTCTTCCAGTCATCAACTGTGTACAATTATGTTTGGTTCTCATTGATTTCCAGTCAAAATAGGAGTTCTCTTCTGTCAGTAACATGCTCAAAACTCAGCAGATACAATTATAAATGCACTCTTCATGTTTTTCTTTAACGATGGAAATTGCACAAAATAGAATGTATCAGATCCCATGAGTATAAATTTGCAGCAGAGTAGAAGACAGCAAGTATGTCTATGTGAGAAGTTACATGTTCTCTACATCCCAACCTATTGGTTTACGTCTAGCATATCCAATGCATTTTGTCCTGAGGAAGTCTCTTAGTTCCAGATAAAGAGAACGTGAAATTGTCAGCGATATAGCAAAACAGCCTGAAGAAACAAGAGACAAACTCCTACACATTAATCAGGAAGTCAACACATGTGGAGTAAGAACAGCTGGATTACGCAATTAAGTAGCACAATACAAAGTATAGCAGTCCTCACCTTGTCTATGGGGGATTACGTTCTAAGACCCCCTGTGGATGCCTGAAACCAAACCCTACATATACTACACTTTTGCTTATACATACATACATATGATAAAGTTTAATTCATAAATTAAGCACATGAAGAGATGAACAAAAATAACTAAAAATAAAACAGAACAATTATAACAATATACTGCAATAAAAGTAAAATAAGGGTTACACAAGCACAAGCACTATGAGACCGCAGCAGTCAATACGATAGCCAAGACTGCTGCTAAGTGACTAACGGACAGGTAGCGTCTACACCATGGATATGCTGGACTAATGTCCCAAGTGGGGCAGAGCTGGACAGTGTGAGATTTTATGATGTTACTCAGAACAGCAAGTAATTTAAAACTTATGAATTATTTATTTATGGAATTTTCCATTTAATATTTTCAGACTGTGGTTGACCTCGGGTAACTGAAACCACAGAAAGCAAAACATGGATAAAGTGGGGTCTACTGTAGGGGCAATGTTTAAAAGCATTTGAATTGCTCTTGTGTGTGCCTTACTTTGATATTAATTGTATAAATTTTCAGAATTATTGATCATATCGAAATTTAAATTTGACATGAAGGAAGTATCTTAGGAGAAGCTAAAAAATATACATAAATGAACGAAGACTGAAAGAATCTTCAAGATGTTAAAAACGCATATAACAACAGAAATAAAAACTCCAATGGTTAAAGTCATAGTAAAGAGAAGAAAACAAAGCACAATAGGCCAAAATATAAAGATAAAATGACGACTGAAGGGATCATAAAGATTGTGAAAATCAGGGTACTCTCAAACAGAAACCAAAAGCAGAAGAGAGATGAAAGTAAGAGCAAAGTAAGACGCAATTTGTACCATCAACAGAACTGGCGCTAGGGTCAACAGCAGCTTCACTTTGCAGAATTCATCAGTTTGGAGAAGTTCTGTGATCTTCTGTGATGGCCTGTTACAATGAACAGCAGTTTCATTTATATCTGTTCCACTAAAAACCACTGCTTTTTCCAATATCGTGATCACAGTAATGTTTACAAGGAATCAAACAGAATATAAGACAGACTAAAGGTGCTTCTGAAACAGATGTTAAAAAATAATAATAATGGCCTAACTGCTGAGATGGTGGCTGGCCTCTCTGAAGACTAGGGGCTTGGTGCGGTTTTGGTTGTAAACTATGTTCCATTAAGTGGTACCCCAAATGAACCAGACAGTAAATACTACTCCATTATTATAGATTCTGCATTGGATGTCACAAACATTGATCTGTGGAAAATACTGTGTGCTACTCCTGAAAAAACCCTATGAGAAATTTTAAACTTTTTTGCTGACAACTTTTACCTATGACTTCAGTCAACAAAGTGAAATAACGTTTGGGCGACTGTTGCCTGCTCTTGAATGTCATTCATGGTCAGCCACACAAAAATACTGCTATTACAGAGAACAAAGGGCCCCACGTGCTCTTTAAAACTGTTTGTAAATGGCACAGTATGTGTGGTGGGCATCTCATTCCCTTAATACTGTTGGAGAAAAAGCTTCCTCCATGGTGCTGAGGTTGTTGATGACTTTGCTATTCTGCTACATTAAATGTTTTCTTTTCAGGTTTGAATTGTAGATGTGTTATTATCTGTACATCACACATGCCAATTTGGATCTTCCTTTAAAGCTTTTAGGGCTGATAAAATGCCTTGGCCATTACGAAGCTATTTAAGACTCGCACGTGGGGCCAAAAATATTTGAAGGACACTGACGTACATTTTTTAAAACTCAGAGGAGAAACCTGAGCACAAACAAAATGTAAAAAAAAAAATAAAAAAAAATAAAAAAAAAATAGGCCAGGCGTGGTGGCTCACGCCTGTAATCCTAACACTTTGGGAGGCCAAGGCAGGCAGATCATGAGGTCAGGAGTTTGAGATCAACCTAGCAAACCCCGTTTCTACTACAAATACAAAAAAGTAGCTGGGCACGGTGGCAGGTGCCTGTAATTCCAGTTACTCGGGAGACTGAAGCAGGAGAATCACTGGAACCTGCGAGGTGAAGGTTGCAGTGAGCCAAAATCACATCATTGCACTCAGCCTGGGCAACAGTGTGAGATTCCATCTCAAAAAAAAAAAAATATTCAAAAAGTGGATAAAGCTTCAATATACCATTTAAATTATAATTTGAGAAGGCATTCTGGAATGTTTCTGTAAAACAATTAAGAAATTACAGGTTCCTGAATTGGATGTTTATAAAGGCTGTGTTATTTTATTATCTTTGAATTTACACATTAAGGAGATGAGAGGAAACTCAATTAAAAATTAATGGAAACAAAATTAAAATATGAGTGAAAAAAAGCAATAGAAACTATCCTGACATTTAGAAGCAAATTATAACAAAACCAATATTCAGGTCACACTAAATGTGGTAATTTATTAAAAGGAAGAGTGATCCTCCTCATAGAAATAATGTATAGGTTCTCGGATTGTCTGTGAAGGAGTGAATCAAGTAAACATATTGGAAAGATATTCAAATTTCTAGCTGATTTGAAACAAAATACTGCCATCAATGGAGGTCTTGTAAAACTCAAAATACATTTCCACAAGAGGACATTATTGACAAGCAAGTAATGAGTATCAGTAATTCAAAGCTGATTTAATATTTAGTCATTACACCAGAAAACTTAAACCTGAGAGCTCATATACATCAAAAATTTGATAGTGTTTTCCCCAAGTTGATAAAATTTTGCGTAACACGGCCAACAATGGCTTGGGAGCCTGAAAATAATCTTTCTTATCTATCAGTAAAAACTATTTTAATCCACCATGCTAGAAAAAAGACTGACTCCACTTTCTATTCTCTCACTAGAAATTATTACAAAATTGTTGACATGTGACAAGGCAACAGATGAGAATGCACCTAAAATCTTGAGGAAAACATGTCATAGAGGTATGCCTGGAAGTTAATTTTTAAAAATTAAGCTATTTTCCCAGATGTGGCGAGATTATTTGGGATTTTGTAGATTTTCTTTTCTTTTCTTTTCTTTTCTTTTCTTTTCTGAGACAGAGTCTTGCTCTGTCGCCCAGGCTGGAATGCAGTGGTATGATCTTGGCTCACTACAACCTCCGCCTTCCAGGTTCAAGCAATTCTCCTGCCTCAGCCTCCTGAGTAGCTGGAAGTACAGGCGTGGGCCACCATACTTGGTTAATTTTTGTATTTTTGATAGAGACGGGGTTTCACCATGTTGGCCAGGCTGGCCTTGAACTCCTGACCTCATGATCCACCCGCCTCAGCCTCCCAAAGTGTTGGGATTACAGGCATGAGCCACTGCACCTGGCCAGATTTTCAATTTATATAATTTGTTATTTCTTTTCTCATCCTAAATAAATACTCATTTTAAATTGAATTTTCTCTTCATGTTTCTGTATAATTTTTCTCAAAGACAGCCCCCATAGTCATAGAATCTTCAGCCCCTGCACACCCTGGATCTGCCACCAGGCAGGATGATGAAGAGAGAGGTAGGAAGACCCTGCTCTCATGCCCCTTTCCCAAAGATGCCCTCCTTGACCACCCTCCTGAAATCCCATGCAATACTCGCCACACCCTCATTCTGCTTTCTGTTTTTTCCTTGCACTTAGCACCGCTTCAAACAATGTTCTGTTTGTTTGATGGCTTGCTCATCATTTTTCCTCTGTGACTAGAAGGGTAGCTCCATGAGAACAGAGACATTTTCTTTCTCAGGACGGTATCCCCAATGCCTAGAGCACTTTGGGATATACATTAGGCATTTAATACATATTTGTAGAACCAGAGATTGCAAGACGGAGATTGCAAGATCTAAGCAGATCTGGGCTTATGTAAAAGCACACACATGCACCTAATGAGCCACATGGGCCAATAGGAAAAACCCCAGGGACCTCAGTTCAGGTTCTAGTTCCTCCCTTTACCTACTGAGCCACCTTTACCAAGACTCCAACCCTTCCAAGTTTCACTATCTTCACTGGAAAATGGGAATAACAGTGATACTCACCTTATCTATTCATGCCCACTGTCTCAACAAACCTGTAAGAATGTAAAATGCTGACAGATTCTCAAGTCTAGCAGTGCCAAGAGAATGACACAGTCTATAAGATAGAGCCTTCCAAAGAGGGAGGAAGTACTGAACCTCCACAAGACTCCTGAGTTTTGCAGAGATTGGAGAACTGGGGCCCCTCACTTTTCACGCTCCTCCCCAGTGACATTGGGCTTCTTTAGTACTTCACTTTAAGTCTGCTGTTTCCTCTACCTGGAATTTCCACAACCGTGCTTCCCCCACATCAGCAGTTCCCAACTTTTTTGGCACCAGGGACCAGGTCCTGGGAGACAATTTTCCACAGATGGCAGAAGGGTATGGTTTTGGGATGAAACTGTTCCACCTCAGATCATCAGGCATTAGATTGTCATAAAGAGTGCTCAACCTAGATCCCCCAAGTGCACAGTTCACAATGGGGCTCACTCTCCTATGAGAATCTAATGTTGCAGCTCATGTGACAGGAGGTGGTGATCATGACAGTGCTCCTCCTCTGTAACCTGGTTCCTAACAGGCCACAGACTGGTATGGGTTCATGGCCTAGGGGTTGGGGAGTGGGATTGGGGATCCCTGCCTCACACCATGCACCCACCCACACATCCTCACCATTGGCTCTGGATGTAAGAAGTCCAGAAGCACAGCCCAAATTTCTGGTCTTCTCTTGAACCAAATGCCTACTCAGTAGCCCACTTCTGTCCCGAAGATCACACACCAAAAGCCTCATCCCTCTTTGACTGTGGCTTCATCTCACAGAACTGTTTGTGCCCATGTGCTCCCAGGCCCTCTCCTCCCACTTTTGACATCCCTCATTCCTTCAGCAATACCCCAGAGGATCTTCTTTATGTTGGTGACTAGATACCTGAGGGTTACATGGGTGGAGAAGGAAAATGGTTGTCTCCCATGGAACAGTTGGAAGTTGACCTGGATGGAGACACTTCGTGTACCATGGCAACTCCCCTAACCATTTCTGGGATCATATCAATCACTTCTGTGCCCTCTGTGTTGTAAGATTCTTCAAGTTCAGGAATCATTTCATAACATCTCAACAACTTTAGGAGCAATGATAATAATATTTTATACATAAAAACAACAGTTAAATTCAATCTTGAGGAGACCATCAGTGAAGGCATGCATTTTGGGTAAAAATGTTGAGCCATTATTTAAAATTTAATATTACAAAATGCCTCTTCCATCACTCCACCGTTCAGAATCTCCCTCCTTCCCCAGTAATTTACAATCGCTGGCCTATGTATGTTATAACAAATGCTAGGTATAGATCAATGGGAAAACAGAGAAAAAGGCAAACTGACTTTTTGGAGCTAATTAATAAGAAAATACAAATGATAAACTATGTTTCTAATGCAAGGATCACCAGGGAACACCACATCACTAGAATGTTGCCAAGCTTCTTATCCCATCATTCAGGACCTTGGAGATTCTAACAAGATCAGAACTGCTCAGCTAAGCCCAACCCCAGTTGCTGACCTAAAGAATTATAAGCAAATAAAATGTTTATTCACATCCTTATATGATGGGATGGTTTGTTACACGGCAAAGGCCAATACCCTTACAAAGCGATTTAAAAGACAACTGTCAAAAGACAGCCATCATTGTTAGAAAGTTCTGCCTTCTCTCAATCCTCAGTATAACACTGAGTCATCCAGTTGTTTTGAATATAATACCCCTTTCTCCATTTTATTAGTAAATCCAAATATTAAAAATTTCTACTGATGTTGCCCACTGTACAATTACTTTTGCCACCGAGGTAGGTAGTTATTCTCTCTTGTATGCTTCTAGTGTAAGTTAGAACTAAATTGTCATACAGTTTTATTCATCTTAGGGTCTTTAGTACCTAGCACAGTAGAGAGCATGCAAAGGAACACGCATGGATGTTCTCCAGGTGGACAAACAACATAGTGGTGAATTAAATGAACTGTAAACTAAGAAAGTCCTCATTTCAAATCCCAGCTCTACTACTTACTAGCGGTGCGACTTGACTAGCTGTGACTGGGCTGTGTAGAACAAAAAACCTAAATGGTGCAGTAAATGAAACAGTGGTAATTTTCTCTCATTAAAACAAGTCTGGGGTACACAACCCAGCACTCTGCTGGTGGCTCCATGGTAGTAAAGGGCCCGGATTTTTCTACGATTCTCCTCCATCACTCTTTGCCTGTGATTTCCATTCTCACGCTCATCTCCTGGTCTAAGATGTCTGGAAATGCTCCAGCTATCACATCATTGTCCCAGGCAAGAAGGAGGAAGTAGAGAATATATTAAAAAAAAAAAAAAAAAAAAAAAAAAAAAAAAAAAAAAAAAGATACTTCTCTGAGGCAAGTTATCTCCTTTCACCCTTCATAGAGCCCTCTCCACTCAGAAATCTCAACAATGAAATTTTTATTTTTATTTTTTTGAGATAGAGTTCCACTTTTGTCACCCTGGCTGGAATGCAATGATGCCATCTTGGCTCACTGAAATCTCCACCTCCCGGGTTCAAGTGATTCTCCTGTACTTTTATAATTGGGCACATTGTCACACCCTGCAATCGATAGAACTTCTGTTATTAAAGAAGGAAAAATGCATATTGAAAGAAACTTGGAGTCTCTGCAGCATTCAACTCTTTTGAGCCTAAATTTTCCCATATATGCAAAGGGAATATGAATTTTCCAAGGTGACAGTGAGAATTTTATGAGATAACTCACATTCAGTGCCTAGCAGAGTATCTACCTCACAGGAGATGCTCAACAAATGGTAACTATTCTTAATATGAACTTTTATGAAAAGCTTCTAGCCACTATCTCTCCTACTGGACTATATTTTAAATGTATTAGAAGGTCTGAGCCATCCATAGTTACTAATCCTTCTTTTTCCAATGCTGAGCACCGTGCCTGGTACACAGTAGATACTTCTCAAATACTTCTTCAAATAAGGTCAAATGGAAGTTAAGCATTGGAAATACACACAAAAAATCAAGAATCTGCTAAACTCTTCTACCTCCTAACACAAATGCATATCTGGACAAATTGTGGCTGTGTGTTTGGCAGTGGACTTTGCAGAGAGCAAGCCTGAGTAGAGAATTTCTTTAAGTACAATCAGCCCTCAAATGGCCACTCAGCAAATGAAGGCAGGCTATTCAGTTACCGTAATTTAGTGCCATCTACAGAGAGTCCCAAGAAACTCAAGTCAATATGAATGTTTAATAAACAAGAAGCATGTAGAAAAAGAGCAAGGAATTATGGCCATCTCAGTAGCCTAAAGAGGCTGTTCGTTCAATTTTCTCTCCTTAAAGCTCATTCCCCTGCTTTATTTCTTCCTCTTGACATAGGCAAACCTTTTGGACTTTCTCAGCCACCACTGGGTCTCAGAAACTGGAGGATTTGCATCTACCAACAAGAGAGGAAGACTTTCATAGCATTCCACTGGCGATGAAAGAGTCTGATGCAACTCACCCGGCATCCAGAGCCTCAGTGATCTGGCCATGCCAGTCTTTCCAGTCCTGGGCACTCTGCTAGCCCTGGAAAACAGGCACGTAATCTGCAAACAACTTTAAGAAATAGGTGTCATTTTTTCATATTTTAAGGATGAGAACGTTGAGACTTAAAGAAGTTACATGACATATTATTTAGGATCATTTAGTTGCAACAGATAGAAAAACAATGCAAACTTAAACCAAAAAAAAATAAAAATAGTCCACATAACTAGGAAGTCCAAAGGTGGTGTTGACCTCATGAAAAGCTAGATCCTGGGGTTCAACCATTGCGTCAAAATTCAATCATTCTTAATCTGTCAGCCTTGCTTCGCTGTTTGGCTTTATTCTCGGACAGTCTCCATCCCCAGAGTGTCAGACTGGCCCCAGCAGCTCTTTGTCTACATGGATCTTAGAGTCCATGAGACCACAGAAAGAGAAGGTCTTTTTCTTGATTGCACTGCCAAAATCTTGGGACGAAATCTGATTGGCCCAGTTTGGGGCACATGCACAACTCTACACTAATCGTTGTGGCCAAAGAAAAGGTTAAACAAGCCTCTAGGACCAGCTGGGGGCTCAGTGAATTCAATCCCACATAGACCATGTGCGTTAAACAAGATTAGGGTAGAATGGGAACATCGTTATTCCCCCAAAGTCTAAAAGTAAATGCTAACCTCATTTACACAAATCAGAGGCAGGGAGCAGAGTTAGTCTTTCATGTTGGTTTACCTTTCTCTAAAGCTACAGCTGTTTTTAGTACAACATTTTGATGCCAGAGTCATTAAAGACTGAAAAGCTAATGTATTTTTAAATGAAATCACATTTTGTGGATGCTTACTTTTGCCAGACACTGTATAATACATTTTTTGTGTGTGTCGTTTCGTTTAAGTCTCATTTTCGTGAGGTGTAGAGAGACGAAGGCACCTACTCAAGGTCAACAGCTAGCATATGAGGAAGCTAGGATTCACCTATTTCCACTTGACAGACACCTTAACCCCCATGGGATCCTCCATTTCCCAGGTCTGCTCAGCACTAGGTACAGAAGTAGGTTAGGTGTAATTTCAGCCCTAACCACTGCCTGAATCCATCTGAGCAAAGAAAGAGGTACTTCAAGCACCTTATCATGACCACTGGGAGGGGAGTTACCATCTGCCTCAGCCCACCATGCAGGATGTAGGTCTGGGCCCCTGAATGGCTGCAGCCCCTGCAGATCCAGCCACATCTGACCAGGGGATGAAATGGATTATTGTGTTGGCTTCCTGCCCTACTTGAACTCTAACTAATATTAGAGCCATGTTCTGCAGCCCAGCATACTTGCATAAGGCTGGAACAATTGTTCCAGAGCCTCAATTGTGAGGCTCTGACTGACCTCTTCTCACAGGGGTCAAATCCTAAGGCTTATGCTCCCAGCCTTTAGTTAGGGTCATAACCTACAGTTAAGGGAGTTTCTCAGAAATAGAATCTTCCGGAAGACTAGTCTCACTCTGTCCTTGTGACCGAATGACTGCACAATCACTCTAATCCTCCATCTTTCCCTGTGTCTACACCCTTTACAATGAAACTTTATTTCCTGCTATCAAGAGGTAGAATCTATTCCCATCTCTCAGCTCTGGGCTGGCCTTATGACTTGCTTTGCCAATGGAAGGCAGCAAAAGTGACCTTGTGACAATTCTGAGCCAGACCTCAAAAGGCCAGCCTGGTGGGAGGAGAGAGATCATGTGGGAAGGAGACCCCTATTCAAGCCAAGGCCATCCTAGCCCAGCCCACAGCCAGCTGAACCCTGTAAGCCAGCTCACACAAGATTAGTAGAGCTGCCAACATGAACCACAGCTGTTTGCAGATAGATGCTTGAGCCCAGCAGAAAGCAGAAGAAAAGCAGGCTGACCTCTCAATCCATTAACAGCAATTAATGCCTTAAGAAGTTGAGTTTGGGAAAAGTTTGCTATGCATTAATAATAAAACAATATGTTAACTGATAAAACCTCCAGACATCCTGGGAACTTTCAGATGTCAAACTCAGCCAAGGCCAAGCCAAGGTCCCCAAACCTTTTGGACCTATTTGAATATCCTGTCCGTTTCATTCCTCACCATGGACCACACTGCCATGTGCGTTAAGCAAGCCAGGAGCCCATTCACTCTCCTTCTCCTGCTCCCAGGTGAGTTCCTAGCAGGGATATCAGTGGGGCCTGACCAAGGTGTGATGTTCTAAGCCCTAAACGGCCATTAGTAGAGCACATGAAAAGGGCAGAAGATGCATTCCTAGCCGGCAAAGGACTTGCCATCCACTTGGAGAAACATGATGCACATCCAAAAGGCAATCAACAAGCGATTGCCACACTCTACGTTGTGTAAATTTTAGTGACTGAAAGATAAAATAACTACCAGCCAGTCTGTCTCAAGCATTGAACTGGAACTTCTTGAGGGCAGGACCAGGTCTACATTCTCCACGGATCCCCAGCAACTAATATCTGCCTAGACCAAAGCAAATACACAATGCACATTTCCTGAAAGAATGAACAGCACAAGGCAGCTGCCTCCAGTGCTAAAATGAATGGTTCAAACAACACGGGTCAAGAATTTCAGATGTTTGGTGTATACCAAGGACCAAAAACTTCAATAGGTGAATGAAGGAATGAATGAGTGAATGAATGTGTGCGTCACACATTATGGATATTTATTATCTGTGTGAACAGCTATGGAAAGAGTAGGGGAGGCTGTGTCAGATGACCCAGACTCCGTGCTCACTAACCAGGCTCAAGCACCGTACTCATTTGCCTCAGTTTCCCCACTATGAAATGAGACCGAGTCAGAGGATTTCTTTGAGAATCAAATGTCATCATTTGTTTCTCTATCAAGCAAGCAATAGTTAAGCATCATAAGGCACTACATTCTGGTGACTTGGAGACAATAAGGCATGGTCCCAGCGGTAAGTGGCTCCAAGTCCAGGGCAGGGCCATCTTCATGGAGATGAAAGCAATGAACCTGTAAGTGACAAAGCACAGCACAGCCAAAGGAAAGAGAGCCACAGCCAGAGAGAACTGAACTTATACGGCACTCACCAAACACTCAGGCCGTGCAGGGCTCAAACTAGCGCACAAAGAAGCCTGTGATAAGAAATGCTGACCTCAGTCACCTGCTAAGCCCCGGCTCCATGCCAGTATATGTCTTCTATATTGGTTCCCATCTGTTATTTTCCACCTTTCTTTCTCATTTACTTTTGTCACAGTCCATGGTGTTTTTCTATTACCTGGCTTCACAGGGCCGCCCCGTGTGTTCTAACCCACGACCCTCAGTGACCCTGACAGAATGAGACAGTGTGCACAAGCCTAGCCTAGACTCCAGCTGCCTGCTGATGCCAGAGCCCCGCCCAGGAGAGCTACATGCTTCTTTGAGTTTTACCATCAGGTTTTAAATCAGTCATAAACAGTGTTTGAATCTCAGCTCTGCCACTCAGTCACTTGCATGATCTTGGACAATTTCCTTTATTTCCCTGATTTTGATGTCCTCTTTTGATAAGTCAGATAATGATGCCTATATCATTGAGTTTAAGAAGAATAACTGTGCTTTCTGAGTATTTCCTTATGTGTGCTGCATGTTTCTACATATTTGAATGTTTTCACTGTATAGTTCTTGTAACAGCAACTATTAGCACTTCCATTTTACAGATGGAGAAATTGAGGCATAAGAAGGCTAGTTGCCTTACCTGTGATAACAGACAGCTAGCAGTCACAAGCTAGGAGGTTAAACTCGGACAGGGCTGCTGGAGACCACCTATAATCCCTCCTTACACTCTGCATTTCATTTTCTGAATTCAATGAGTTAAGGGCATAATCCTGTGTCCAGTACAAACCAAGTACCCTAAAAATAGTATGTATCATTCAATTCCCAAGGCATATGGGTAAAAAATAAAGTTGCCTGGACTCACATTTAGTAAAATCTCTACTCCATGGATGAGTGATATAAAACAGAGACAAAAGATTATGATGACCCAGAAAGCTAACTTCCAGAGCAGTGGTTCTCACCTGGGGATAATTCCTTCCTCCTCCCTGTGCCCCCTGCCCCCTGCCCAGGGGACATTTGGCAATGTCTGGGGACCTTTTGGTTGTCATAATTGGGGGTGAAGGTGCTCCCTGGCAACCAATATGTATAGACCAAGGATTCTGCTAAACATCCTACAATGCACTGGACAGTACCCCACCAAAAAATATTATTATTATCTGGCCCCAAGTCTCAATTATGCCAAGGCTGAGAAACCCTGTCCTCAAACACTGAGTCTGAGCCACGTTCATTAATATGGGCTAACTGCTTAGTACCCAGTACCTACAAACACTCACTTCACAAATACGTACATCAATACATGGGTGGATATATTTTGTCAATTCTAAAATGTCGTCCATTGAACAATGTACCATCAATTCAAAAGAGATTGCTCAGAAGAGAGAAAAAAACCACCACATTGACCGCAAGACACATCCCCAGATCAGAAATGTTCAAACGTGCATGGGGATTGGCGGGGGATGTGCAGCTTAGAATTGGCTGAGTAATACTTACCCAGGGGAGACACCATGATCACAAAAGTGGTTTTCCCAGGGCAAGATTCATCCATTGCACTCCAGATGTGACTCCTATGATTTCCCCAAATGTGAGAAACTTGACTGCTCAATTTGTGGTTATAATTTTTTAATTAAAAAATAAATGAGTGAGTAAGTAGAGAATACGCCTTATGTTTTAAGATCCTCAGATCAAAGAAGAAATCATCTTTCTATTGTGGGGCTCATTCAGCCTCCAGACAGGCAACACAGTAGTGTGTCAAGATGGTAAGATGTTATCTTGAGCCTCAAGTGATTGGTAGCACATTGAGTTGAGAAGGATTACAAGCCAATGTCGCAATTTAGCACAATAAGCATCCTTGAGTGATTAGTGATGTCTGCATAGACATGGGAGAGCAAGTAATGTCATGCATGCACATACCTGCTGTCTTTATTAGTCAAAAGAACAGTGAACTTTGAGTCACACATTTAGATTTGAGCCTCAGCTCACCCACAGAAGATCTGTTCCTTTGGGTATATCAGTCTACTTCTCTGAAACTCCATCTATTCTTCTATAAAATGTGTATAATAGATCTTAGTTCAATTACATGGTTGTTTTAATGAGCTCTTTGGGGTATAATAAAAATGCTAATTGTTAACATTACATTATAATGAGATAATCTATTCTGGTGCTTCTTAAACTGAAGTTTTCAGGTAATATCTGAAAACTGTTCTACTTTCTATACTTCAAAATGCACTCTGAATATCATGTAGTGATACACCCTCACAGGCCAGTAGTTAATCAGTACAGCATGTTGTGTGGTAGTTTGTTGAGGTGACATTTTTTGGAGAAGTTGTGGGCCATTCTTTGGGCTCATCTCTAGCTTTTTAATAGCTAGATATCAGGGCTGGGAAATTGACCAGAATAAATTACTAGTCTAATTAATGCCCTTTCCTTACACTTTTTTTTTCTTTCTTTTTTTTTTGAGACAGAGACTCACTCGGTCACCTAGCCTGGAGTGCAGTGGCATGATCTCCACTTACTGCAACCTCCACCTCCTGGGTTCAGGCAATTCTCATGTCTCTGCCTCTCGAGTAGCCAGGTCTACATGCACATGCCACCATGCCCAGCTAATTTTTGTATTTTTAGTAGGGATCGGGTTTCATTATGTTGACCAGGCTGGTCTCAAACTCCTGACTCCAAGTGATTCGCCTTCCTCAGCCTCCCAAAGTGTTGGGATTACAGGCTTAAGCCATCGTGCCCTGCCTCCTAACTCATATTAGAGCCTTCCAGGGATGGAAGATAATGCATTCACAGTTGAGGAAGATACACAGGGAGCTATTATAGTTTGTCTCTCAATGTGTCCTAATGAACTGTGCCTCCAATATGCACACCCTTGCGTAATTCTTGCCCCTTGAATCTGGGCTGGTCCTGTGACCTTAACCAATAAATGTGGAGGAAGTGACTGCACAACTTCTGAAGCTAGGCCAGAAGAAATATTGCAACTCCATGCTTGGTCCAAGAACATTCTTTCTTGGGGAAATAATATTCCATGTAAGCAGTTTAACCACCTTAAGACTGCCATGATGTGAGGAAACCCAAGCTAGCCAAGTAGAGAAGCCACATAAAGAGAGAGGCGTGCCCAGGTCCCAGGTCCTCTATTCATCCTAACCAAGGTGCCAGACATGAGTGAAGATGCATCTTGGATGTCTAGCCCAGTTGAGTCTTCAGATGACTCCAGCCCCAGCTGCCATCTGACTTCAACCATATGCAAGACCAAGCAAGACCCACAGAGTTATGACCTGTTCATCCACATAACAATGCAATATCATAAGAAACTATCATTTTATGTCACTACATTTTGGGGTCACTTGTTACTCAATATAAAGTATCTGAAATTGGAGCCATGTTGGATGTTACCAATAGAAGAAAGATTGCCCTGTAAACTGCTTGTCTCTATCCCTATAGTAGAAACAATATGAAGGGAGGGTTGGAGAATAGGTAGATAGCCATACTTCCAATTAACCATAAACTTAATAATCTAGACATTGAGCTCAAGCCTCTCAATGGCTACAAAAATTCCCAGAGACCTTCCAATCTTGCTATAAACTGAATGTTTGTGTCCCCCCAAAAACTTATGTTAAATCCTGGCCCCCAGTGTGATGGTGGCGGGGCCTTTGGGAAGTGGTCGGGTTATGAGGGTAGAGCCCTTATGAATGGGGTCAGTACCTTTATGAAAGAGGCCTCAAAGAGCTGCCTTGCCCCTTCAACCATGTGAGGACACAAAAACCAGGAAGCAGACTCTTGTCAGACATTGAATCCGGCAGTGCCTTGATCTTAGACTTCCCAGCCTCCAGAAGTGTCAGAAATAAATTTCTAAGCTGCACAGTTTATGGTATTATGTTATGTATAGCCACTTGAATGGACTAAGGCAAAGCTGAAGACTAGACACTAAGAACCTGAGTCCAGCAGCTTCAACTGCCTCTAAATACTCACCTTTCCACAGTCGTGCAGGAAAAAAACAACAACACAAACAGAAGAACAAGGGCCTCCACTTCCCCTCTGCCTTCCAAATCTAATGCTCTAATTGGCATCCAGAACTTGACCATGAGGAAGTCCTGGAGAGGTAGATTTCAATTTTCCTAGCTCTGCAGTACAAGAAGGCACACAGAGGGAAGTAGAAATGGGCACTCAGGACTAAACAGAATTATCCAGAGGATCCTTGCTGTCATCGAGATATGTACAAATACCACGCATATAGAAAACACGGGGGGGCAGGCAGAAGACAGTGAACTGGTTGGCATTTGGTGTGTACAAGCCAGCCCCCAGGTATTCTAAAAAGGTGTTTAGAAAAAGACCTAGAAAACACTTCTAGAAAAGGTGTTTACCAAAAAAGATGGATAGACTTGGACTCAGGTCAAGTAGGAGGTTACTAGACATTTTGGAAGAAAGGACATTCAAAGCAGATGAAAAAGCTGCTACAAAGATGTGGGAGCATGGAAGTAGATGTATTAGTTTGCTAGGATTGCCATAACAAACTGCCACAATTTGAGTGCCTTAAACAAAACGTATTTATTTTCTCACCGGTTCTGGAGGTTAGAAGTCCAAAATTAAGGTGTTGGCAGAGTTGATTCCTTCTGAGGGCTGCCAGGGAGAATCTGTTCCAGGCCTCTCTCCCAGCTTCTGGAGTCTGCTGACAGTCCTCAGTGTTCTTTGGTTTGTAGACACCTCACCCCAGTCTCTGCCTTCTTCTTTGCATGGCCTTCTCCCTGGATGTGTGTCTACATCTAAATTTCCCCTTTTCCTAAGGACATCAGTCATATTGGATTAGGGGCTGCCTAAAGACTTAATGATTACTTGATTACCTCTATTGAGACCCTATTTCTAAATAAAGTCACATTCTGAGGCACTGGGAGTCAGGACTTCAACATATCTTTTGGTGGGGGACACAATCAAACACAATTAAATAGAAGATATTCAGAGCGGCTCAAGTATAACACAGAGGATTAATAGGAGATGAAGCTAGAAAGATAAGTTGCTTTCTTATCCTAATGTTATAAATAAACCACACAAAGGATTGTAGACTTCATGATCAGAGAAACACAAAATGGTTTTAAGCAGATGAGTCACGTGACTAGATCTGGCCTTTGAATGGACACCATGATAAAAGCAAAAACTGAGGTAATTTTTAAAAAGAAGCTGGGGATACCAGGTGTATTAGGCTGTTCTTATGTTGCTAATATAGACCTATCCAAGACTGGGTAATTTATAAAGGAAAGAGGTTTAATTGACTCAGATTAGCATGACTAGGGAGACCTCAGGACACTTACAATCATGGCAGAAGGAGAAGCAAACACGTCCTTCTCAAATGGGATTTAATTAAACTGAAGAGCTTCTGCACAGGAAAAGAAACTATCATGAGAGTGAACAGGCAACCTACAGAATGGAAGAAAATGTTTGCAATCTACCCATCTGACAAGGGTCTAATATCCAGAATCTATAAGGAACATAAACAAATTTACAAGAAAAAAACAAACAACCCCATTAAAAAGTAGGCAAGGGCTTTGGCAGGCCAAGGCGGGAGGATCACGAGATCAGGAGTTGGAGACCAGCCTGACCAACATGGTGAAAACCCACCTCTACTAAAAATACAAAAATTAGCCAGGTGTGGTGGTGCGCACCTGTAACCCCAGCTACTCGGGAGGCTGAGGTAGGAGAATCGCTTGAACCCAGGAGGCAGAGGTTGCAGTGAGCCAAGAACACACCACTGCACTCCAGCCTGGGCAACAAAGTGAGACTCCATCTCAAAAAAAAAAAAAAAGTGGGCAAAGGATATGAACAGATACTTCTCAAAAAAAGACACTTACGTGGTCAACAAACATGAAAAAAAGCTCAACATTACCGATCATTAGAGAAATGCAAATCAAAGCCACAATGAGATACCATCTCATGCCAGCCAGAATGGCAATTATTAAAGTCAAGAAACAATAGATGCTGCCAAATCTGTGGAGAAATAGGAACACTTTTACACTGTTGTTGGGAATGTAATTTAGTTCAACCATTGTGGAAGACAGTATGGCAATTCCTCAAGGTTCTAGAATCAGAATTACCATTTAACCCAGCAATCCCATTACTAGGTATATACCCAAAGGAATATAAATCATTGTACTATAAAGACACATGCACACATATGCTTATTGCAGCACTATTTACAATGGCAAAGACATGAAACCAACCCAAATGCCCATCAATGATGGACTGGATACAGAAAATGTGGCACATATACACTGTGGAATACTATGCAGCCATAAAAAGGAATGAGATCATGTCCTTTGCAGGGATATGGATGAAGCTGGAAGCCACCATTCTCAGCAAACTAACACAGAAACAGAAAACCAAACACTGCATGTTCTCACTCATAAACGGGAGTTGAAAAATGAGAACACGTGGATACAAAGAAAGAAACAACACACAGCAGGGCCAGTCAGGAGGAGTGGGGGTGAGGAACGGGAGAGCATCAAGACAAATAGCTAATGCATGGGAGGCTTAAAACCTAGATGACGGGCTGATAGGTGCAGCAAACCACCGTGGCACACGTATACCTATATAACAAACCTGCACGTTCTTCACTTTTATCCTGGAACTTAAAGTAAAAAAAAAAAAAAAAAAAAAAAACACGTTCTTCTTCAAATGGTGGCAGCAAGGAGAAGTGCTGAGCAAACAGGGGGAAAGCACCTTATAAAATAATCAGATCTTGTGAAAACTAACTCACTATCACGAGAACAACATAACGGTAACTGCCCTCACGATTCAATTACCTCCCACTGGGTCCCTCCCACAACACGTGGGGATTATGAGAACTACAATTCAGAATGAGATTTGGGTGGGGACACCAGCAAACCATGTCACCAGGGAGGAGGCTATTTTCAAAGTTAAGGTGAACCTTACACATACATAAAAATTAATTCGACATGGTTCATAAACCTAAAAGCAAAAAGTAAAGCAATGAAGCTTCTAGAAGAAAACATAGAAGAGCATCTTCATGACCTTTGGGTAGCCAAAGATTTCTTAAACATGCCATGGAAAGCACTAGCCATAAAAGAAAGGACTGATGAATTGGACTTCATTAAATTAAGAACTTTAAGAACTTCTGTTCATCAAAAGACACCATTAAGAGAGTGATAAAAACAAGTCATGGCTTGGGGAAGATATTTGTGGCATATGTATCTGAAAAAGGACTCAGATTCAGAATATATAAATAACTCTTGCAAATCAAAGACTTATGGATTAATGTAAAATGAGCACACACACACACACACACAAACTTCACAAGCCTAATGGCAATAACAAGTGTTGGTGAAGATATGGAATAACTAGACCTCACCTACATTGCTAGTGGTAGTGTAAATCAGTTCAACAACTATTTAACAATATCAAAAGCTAACCCTAGAAATTCTATTCTTTGATTTTTCCCTAAGAGAGATGAAGACTTACATTGACCAAAAGACAGGTATAAGAGTGTTCATAGAATTATTTATAGCAACCAAACCTGGGGATTACTGAGTGTCCATTAAGAGTATAACAGGCAGGGTGAATTGGCTCATACCTCTATTCCCACACTTTGGGAGGCCAAGACAGGAGAATCGCTTCAGTCCAGGAGTTCAAGACCAGCCTGCGCAACATGGTGAAACCTCATCTCTACAAAAAAATACAAAAATTAGCCAAGTGTGGTGTGGTACATGTCTGTAGTCCCAGCTACTTGGGAGGCTGACATGAGAGGATCTCTTGAGCCTGGGAGGTCGAGGCTGCAATGAGCCATGATCACACCACTGCACTCCAGCCTGGGCAGAAGAGCCAGACTCTATTTCAGAAGGGGAAAAAAAAAAAGAGTACAAATGATAAATCATCTATGTTACGTTTATATACACAGACTTCTCAGTTGAATGATTCTTAGTAACTAAAATAATCTATTGTTAAACACAACAAATTAAATTTATTTCACAGATATAACAGAGAAGAAAAGAAAAAAGCTGAACACACAGATGTGTGTGTTGTAGGATTCCATTAATAAGAAGCTCAGAAACATGTGGAAGCCATCTCGGTGGAAGGTTGTCCCGACCTGCAGGACAGTCCAACGGGCCCTGGAAGGGGGAGTGGGAATGGAGGAGACAAGAAAACACAAGAAATGGAGACAAGACAAATAGCCTGATCAAGTCTCGTTTATTGAGTGTAGGGTCATGCCTTATATAGGCTGGCGGGGAAGAGATTGGGCCAGGGCGGTGATGGGGGGCCGGGTCTTCTCAAATTACAATCGCGCATGCGCCGTGGGTTTGTACTGTTCCCGGGCGCGGGATTGCGCCTGCGCCCTGGGCTGCATATCTTCCTGGGCGGGAAAATGTTTGCGTGTGCGCGGGAAAGGTTGGCGCGCGCGGGAACAGTTTTGGCGCGCGCGGGAGACACTTAGGCGCGCGCCAGAGAAACTTAGGCGCGCGGGAAAAGCTTTGGGCGCGCACGGGAAGGGTTTGTAAATAAAGAACCCGGGAATGTGCCCTCTTGTCTCCGCTTTGCGGAGATCAAGCAACAGAGGTCGGCTAATTCCAGGCCTCATGGCTCCGGACAGAAGGTCAGAATCATCACACCTTCGGTCATCAACTGAGAAAGCACAGGGAAGGCTGCTGGAGTGCTGGCCTCCTCTATCCTGATCTGGAGGTTGCACAAGTGTAGACAAATGTGAAAATGTGCTGAGGGAACACTCAGGGTTTGTGCACTTAACTGCGCACAGATGGTATCTCAACGAAGGAAAAAGAAAGCCCAGATGAACCAGGAGAAGAGTCTGGGGGTGTTAGCAGCAGTGGGACAAGGGGCGGGGGCACTAGGCAGCTGTGGAGAAGACGGAATGAGGGGGATTGAAAGTCACACAGACACAAAGCGGGAAAGTCCAGGGAAGATTCAAGGGTGACTCTTAGTCCTGACAGTAATAATACAGGAGCAAAGAGAGCCCGTGAAAAGCCGAAAGAGTCAGAAAGGAGCTTCACCAGGGTCTCAAAGACGGGTTGGATTTTGCTTCGGAGATTGGAGGTCAGACAAGACACCAGGTTCCGCAAAATGAAGATGGATGCAAAGAGGGATCAAAAGCTGGGGCAACCATGGCCCAACACACCCACCACTGAAGGAAGGTTACTCTAGCTCGTTAAAATATTTCTGAGTTTTTGTGATAACAGTCAGAAGTTTAAAAAAAAATCGGCCAGCACTTTGGGAGGCCAAGGTGGATGGATTACGTGAGGTCAGGGGTTCAAGACCAGCCTGACCAACATGGTGAAACCCTGTCTCTACTAAAAATACAAAAAATTAGCCAGGCATGGTGGCGGGCACCTGTAATCCCAGCTACTCGGGAGGCTGAGGCAGGAGAACTCCTTGAACCTGGGAGGCGGAGGTTACAGTGAGCCAGTGAGCCGAGATTACATCACTGTAGTCCAGCCTGGGTGCAACAGAGCAAGACTGTGTCTAAAAAAAAAAAAAAAAAAAAAAAAATCACAATGTCTGTTTGCCAAAGCGGTGACAGAAAAGGCCCCAGAGTAGGAAAATAGCTACTCTAGTCAAATCTTCCTCCTAGACAGGAAAAAGGTGGGGGGACAGGGGCAAGGTGGTGGTGATTGTATCGAAAATGCACAATGCTGCATTCTTTCAGGAGAAATGCTCTTCGAATCTGAAAACCACTTTATCACAACTGTCAAAACAGACTCAGGCAGTACATAATTTATAAACCTGGGGTGGTGGCTGGGGGAAAGAAGCCTAAAAGATTGGTTTATTTTTCTTAGTAATATGTATTGGCTAAGAAACAGCTACCCCCACTAGACCAGAAAATGTTTAATTTGAAGCAGACACATTTGATTTGCATTTTTGAGCCACTGTGGCTGGTTCTTAGACCTGACTGGCACAGAGACAGGTGGACAAAGCCTCCATTCCTCACTCCATCACTCACATCATGGTGGGGACGGAGAACATGGAGATGGAGAAGATACTGGTCCCACTGACAGAGCTCCATATCCAGGAGCTTGTCCACAACACAGACACAGAGAGTTGACGCCCAGGGGCAAAAAATGATAGCCTCCATAGGGGCCTTAGGAAGAGCCACGGAAGCCTGAGCCAGCCCAGGGACTCAGAGGAAAAGAACACACTGGCCAAGCTACACATGGAAGGGCTGGTAGCCTTCAGGAAAACAGGAAGGAAGGGTGTTTCAGGGAGAAGGAGTAGCATGTGCAAAGGTCAGGTGGCATGAATGAGGGCATCTTTTCTGGGGGAATTGACTTTTTCCAAGAACATTAAATATTAAATTTCAGGAACACTAAATATACATACAAAAACATTTTCTTCCATTGAGACTGGAAAGAAAAGGAAACTGACAAGAAAAATTGTTGAACTTGTGAGTCCCTTCTAGAGAGTCTGGAAGATGTTGAGCCAGGCGTGAAGCAGAGCTGGATAACTGTGTCTACAAAGGCATCTCTGTGACATGGGGTGGGGGCTGTGTCCTGGCTTTCTAGTGCCCTGCAGGGTGCATTGGCAAGTCCTGTCTGGGTTTGAAATGAGGTACTGCACGCTGCAATGTTCTGTCACCTCCCTCCAGGACCTCACTGCAGCCTGAGAGAAGGTAAGAGCTGGGGAGACCGGCACAGCCAGCTACAGGTGAGGATAGTGGTCCCAGGCACGCAGGTGCTGGCCCAGGCTTCACTACACGTGGAGTCTGAGTTTGGACTCTGTCTCCGGTCTCCAGAGTCCAAATCCAGTATTTTTCACCCCAACACATCCTCTGCCCCACCTCAGCCCCAGTCCTGATCGTAAACCCTGGCTTAACAGAGGAAGGACAGAGCTGAGAGGGATGAAGACTGAAGAAAAACCAGGTTAAGAAAGAAAGAGGATGAAGAGAGGCCAGAACTTGGCAGTCAGAAGTGAGAGCAGAGCTCTGGAATCACATGGACTCAGGACCTCTATGAACTCAGTCCTGCCCAACTGGTGAGCGTGGACAAGTGACAGAACCTGTCCAATCTGCGGGAAAGAGACGTACCAATTCCATCACGTGTTCACGAGGTGAAGTGAGCTACAACCAACACTGCCTAGCACTGCTTCGGTGCCAGGCGCCATGCTCGCCCTTTCCCCATCTTATTTTATTGACTTTCTAGGCCATCCTGCAAGGCAAGTTTTATTACCCCATTTTTCAGGTGAGGAGACTGAGGCCCACAGTGAGTACTGCAACCTGCCTGAAGCTAGTCCGCACCACCAGGTTTACGAGAACTCTGAGTGACGTTAACATGCCCCCGCATTTAAAGAAGCAGACAAAAGAATCAAAAGTCCAGACAAGACATAAAGGAGGGTCAAAGTCTCCCCCCCTCCCCAGGATAAGCCTGACCTGGCAAACTCACTCTCTTATGCTGCCTTTTCCGCTTACACTATTTTCCTTTGCCTTGTCATTTTTTTTTTTCTTTGCTCAGAGTCCAGATGGCTAGAGGGAAGGCTTCTGTTTTTAGGTGTGGTTTTTGAGAAGAGCTTTTAGATAGTTGTCTTAAAAATCTTTTCTGGGAAAACTCACTCCCAGAGTAAAAATCTTTCTTCGGAGAAGAAGAATTGCAGAGCGGTAATGGATTCTGACCTCATCAGCCTTCTGGGCCCAGGCTCACCATCGGCCTCTCATCCCCCAAACCTTGTTAAGAACCCAGCCCAGCCCTGGGACACTGGGCTGTGGCTGCCAGACAAAGGGAACGGTATCTCTGCCTCTCACCTTTCCAGTGGAAAGCCACGCAGCAGCACCCCAAAAGGAGAGCTGAAGAGAGGATCAGGCTCAGGCCTGGGTGGCTGCCTAGAGAGAGGGAAGGCTGCCCTTCAGCTCATTGAAGTCAGCTGTGGAGGAGATGGAACGAGGGTGATTTGAAGCCAGACAGCAAGAGGCGAAGGCAAGGCAAGATTCAAGGGTGTCTCCAAAGGAGACCTGGAGGTGTGAGAAGGAGGTGGGACTGGATCTGGGGGAAGGGCTGCCTCCATGAGGTACACAGCCACTGGAATGGGTAGAACTGTGTCCCTGAAAAAAAAAATGTGTCCGAGTTCTAAGCCTCCAGGTATCTGAGCATGTAACCTCATTTGGAAATAGGGTCCTTACAGATGAAATTAATTGAAGGATCTTGAGATGAGATCATGTAGATTTGAGGTGAGCCTTAAATCCAATGACAAGTGTCTTGATAAGAGAAAGGAGAGGGAGTTTTTGTTTTGTTTTGTTTTGAGACGGAGTCTCGCACTGTCGCCCAGGCTGGAGTGCAGTGGCGCCATCTCGGCTCACTGCAAGCTCCATCTCCTAAGTTCACTCCATTCTCCTGATCAGCCTCCCGAGTAGTTGGGACGACAGGCACCTGCCAACATGCCCGACTAATTTTCTGTATTTTTAGTAGAGACAGGGTTTCACCGTGTTGCCAGGGTAGTCTTGATCTCCTGACCTCGTGATCCGCCCACCTCAGCCTCCCAAAGAGCTGGGATTACAGACGTGAGCCACTGCGCCTGACCAGGAGAGGGAGATTTGAGACACAGAGGGACAAAGGGAGGAAGGCCCTGTGGAGGTGGAAGCTGGACAGATGCAGCTCCAAGCCTGGGAATGCCCAGGACTGCCTGCAGCCACCAGGAGCGAGGCCTGGGGCGGCTTCTCCCTCAGGGCCTCCAGGGGGAACCAACCCTGCCGATACCTTGATTTTGGACTGTGAAAGAATGAACTGCTGTTGTTTCAAGCCACCGGTTTGTATCATTTGTCACATCAGCGTTAGGAAATGAGTTCACCCACACGAGGGCCTGAGCCGCCTGAAGCGCGTTTCTGTATCAGGTTTCTCACGGGGTTCCCGGGAGCCTCACAGTCCTAGGAGATGAATGAGGTGGTTTGACCCTTTAGTGATGCATTTCACCAGCTCCTTGGCCCCACCTGTATGACTAAGAGTGCAGCACCCCGTGGTATGCTCAGTGGGCTGCACAGGTGCCACTGGGGATGCAAAAGCCAATCCTTCCTCCTCCTCCCACCCTTTTGGTCACATTCTCTGCTGGTGAAGACATCCAGGACTGGGCCAGGCTTCACGCTGTTCTGAGAGTAAGACCCAGCCATGCAGCTCCCCTCCACCGGAACCTCCAGGGTTTGCAAAGAAAAGTACTCTGGACCGAGCCCTGGTCCACAGCTGGGAGGAAACAGTCTGCACAGCCAAGGCCTCCAGCCCAGCCCCAGTGCAAAACCCTCTATCCCCTTCCCTTTCCCAGGCACGTTAGCTCAGGCCAATCAAATGCCCAAAGGGCCAAGAGCTCCTGGATGCAACAGATGAAGCCAGACACCAAAGCCCAGCCTCTGCCCATCCAGGCCCAGCCACACCTGCCATACCTCTTTGGAGGCTCAGAAGTAGTTTAAGAGGTGGGCAGGAAATTACATACCAATGTCAATGACAGGGTTTGTTTGTTCGCTTGTTTTGAATATTCTGTAGAGAGAGGTTCATTAGTTCATGCTGCCTGAGCTTTGCAGCTGGCGCTCCCTCTGCCGGAAGAACCCTTCCTCCTTATGTCACTTAAGCTCTACCAGCCCTTCAGTGTGCCCCTTGGCTATTCTATTCTTTAGCTATGCACCCCTGGCTGACTTCAGTGTCTCTTCTGAGTGCTCCCTGCTGGCAGATGAATTCTGCTTAGAAAGGCTGAGTCTGTTAGCCAAAGGCACACAGCCAACACTGGAGGAGCCAAGGCCAGACTCCACAGCTCATGGGACATGATCTGGGCCCTCACAATTCTCATGCTGTGGTAGGGAAGGAAAAGGAGGCAGGGAAGTGCATATAGAATAAGTTCAGGTGAGTTACCAGAAACCTGAGAGTTCAGCCAAAAGGCCAGACCTCCCAGTGACTGCAGGTGAGGTGCCAGGGAGTAGGGCAGTGGAAACACCTGCCCACCAATCAGGGGTCAGTATAGGATCCCTGAGGCGACTTTAGAGCAGGGGTTGGCAAGTTAGGGGCAGTGAGCCAAATCTGCTTGCTTGTAAATAAAGTTTTATTGGGGCACAGCCATGTCCATTTATTGATGTATTGCCTTTGGCTGCTTTAGTGATTCACCAGTTGAGTTGAGAAGTTGAAACTGACTTTTTGACCTGGCCCACAGAGCCTGAGGTATTTACTATCTGGTCTTTTACAGAAAAACTTTTGTAACCTCTGTCTGAGAGTGAGAACAAATGCCCCTCCCATTCATCTTTCAGATGGGAGCACCTTGAGCCTATGCACTTTCTGGTGAGAGCATCTAAAATCCATGCACCTTCAAGAGGGAACACCTTCTGCCAGTGCACCTAGAGGTGGGAGCACCTCCAGTCATGCACCTTCAGGTGGGACCATCTAAAGCCAGTAAACCTTTGGGAGGGAGAACCTCCCGCCAGTGCACCTAGAGGTGGGAGCACCTCCAGTCATGCACCTTCAGGTGGGACCATCCAAAGCCAGTACACCTTTGGGAGGGAGCACCTCCAATCAGTGCATCTCCGGGTGTGCTGCTTTCAGCCTGGCTCACACAGCCTGAGGCCAAGGGGAACTTACTTGAGATTCCTCTTTGGGGGGTCCAGCCTAGAATGGAGATAAGGGCAGCCCAGGTATATGTGTTTTGTTCTCTCCAAGGTAAGGCAGGAAGTGCAGTGTCCAGTAACCCCAGCTCAGCTCCATCTCTGTCTCTGCCTCCCATTCCACTGATACGGACACTCCCTCTGGGACCTGATGTCCTCTAGGATAGGATGGGTCTGTTGGCCAGAGCTCTAGGACACTGCTTTCCCTTTTGTAAGACCACAGATGACTGAATTAGGGTCAGGTTCAATCCACAACAACCAGAAGAGCCAGGCCACACTGACACAAAGAACGGTGTCTTATGCCTGACACACCTGCAACTGCCTCCTCAAAGCAGGATAATTGGCATCACACCCCACAATACAACGATCATTTATTCATTTATTTCACATGTATTTATTGAACACTTACTATGTGTCAGGAACTGCATTCAGGATACGGTGACAGGCAAATTGGACACACGGAGCTGCCATAGAGTGGAGCCCATTGAGTCCATGGGCTCCTGGACTCACGAGTCAGCTCCATACACAAAATCACAACCCAAGAAGTGCTGACTTACTTTTGATTTCCCCAAAGGCTTGAGACAAGGACTTGGATTTACATATTTGTTTGGAAGTTGATTGCAGGAAGCAGGAGAGGGAGAGTGAGGCTGGAATGCAAGAAAAGTCAGTCTAGGGAGGCCTCCATGGGCTTGCTGCAGGACTCAGTGCATCTGGAACCTGAGAAGTGGACAGAAAACTCCCAATAGGTGGGAGATTCGGGCACCACCCTGGCTCCACCCCACAGCTTTGGGGCACCCCCAGGTGATGACCTCTCCTGCACTTCTCTGTGAGCTGCTTCTCCAGTGAGCAAGCTCTTGGCTTTGTAGGAGAGATAGATCCAGCCATACCCATTGACCTCTGCAGTATGAGGGGCATCTGAATGCTGTGAACTGTCCAGCAGGCTGCAGCTGAAGTCAGAAGTGGACCAGACCATGGGATGTGCACCCCAGCAATGCTGTGAAGGCAAAGGCAAAAGACAATGAGAGAGGGGGACAGAGAGACCTGGTTCAGCAGGGTGTTTGGGGGAGGAGACAGACCTGCAACATGGGCCACTGGAGACAGCTGGAGGAGGAGTGGGCTGTGGGCAGAGAGGAAAGGGAAGAAGAGTCACAGGGGGCAAGGATGGCTGGGGAGGGCATCTGAGATGGGCTGGGCAGGGTGTGCACAGTTGTGGGGACAACGGTGCACACCCTGCCAAGTGTCTGTGCAAGAATGTCTCAAACACCTCCCCAGTGTCTGAGTCCTTCCCATTTTCAGCCCACGTCTCCGGGTCAGAAACCAGAAACTGCTTTTCATCCTGGGAGGGTGGCCTCACTCGTGAGAGCAGCCATGCCCCGTGATGGGGGCATTATACCTGGTGGTGAAGCCCCATGCCTAATTCTCTGATTGTTTGGAGATGCTGAAAACCATATGCTCTCCTTCAGTGGATTACTTTTCTATGCAGAGTGTGCTCTGTGGTTTGCAACTAAGAACCTTGACTGATAGTTCAGGATTTCATAGATGGGGCAAGAAGTTGGGCTTTGGAAGGTCTGCTCGGTGGATGTGCAGGTGGAGATGGGCTGTGGGAGCTTTGGTGGGAGCTTTGCCTTGGTGGCAGTCGTGGTGGAGACAGGAAAGTGGATGAAAGGCATGAAAATAACAAGATTTGTTGATGGATTGAAAATGGGAGTAAGCAAGTGAGGGGTCAAAAATGATACTTTGGAGTCAGACATGCCCTGCCAGTGGTGGGTGGCGGGGGAGAGGGTGCCTGACAAGGAGAGAGGCATCAGGGAATGTAAATTACAGGGGATGCCGGTGACTATCGTCTGGAAGAGAGAGGGAGGAAAATACAAGTTTGCATACCTGCATAGAAGAGTTAAATGAGGCCGGGCACGGTGGCTCACGCCAGCACTTTGGGAGGTCGAGGTGGGTGGATCACCTGAAGTTGGGAGTTTGAGACCAGCCTGACCAACATGGAGAAACCCGGTTTCCACTAAAAATACAAAATTATCCAGGCATGGTGGCGCTTGCCTGTAATCCCAGCTACTTGGGAGGCTGAGGCAGGAGAATCACTTGAATCCAGGAGGTGGAGGTTGTGGTGAGCTGAGTTCACGCCACTGCACTCCAGCCTGGGCAATGAGTGAAACTCCATCTCAAAAATAAAAAAGACGAGTTAAATGAAGGAAAGAACAGGAATTCATGGTTTTGTTTCTCAAAGTCTCAAACCCTAGTCTTGCTTTTCATCCCTCCCTCCCTCGTTTCCCTTTTTCCTTCTTTCCTTCCTTCTTTTCTTCTTTCCTTCTATTCTTCTTTCCTTTCTTCCTTTCCTTTCTTTCTTTTCTTCCTCCCTCCTTCTCTCTTTCTTTCCTTCCTTCCAACGTCTTTTCTTCCTTTCTTCCTTCCCCTGGTGGCTCTCCACATAATCTTATTATGTATGTATGTCATAAAAGCTTTGAGTGACACACCATCTCAAGACATCATTTTAACTTTTCCAGAGACAATGGAGTCCGCCAGTGGGCAGCCTCCATGAAGCTGTGGGAGAAGGGACACAGGTTCAGACATCACCTCTGCATGGCCAGTCCACAGGAGACCCATCAAGAGCCCATATGGCTGGGATGGGTGGACAAGCCCAGGGGGCTCTGTGGAGGTCCCAGAGACCCCCTTGTGGAGTGGGCATTGCTGTGGGAGGGTATCCTCAGGGGAGATGATATATTGTGAAATGACAGAGAGAGAGAGAGAAAGAGAGACCACAATTCCCCTGGAGATCTTGGCTCATCCCACAGGACTCCAGTGGCCTTTGATGGTCCTGGTACATGTGTACCTGTTTTTCTCCATCAATATATGAGTGCTACTGGTACAAATGACTTAACAGTTTGCTGACCCTCAAGTCCAAAGTAAATCATTTTCTTGCTTAACATTGGTCACTAGAGAAGAAAACTGTAGAGGCTGAAATATAAAAATATATTTTTATACCCTACAGGCAGGTTCAAACCAGGGTAGAACAAAGGGAAATGCAGCTCCTGTGTATAAAAAGCCAAAACAAATTAAAGCAATAAATCTGGAACAATGACAGAAGGCAACTTAATAAAACTTTCCAACAACTGTACACTTTGAACAAAGACACACTGAAGAAAGACACCACAAACACACACACACACACACACACCCCCACACCACTGCTCCAGAACGGCAGAGGACCACGGTGAGAAGCTGAGTGAGAATTGGGGAGTTGGAATGCCACTTTTGATTTTCCTGATTGTCTTGTTCTGTCCAAGCCACTGAATAATACATCAGTTCGTTTCCTGACCTGTAAAATGGATATATAGACCGCCATGTGACTATACCAGACAATTAGAAAATAGATTTGAAACCTCATTGGAAGAGCATAAACCCTCTATACATGCCTAGTGCCTTCATCAATATCACAATCATTTCTATCAGTACTGAAATCTGACAACAGCAACAATAATAATATAGTATCAGTTAACACGTATTAATCGATTTCTATAAGGACTATAAAACCACTCTTTATGGGTGGAGATAATGAAGTTCAAGAACACTGTGACTTGTCAGGATCAGGGCCACCATACACAGTTGTTCACGTTGTGCACTGCACAGCTCTAGGGGTGCCATTTACATTTGTCATTATTACGGTTTGGGACACTTTCTCTGCAGTGGGCAGTGAAAGGTTTGAGGAATGGGCAGCATTTTCTTATTCTCAAAAAGGTGCTGCGCAAGCCAGTAGAGGAGCTGGTCAGGAGTTAAATTTAATTTTTTCTGACTCCAACATAAGAAAAATCAACACATCACCCCACTCACCTCCCTGCAGCTGTTGCCAATCTCTCTACCCCTTGTGCAGCAGCCTGGCTGACTGGGATTGGGGACAAGGGTCTGCATCCTCCCTGCCAACCATCCCCACCTGGTGGGGCAACAACAGATGCCAGAACAGCCATCTGGGTGGAACCTGGAGGACAGCCAGGCTTGCAACACCAAACCAGGGTGTCGCCAGCTGCTCACAGTGGAGGGAGGTTGAGGGGTGCCCTGAATAAGGGTGCAGAGAGTGCTGAGGTCAGCCCACTTGCCTTTCACCAAGGTTTGCACCCTGATGGGGGGCTACATCTGTCCAACATGAAGGGCACCTTTTTTCTGATCCACAAAAATGAAATATATAGGTAGCTGGGTAGCCCAGGGGAAGTGAGGGGCGAGCAAGGAAGAAGAGATCAGGAGAGGCCAGAGAGAACCCCTGTATTCATGCGGCCAGCTTGGCTTGGTGGCTGAGAGCCCAGTCTCAGTGGTCAGACTGCCTGGGGCCAAATCCTCGCTCTACCACCTGCTAACTGTGTAAACTTGGCAACTACTAACATCTGCGACTCAGTTTCCTTCTCTGTAAAGTGGGAATGGTAACAGTTTCTAGTTTCTAGGCCATTGTGAGGCTAAGATGAGTGCACGAGGGGAACGTGCTTACCATGTGCTCAGTAACTGTCTGCTATTATAGACAGAAGTGTGCCTGGCCCAGGGCCCACACAAGGAACAAGACAGAGCCCAGAAGCCTGGCTCACCAGCGACAGTAAACCTCAGCTGGCCACAGGAGCAGTGATGAAAGGCCAGGAAATCAAGTCCACCCAGGAGCCAGGGCTCCAGGATGGAGTCAGTTCAGACAGACTCCAGGAGAAAATGAGTTGACAGTTACGCTGAACTCCTGTGCTCCACAGATTTGGAGCCAGAGCCTTTTCTACCCAGAGAGGACAGAATGAAACCCAACTGCCTGCCAGAATCTCCCCTACCTAGCCCTATCTGAGCTCCGCCTCCCTGCATCTCTGTTCCCAACACAGTCCCCACGCTCACTGTCCCTACACTCAGCACCTTCTCTCCTTGGCCTCATCCCAGCCTCATTTTTCCCCAGGAGAACTCTTGCATTGCCCCATCTCAGCATTTGGCTTTGGGGGCAAACAGAAACTGGTTCAAATCCTGGTGTCTTGTTCTGACTGGTGAGATTCCTTAGCCTCAGGCCTCACTTGCCATCCTTACAGAGTTGGGCAGACGGACTCTCACTCCATGTGATAAAAGGAAATGATACACAGATGAACTGAAAAGCATGGCTCCTCCCCTCAGTGTCCATGTGCTTGGGCCAAACTCCTCAACCTCAGTGAAGCCTCAGCTCCCTCACCTGAAAAACAAGGATAATAACAGTAAATGAGGAAATGGATGTAACAGTGTTAGAACACACAGCTAATGCTCCATAAATACTGTTGTTGTTATTACACATGTGTTATAAACAATCCATTCCCCCGAAAAGGCTTTTTCTCCTTTATTTGGGTTTGCTTCTTGTGCAGTTATTTTAGTTTCTCCAAACAATTTCTGAGCTCCTGTTGTATTACAGCTCTGAGCTGTATCTGGGATGAGGAGGAGTAGGGTCTTTGCCTTTAACATCTCAGTCTTGAGGGGGGATATTCATACGTAATTAACCATCATACGATGTGGGAAGTGTCTGTCAGCTATGGCCTTAACAGTGCTGCATAACAAGCCACCCCCAAACTCAGTTGCTTGTGAAAATAAGCACCAGTTCTCACATTCCGCAGTTGTGTGGGCTGGTCCTGGCTTCGCTGATCTACACCAGGCGTGGTGTGGCTGGGCTCCAGGCTGCAGCGTGGGTCCCAGTCAGTTCCACATGTTTCTTATTGTCCTTGGCCCGGCAGCTGCTGCTGGCATGCTCTTCTTATCAGCAGATCACCAGACCTCAAGAGTGTGACCCCAGCCACTCAAGCACATCTCATGACTCCATTCAGGGCTCACCCACTGATATTCCAGTGGGCTAAGAAATTCACATGGGTAAGCCTGAATTCCATGTTTAAGGATCTATACCCACCGTATCCACTTAGATCTAGGCAGGGGTGTGGAGGGAGGAAGTGGGGGGTGCAAAGAATTGGGACCCATCTTACATAGGAATTCGGACTTTAGTTCTGGATACAATGGAGGTGTGAAAGCAGAAGGATACCGGTTCAAACTTGGACTTAGGAAGATCTTACTGGTGACAATGTGAAAGAAGCATTCAAGGAGGGAGGGGCTGGAAGCACAAAGACCTCTTAGAATAGACCCTATGGGGGTGTCCTAGTGAGTGACGGAGGGATGAGAAGCAGGGGATAGACTTGAGAACCACCCCACATTCCTTAATGCTGTGAGCTGGTCCCAAGTGCTTTCCATAAATGAAAAGAGCTCCCCTAGGTCACTTAATAACTTCAGCAAGATAGGTCAGGAGGGCGAAATGATTTTTCTAAGACTCCATTAGGAAGGATCAGATGACCACCAGGATGAGCTTTTTCTTTCATTTCTCACGTGTGTGGGTTCCCCGAGCTCCTAAGGCTGGCCGCACTGCAAATGCAAATTATTAGTTGCCATTTGAGAAGTCTTAATTATCTGGATCCATTGGAAACCTTGTCAGTTACTTGAAACCAAGAGGTCGATAGCTCTGATCAATGTCGGGCCATTAAGGCACCCCGACGGCTCAACAGAAACAGCCGCAGCCCCACACCCAGAACTCTTGATGCCTGAGGAACCTTCACTTTCTGAAAAGAGAACAGAAAACTCTTCAGGTTGGACAGTGTGATCGCTGACGAGGCGGGCCTATGTAACCACAGCTGCCAGGAGTGTGCAGAATTAGATTAAGATCTTTCATTTTAGGTGATCGGAAAGGTTTTATCTTTTATCATCCCTCCGGAAATGGGTTGTTAATCTTTAAAGTGAATCAGACTTCAGGGGCCCTCTCATGTCTCCCCTACAGACCCATCTCATTCCAGAGAACCTTGACAGGGAAAAGGAGAGATTAACTCTTCTCTTGTGGCTGTCATTGCTTTGCTGGGAGACCCCTCAACTCCTCTGGGGCTGGGAGATGTGGCACCTTAACCTCCCTCCTTGGATGTCCTAACATGATGAGACATAGCACTGCCAGCCTGTCCCTCCATGTGTCTCCTTTGTCACACTAAGTGGCACCTTACTGTTGGCTCCAGCCAAACATTGGAGAGCCATTGATTCTTCTCTTTCCCTCAATATCCCACACACACAGCCACTCACCAGCAGGTCCTATGGGCTCCATCTCCAAAATGTATTCTGAATACAGATCCCTCCCTCCGGGCCCTTTGACCCCACCCTGTTCTAGACCCCCAGTGTCCCTTTTCTTGCCTCAGTGGCAATGATGACCTTTTAATTGGCCTCCCTGCTCTGCCCTTACCCCCAACAGAGCATTCTGCATAAAGCAGCGGAAGTGATCATTGCCAAATGTAAATCGAAGGAGGTGTTATGGGTGGAATACTGTGCCCTATAGCGGTATGCTAAAGTCCTAATCCCCGTACCTGTGAATGTGGTCTTATTGGGAAACTGGGGTTATGCAGATGTGATTGGTTAAGATGAGGGTGGGCCGCAGACCCAAGATGACTGGTGTTCTTATAAGACTCAGAGACACAGACTTGCAGAGTCATGCAAGGAGAAGGCTATGTGAAGACAGAGGCAGAGACTGGAGTAAGGGGTCCCCAGGGGCTGTGGCAACCATTAGAAGCTGGAAGAGGTGAGGATGGATCCTCCCTGGAGCCTCCAGAAGTAGTATGGTTGTGCAGACACCTTGATTTCAGACTTCTGGCTTCCATCCACTGTGGGAATGAATTTCTGTTGTTTTAAGCTATCTAGTTTGTGGTGATTTGTTACAGCAGCCCTAGAAACTGATACAGATGGGAAAAACAGCAGCTTTCCAGTGAGGAATCCTGGCAGTCCCCACCCTATTGAAGGCAACAAGGTTCACACCACCAGGGATAGGTCTTCTTGCAACCACTTACTCTCCAATACGATACAATGTGATAAGAAGGGCACTCCATCTTCTTCCCCAAAACCCACAGCCTCAGTCTAATCATGAGAAAACTGTAGACAAATCTGAACTGAAGAACATGCTGCAAGATACTGACTGCTACTCTTCAAAAGCATCAGGTCATGAAAAACAAGGACAGACCCAGGAGATGTCACAGATCGGAGGAGCCTCAGGAGCCGGGATGACTAAATGCAGCATAGGATCCTGGATAGGATTCTGGGACAGAAAAGGGACATCAGTGAACAAGCCACTGAAATCTGAATAAAGTCTGTAGCTTACTTAAGAGTGTTGCATCAGTGTTAATTTTTAGCATTGATAAATGGGCCATGGTTATGTAAGATGTTAACATGAGAGGAAGCTGGTGAAGGGTAGACAGGAACTCTCTGTGCTGTCTTTGCAACTTTTCGGTAAATCTAAAATTATTTTCAAATAATTAAAAACAAAATCCAAACCTTCCTTTTGCACTTGGTATAAAATTCAAATTCTTAACCAAAGTCTGCCAAGGCCCCGTGGCCTCTCCTGCCTCCTTTTTTGTCCTATGTGGCTCCACTCACCCACCCTCAATTCCCCAAACATCCAGGCCAGTTCCTGCATGAGGACCCTTGTCCTGGCTGTTTCTCCTCACCAGAAAGTTCTTCTCACTGAGTTTTAAAAGACCGGTGCCCAGTCCCTTTCTGCCACTCAATCTAAATGTCTCTTACCTTCCTTCCTCCATCACTTGGTCATTCTCTGCCCCATCAGCCTATTTTAATTGTCCAAGTCACCCTAATTTCTGATTTTGTCCATGTTTGTCAACTTACCAACTGTGTATCTCTTTTCCTAGAAAGCCAATTCATAATATTAAAGATATTATCTATCTAGTTCATAGATAAAGTTCCTGCTCATAGCACGAGAGCCACAAATGATTATCCAGTGAGGGAACAAACGAATGGTCAGTTGGAGAATCTCTCTGAGACAACTTTTTCAACAGTAAAGAATGCAACAAATATGCTTTTCTCCAGGACTTGTTTTATGATGGACTAGTCCAAAATATACCATGTAATATAACAAGGAATATTACTAATATATTATTAATAGAGCACAGTGCCCAGCACACCTGGGGTCTGTTCTTTCTGCCCATCCCAGCAGGTGGCAGAGCTGGGGTCTGTGGTCTCACAGCAGAGCAGGAGCAGGGACTAGAGAGTGCCAGAGCTTCTCCTGTGTACTTGGAACCAGCCAAGGATACTGTGGAGAGAGAAATGAGGTGCACTCATTGAAAAGTCCCAGGTGCCGGATAGAATGCAAGAGACCCACATGAGAAGTTGGAACTGCCAACAAGCAAAGACACACTGCTCTTGGCAGCGGGTCATGAATAACATATATGCTCCCCACAACATAGGTGCTGGGGTTGCAGCCTCCATGCTTTCATTCCAGGTAGCAGGAGGGAGAATTGAGGAAGGGCAAAAGGAGATTCCCAGGTGAATAAGACCCCTTCGCAGAAGCACTTCGGGAAGTGCATTCCCACAACTTCCCCTCATATCACATCCACTGAACCCAGCCACATAGCCAAGCCCAAGAGCAGGGTGGCTGGGAGGTGGACTCTCTTAGCAGATCATTGTTCCCACTAACAAAATGGGAGTTATATTGCTTTGTTGTTAGGGAAGAAGAGGAAAACAGACACAGGCAGGTGACCAGTGGACTCTGTCCCAGGTGGTTTCTGCCCAAGTGGCTCTTGTCAGGGATTATCATGACTCTGGTAGGCTTGGCCCAAGATGACTAGTATCCCAGAAGGAAAGAAGAAGTGCACCAGGCAGGGGCAGGACAGGGGTGGTCTCTGCAAGAGGGCTGTCCTTGGAGGTGAAAGATGACCAGTACATTAGTCCAGTGCCTAAGAGGGTCTGTGTATCTGGGCTGATCACAGTCAAATAAATTTTAAAAAACCAAAAGCTTTCTCTTGCACTTAGAATAAATCCAAATTCTTAACCAATCCCCTGTGGCCTCCCCTGACTCCTCTGACACAGGAGGTTCTGAGCTGCAGGCTGAGGAACAACAGGACCATGTGGCAGCTGCATGAAGCTGGCTGGCCCAGCTTATCTGGGCAGGAAGACAGTGTTCAGGCCTAGTAGAGAGGGGTCTAGCAGGCTTAGGTTCCAAACAGAGGAGCTGGGTTCAAGGCCAAGGCTCCAGCCCCACACAACTGGAGGACCTGAATCTCATCAGGAACCGGAGAGGACTCTAGTCTTCTGCCCAGCACAAGCTACCAGGGTACAGAGAGCAGCATGGCCTTACACTCCATTGCTTTTTTAATAGAGTTCTTTCAGTTTTGAAATAAGCAACCATAAGCACTGACAGGCGAGGTACATGCCACTAGACACTACATTTTTAAGAAAATCCAAGCATCAGATGAACCCGAACCCTCATGATGACCGATGGTGGTTGAGTTGCATGGGCTGCCCCTCCTTCCATCCCTGCTTCTCTGCCTCTGCATGACCCTGGACCACTCTGACTGCCTCCAGACTGGAGTCTCAGCCTCCCTCCTCCTCGGCCTCCAGGTCATCCTCCACTAACTGATGGAAATGATGGTTCTAAAGCCAGCAGCACTGGCCTCACCCGGGAGCTTGTGGGAAATATAGACCCTCGGGTGCCACTCAGACCTAGGGAGTCTCCATGTGCATTTTCATACTATCCCCAGGTGATTCCTCTGCGCAATAGAGTTTGGAGAGTACAGTTCTAATCCACACCCCAACCAGGCCATGTCTTCCAGCATCGAGGCAGAGGGCCCAGACACCTGTGCGGGATCTGGTAAGACATGATGTGTCCTCCCAGCCTACCCACCCACCTCACCAATCTCATCTCCCTCCACTTGCCCAGAACCTTCATTCCAAACATAGGGAGTTTCTTACCACCCCCCAGATGCTGCTACATGTCTCCACATCTGGACCTTGCAGGCATCCTGCTATTGCGAATTCATTCCTTCCACAAAGATGCTCAGGGCTCAGTGCAGGGGATCCAGGGGGCTGGCCCTCATGGAACCTGGAATATACACAGGGAAGATGCTTAGGAGGGAAGCCCAGTGCTAAACATTCATTGATTAAAGACACATATGTAAATGCCACGAAGACTTTCTGGCTGAGAGGAGCACACAACAGGGGCCTAACCTGGAACTCTCCTGATAAGATTTGGCTGTGCCCCATCCAAATCTCATCTTGGACTGTAGCTCCCCAAATCCTCACATGTTGTGGGAGGGGGAGGTAACTGAGTCATGGAAACAGGTTTTTCCCATGCCATTCTCGTGATAGTGAATAAGTCTCATGAGATCTGATGGTTTGATAAAGGGCAGTTCTCCTGCACACTCTCTCTTGCCTGCCGCCATGTAAGACATGACTTTGCTCCTCATTCGCCTTCTGCAATGATTGTGAGGCTTCCCCAGCCATGTGGAACTGTGAGGCCATTAAACTTCTTTTTCTTTTAAATTACCCAGTCTTGGGCATATCTTTATTAGCAGTGTGAGAACAGACTGATACAACTCCTCTGCTGAGGGGCATGAGAAGAATCCCAGGAAGAGTCACGACGCAGCCAGGCAGAGGAAGGGGTGCATGAGGCCAGAAAGGAAGAAACCCGGCATTCCCAGAATGTGGGAGGCAGAGAGGAAAGCGGCCCCAGAAGACTCTCTGGATGGACTATTTGAAGAGCCTTCTGAGGCCACTCTCAGAGGCCACGGTGAGGAACCCAGTCCGATGGAGAGGACTATGTGTGCTTTGCTGAGGCCTCACCTCAGTTTTCCCATCTTTGAAATGACCAGGCTGGGCTTTCTAAAATGCCTCTCCCCAGAAGATGTCATGATGCTACATTATTCATGGAGGATGCTCAAAGTGCTTTTCTTGGGAGGTATCCCTGAGTTTTCCTACGGTGACTACAAAATAGCAGCTATTGCTGCCTATCACTTGGGTGAAAATATGGCCATATGTACAAAATTGATTCACTACCAGAGAAAGGGGCATTAATCCAGCTGCAAATTCTCTTTGCTGGGACATGAGGCAGTAAATTTCAGCTAGCCAGCAGCAGCTCTGATTCAGTGTGAAATATGGTGGTTATATTTTGTGTGTGTGTCTTTTAATAAAGGGAATACTTTTTCAGATTCCTAATTGACAATCACATTTTCCCATCTAAAAACCATAGCACATGATGAGATCATAAAAACAAGAAGCAAAAAAAAATGTCTTTTTTCTGCCCTTACTGACACTTCAAAACATGGAGTTAATTGAGTGAGCCTTTTTGTCTGCAGTCAGGGCATTCCTATTTTTGAGTATCAAAAGAAAATGAACTCAGCCAGAATAATTCATTGAACATCTATTAAATTCAAGGTGGTTTTCTCAGAACAGGGAATAACAATAACAGTCTTATTATTGTTATTATTGCCACTATCCTTTATTGAATGCCTACTCTGTATGGAGCATTTTTACAACTCTCTACTCTAAATTTTGAAACAGCGCTGAAAGACAAGCTCTTGTTATTCCCATCTTCCTGATGGTGAGCAGTGTGCTTAGAGAAGTGACTTGTCCTTGCTTGCACAGCTAGATGGAGAGTGAGCAGATTTGAACCCAGGTCTTACGTTGCACCCCAGCAGTTCTCTGCTTCTGCAATTTCCAGGAAAGGTACGAAAACGCTTCTGCCTCAAATCCCCTTGGGATGGTTAAGTATATGTGTGAACTCAACTGGGCTGAGGGATGCTTTGATACATCCTTGGATAGCTGGTAAAACATTATTTCTGGGTATGTCTGTGAGTATGTTTCTGGAAGAGATTAGCATTTGAATCAGTAGACTGAGTAAAGACAATCTGCCCTCACTGATGTAGGGGAGCATCATCCAATCCACTGAGGGACTAAATAGAACTATTATAGCACAGGTGGCAAAAGCAGTTTAGGTGACCTCATACATTTAGGTAAGTCTCACACATTTGATCTATCATCTCTCCCTGGAACTTAGAGATGCTAATCATCTTTTTGATTCTAGAATTTGGGGACAGAAAGAGTTTCATTTTAACATTTTGTTAACTATTGATTAATTTAACACATATTTATTGTCAAGACATTGAGTTGAATGCTGAGGATGCACAGTGAACAAGGAACTCAGTCCTGCCCTTGGGAAGTTCATGATTTAGCAAGACAGATACTAAGCCGTCATTACCAGTGAAGTGGGTGCTTCAAAGGAATCCTGTGAAGATGCTGGGTATATCACCTCATCTAAGGTTGTGGTATAGTTTGAAGAATGAAACACCATTTCCTCCTTCTTCTGTCCCACAGCCAGGGTGTCCAGAAGCTAATGGTTGCCCTTGTATGGGTGGGAGAAGCATCCAGCCCACTCAGGAACCCAGCTAGAAGCTGGCTGAGAGGAGAAGTTGAATGTGGCCCTCAGCCCCAGGGCTCCTGTCTTTGTTAGCTCAGGCTGTCATAACCAATCGCCATAGACTGGGTGAATTGAACAACAGAAGTTTATTTCTCATATTTCTGGAAGCTGTGAAGTTTCAGAGCAGGGTGCCAGCATGGTCAGGTTCTGGTGAGGGCTCTCCTCCTGGTTTGCAGAAGGCTGTCTTCTTGCTGTGTCCTCACATGATGGAGAGTAGGGAGAAAAAGCAAGCTCTGTCCTGTCTCTTCTTCTAAGGTCACTAATCCCATCATGGGGGCTCTGCCCTCATGACCTAATTACCTTCCAAAGACCCATCTCCAAATACTATCACAGGGGGATTAGGGTTTCAGCATATACATTTGGAGGATACATTCAGTCCATCCAACCTCAAATCTGGGTACCCTGAGACTGTCCTTCTTGGTCTTCAGTCTCAGCAACTCACCCACCCGACAGTTTCCCAGCCCCAGGGCAGTTCTTAGAGATACGACCCTGTTCCCTGTTCTCCTGTTCCCTGCCTCACCCTTGGTCCTGCAAAAATAGGAGAGTAGCTGAGCAGGGCTAGTGCCTCTGGTGTGGGCTTCCATCAGCCCAGGAAATGGGGCGCACGCTTGGTGCAGCCCCACCAGCCATGGCTGCTTCTCTCTCTCTGAAACTTATCCAGCAGAGCCCTTCTGCTCACTCACCAAGAAGAATGCACGCCTTGCTCTGCCAACCCTTGGGTATAAAACCAAAATAGTGACAGTTCCCGGCACAGGTGGGTGCCAGGCTTGGAAATGTGCCTCGGGAGAGCTTTGGTATGAGGGAAGATGTGTAGATGTGGGGTGAGGGGTATTGGAAGCAGGTTCCAGGACAAAGCCAGCAGAGCGGGGAATTAATAATAACCAGCGTCTATCAGGAGGCTTTTGCTGCACAGCAAGAACCGTGCTAACTGCATAAAGATGATGTTAAGTTTAATCTTCAAAACAATCTAGTGTGTCTGGACATCCCCCAGGCGCTTGGATCACATCACTGAAAATATCTACCCAACAGAGCCAACATCCTAGAGGAAGGAGGCAGACAATGAGTGACCAGCAGGATAAATTTGTGCATCTGGAGCACATTAGGTCACAGATGCTATGGGGAAAAGTGTCAGGCAGTGCAAGGGGATTGGAGGTGCTGGGCCACAGGAGGCCATATTAATTGGGTGGTCTCATGCAAGGTGAGAGAGAGCACTCTGAGCAGAGACAACAGCTAGTGAGTAAGGAATAGTGTTCCCAATTTACAAATGAGAAAGCTGAGACTCAAAGAAACCGAGTAATCTTCCCGATTACACAAGCTTATAAATGGCAGAGTTGCTTGTTAAAAAGTGGTATGTTCTGGCCCTCTCCCAAAACACTGCATCAAAATTTCTGGGACCCAGAATTGTTCTTATAACTCTAAAATGTGGGATCCATTATTCCATAGAGAGACTCTCTTTCTAGACCTTGTGATTTAGTAGCTGTTTCTGGGGAAGTCACTTAACAGCTTAATTTCGACTGTAATTTGGACATTTGTCCCCCAAAACTTCATGTTAAAATTTGAGCCTGTTGGAGGTGGGGGGCCTAATGTTTGAGTCATGGAGGTGGATCCTTCATGAATAGATTAATGCCCTTTCTGGAGGGGAGGGGAGTGAGTTCTCACTCTATTAGTCCCCATCAGAGCTAGATGTTAAAGAACCCATCACGTCTGTTCACCTCTTGCTTCCTCTTTTGCTGGGTGGTCTTTGCACACACTGGCTCCCCTTCACCTTCCACCATGAGTGGAAGAGCCTGAGGCCTTCACCAGATACTGAACAGATGCCAGGGCCACACTCCTTGTACAGTCTGCAGAACCTGAGGTATTAGCCCCAGGTATTCCTTTATAGCAACACAGATGGACTAAGACAGTTCCCTCTTCTATAAAGTGAAGAGTACATGCTCTAAGTGAATGATATTGTAGCCCTAAGCAACCTAGATGACAAGGCAAAAATGGAAAACAACCAAATAAATAAGGACCAAAAAAGAACACACATCAGGTTATCATAGGTGAGAAAATGTTCACAGTACGTAGTCCTATATTGGTCTCTATGCATGCTCAGCAACCATTAGTTTCCATCCTGGAGCTGTTTTTAGGGGTCCAGTGGTCAGCCCCACCCAAGACCAGCCAGAACAGCATGTGGGGTCTAAAAATGGATCCAGTCACTAGATCCCGCCTTCAGTACAACTAACTACATTCCCCAGCTGCTCCTAGAATTTAAAGAAAAGGAAGAAAAAAAGGGAGAGAGAGAGATAACCCAACCCCACGCTGCTTTTCTTCAGCAGTGAGCCGACAAGGATGGAATCAAGCAATCCATCAAGAAGGAAATTAGGACACTGAAGTAGGGAATTGAAAATGAAGCTGAGACTGACAAGAAAGTAGATGAAGTATGAAAAGCATCTCTCTTTTTTATGCATTTATACATGAGAGCATCGAAAATATCACATCTGAGAGAGACTGCATTTCCATTTGCAGAAGTAACTATAGAACTGAAAGTCAGGAACAGAGGGTCACAATGTCACCAGATGATGTGGCATCTGATTGGACCACTAGGCCCCTCTACACACACACACACACCACTGCCTCTTTTCCGAGTCACTCTGTGGCCCTCCGGTTTTCTCTTCCCTTCCCAGTAGCTCTTCCTTCATAGGTTGGCAAGAGAGCTGCTTCCAAAACACAGGTCTCACCTATTCTCCAGTGAAAAGAAGGCTCTTATCTTCCTACTATTCCAAGGACTCAGAAAGCCTCTTTTCCAAGGAATTCTGAGCTCTCTCCATCTTCCCTGCTTCACAGCTAGTCCTAGGCTCCTGCTCCAGCAGTACTGACCCACTTGCTTCCTCCTTCCCTCCCTGTGTGCTTTACCTGTGATGTTCTTCCTTCACTCACACAACAGGAATTTATTGAGTGCCTTCTGTGTGAAGTGTTGGAGCCCAGGCAGGGGAAGTTGGGCAGCCATGCATGGGGTAGCTGGAAGGGGAATTCAGAGCCTAAGCTGGAGTAGGGGAGCGTCTGTGTGGGGTAGGTGGTGGCAATAGACATGGAAGATTTGACATAAACAGGAGGATTGATTGAATGGGTGACTATATGAAGGGGGAGAGAAGCTAGATTTCTCACTGTCAGAGAAGGACTTACAATACAGAAGGGGTGAAAGCTAGAACATGCTCTCTGGTGGTGGATTGAAATCACTCATCTCAGTCAACTCATGATTTCAGTCTATACAGATAGATACAGAAACAGACATAGACACAAATGTCCAATGACAGCGCCTGGAAGCAGCCACACTCCATTAGTGAGGAGCACACCTCACACCCTGATGTGGCCTCTAGACACCATTCTCTTCTAAAAGGAACCAGGGCTTCTTGAGCCGTGCCTATTTCCAAGGCTAAGAAAGCGAATGTACAAAATGACCCTGGCACATCTTGTGCCAGAGATCAAAGTAGTGTTAAAAGAATAATAGGAACATATCCATAGGATATGGCAGCCAACTTAACGGGGTCCCCACTGGCCAAATCAGAGAAACCAGAGCATCAGAATGAGTGTAATAGATTATAATTCATAGAATAAAACAGGAAACCGCTAGTTTACACCAGTAAATAAATAATATTGAACATATCTTGAAGAATGGAATATTAACGTATTTTGAATGTAACTTCCCCAGATAATACTTAGTACTTGCAAAGAAAAGACGTTTCACAGTGGAGTGGGGTGGGGCATTCTGTCTTATTCAAGGGATACGACAACACAAGCATCGTGTTGCCTTTGCAATATCCTTGCCAAAGGATATCGGCAAGGATCTGGTGGCCTGGATCTGACCTTGAAGAAACACCAAGAAAATCTGAGTTTGGGGTAAGAAGTATTCTACAAAAAGACTGGCCTGAAATTTTCAAAAGAGTTGAGGCCCTCCAAGTCAGGGAAAGAAGAATTCTAAAGGGGCATGATAACTGAAACAACAGGTTATACTTTTGGTATATAAAGGATATTCCCGGGACGATGGAGGAGACTAGGGTGAGTCTGAGGATGGGAAGTAGCCATGCATCAGTGCCAGCCTGCTGATTTTGATGGATGCAGTGTGGTTATGCAGGAGAATGTCCTTGTTTGTAGGAAATACACACTACAGGATACACAGGTGATGGCAGCAGGTCGGGGCAGACTCTCAAAGAGTTCCACACTTTGTCCCACACTTCCAGCCTTCTGTAAGTTTGCAGTTACTAATATAAAAAGATACAAGAAGAGGTACACTGTGCAGAGGGATGACAGAAAGGCTCTCTGAGAGCCAGGAGAAGGTGGCACATGAAATGTAGCTTGAAGATTGATTCTGAGTTTCTGAGATGCTCGATAAGGTGTCTTTTGATTGTTAGGATTCCAAGACAGTGCACCAGCAACTTCCCTTTGTGCCCAGTCCTTTTTCTTTCTCTGGATCTCAGGGACCCAAGATCTCTAGAAAGGCAGCTCCCTTTATCTGTAGGGGTGATCTAGGAGAAACAGAGGCAGGGGGATGAGCACACCAACAGAAGATTTCCATCTTCTTATGTGCCAGCTGTATCTCACACTGAATCCAAACTGAGGTTTCACATCTCCAAAAGCTTTGATCACTGGGATCCTCCCTCCCTCCCTTCCTTCCCTCCTTCCTTCTTTCCTTCCTTCCTTCCTTCCCTCCTTCCTTCTTTCCTTCCTTCCTTCTTTCTTTCCTTCCTTCCTTCTGTCCTTTCCTTCTTCTTTCCTTCCTCTCTCACTCATTTATTAATTCATTCATTCATCCATGCTTTTAAAAAGTCATGGCATCATTGTATTAGGTACTGAGATACATGATTAGGTGCTTAGATGAGTAAGCAAAAACAAGAAAGACAAATTCCGTCTTCAAGGCCCAGTAGGGAAGCTAGATGTTGACCATAGATGCACAACCATAAATGCAAAATTACAACCATAAGTGCTTTGAGAGGGAGGTATGTGCAAATAAGAAAGCACATTATGGAAACTAACTTGGGCAGGAAGGTTAAAAGCAATCTCTGAGGAAAGGAAAACTTCAAAAACTTCAATGACTAAAATAACTCAGAAGGTGTTCTGAGTTAAGATTCGAAACCACTGATTATGAGTCCTTGAAGGGACAGGCTAAGCTGCTATAAGAGAGGCCCAAAAATATCGAAGTCCAAGAAGACCCAGTTCTCTCTCTTGCTGGTAACAGCCTAGAGGTGGGTGGGTCCAGGTCGGGTCTTTGCTGGGCCCCACAGGGAAGTCCAGCGCCGAGGACCTTCCCTCTTTTGGCTTTGCTTCTTTCAGGCACTCACCTCATCTGCACAGTTGAAACCACTTCCTTTGTTCCACATCTGAGTTCCAGCTGGAGGAATGAGGAAATCAGGTCTTGGGAGGCAAGCCATTTTCTTCTCAAAAGACGCAGAGGCTGAGCACAGTGGTTCACAGCTGTAAGGATCCCAGCACTTTGGGAGGCCGAGGCAGGAGAATTGCTTGAGCCCAGGAGTTTGAGACCAGCATAGACAACATAGTGAGACCCTCTCTCTACTAAAAATTTAAAAAATTAGCCAACACAATGGCACGCACCCACAGTCCCAGCAACTTGGGAGGCTGAGGTGGGAGGGTCACTTGAGCCTGGGAATTCCAGGCTGCAGTGATCTATGATCACACTACTGCACTCCGGCCTGGGCAACAGAGTGCGAACCTGTCTCTAACATAATAAATCCATGAATAAATATAAACGAATAAAAGATGTGGCCTAGAGGTCGGCTGCATATTTCCGTTCACGCCCATTGGCTGGAACATTGTCATGTGGTCCACGGGAAATGAGACTCTCAGAGGGTGATCAGGGCATTCACTGTGTCCCACAGCTGATCCTGTGAGTTTAATCTCTGATCTGCTTCCAGGGTGAGGCACTAAGAGGGTGTTTTCAGTGAAACTCTTTGAGTTTCATTATCAACTCAACCGGTAACTGCTGCCGCCAGCAGCGGAGAGGCCCAGACAAAAGAGTGCCAGCAGGAATATACCTGCATGAGTCCCCATCAGGGGTCAGGTGGCGGGCACAGCTTCAATGACACAACCACAATGTGAAATTGTAAGCATTTTTAGTACTCACAGACCCTGGGAAGTACACAGCATGCACAGAGGCCACACACACGTTCACGCACTCACACATACTCATGCACACATGCATACACGGAGGTCAGGCAGCACGGCACAGGCAGGTGCCGGGGGGTGACCCACGGGTCAACGTCCTCACTGGGTCCAGGGTGTTATCCCAACAGGTTTCTCGTGGGGAGCTTTAACGTTGGCTTTAAAGCAAGCGGGCTCTATTTCCAGGAGGTCACACTGTGACTGAGAGGTGGCAAATGTCTGAAAGTTTCCTTTAAAGGAAGTGGCAGAAGAGCCAGGAACCCAGCCTGCTAGGTAAGACAGACCTCTCAGTTTTATTTCTGGCCATCACCTGGAGTCAGTCGGGTAGGGGATAGCATTAGAAAATGTGCCAAGGGGGCTGAGCCCTGTTTCTGGCATAGGAAGTTAAGCTTCAATTTAAAAATGGACACTGAGGCAACATAAAACTATAAGCATTCGATATGGAGGGTTACACCGAGACAAGCCTGTGGCTGCTGGGAGGCCACAGTGCCTGGCAGCTGGGGGCCTATTGGGGCAGAGGGTGCCATGGACAGATGAGATTAATGGCTGCTCTGAGTAGGCAGGAAAACCGAGTGAGTCTCCGGGACAGAAGTGGAGAAGAGAGTGTCCCATGGGGACAGCACTTGGAGACTGCTGGCTCCCATCCCCCAGTGTCCCAAGGGGTGCCAGAGCCTCCTGTCACATACACCCCCTTCCATTCCCCCTGCCCTTCAATAAGGAGATGCCATGGGCTTGGAGCAAGACAGCCTGGGCTCCCGTCCCACCTCTATCCCTTGCTCCAGTGTAACTCTGGGCAGGGCACCTAATCTGTACAGGATCAGTTTGGTCTTGGTGAAACAAAACTAAAGCTTCTCCCTCTCCATCTACTGTGCACCACCTGCCACAGCCCCTGGAACGTGCTTAGGATGCATACCAGGGTACAAGCTTAGGAAGTGTGGGCACCCACCCCAGCCCATGTTCCTGTGCGCCCACTGCATTGAGCCTGAGACGCCATGCTTCTCCCTCTACTCTCTCTACCACTGTGGGACTCCTTGGTACTTTTGGTTTTCTGTTAGTAAACTTCTACTGTGTTTGGGATCTCGTTGTCTAGACAATCACCCTCATCCCTGCCACACGCCTAGTGCTTCCCACCCTCACTACACAGAGTGTGGTCCCCTGTCAGGTGTCAGCATCACTGGAGAATATTAGAAATGCAGAGTCTTAGGCCCTATCCCAGATCTAATAGCTTCAAATGAATCCTCATTTTTTTTTTTTTTTTTTTTTTGAGACGGAGTCTCGCTCTGTCGCCCAGGCTGGAGTGCAGTGGCGCGATCTCGGCTCACTGCAAGCTCCACCTCCCGGGTTCACGCCATTCTCCTGCCTCAGCCTCCTGAGTAGCTGGGACTACAGGCGCCCGCCACCGCGCCCGGCTAATTTTTTTGTATTTTTAGTAGAGACGGGGTTTCACCATGGTCTCGATCTCTTGACCTTGTGATCCGCCCGTCTCGGCCTCCCAAAGTGCTGGGATTACAGGCGTGAGCCACCGCGCCCAGCCGAATCCTCATTTTTATAAGATCCCCAGAGACCCTGTGCACACTGAAGTTTGAGAAATGCTCCAAACTTAGGACTGCCACTCTGCGGCTGTCACCTCCTCAGCTCCACCCAACTTCCGGAGCTCTTGTCATCTCCATTTCACGAGTGAGGAAATGTCCACTGAGATTAAGAGGCAGAGAGTAAGAGGGACTCAGATCTGGATCTGCTGCCTTCCGCCCAGGGTCCCTGAAATACCTTGGCCTGACCTTCCCTCTGGGTGTCAGGCAGAAGGTCACTTCAAAGAGCTTCACTGAGCATCCATGTCCCAGTCCACCTCCCCAGGCCTCCTGAGACATGCAATTTAACATTACCGTGGGTCACCTCTAGCAAAGTCACCAGAGGCACTGGAGAAATTCAAGATGCCAGCAAAGAAATAATTGCTGGGCTGAAAGACTTCATAATTGCCAGATGGCTAAAGTGTTCAGAGAGCTGGAGCTATGGAGCTGGGCTAATTGATCTTGACATGGGCTAAGAAACAACATCACACCTGTAGCAATGATGGCTTTTCTACTCCAAGAGGGAAAGGCAAAATTCTGCTCCCAAAAAAGAGAGAGAGAGATCGAAATGGTCTCCACCCCCAGTCAGTGGCAACACAGAGAGGAGATACAAGTACAGGCTGATCTGCTTGTGAATTGTCACCACACTTTAGTCAGGTAGCCTGGGGAAAGTTCTGATTTATTCTGAGACGTAGTTTTCTCTCCTATAAAATAAATGTAATGATACAAATATCAGGTCTTTTGTCCATTTTTAATTGGATTACTTTTTAGTTATTGGGTTATATGAACTCCTTATATATTTTGGTCATTGCAGCATGATTCTCAATAGCCAAGATATGGAAGCAGCCTAAGGGTCCATCAATGGATAAAGAAATTGGGAGATAGATAGACAGGTAGGTGGATAGATAGATAGATAGATACATAGATAGATACATAGATAGATAGATATTAATAGATGCAAATATATAATGGAATATTGTTCAGCCTAAAAAAGAAGGAGATCATGTCATCTGTCATTGGAGAAAACGTGGATGAATCTGGAGGACACTATTGCTAAGTGAAATAAGCCAGACTCAGAAAGACAAGTACTGCATGATCTCACTTGCATGGAGAATTTAAAGAAGTCAAACTCATAGATGAAGAGAGTAGAAAGAAAGGTTGCCAAAGGATGAATGGTGGAGAATATAAAGGATTTTGGTTAAAGGGTAAAAACTTTCAGCTATAAGATGAATAGGTTACAGAGACCTGACGTACAACATGCTGACTGGAGTTAATCGTGTGTGGTATACTTGAAATTTGCTAAGAGAGTAGATTTTGAGTGTTCTCACCAAGAAGTGGGTAACTATATAAGGTGATTGATAAGTTAATTAGCTAGACAATGATAACCACTTCACAGTGCATACATATATCAAAAAATATTTTATATGCCTTGAATATATACAAATTTTATTTGTCAGTTATAGTTCAGTAATAATTTAAAAATATATAGTATAGTAGAAGCATTAAATCATACATAAATTGATCACAGTGCTGCAGGAAGGGAGAGCTCAGTGAAAGCAGCTTATCATCAGGCCGGGAGTACCATTTTTGCACGTCTAATGTCTTCTCTTTTTTGGAGATGGAGTCTCACTTTGTCGCCCAGGCTAGAGTGAAGTGGTGTGATCTCAGTTCACCGCAACCTCCACCTCCTTGGTTCAAGCGATTCTCCTGCCTCAGCCTCCCAAGTAGCTGGGATTACAGGCATGCACCACCTTGCCCGGCTAATTTTTGTATTTTTAGTACAGATGGGGTTTCACCATGTTGGCCAAGCTGGTCTTGTACTCCTGACCTCAAGTGACCCTCCCGCCTTGGCCTCCCAAAGTGCTGGGATTACAGGTGTGAGCCACCACGCCCAGTCCTAACTTCTTCTCTTATAAGCAGAGGTGATAAAGAACAAAACTGGGGGAAGTGAGTCAAGAGAGAAAGGAGAGCAGACTCAACTCAGTACAATCATGAGGAACACAAAAGAATCTCGCCTCCTCCAAGAAGCACTCCCCAGCTTCTCTGGGACAACTGACTGACCTCTTCCTTCCAGGCTTGCTGTAGCGGTGACCGCCTGAGTCAGAACACCCAGACTGCTGTGAAGAGGCATGTATTGAGGGCCCCTCGCTTGGTGTCCACACTCACCTCCAGCTCCCTCCAGCATTTACTCAGCTCCCAACTTACATCCATTCTCCCAAGCCTGCTCTCGGCTTTGCTCCTTAGGCTGATAACGTGTGTGGCCTCTGCAAATCAGACCTTCAGCTCTCTCTCTCTCTCTCTCTCTCTCTCTCTCTCTCTCTCTCTCTCTCTCTCTCTCTCTCTCTCAAGTCGCTATTGAGTCTCTCTGCCCCCACGTTCTCAGGGAAACCACCTCCCACCCCCCCGCCCCCCAGCCTGAGTAACCTGGACTCAATGGTGATACATTGATGTCTTAGTCTGTTTGTGCTGCTAAAACAAAATACCACAGATTGGGTACTTTACAAACAATAAAAATTATTTTTCACAGTTCTGAAGGCTGGGAAGTTCAAGATCAAGGAAATAGCAGGTTCGGTGGTGACAGCCTGGACTCTGCTTCCATGCTGGCACCTTGTTGTCGCATCCTGGGAGGAGATGAACTCTGTGTCCTCACAGAGCAGAAGGGATGAAAGAGGTGAACTCACCCCTCAAGCCCTTTTATAAGATCACTAATCCCATCCACAAGGGCTGAGCTCTCAGGGCCTAAGGCTCCACATCGTAATACTATTGCATTGGGCATTTAGTTTCAACATGAATATTGGAGACACACAGGCATGCAAAACATAGCAACAGATTTGTGATATTATCTACCCAGGACACCCCTACCCAATTCCCCTGGAAACTGCCCATCCCACCCCCCGTCCCTCTCCAGGGTCACCATGGGGGCCATATTTCCTCAGACCCTCCCCACCCCTCTTCTGTGCCTGAGAAGCTGACCAGATTCAGACTCATCAGAGCTCTTCCCCAGGAACTTTCAACTGAAACAAGACTTCATCTGTCTCAGGTAAAGGGTCCACAGAATATTAAATGCAGATGCTGAAAGCAGACAAAATTCACACTGTGGGAAGAAAGCCAGTTTCAGCAAATGAAAATAAATCTAGCATGCTGGAGGAGCAGGGGTTGGGCTGGGTGCCGTCACCTTGGCACTGTGCTCCTGCCTGCAGAGGTCTACACCCCCCAAGTCCCTCCTGAGTGGCTCTCAGATAGAGCTGAAGAAGGGAGAACTTGTGTGTAGTGTGGAAGCTAGGAGGGAGGCAGAGGCCATTCTCTGGTATGAGCAGGTGCAGAGCTGTCTGGTGGGCACCACTGACCACTGGCCCTGCTGACCATCATGGCCTGAGACCCCATCAGGCACTTGGCAGTGAGGCCACAGAGGCAGCGGTGACCAGAGGGGGAACACTCCCTAACAGCAGCGTGTCCATGGCCCTCCCTCCCACTCTCCCTCCATGACCCCAGTCTAGGGGCTGGATAGGTTCAGCCTGTTGCATTTCCCACAAGCTCCAATTTGTCCAGTCCCCGAGTCTGCCTCTCTGACATCCCCTTCCAGATCTGGCTTCCCCAGCACCCCCATACCCACAGACACCCTAATTCCCATTTTAAACTCCTGGGTGAAACCCTTGCTAAGGTTCCATTTGCCTGCCTGAAGTTGACTGGTGTGGGGATGGACAATTGACCTGATTTTGAGGCCTGGATGAGGCCCCTCATCTGCAGTTGTCCTGGCTTCCTTTGAATCTCTTGATCCCAGCCCCAACTCCTCCCTCCCAAAAGCTTGTCTCTAAACAGCAACAGCTAGTGATCTTCAAAGACATAAAACCAACCACGTCACTCCTTATTGCTTTCTCATCACCATCAAAAGAAAAGTCCTGACTCTTCCCCATGGTTTATCAGACCTTCATGATGTGGAGTCCCACCTGCCACTCTGACCTCACCGTACCCCAGCCCCATTTCACTGAGTCTAGAGCCACAGTGACTTCCCTTCTGTTCCTGAAACTACCATATCTTTTCTATGTGCAGGGCCCTGTGGTCTGGAGCAAACTTCCTGGCTGTTTAAGGGTTAACTTCATCTTAAACCACACGTCTCAGCACCGTCCCAGAGACACCTGCCCACTCGCTTTGCTTCTTATTACAGAATTTAATGTATGCTTGGGCACAGTGATGCATACCTGTAGTCTCAGCTACTCAGGAGGCTGAGCAGAAGGATCACGTGAGCCCAGGAGTTCAAGGCCAGCTTGAGCAACAAAGTGAGACCTTGTCTCTTAAAAGACAAGAATCTAGCTTGTATCCAGACAGACAGAGGAGAGCAGTGGATACCTATTGCCTGACTCATACCTCAAACCGCTGGCCCAGTCCAAAGGAAAAGGCAATAGAATCTGAAAGACATTCCTGGATTCCATGCCATCCTGTGAATCTAGCGGATGTTCCTATAAGGTGTGTTCCCCCCTGGGATTCCAAACTCACACGGCTAGAGGTAGTGCTTTGTATTTCTGTTCTTCTCTCCCTGAGGTTCTAGTAGGAAGACAGAGCCAAACCAGTGTTCAGTATACATAGAACACTGAAGGCCAGATTTGCAAAGGACTTGAGGAACTCAAGGAATCAGTGGCCCAAGCCCTTCATGTCAGAGAGAAAGAAAATGAGGCCTCAAAGAATGATGCTGCGGCACCAAATCCCCCAGAGAATGTGTGACAGAGCCTTCACGCTTACATAAAACACGAGGATGTGAAATAAGAAGCCAAGACAGAAATTCTTCAACCAGACTCTCTGATTGACCTCTCCTACATGTATGACCCTAGCCTGGGGGAAACTGGAGACACAGGTCAGTCCTCATTGGTTTATTTATGCTGCGTATGCTTCCCCCAAAACTTAGTGCCTTAAAATAGCATCAATTCACTATTTCTCATAATTCTTCCTCCACAACCAAACAGACATGCATTGCATGAATCTCCCTCTGAGCCTGGCCCAGGGCTTTGTCGTGCTTGGGGCACAGAGTTTCATGACATCTGGCCCTGGGGCGGTTTCTATTTCTGGGTTTACTGGGTAGCACTATCGGTCTCTGTGGCTCACCCAGGCCACTGCATTCAGCTGCGAGCTTGTCTAGGAGCTTCAGTTAACCCGACTGCCCGTGGTGTCTCATCTTCTAAAACTCCTCCACGTGGCTTCCCTTGACAGCCCATAGCCTGGATTTCCTTAGAACATGGCAACTGGATTCCAAGAAGAAAAGCCCCAATACCTGGACACCTTTTAAAGACTTTGCTTGCATCATGGCTACTGATGTCCCATTAGCCAAAACAAGCCACATGGCCAAACTCAGAGTCACTGTCAGGAAATGAATACCAGGAAGTGTAGTTCATAGGGGACATCCATGTACCTGTGTGCCACATTCACTATCCCCACAGAACAGACAGGTTCTTCCCCTCCCCAGTGCCTCACCAGGAAGAGACTGACTAGACATGGTCCTGAGCTAAGTGAGCTTCTACCTCTGGCAGTGTTGGAGACTGAATACTCCAAACTATCCTCTCACTGGACAACAACTACAGATGTGGGAAACAGCTTTGTAATGTTTTCAATGCATTACCAAACTTGGAAAAAAATTAGAAGAATTCTCAGAGGCCAAAAATCAAAGTGGAAAAGGAAGCCAGAGAGATAAGCAGTAGGAAGTCTGCTTTCACCAGGACTGTCTCCTGGGCCCTGGTGCATCTGAGCTTCCGTGTTAACGACCACATTCCATGTGTGAGAATAAAAATGGAGTTGGGCAGTGGTAGGAAGTCCAACAGGAGATTCCAACAGAAGCTGGAATCCCAAAGGACTAGAATCTCCTCCGTAAGTGTGAACTGGAGAGAGGGGGGAAGAAACGGAAAACATATCCTGCATAGAAGCAATAGGAAAATTTGCCCATCGCTATCTCAAAACTGTGTAGACAGAAACAATTTCTCCCTGAGAATTCATAACCACTAGCAAGCTGCCATGCATATTTACAGAACAAATTATTACTCTTTGTATTGTTTAAAAGACCCTGTATTAGTCTGCTCAGGCTGCCACAGCAAAATACCATAGACTGAGCAGTTTAAACAACAAAAATTCATTTTCTCACAGTACCAAAGGCTGGAAATTCAAAAGCAAGGTTCCAGCAGGGTTGTTTTCTGATGGGGTCTCTCTTCCTTGCTTGAAAACTGCCCCTTCTCTCTGTGTCCTCACGTGGCCTTTCTTCTGTGTATGCAGAAAGAGTGCTCTTGTGTCTCTTCCTCTTTTAATAAATTCTATTAGATTAGAGCCCCATCCTTATGACCTCATTTAACCTTACCCATCTCCCCACAGAACCTATCTCCAAATATAGTCACATTGAGGGTTAGGACTTCAACATATGAATCTGGAGGGGATAAAAATATTCCATCCATAATAGACTCAAAGTTTGACATTTATTTTAAAATGAAGCAAATACAAATTGTTTCTAAAAGAATACAACTTCATTCCAGTAATCAAAGAATTCCTGCAGATAAATATCGAAGGAAAATGAGTTTACAATATTTTTAAATCTCAAAACACTTGAGGAAACAAGACACTGAATGTGGAATCAGAAGTGGAAATAATGACACGGAATATAAAATTGGTATATTTACTGTTTAAAGACATAAAAAAGGGAAAACTACATGAATAAGGAATAGGAGAAGATAAAAATAAACAAGTAAACCTAAAAAGTAGTACTTCTCTAACTAAAAATAAAAAATTGAAATTTAAAACTTAATGTGTAGGCTGAAGAGCTGACTGGCTACAGATAAAGGAAGAATTCATGAAAGAGATTCTAGAGAAATTACTCTGAGTGTAGCATACAGGCATCAAGCTGGAAAAATATAAACACAAGGTTAAAAATCAAGGAGAGTAGAATGAATGAGGAGAGTGACATCAGCAAGAGTGCCGACTAAAAGCCCCTGGTGCTCATCCCTCCACAAAGACGACCAGAACAATGAATAAACAATGGCATTTTAACAAAAATAACTAAAGGAGAGCACTGGAGTATATCAAAGGAGTAACAGAAACTTTAGTGAGCACAGAAAGTCAAGACGGCCACACAGAGAATGGAAGGAAACACCAGGACAACACCCCCTCATCCCTCAACCAGGATCAGCTGGGAACCAGGAGGAACTGCTCCCTACAGTGAAAGGTAGGCAAAAGGATCCCAGCAGTGCCCACCAACACCTTGGGTATCTCAGACCTCACCGCTAGGGTCCCCTGCAGTCGTCACAGGCACTAAGCCCAGATGAGGAAGCTGCCTGGAGGGCACATAGCTGTGGTCCCTCAGGGAAGGAGCTGACTCTGTGACCCTCTCATGTGGTTTAATCTGCGACTGTGCTACACCACCTAGGAACTAGAAGAACTGCTGGAGGGTGTCTTACTCTAGGGGTGAGTAGCTATGGTACCCCTTCATCTCTGAGGCTCAATTGCCATCAAACTACCCCCACCCAGTGGCCACCCATCCCCAAGCCAAGCTATAAGCAATTGCTACACCCTTCCTCATGGGGCCAAGTAGAGGTGGAATTGCTTCACCATCACCCCCTTAAGGTAGATCTTCTTGGGTAAATGGTGTTGTGGCAAAACAGCTCCATCTACCTCTCTCAACTGTAGCTGTGCCCTGTCCCTAAGTGCCCTGAGATGAAACTGCACACTGCCTCCTGAGGAAATAGTGCCTTGGAAAAACCCTGCATTGCAGGGAAACAGTATCTGGGCCATCCAGAATAGTCGCACTCCCAGGCCTAATCTGAAGTGGTACATCACCTTCTGGGAAATTGGTGCTTTCGCTGATCTGAGCATCTACACATCCTAGGGCTAAGCTGACCCAGGACCCTGGATCTCAGGAAAACGGAGCAGTGGCTGAGCTGAGACACTCCACACTACAGTCCAAACAACTCTAGCACCCTGCTTCCCTGGAGCTGGACTAGCACTCTAGAGTCTGAGCTACTGAGACACCCCTCTTTCTGCAGTGGAGTCATCACTATACTGTTCCCTGTCCTCCCGGGTCCAAGTGACAGCTGTGCTTAGCCACTCTGGGGAACTTTCTGCTGCTTTACCTGGTTTCATAAGGTCTGGGATATTGCTGAGCCCCACCACCTCAGGGTCTAGAGTCACCATTACACAGCGCCTCATCCCAAAGGACCTAAGATTCTACTCAGCCCTATTGGCTCAGGCTACAGAATTACAGCCATACCCTGCACCCTGGGCTCAAACTTCCAGAGCAACCCTTCTTCCCTGGAGTTGGGCCAGGAAATCATAGCTACAACCCAACCACCTGAACCCAAACTGCTAGGTGGTATCTCAGAATCATAGATCCTAGTGCTACAGGCAAGCTACATTCAACCATGCCACAGAGCAAAACTGTACCCCAAAATTCAGGTGCCACATAGGTTCCTGAGAACCTGAGACTGGGACCCTGGCCCCATAGCCACTCCAAGCACTTGCACCTGAAACACAGAATCATAGCAGCTGCTTCTAGGCCATATGAGGCCAGACACCAAGAAGGATCACCTCAGTTATGTCTCCCCATTGTGGGAAAAATAAGAATAGGAGAAGTCTAAAAGCCCTTGCCACTGAGGACATTAAACACCTGTGCTAACACTACTGCTACCACAGACATTTATAGCCTAAACAGTGAGGTGCCCTCAGTTATGGCTGATGTTGAACATAGATTAAGAAATGCCATGAAGACTGTACCATTGCACCTACCCAGAAACAGAGTCACCATGCCCTTCCCAAGTGACGTACTAAGACCCAACTGTGGGTGAGAGTTTTTCTCTACAAAAGCCACTCTGGAAAGTTTAGAAGTGATTGTTCCACCAGATGCACAGACATCACTGCAGGGACACAATAAGCAAGAAAAAGCAAGGAAGCATCGCACTATCAAAGAATATAACTCTCTAGTCATAGACCCCAGTAAAAAAGCAAGTCAATGAATTGCCAGAAAAGGAATTCAAAATAATGATCATAAGAAAATTCAATAAGATATAAAAAAAGTAAATAAGACATTTCATCAAAATTAGGAAGTCATAATATGAATAAGAAATTCAACAAAGCGATATCATAAAAAAGAATGAAACAGAAATTCCACAGCTGGAGAATTTATTGAAATAAAAGTATAACAGAGAGCATCAATAGAAGACTTTATTGAGCAGAAGAAAGAATCAATGAACATGGAGATATGTTTTTTTGAAATTGCCCACAGAGTAAAGAGATAACCCACTGAGTGGGAGAAAATATTTGCAAACTACTGATCAAGGGATTAATAACAAGAATATATAAAGAAGTCAAACAACTCAATAGAAAAAAAAACACAAATGATCCTTTAGGAAATAGGCAAATGATCTGAGTGGACATTTCTCAAACGAGGACACACAAATGGTCAATAGGCATATGAAAAAACACTTAATATCACTAATTATGAGGGAAATGCAAACCAAAATCACATTGTAATATCATCTCACCACAGTTCCCCAATAAAACATACTTTATAGACACTGGATATTATCAAAAAGACAAAAAAAAAAAGAGATGCTGGCAAAGATGCAAAGAAAGGGGAAAACTAGTACCCTGTTAATGGGAATGTAATTAGTACAGTCACTGTGGAAAACAGTGTGGGGATTCCTCAAAAAACTAAACCTAAGTGTGCGTCAATGAATAAATGGATAAAGAAAATGTGACATATATATACAATAGAATACTATTTATTCACAAAATGAATAAAGTCTTGTCATTTACAGCAACATGGATGAAACCAGAAATCAAATAAGCCAGGTACAAAAAAAAAAAAAAATCACATATTTTCACTTGTATGTGGAAGCTAAAAAGTCGATCTCATGGATGTAGAGACTAGAATGATAGTTACCAGAGACTGGGAAGAATGAGGGAACAGTGAAGACAGGCTGGTTAATGTGTACAAAAATACAGGTAGATAGAAGAAATGAGTTCTAGTATTCAACAGCACAGTAGGGTAACTATAGTTAACAATAATATATATGTTAACAATAATATAATGTATTTCAAAATAGCTAGAGGAGAAAATTTAAAATGTCCTCATCAAAAGAAATGACAAAAGTTTGAAGTGATGGATATTCACATTCTCTTGATTTGATTATTACACATTGTGTGCCTCTATCAAAATATCACATATAACCCATAAATATGTACAATTATTATGTATCAATAAAACAACAATGGGACTAGTGTGAAAAGGCTTGTCATTATGTGATCAAATTTCCAAATGATGAAAATGGCAAAGAGGGAACATGTGAAGAGGACATTTCAAAGAATTTCCTTGACAGGATGAAAGACAGGTCAGGATTCAGGAAGCCCAACACATCACAAATAGACCATCCCAATCATTAAGAAACTGAACAATATCAAAAACCAACAGAACATTCTAAAAGCATCCAGAGACAGAAGACAGATTACCTCTAAAGGCATAACCACAAATGTAAAACTGACTTCCAATAGCAACAGTCAAAGCCAGAAAACAGTAAAATATCTCCAATGTGTGAAGAAAAAAATAAATGTCAACCTAGAATTGTACATTCTGCAAAACAATCTATAAAGATGTAGGGCACAATAAAAGACAATTACCAACTGAGAATATTTGTGACCCACAGACTCTCACTGCAAAAAAAAAAAAAAAAAAAAAAATCTGAAGGGAACATTCCAGGCAGAAGAAAAACCATCCTCTGAAGGTTTAAAAGATTTCAGAAGAGGCCAGGTGCAGTGGCTCACACCTGTAGTCCCAGCACTTTGGGAGGTTGAGGCGGGTATATCATGAGGTCAGGAGTTCGAGACCAGCCTGACCAACAAGGTGAAACCCCAGTCTCTACTAAAAATAAAAAAATTAGCCGGACATGATGGCACATGCCTATACTCCCAGCTACTCAGAATGCTGAAGCAGGAGAATCGGTTGAACCCAGGAGACGGAGGTTGCAGTGAGCAGAGTTCACGCCACTGCACTCCAGCCTGGGCAACAGAGTGATACTCCATTTCAAAAAAAAAAAAAGATTTCAGAAGAGAGAGTGAGCAACTACATTGGTAAATATATAGGCAAATCTAAAAAAACTGTACAAAATAATAATCATCCAACAGCATTCACTTATTCATCCATTTATTTATTTCAGGCTTGCATGGAACATATCACACACACATACACACACACACACACACACACACACACATACGTGCACAAATGAACTTCCATGAAGGATTTTATATTGGTGATTTAGGAAACCAAGGAAAATGTCCATTCCATTATTTTTTGATAGTTAGAACATGGAAAGTAACTTCACTAATATAGAAAGGAAACTAAGAACATTGTTATATATTCTGTGTATAGGTCTCCCTGATGGGTAGTGAGCAATGTAAAGACCAAAACCCACACATGCTTACCCCTTGTTACTATAGGACAGGGACCAGGGAATGGGCAGTGAAGAGGTCAGGCAAAGTTGATAGGTGTTCTGGGGAAGGGCTAGACCAATTTAGTTTGCAGGAGACCGGGAAGTCAAGAGCTGAGCCTTGTGAGATGATGAGAATTTCGGGGAGTGGCTGGGAGAAAGGCAATGAATACAATGAAGCAGAACCTGTGTGATGCCAACCAGAGTCCTCCTTTAGTGTGCTGCTGGGGGCTGGAGATAAATCAGTATGTTGCAAAGCCTCTTCCAATCAAAGAAAGTAGAAATATTCCAGTAGGGTTTGGCTGTATTCATACTCAAATCTCATCTTGAATTGTAGCTCCCATAATTCTCACATGTTTTTGGAAGGACCTAGTGGGAGATAGCTGAATCATGGGGGTAGTTTTCCCCATACTGTTATCATGGTAGTGAAAAGGTGTCACGAGATCTGATAGTTTTATAAGGGGAAACCCCTTTTGCTTGGCTCTCATTCTCTCTTGTCTGCTGCCATGTAAGATGTGCCTTTTGCCTTCTGCCATGATTGTGAGGCCTCCCCAGCCATGTGGAACTGTCAGTCCATTAAACCTCTTTTTCTTTAAATGACACAGTCTCTACTATCTTTATCAGCAGCACAGGAACAGACTAATACATATTCATATATTTTAATCAAGTTATTCCATATTAGAAAGCTTTTCTAGTAATATAATTAATGATGAATATGTGGACATTGACATACAAAATGTTATCATGTCAATGTTTATAATAGGAGGAATATGAAGACAAATTAGATATGCAAATTATGGTACTCAAGGAAATAACATGTGGCCAATACAAATGCTTTATTATGTTAGAGTAAATAATCAAGATAAAAAATTACAGGAACAGTTTGATTATAACCCAACAAAGGTAACTATGAGGAGAATAATAGCAAACAGGAGAAAATATTTCCAAGTGTTCATAGTGATCTCTGATTAGGGAGTCTATAACTGAATTCCATTTTTTTTCTCTGTATTTTTCTGACCTCTTTAAACAGAGGCATATTGTTTTCATAATGAAAAATAAATACAGATTTGTAACTTTGTCCTGTTTCATAGTACACTTACCTGTTATGAAAATAGGTTTTACCAAAAAACACCAAAAGAGAACTTCTCAGGCTCTTTCCCTACCTCCAGAAGTGCTAGAACTGCATCTCTGACCAATTTTAACATGCTCAGAGCAGTTAGGTTTGGGGATTTTCATCCACTGAGCTTTTCCACCGCATATGCTACCAAAAGCCTCTGGATTTTCAGGTCTCTATGCAACTTCAAGCATCCCTGGCACCGCTTGCGGTCCAGACTCTCCACTTCCCCCAGCACTTAATTGTGGGCTGCAGGTACTTCTCCTCCATCCATTCCACATGACTCTCACTGTCTCATTATGCCTGTAGTGGATGCTGTGATGCACCAAGATCCCCTTTCAGAATGGAAGGACTTTTTCCCCCAGCTGCTGCAAGTGCTGACTTACCTCATCCAAGGTCATGGCCCCTCTTGGTCAGCCCACATCCAATAACTGGTCAAGAATAGGCACAGTCCCCTTCCTCCACCTCGGGACTACTCTGAAGGGCCATCCCAGCCTCAGAGCTCCTGGTGGGGTTGGCTAAAGGCTTACTGGGGCTGCACCACTCAAGTCCTCCTGCTGTCCAACCCTTCTTCCTATCCTTACTCCCATAGAAGTGACCTCCAGAGCACTCCCTAATAAATTCCTGCATGTGCCTGCCCATCTCAGAGTCTGTTTCCCAAAGAAGCCGTCCTGAAACACCTGCAGAAATCTCCTACATTTGTCCCTCTGAAATGCTGATGCCAAGGACCTCTTTCTGTCTGAGATGCCAGCCTCCTGCTGGCAGCTGACACACTCATCCTGGCATTCTGACACTTGGCATCACACAAACTCCAGCCCCAGCTAGATGGGCGGGGCCCCTACTCATAGCCTACACAGGTCTGTGATTCCCCTTTCTTGTGTCATTTTGCATTTTTTCAATGACATAATTAACAAGCACTTACTATTTACTAGACATCCTGGTTGTTCCAGTATAAGAAACGAACATGGCCCCTATCCCTGTGGAGCTCTCAGATCAGTGCAGAGAAACAGACATTAATCAGGTAGTGATGCGAATTCATGTATATTAATTTGAATCATATGAAAATGCCAGTGCTAGGTCATCTTAACTTACAAACCCAACATTTTCTTTTTTCTTTTTCTTTTTTCTTTTTCTTTTTGAGACGGAGTCTTGCTCTGTCACCCAGGCTGGAGTAAAGTGGCGCGATCTCAGCTCACTGCAAGCTCCGTGTCCTGGATTCGCGCCATTCTCCTGCCTCAGCCTCCTCAGTAGCTGGGACTACAGGCGCCCACCATCATGCTGGGCTAATTTTTTTGTATTTTTAGTAGAGAGGGGGTTTTACCGTAGCCAGAATGGTCTGGATCTGCTGACCTCGTGATCTGCCCACCTTGGTCTCCCAAAGTGCTGGGATTACAGACGTGAACCACCGCAATGGGCCCAAAGCCAACATTTTCATATGGTTCAACTTAAAAGTTTTAAATAGTAGTAAAACCCCAAGTCTGACGCTCCCAGCATGAGTAATAAAACAATACTGAGAATTATCGCGATTCATTGCCAACATATTTGTCCAATGCCAAAACAAAATTCGAACCTTATTTTTGTTATTTTTCCCTCTATTTGTACACTTACCATTTTTTTTTTAAATAAAAGCACACGTACACAGAGAAACCTGATTGAACATTGACTTTCTCTCCCCTTAGCTCCTTACAACCTGTATGTTGCAACCAACATTGAGATTGAAATTGAAAAGTGAGTTTGGAAATTCAAGCCGGAGCTAAGCAAAAGAAAGGATAAAAAAGACAATTCCCAAATGTGCCTTGGCCATTTCTGCTGATGTGCTTTTTTCCTACATTTCCTGACAACCAGCATTTGATGAGTTTCTTTCTACCTGCCCCCACACCACACCTCACAGTCAGTCAATTTAATGATGATGTATTGAAACCATTGCTGACATAAGAAAGTGGGACTCCATGGCAGCCACTCCAGTTCTGAAGTGAATTTCCAGCAGAGATGAGCAACAGTGAGGGTCTCAAAGGACAGCCCTCAGCATGCCTGGGTGGGGAGCCATGGGCATTCTTAGAGGAAAAGTCAAGATTTGTGCAAAAAAAAAAAAAAAAAATCCTCCATGGAATTCTTCCAAGGACAGTTTTCATCTTCTAGTTAGGTGTTGTGCACCCTTCTCTGAGCTGTTTCCAAGTGTTTGCACAGAATTCTAAGACTCTCCAAGACATAGAGAGCTCAGAATAGAAGCAGTTGAGTGCATTTGGGGCACCGCATGGGCCGATGATCTATCGTAGACATTAAGCTCCTACAGGGCAGGACTGGGTCTTAGGGATGACTTTGCAGTATAAAGAGAAGATAAGAAGACACAGGCCATGCCTCCACTGCCGGTCTTTTCAGATATTCAAATGGGTTTTTCTTTCTTCTTTTTTTTTAAATCACTTCCTTTATACTTGGGCAAATAAATTGTTCAGCATGCCCCTGATGAGATTGACGTCATCGAGCAAGACATGGCAAGGGAACCGAATCCTGAATTCTTGAGCAGCCCCTGACCATGTCCAGAGTCACTTTCACCAGATCCCCAAGAAAGTTCTGCATGGAAATTAGAGACAGCAAGGCTACCTTTATTTTTTAAACATAAACACAGTTTGATTTATTAAAATAATTGAATATCCAGGAGAGAAAATAATGGTGTGGTAGCTAAACACGTCCATTCACATGAATCTCAAATGCGCATTGTTGAGTGAAAGCAGCAAGTTACAGAAGAATATATCTCATATTATCGCACTTACATAAAGCTTCTATAAAGGCAAAATTAAGCAATATATTGTTTGGAGACATATAAATAAGTTACTGGAAGTATAAAGTAATGCAAAAAGATGATTCACACACACACACACACACACACACAAATACACACATATGATAATAGTTACTCTTGGGCAGCAGAGATGAGCCTATTCACCTGAATGGAGCAGGGAGGGGGTTGTTAGCCAGGATTAATCTTTCATGGAGCTGGAAAGGAGCAAATAAATGACACCACTTAAAAATACTAAAAACTGGCCAGGCACGGTGGCTCACACCTGTAATCCCAGCACTTTGGGAGGCTGAGGCTGGCGGATCACGAGCTCAGCTGATGGAGACCATTCTGACTAACACAGTGAAATCCCATCTCTACTAAAAATACAAAAAATTAGCCAGGCGTGGTGGTAGGCACCTATAGTCCCAGCTACTCTAGAGGCTGAGGCAGGAGAATGGTGTGAACCCAGGAGGTGGAGCTTGCAGTAAGCCGAGATGGCGCCACTGCACATCAGCCTGGGAGACAGTGAGACTCCATCTCAAAAAAAAAGAAAAAGGAAAAGAAAAATACTAAAAACCCTCTAAGTTATTTTCTGTTCTAAGATTCTAAAATTCTCAAACATTTAAGAACTTAGATGTTAGGAGTTATTGGGGCAAAACACTATAGTCTTTCTTAGAATTAACTGGGACCCTTCCTCTTTCCTTCCACACTTCTAAGATGGCCCCTAAGATTCCTGCTTCCTGGTACACTTCCAGGTCCTCCTGATGCTGAACAAAGGCCAGGCCATTTCCAATTCTCCATGCTGTGCAACTGTAGAATGCAATTGTCATAGACTCCCATTGTTTGCTGAGAAATGCTATTTGCAGGTGTGTATCAACTTGCTGGCAATCATATTTTTAACTTTTTAAAAGGATAACAAGGTCTTTGTGAGGCTCCTACTTAAGCACTGACAGATGTTAGAATTAATCAAGTGCTCCTGTTTGAGCGGGGTATCATTAGTCATACACTCAATCATCTTTACTGAGTACTTACCATGTACTAGACCCTGCTTGGACCATGGGAAATTTTCAGTCACCCACAAAGGCAAAGTCGTGGTCTTTCAGGAGCACACAGTCCAATGAAAGAGAGAGACAAGTGATTCCACAAAGAATGCAGGACTTTAAATGCCAGAGAAGTGCAAGCAGTGGACTCCAGGGTTCAAAATAGCCCAGGTGATGTGAGTGAAGGTTCACAGAGGAGACCAAGTGGGAGGAGAGCTGGAGAAGGATGAGAGGAATGGCCTTTACAACAGGGGAAACAGCACAGGCAAAGGCAAGGAGGTGCAAAGATCTCAGTGTTCAAGGAACCACAAGTATGTACGTTGTTACACCTGAAATTTTTTTTTTTTTTTTTTTTTTTTTTGAGATGGAGTCTTGCTCTGTTGCCCAGGCTGAAGTGCAATGGCATGATCTCGGCTCACTGCAACCTCCATGTGCCACCACACCCAGCTAATTTTTGTATTTTTAGTAGAGACGGGGCTTCACCACATCGGCCAGGTCTTAATCTCTTGACCTTATGATCCACCCTCCTCGACCTCCCAAAGTGCTGGGATTACAGGCATGAGCCACTGCGCCCGGTCTACACCTGAAACTTTTAAGCTATGTGTAGAGGAATCTCAGAAGACACCATTGAGGCTAGGCCAAGAAGACACAATCTCACATATGAGATATTTATTTAGCTAAGTTAACTGTTCATCTTCTAGGACAAATATCAATAAACTTTATCTGTCAGATAGTATTCTAAGCTTTGGAACATGGTCTCTGTCCCAACCTCTCAATTTGTAGCACAAAAGCAGCCAGGGGGAGTATGAAGGAAAATGGGCATGGCTGTGTGGCCAGTGCAATGTCATTTACAAAATCAGCCTGAGGGCTGGATTTAGGGGGCAGGCCATTGTTTGTCAACCTCTGTTCTAAAAGTGTCAAGCTTTTAGGGGGCTTTGCCAATTTTATATGCAGACATAATTTGTAGCAATAAATGAAGATCATTTACTGAACATTTTGTAGCAGCTTCCATGCTTTGATGATGATTTTCCAATTTTGATGACTCTAATTACTCAGTTGCAGTTCTACTCTGCCCTGCTTGCCTTTTGTTGTTACAAGGCTGACCAAGTGCCACTGCACAGACAGACCCATGGAATTTTGAAGCCAGAAGGGAATCATGAATCATATAATCCCATGCATTTTACAGACGAGGAAATGGCGATCCAGAGAGGTGAAGAGACAGCCCCAAGGTCACAGAATTAGGCTGTGGCACACACAATTGCGCTAAAAGGCCTGCATCTGTGGAATGCCCACCCTGTGCTTTAGACACACTGTTTCCAACCCTCACCCCTGTGCTGCCTCTCCTGCAGATTGTTCTCAGAGAGTGGACCTCAAAGGAACCTTTGGCTTCAAAGGAGTCCTGCATTCCAAGAGTCTATTGGTCAGTGGAAATAGGAATTCCAAGTGAGGGTTGTGTGAAGAGCATATAGCAGAGTGGCCACTGGAGAGGAGTAGCTAGTATGAAGCCCAATTGGAGTGGTCAACACCCAATTCTGACCTCCAAAAGAGCACTTAACCTCTCGGCACCTACTTGTCCTAAAATGCTAGTTGAGAATAGTGTATCTATCATGCATGGTCACTGTGATAGTCAAGGAAGATCATGCATACAGGCCTCTCTTGCTATGTCTAAGACCCTAGAACCACTCACCGAGGGACAGGGGCAGGGGCACAGCCTTTCTGGGCCCTCCAGCATGCAAGATGCTCAGCAGCATCATCCACACTGGGTCGGTGAACAGCTGAAGTTTACTGAAATGGTGCAGTGTGAATTGGGTCTTCAAGAGCTCAAAAGTCATCTCAGCCAACTGACTTAGGAATGCCCTCCTTCACCCATGGAACTCTTCATAGCACACTCATTAAATGCCAGCCAGGCCCACGGTCAGGATGGGGACTGTGAATTTCCCACAACTTAATAGTGCTCTGGTGATATCCCACCCACAGAGGATGCGTGTGTGATGTGGGCATCAATGCCAGCCTGGGGGTATCAAATGGAACCGGAACTCTGGGCTAAGAAGGACATCATCCATCTCTTGGGCAGGCTCTGAGCTGCCTGCAATGTGCTAAGGATTCTGCAAACATCATCTTCTGGAGCCCTCATCATCTCCTGAGGGTCAGTGTGATGGTCAACCTTAGGTGTCCAATTCACTGGATTAAGCTGTGACTAGTGAACTGGTTGACTAAGCAAGGAAGATCTGCCCTCGGTGGGGGCAGGCACCATCCATTTCACTGGGAGCCCTAATAGAACAAAAAGGCAGAGGAAGGGTGGACTCTTTATCTCTGTTTTCTAGAACTGGGATGCCCTTCTTCTCCTGTCCTTGGGTGTCAGGATTCCAGGTTCTCTGGCTGTTAGTCTCCAGGACTCACTCCATCAGCCCCATTCTCGGGCCTTTGGCCTCAGACTGAGAGGTATGATATAGGCTTTTCTGGTTCTGAGGCTTTCAGACTTGCATTGAGCCACACTACTGGCATTCCTGACTCTCCAGCTTGCAGACAGTCATGGGACTTCTCAGCCTTCATTATGGTGTGACCAATTCCGCTGATAAATACCTTTCTTTATATCTATTTATATCATGCTGGTCCTGTCTCTCCGGAGAATCTTGACAAATACAGCCAGATGAAAGAGTGTGAGCAACTAGCCCAAGGCTACAATAAACACTGGAGGCTGCAGCCTCAGGCAAGGACTCAGCTCAGGCGCTTTAAAAACTGGGAGGCACCAGACACAGTTTTTCCCCGAGAGGAACTGAAAGTCTAATGTGAGAGGCAGATACAGAAAGGTCTCATGGCGTTCTGATGGGGAAAACAGGAATCAAGGCAGGGCCACTCCATTGGCAGGGGCAAGAGGTCTTCCTGGAGCTGCTGGCACCTGAGCTAATAAGTCCTGGGAGTCCAGAGGGGGCTGGAGAGTGTGTCTGTTAGAATGAGGCCTGGGCTTGAATCCGCTCTGAACCACTTACCAGCTGAGTAACCTTTGATGCAACATCTCCCTTTGCTTCAATTGCCTCAACTGTTCAATGGGCTAATAATATAATCTGCCTCATAGAACTGTTGCAAGGATTAAATGAGCTAAGCGTTTAAAGTGTCCATGCATGCTCACTGTTCCTGGGAAAGGGGTGGAGTTGGCTGAGTGACATAAGGGCAGGACCAACAGCCCATAAGCAGGTGGCATACCTGGGTACAGGACTAAGTGAGGAAGTCCACACCCATGTGTGGGGCACATCTGCTGCTGTGCCATGAAACCTGAGCCTTCTCTTGAAAAAGAACCATTGCCCACAAGCCATGCCATGTGCAGTGTCCATGCCTGACCGTAATCTCACTGGCACAGGTGGATGGATGGCTGCTAGTCTAGGAGAAATCCAGGATTCTTCCACAGTCACTCGTATTCAGAATCCTTGCTCCTGACACTCTGAGATGCCACCATAGTTCCAGATGCCACTTGGGGAGGGAGCTCGGCAGTCAGTATCTCATTGGACTGACAAGAATCTTCAGACCCTGAAGACACCCCTCAGCTCAGAGCCACAGGCTGGGTCAACCTTCATCATTACAGACTGGCTGTCCTGCCCTCCGAGGCCCTGCCCTGGAAGCTTCTGAAAGCAGCTGGACTCCCGACTCCTGGATCGATTCTACAGCCATGCTTGTTCTTTCTAATCAGAACAATGCGGCATGACACCAAGTTCGCTCTTCTTAAAACGCAAGGGGCCTTCTGAAAGGTGTGCAGATGATGATAAACAGGGCTTGAGCCCAGCCTAATCAAGTCCATGCATCTTCACAACCTGGGGACGGAGCAGCGGCTGCGGAGAGAAACGGGGCAGGAGAAAGAGCCTCATTCAAGAAGAGGCAAGTCCATCCATTCTGTTCTGCTCTGAGCACACAGCTGGGCCTTTGGTCTGGGGTCCCTGGAGCAGGTCCGCAGTGCACAACAAGCCTGGGGGGTTGCAGGACTTGAGTGTGAATCTGCCTCGACTCCCACTTGCCAGTTCTGGGTTCTTGGCTTCCTCATAAGCGTAAAGAGGATGATAATGATTATACTTAACCCATAAACTAATCAGGGTCAAGTGACATAATTCAAGGAAAGCTCTTAGCCTAGTGCCTGGCTTATAGTCAGGGCTGAACAAGTTTTACCTAAGAAAGAAAAAACAAATTTAGTGCCTACATAGGTGGGGAGGCCCACGGCACACACAGCCATCCTGCCGTCTGCACTTCTTCTCTGCTGGGGACCGGAGGATGCATTAAATGTCCTCACGTGAGCAGCCTTCGCATTTTGTTCTCACATCAATCTTGCAAATAAACGTAATTAGCCACTCTGTGACTCATGAAAAGACAAGCTCAAAAATGTGAGGTGACCTGCTTGAGGTTACACAGCAAGGTCCCTCCCACACCATGGTGGAGATAAACCTAACGGAACAGCTCCAGGGAAATCCGTAGCAGATTTAGAGTAGAAAATCAACAGTAATAAAAATTGGTAATGGTGGATATTGTAGACTATGTTACTGCTGACAAAATAATTATTGTTACAATAATATTTTGTAACATATTATTCCATATTATTTTATGGAATCCTCCCTAAAATCCTAGGAACTCAGGTGTGCCACAAACGCTTCTTGGCTAAATTCCACGTGAGGTTCCATTACCATTCCTGTTATGCATGCACAGGGTCCCAAGTCTGGCAGATCCAAGTGGCTTGTCCAGGGCCACCCAGTGCTGAGTGTGGGAGGCAGGACTCAAAGGGAAGTCTGTGTGGGTTCTATGCCCACGTTTCTGCAAAACACCCAGCTGAGCCACTGTAGAGGGGCACAGGGTGTTTGGCCTTGCTGGATTTCTGTTTTGAGAGGACTGGAAGGCAACCTGTGGGGCTGAGCCCCGGGAGTGCCTTTCAGCCCTGAGAGCCTCTGACCTCATTTACTTTGGAGCAGATCCCCAGCCTTGCCCTCCCCTGCTAGCATTTCGAGAGTGGCAGCTCCCTGTGGGAATGCGTAGCACTTGTCTATAGAAAAGCCTGCTGGGAACTTCCCTTCACTGGCCAATTCATTCCATTTCTTTTCTCTTTTTATCCCCTAAGCACTTTTAAACATTTCTGGGAGATCATTCCATTGCAAAAGTTGGAAAGGGAGGTGCATTTGAATCTCAGTGTACTGTGAAGCCTGGTTTTAAGCCCTTTCCTTTTGTAAATAATCATCAAATCAGAGCTGAAAGAGCCCTGGGCCATCTGCAGCCCAGCCTTAGTTTACAGGCAGGGAAACTTGGAAGCCTGGAGGTAAGGAGACTTTAGCAATATCACACTTACAGTTAGTAACAGACACACTGGGCTGTATCAGTACCCTTCCCTTTCTCCCTCTCTCTCTCTTTCTCTCACATGCGCACGCACACACACACACAGACTCACACCCTTAGCAGGCACAAAGGATAGCCCATTTGATAAGTATGAGAGAGCCCAGCAGCTGCCTACCCAGCATCGACTGTCTCTATCCAGTGGTTCTCCAAATATTGACCCCGGACCAGCAGCAGCAGCAAGGCATGGAAGCTTATCAGAAATGCAAATTCTCAGGCCCCTGCTCAGACCAAATCAATCTGAAAGCCTGGGGGTGGGGCCCCGGAATCTGCATTATAATAAGCCTCAGGGTGATTCTGATGCAGCTGAAGTTTGAGAAGAGAACCACTGCTGATGGGAATGCTTTTTGTGTTCTCCACCTCTCCCCGCAGCCCACCTAGGGTTTCAGCTGTGGCTGGGCTGAGTGTCTCCTGGCAGCATCCCACTTCCTATGCCAGCCACATCTTTCAGCTTGTCTGACCCCAGGGTGTGTCCAGAGCCACAGCTGCTCACCCAGGGATGTGCAGAGTATGGGGGAGTTCACATCCCTGGAGCCACTTTCACCCACTGGAGGGTAAACATCCACGTCCCAGCCCCAGCCTCAGCCCAGGCCCCTGCCCTGACAGTTGCGAAACATGCCCACAGCTCCAAGCATCATCAGCTCAGTGATGGTCTGTGCAGTACCTTCTCCATCCATGGTGCACACACCCTCTGGCCTTGCTTCCTTTCCCAGGATCACCCTTGAGTCTGCCAGTGGCTAAATCTATCTTGGGATTTGCTTTGGGGAGCCCAGACCAAGACAGATGGTACCAAAAGTGGCCCCAGGAAGCAGCACTCTGGATAGGATTCTACCATTGGGTCCCTCATTGGTCAGCAGTAACAAGCACATGATAGGTACTGCCATGACAAGGGGATTGGAGATGAGGTAGAGGGAGGAAAGGCACAGATGCTCCAGACACCGACTGTGGCGTAAAAAGCCATACCAAAACTTAGTAGCTCAACACAGTGGTCAGTAAATTATAGCCCTTGAGCCAGATGTGGCCTTCCAACTGTTTTTGTCAATAAAGTTTTATTAGAACACAACCATGCCCATGTGTTAAGGCTGCTTTCATGCTACAGTGGCAAGTTGAGTAGCTGTGACAGAAACTGTATATCCTGCAAAGTCTAACATATTTACTACCCTGTCCTTCACAGAATACATTTGCTGACCTCTGACTTAAAACAACATTTATTTTGCTCTTTTATGTGCAGTTTGGGGATGGCTCTATGGGGGCAGCTTGTTTGTGCACCACACAGAACCAGATAGGTGCACAGGCCGAGGCAGTACAATCATGCATGCAGGACCACGGGGTCTACTGTTCCTCCCGACGCCACATCACCCAGAGGCAGCAGGCTCAGCTGAGATGGAGGCTCAGCCAACAAGCAGACCAGGGCTCTGTATTAGAGGCTGCAGTGAGCGCATGTCAGTGTGCAGGACTCGGAGCCGGTAGTTGGAGTACACACTTTTAGGAACAGGAAGTGGAAGGAGGATTGGTCCCCTCACCATCACTGCTGGTGACTTCCTCAAAGAAACTGGCTTCCCGTCCCTGCAGCTCTAGTATGTGCTGGGTTCAGTGTCCTGGTTCCCAGAACAAAATGGTCCCACCAGGACACAGGTAAAGTTTACCCTTAATCTAACACCGTGCCTGCTGCCTGAGCACCTCGGGGCCTCCTGCTGGTGGGCCAGCAGACAGAGAGAAGAGTTCCTACAGTAGAGGGGACACTCAACCCTCATGACCACAAGAAGGTAGGGTTGGCCCCACATGATGTGGAAGGGATAAGCATGTCTGGAATTCAGGGGACTCGCTGGGATGGCCCTTGATGCGTCACACCCAGAGATAGCAGTGAAAGTGTGACTGCCACCTGAGGTCAAGGCCACCAGAATACAGTCCCTCAGCGAGGGAAGATGGGGCCCTCTACCAGCTTGCTTGGCTGGATCAGAGTGACATGAAGTGCAGAGCAACCTCCAACTAGTGGGGATGGTGTCAGTGCACAAGGTCCAGCCACCACCTCCAGGGAGGCAATTTTGGAAGGCATCCTTTTTGGTGAATGCAGGAGAGACTGAGCCCTAGGTGCTCCCAGGCAATAACACACACGCTGTTGCTTTTTCTCCTTTCTCAGTCTCATTCTCTCTGCTCCCTCATGTATATTCTACCTGCAGCCAAGCCTGCGTCTGAAGCCCTGTTCTGGGGAAGACCCAGACTAACACTCTCAGAAACAGTTCGTGTTGGGCTCTGCTCCTGTCTCGTCTAATGGCCTTCAATGAGAAGTTACAAGGTAGAGTCTCTGGTAAAGCTCTTTGAATGGGACTGTCTCAACTGACAGACGAGCTTTGCCCCTGGACATTCTCCTTTTCCCTGCTTGGACCACAGACACGGTGGCTAGAACTGCTGTGGCCACTGTGAGAATGGAAGCCCCCACTGAGAACGGCAGAGCTGAGAAATGGAAGGAACTGGGTTCACCTGTGCACGTGCAGCTGCTGCACTGCAGGGAGGATTCTGGAACCTAGCACCTGACCGCCTACCTGGGACAAAAACCCCAGCTCTGCACCTCGAGGCTGTGCAGCGTTGGGTGAGTTCCTGAGACTCTCTGGGCTTGCGTTTCCTCTTCTGCAGGGTGGGGCTGTGAGTCTACCTTCCTCAGAGTCATCCCAAGGATGAAACGAAATGATGATGTATCAGCCACTCGGCCCAGTGCCAGGCTCAGTTGGTGCTCTCTGGAGCTGGTTGTTATAACCTCGGGACCAGGGCCTCCAGGGTCAGTGCTAGGAAAGGCACTATGAAAGACGAATTTATTTAAACCCGTTTTTCAGGTTTCTGCAAGGCTAACATGCAATACAAAGCTTTAGTTCTTTGGGGAACTCATTCAAAACGTGAAATTGATGAGTGCTTTCTGAGTACTAGGGTTTTAAATGTACTGATGTTACGTTCATCTTCTAGACTGGGGCTCCAGTCAGCATGGTGGGTCTTGAGTTGTCTGGAAGCGGAGAATGCCTTGGGCCTCTCCTATGGTCTCCCAGCAAAAAGAGAAAAAGCAGGGAGATGATGGAGATGCTGGAGGCAGCTCCAGTGGGAAGAAGCATTCTCCAGGTGCACAGCGACTGTCCTGAAATCCCTGGGGAGCTGCCTGGGGACGATGGAGCAGACTTCCTCTAGTTTACTGCCGGGAATGGACACTCCACACTTTCACAAGAGTGACTGTGGGCAAAGATGTGGGCACAGTAAGGGCACCAGCAGAAGCTGCTGATGTCCCCCGGGACCAGCAGTGGTGGAAGTCATTGCCAGCCAGACCTGAGGAGATCAGGGGAGAGGTGGATTTCCAGAACGTGGTGAGAAGCACAGTCATGAATGAGGGTGCCAGAGAGGAGCAGTGGCCACAGGGAGAAGAGCACTGTCAGGCTCAGAACCACTGTCCCAAAAGAATGTGGGGACAGACCCACTGAGCAGACATTCCAGAATCTGACCCAGGTCCCCCATTGATAGAACTCAACCAGAAGCCATAGAGGTCAGCTTCCTGAGGGAGGGAGCAGGGTAGAGCAGAGGGAGAAGGATCCTGGGTAGAAGGAGAACAGCTACTGTGTGAGTTCAGTGCAAGGCGACCATCAGGGATGAGCTGGACAATCTGAGAGGTAGCAAGTTACCTGTCATCGGAGGTTTCTCAGCAAAGACTGGGCAAACACCCAAGAGTTAGCATCATAGGCTTCCCTACTCTGATTAGATGGATGCTCAACCTGACAGCACACAGAACTATTCAGGGAACTATTGAAAAACACGGATGCCTGGGCCCTGCACTCTACCCCGGACACACTGAATCGAACCTTGCAGGGTGAGCCAAAGCGTGTGCATGTGAGCAGCCTGAGTTGTCGGCCCTGCAGGAACCATGAGTCAGAGGCTTGGGTGGGATCCAGGTCCTGACCTGGGCAAGGAGGGCAGAGGTCCCAGGTCTGCCAGGAAGCACTATCTTTGAGTTTTGGGAATTTCTTTAGCCTCAGAAGCTCCAGTTCCTTACCTTCTAAATGAGGGTTTCCTGCTCACCCCAGGGTGTCAGGGTATCAAAAGCCTTAAGACATGGTGGAAGGAACAAGCCCCAGTGCCTGTGGCTGGAAGCAGCTCCTGCCCTCCCTTCCCCAAGCCCAGTGCCTGTGGCTGGAAGCAGCTCCTGCCCACCCGTCCCCAAGCCCAGTGCCTGTGGCTGGAAGCAGCTCCTGCCCTCCCTTCCCCAAGCCCAGTGCCTGTGGCTGGAAGCAGCTCCTGCCCTCCCTTCCCCAAGCCCAGTGCCTGTGGCTGGAAGCAGCTCCTGCCCACCCGTCCCCAAGCCCAGTGCCTGTGGCTGGAAGCAGCTCCTGCCCACCCGTCCCCAAGCCCAGTGCCTGTGGCTGGAAGCAGCTCCTACCCACCCGTCCCCAAGCCCAGCTGCCTGGACTCAAATCCTGCTCCGATACTTCCTCACTTTGTGACCCAGGACACCCGTTCACCCTCTCTGTGCCTCGTTCTCTCATCTGTAATACGCCGGCAATGATGGAATCTAGCTGACAACAGTGAGGATTCCATGAGCTCACGCTGTCTGGGTTGGGGTTGTGGGCTATTATCACTGCTGTTGTTCCTGTGCTCCCCCTGACCACCCTGGGAACTGGCAGAATTCAGGTATAGGGAAAGAATCAAGGGCCTGAAGATCCTTAGCCTGGAACATGTTTTTGGGGGCCATAGTGCAATTGTCACCTTCAATATCTGGAAGGGCTGTCAGGAGGAGAGGTTGTATCCACTCTCTATGAGGTAAAGCACAGAGCAAAGGCCAGTGGGTACAAGCAAGAGGAAAGCAAGTTTTAGACCAATATGAGGAAGTAGTAATTTTACTTATTTATTTATTTATGGGACGGGGGACTTGTTATGTTACCCAGGTTGGTCTCCAACTCCTGGTCTCAAGCGATTCTCCTTGTCAGTCTCCCAAAGTGCTGGGATTACAGGCGTGAGCCACTGCAATCGGCCAAGTATGAATATTCTTCTGTCCTCCCTTCCCTGATTTTTTTTCTGTCCTCTCTCTCCGCTCTGCCTACTCCCATCTGGACATGTATAGTAAGTGTGTACTGTGTGCCAAACACTATGCCCATGGCTGAAGATGTAAATATTAATGATACCCACTCCCTGTGGTGAAGTTGCCCACAGTCCAGTGGAGGAAGATATAAAAAAATATATATATATACTAAGTGAGCCCCCTCCTCTGGTTCCCGATCTCCCACGTCAACCTCTGTTTTCACACTTTTCACACTGTCTTGTCAGAGCTGTCTAAGAAGGAATAAGCTGCCGCGGAGATATAGGGAGCTCCTCACCATCATAAGTATGCAAACAAAAGCAGAACCATTTGTCAGGAGGAGAGATGGGAGAGAGGTGCCATTCTTACAGCGAAGATGGGACAGGATGGTCACTTCTTTTTATTTCTTATTTTTTTATTTTTTTTGCAACAGAGTCTTACTCTGCCACCCAGGCTAGAGTGCAATGGTGCTGTCTTGGCTCACTGCAACCTCCACCTTCTGAGTTCAAGCAATTCTCCTGCCTCAGCCTCCCAAGTAGCTGGGATTAGAGGCACCTGCCACCGCGCCGGGCTAATTTTTGTATTTTTAGTAGAGATGGGGTTTCACCACATTGGCCAGGGTGGTCTCGAACTCCTGACCTCAAGTGATCCACCCACCTTGACCTCCCAAAGTGCTGGGATTATAGGCATGAGTCTGTAAGGGGAAGGGCTGTGGTCAAAAATGGGCAATATCCCTGCTCCCACACGTCTTCCTGGTAATCAGATCCCCTGACTGGCAAGCAGACCTGGCCTCCGCAGACCCAGCGAGCTCCTTTCATCTACCCCTCACTGCAAGACCCTTTGCCCCATCTTCATGACATCCTAATGGCTCCCATATTTTTCCATCAGCTGTGTGATGGGCATCCCTTTAAGGGGAGAAAGTCATTCCTATAGCACTTGGAGGTCATTGCTCAGGGTGGCAATGATCCTCACCAACTCCCCGTCCCTTCCTCCTCTTCTTCCCACCTAGATGCATGGGGGGCATCCATTCTCGCCCTCCTTGTCACACAGAGCTGTGCCTTTGGGAAGAGGCCATTCTGACAGCTCTCCAGTACCAGCACGCCCAGGGACGCTGGGAGGAAGGGCCTGGCAGATGCTAAGGCTTTTGACCTGGCAGAGGCTGGAGCATCCCCTCCCTTCCCTGCTGCTTCTGAGACCTGCCTTGGGGATGCTCTTGAAGCCATTCCTAATTATTTTAGCAAAGCAAATAAATTCGTATACTTTGATATGCAAACTAGTACCAGTCACACGTGCCCCTAGCTGATGGTGACAACAGCTGAGAACTGAGCATTTAATGTCTGCTGAAGAGTGGACCAAGCGATGATCCTCACCATTATTCATGAAGCGAAGGAGAAGGCTGCACGTGCGGACACCAAGAGGCAGAGTGAGGGACAGAAGAGGTGAGGGAGAGAAGGGGTGAGGGAGACTGAGTGTCATTTCCCCTCGACCTGGTGAGCTGAACAGCCCAGGTGACTATGTTTCCCTTCCTGCTTTACCTCCAGGCACCTCAGAGCTAAATTAATAGCTCAGAGGCAGAAACGACTTCAGCACAAGTAGTCTATACATATATGTTCTTTCTAGTTTCTTTTATATGATCTTTATTTTGTGTAGGGTTTTTTTTTTTTTTTGGCTTCTTTTATATGTGTTTCAATATTGTAACACTTCCCAAATCCTTTCCAAGAGGTAGACAGAATGTAATTGATAAATGAATAAACACATAAATAAGTAAGGCAGACACAAGCATCTTTTTGAAAGCAATTTTTTATTCCTTCGTAGGCGTCTGTCATTCATGGCAAATGCACTATTCACTGTGTGGCCCCAACCATCACCCCTTCCAGGCCTCGGCTCACCCAGTATGCATGAAGCACCTGCTGTGTGTGATGTGCCCAGACCTGAGGACACACAGGTGCCCAGAGACAAGGCAGCAGCCAAGTGAGAAGGGAAAGAGGGGCTCTCCCTGGGGAGGCGGCCACACCCCCTCAATGATGAGCTCTCCTGAAGTGTGCATGTGTGGGAGGAAGTCATTATTCTCTGGTCCTCCTGCTGAGTCTTTTTTGGTGAAAAGATTAGAGATGGCCAAGGCTCCAGGATTCCCAAATCCTTTCTCCATAAACCTCTTTCACCAGCCTATTGAGATGCCCAGGGTCAAGGGAAAGTGACGAAGACAGCCATAACCACCCATGAGGGCTTAGACCACCACCCAAGGGCTGGATTAGGTAGGACCCAAAATACACCATTCAGGAGCAGACACAAAGGGACATACCTACCAGTCTTCATCCTCTTCCTAGCTGGTTTCCAAGAGGGTGGGGTTGGGGGGAGGCCACCTTCTCTCAGGCTGGAGGAAGCCATGGAGCTAGGGGCTGCCCAGAGGGCAGGCAGGAGATGTGAATGAGTAGGGGCCTTGGCTGACACTGTGTCTCCAAGTCCTTTCCCTTCTCACAGTAGGAAGAGATACCAGATAACACCCCACCTCCAGTGCTGTGCTCGGCTTGGCCTGGCCTTGACCCAGACTCCAGGTGAGGGGAGGGAGCCCTGAGCTCTCCTGGAGTCTTATCCTTTAATGACAGTCAGTTTGGCAACAGTGAATTCCCAAATCCAAAGCTGATCCTTAAGGGACCCCCTAACTCTAAGCAGAGCACTCCATGATAGAATCTTCAAGAAAGCTGGTGAGGTCACTTTGGAGAAAGGGGACCTTGTGGTGGTCACCAACCCTGAGAGTAGTAGGACCCCAGAAGAGGAAGGGGTTTCCAAGGTTGGCTGGTTTAGTGGTTTCCCAACTCTGTTCCTTACAAACTGGGCGTTTGCCAGGGCTCAGCACAGGAGGTGCCCTGGGGAAGATCCAGAGGATGGTCTTAGCTGGAGCAGTTCCAATTTCATCAGTTCTTCATACTAGTAAGATTTTGTTAGGAGAAAGGGTTAGAAAACTGCTGGCCATGTGCAACAGCGGGACTCCCTTCCCGGGCCAGAGGGAGGAGCTTATCTGCTTGAACTCCTGGGTGTTCAGGAAACTGATATAAAACCCTACCTTGGCCGGGCGCGGTGGCTCACACCTATAATCCCAGCACTTTGGGAAGTTGAGGCAGGCGGAACACCTGAGGTCAGGAGTTCGAGAACAGCCTGGCCAACATAGCGAAACCCTGTCTCTACTAAAAATACAAAAAAAAAACCAGTTATGGTGGTGGGTGCCTGTAATCCCAACTACTCAGGAGGCTGAGGCATGGGAATCGCTTGAACCTGGGCAGCAGAGGTTGGCAGTGAGCTGAGATCACACCACTGCACTCCAGCCTGGGCAACAGAGTGAGACTCCGTCTCAATTAAAAAACAAAAACAAACAAACAAACAAACCACCTTGCTCCATCCAAGATAAGAGAAGCAATTGAGAACTCCGAAGTCAGCTGAGTGATCAAAATGGCACCTTCTGTTACTTACAGCAGAGACTGCTTGTGGTCATGTGACATTCCTTCTCTCTTTCTCCTCAACGAAGTATTATTTCAGATTATGTACTCTATCAAAAGACCACATTGTCCAGCCTCCCTTGCAGTTATAAGTGGTTGCCAAGTATTAGCCAAGAAGATGTAAACTAAAATGTTGTGTCAGACTTCCAAGAAGATTGTACAAGAGGAGCTGACTTAGCTGGGGTGGGTACTACTTCTGTCTTTCCTGCTGCGGTATGGAATGTGGAGGCAATGGCTGGAACTCCAGCAGTCATCTTGGCCTGTGAGGTGACTGTCAAGATGAAAGCCTGCATTTCAGGTAGTGGAGAGAAAGGCTGGGGTCTCATGGCCCTGTGGAGTCCCCATATCAGCCCTACATTATCTGACTTATTTATGGACATCCCTTGTATGTAAAAGAAACAAAATATTGTTTTAATCACAATTATTTGAAGTTTTCTGTCACATGCAACTAAGTCTGCTTCTCATTATTAAGCTTGGTTAAAGGATCATGTGACTTAGCTACGTGGCTAGGATTTGCCAACACTTTTGCCTCCCCATAACCCGAGTTTGGAACTTGAGAGAGCCCCCTCCCCACCACCCCTTGCATGGGCAAGTTTAGTTTTACAAGGATGACACACTCTCCAAAATAACTGCTTTCCTCTGGTCCCAACCAGAGATGAGAAAAAAGCGAAAATTCCAGCACACGGAGTCTTCTAACAGATGAGCTCTGCCCAGCTGACAAAGGCCAGGGGAGCTCCCTGCTCCTGGGAATTTGCAGTGGGGAGAGAACTGTTCCACGGTGAGAGGCCTCTCTGCCTCCTGGGACAACTCTGACTGCTGGAAGCTGCTCATGAGACTGATGTGACATGGAGCTGGAAAATCTCCGTTCTGCAGGACGATCCCAGGGGGCATGAGTTCTACCTGCATTCACACAGAGCGAGTCTACTCTCTCTTTGAAGGGTCTGAGGATGCTTCAGAACAAAGGGAGAGCCCAGACTGCAGGGTGGCCCAGTGAAATATAGCCAGTTAAATCTGAGTTTTAAATGATGAATTATTTCTTCTTGTAAAAACATGTCCCAAATATGGCAAAGGACATACTTATACATAAAGATTTATTTGTTGCTTAACTGAAATTCAAATTGAACTGGGCATCTTCTATTTTTATTTGCTTAATCTGGCAACTTTAGCCTAGAGGCACCAAATTTCCAGACTCTCAGATGGGCTGCGCCGGTATTTGAGAAAGGGGTGTGATTTGAACATCCGTTTGCAATGTTCTCTTCTCTCCCTGCCATCCTTTAGGCCATTTCTAACCTCGCCTTTTTCAGAAATCCAAGGCCTCCACCGAGCCTTTCCTGTTAACTCCAGCCCACAACAACCCAGAGGACCTCTGTGCCCCATTTCTGCCTCTGGTGTACAAGTAATCCTCACCTCAGCCTCAGACCCAGGGCTGGAGAACAAGACCTCTGCAGCCGGCTACTCAGAGTCTTCATTCTCTGACTACAGTAATTTGTTGGTGGACTAGCACAGTGACCCCAGTCTGTCCAATCAGAGTACATCACAGAATCTTGCTGGGGCATGTGACTCAAGTCTGTCCAACCAGAATGCATCCCAGAGTCCTGGCTGGGGCATGTGACTCAAGTCTGTCCAACCAGAATGCATCCCAGAGTCCTGGCTGGGGCATGTGACTCAAGTCTGTCCAATCAGAATGCATCCCAGAGTCCTGGCTGGGACCTGTGACTCATGTCTGTCCAATCAGAATGCATCCCAGAGTCCTGGCTGGGGCATGTGACTGAAGGCTGTTCAATCAGAGTGCATCACAGAATCTTGGCTGGGGCATGTGACTCAAGTCTGTCCAATCAGAATGGACGACAGAGTCTTGGCAGGGTAAGGGTGACCAGATCTTACCTGGAAGGAGGCTTGGCTGTCTTGAGACCAGGAGAGAGTAAGTAGTCCAGGAATCGCACTAGCCCCAAGGGACCAGATTTAAGAGACAAGCTAGCTTTATCCTCTGGACTTTTTGGCTTACTTGAATCAATAATTCCCTTTGGCTGAGAGCCAGCATGTTCTGGGTTATTCTGAGGCTTGGAAACAAAAGGCTTCTAATGGATACAATCTCCAAAACTGGCGTTGAAAAGTGAGAGTCCAGCAAGCCTGGCCTGTCTCAACAAACACAAAGTGCTGGGCACACAGCTGATCCCCTGAGACTTCAGTTCTCCTTCCCCTTCTGGGGTCCCCAGGGCGCTTCCACTTAGCCCTCACCATAGCCCTCATTGCAGCTAAACAGCTAAGGATATGATTGTGGTAACAGCAGCTATCATGGACGGCTGGAGAATCAGGTTCAGGGCAGAGATCTCTCCCCTGTTCTCTCATTTGATCCTCACCCCAGCTCTGACTGAGCTGCTGTTTTGCAGCGTGCCCTGCCGAGAGGACACAGAGATATAATAATCTGCCCAAGGCAATGTGGGCAGCCCTGAGGTGAAGCCGGGATTGGAGTCCCATTCCGGAGCCTGCGCTCTTCATCACAAGCTGCCTTTCTTTTGGGTGCCAGGGCTGGCAAGGGCATGGCAGCGGTCGTCAGCTGGGAGAGCGGAAAGAGCTGCTCGCAGAGTCCTAGAGATAAGTTAGATCCTGGCCCCAGCCCACACTTGCTTAGGAACGGCCAGCAGGCCCCTCTCCTGGCTCCAGCATGCTCATCTCCCGTTTAGGGCCTGACCACCTACCTTCCTTTGTTGGCAGCATTCAAAGCCTGGTGTGGAGGCTGAGAGGCAGGCTGGGGCCAGGGCTGAGGGTGCTCAGAAGGAGGGGAAGGAGTGCCTAAGAGTGAGTGGGGCCAGCTGGTGCAGGTTGGTCTATCTTGGAAAAGCACCTCTGATCATCCTGGGGAGACTGAAGGGAGAGAGGGGAGACACTTCTCTGGCCACAGGCAGCCAGGACTCCTATGGATGGAGCTTCCCAGGTGTGAGGTGGTTTAGAGTCTGAGAGTCGCCCAGGATTTTTGGACCAACTACAGCTCGACAAGGTGGCCTCCATATTGCTGGAAATATGCTTTGGGCTTCATCTGCTCCCTCGGGTTGGGACCACAGAAACCAGATGACCCAGGAGGGCTGATGAATGGGGTCAGGGGAGAACTTTGGCTTCACGGGCTTGTGCCAGTCCTTGCATCTCTATTCTTCCTACACCTCCCTTAGACAATTCCCCACAGCGCCTGGGGCAGTGGGAAAGGAGCGAGCTGAGGATTCAACAAGTCCTCTCTCCAAGGACTGCTGTGAGAGCCCTGAGCTGCCTCCAGCTGTGGTGATCCCCTCCACATAGCAACTGGCTCCTTCTAAAATGTGGATCTCATGATGTTGCATCTCCAACCCAAACTCCCAAGGGCCCTTCACTGTCCACAAAGCCAAGTCGTAGCTGCTCAGCATGGCAGCAAAGTGCTGCAGGACATGGAGCCCTCGCTACCTCCCATTCTCAGCCCCATCCTTCCCCGGAAGCATGGCCTGCTTGCACAGCCTGCACACATGCTCCATTTCTTCCCCAGGCACGGGGCAGGCTGCTGTCATTGTCCGGACTGTCTTTCATTCTTCCTCTAACCTCTGACTCTCCTCTGCAAGAGGAAGCATGTATTGCCTCTTCCAGGAAGGTTCCTGGGTGCTGCCTTTTTGCCCTTTGCCTTTGACCCTCCCTCCAGCCCCTGTCTCCTCAGGCTGCTGGGGTGTTCCTGTGTGTTCTTCCACACACCCCAAAGGATGTATCTTCTGGACACTTGAACCTTGCAGCTATCCTCCATCCTTTTTGCCTTGGCTGCTGGGATGCTCAGGGGACCATTTTAGGCCTTATGGTATGCATGATGCCCTCCAATCACACCTTCCTCTGCCTGTATCTAATTTCCTCAACCCCAATTGCTTTTTCCCACACGTCCTCATCTCTTCCTTTCATCCTTATGTATAGCATGCATGCATTGCTGGAAACCATCCCCAAATCCTTTTATGAGGGGTGAGACAAAGCACGAAAGTAAATAAAAATGATAAAAATCCGCCAACTTCTAGGAATTCAATTATGTAACTAACAGGAGCAGTACATTTTTCCTCAGAGGCAATGAGATGGTATGTTTTCTCTACGCAGAATGCAAAATGTTGCTGGCATTTAAGAGAAATGAAAAATAAATTGCCCTGGTTTCTTCCTCTTACCTACCTCCTGCTGAGTCTTCTCTCAAGCAACCTCAGAAAACTGTCAGAAAACCCAAGTCAGAGAATCAATAGTTAGAGGGGTTGCAGAATTCACCTAAAACCTTCCAGCTGGTTAGCAAAGCCAGGTAATTCAAAGCAGGCCACCTTGCTCCAAAACTTGAGCTCTTCCCATTATACTCAAGGACTGCCCAAGTTGTCTTAGTTCTGTGTATTTGTTTCCTATTTCTCCTGTAACAAATTGCCACATACTTGGTGCCTGAATGCAACACAAGCTTATTTGCTCTAAGTTCTGTAGGTTAGAAGTTCAGTAACTTCTCACTGAGCTAAAACAAAGCTGTGGGTGGGTTGTGTTCCTTTCCGGAGGCCTTAGTGGAGATTCTGTTCCTTGTCTCTTTCAGCTTCTAGAGGATGCCCACATTCCTTGGCTCATGGACCCATCTTCCATCATCAAAGCACATCACTCCACTCCTAGGATCCATCCTCACATCTGCTCTCTCTGACTTTGACCCTTCTGTCTTCATTAGAAGGACCCTTGTGATTACATTGGGTCCCTCCTGGATCATGCAGAATAATTTTCCCATCTCCCCATCTCACGATCCTTTGCCAATCATAACTACACTGTCCCCTTTGCCGGGTGACATAACATGTTTGCAGCTTCTAGGAATTAGAACATGGACATCATTCTGTCTACTAGTTTGGGTTTCTCCCAAAGCAGCCCCTAAGACAGGATACAAACCATTTACTTGGGAGGTGATCCAGGGAAGCACAGTGGGACAGTGGGGAAGCTGGGGGACAGGAGAGAGGCCAAGAGAGGTTGTGCTTCTGAGCACTCGCTGCTCAGGAGCCTGGGGCTCAGTTCCAGTGGGGTCCCTCTGAGAAGTGGGGGCGGAACATGCTTCTGAATTCTCACAGCAAGATCAAGGAGCCCAGGGCATTCAAGTGCCACCTACCAGATGCCCTCCCTCACTGGCTGAGCATTTCTTCTGGGGGTATCACTCCACAGGCACACTCCTGAAGCAGACAAAACCATGGTACTCAAGGCAGGAAGCCACCAACATGTGCAGGGGTTGTCCACGGAAGCTTCTGGTGTCCTCAAAGGTGGCTGAGAGAGTATCCGGTAGGACACTGACAGTGTCTGTTAGATTTTCAGTCAGAGAACTGAGCTTGGAGAGGTTACCTGGCTTTGTTGCTAAAATGTGAGGCAGGAGAGGGAGGGAGGAAATGAAAGACAGAGAGGAGGGGCCACTAGAGCCACCAGTGTCCATGCAGAGAGAGGTGGGCCAACCCCGACTGACCTGGAAGCCCAACCTTCTCTGTCCTCTCTGTGCCTGTCCAGGAGCTTTGGGCCAGAAGCAGAGTGGTCCTGAGAACTCCAGAACCACAAGATGCAAGGGATTGGGACAGGTTTATAGCAATCCCTCCATTTTCCACATGAGACAACTGAGGTTTAGAGGGTGGACGTGGCTCATCTAGAACTTTGTTAGGACCCTTAACTGCAAATGTAGTGGGGAGCAACACAGACCCAGGAGTCCGCACTCATGAGAACAGGCTATCCAAAAAGCAAAACCAAACGTCAAAAGCCCTCTGTCTCCGGGATCACCTCATGAAGAGCTATTTCTGCTTGTGTTGTGGTCCCGGAGGGTTTGCGGGGAGTCCCGGCAGCTGTTCAGCCCCTTCCTGGGGTGCAGGAGGTGGCTTTGTCCCCCCAGAGAGGAGCTGAGCAGAGAAGGCACATCATCTGTAAGTGACCTGGCCCAGAGGTGGTGTCTGTCACAGCCCTCGCTGGCCATCTGTGAGGGCCGGGGTCAGGGCTGGGATGCGATGCCCATCGGGAGTGAGAGGGCACCTGGGAGGTGCAGCTACAGCAGCCCCTGCTGTGAGGCCAGGCGGAGGGACTCTCCATCCCAACGCTGCTGCCTCCCACTGTGGATCGCGGGCAAGCCCTAGAGTCTCGGAGGGTCAGATCCCTCAGGAGTCAAGCGGGGCCGTGGGTCCCAGCTGTCAGGGCTACAGACCACACTGCCCGGGTATGGGCACCCAGTGTGGCACCTCCTGCAGGAAATGCGCCTGGGCTTAGGTCCCTTCTCTTCCTCCTGGATCTTGGGCTGATCCTCTTTTTATCATGCTGGGCTTGCTGCGACCAGCTGACTCCTCTTCCTTTTCTTTCTGGCAGAATTTACTGCAGTTCTGATAAAATGCAGGAAACAACTTTTGTGCAGTGAATGCCCTCAAAATGACCCCAGAGAAGGGGGCACAGTCTGGGCTGCGACTCTGTAACCCTCGTCCAACAACTGATGTCCTCCTGGCTCTCATCTCCCCAGTTCTCACGTTGGAGGCAGAAGGGAGGCTAAGCCCCTCAGTGCCCCCTGGTCCCCTGCCCACTTCTCCTCTCACCCCCAACAGGATGGCCCCAATCTATTTCTGCAGAGGATCAATTTACAAAGCAGGATGCAGAGAGCGCTGTCACCTAAAAATAGAAAGTCATCACGGAGTAGACGAGGAGCTTGTCTGCGAGAGTCAGGGCGACTTCTGCTTTCTTTTATTCCCCTTTCTGCTTCTCTGCACTCCACTCCCTCCTGCCATCCCTGCCTATAGGCTGAGGGGACTGTGGGGCACTTCTCAGAGACAGGGAGACAGGCCATGGGGTAGTGCCTGCTCTGTGTGAGGACCGGGACCAGCTTTATCCAGGTTTTCCTTTCTTTCTTTCCACAAACCCCGTGAGGCTGCTGCTATCATCCCAACTAGTCAGCTGAGAAAATAGAGGCTCAGAGGATTATGGGACTGCCCTCAAATCACAAAGCCAGGCCCACTGCACCACATTGACCCCATCACAGCCACAAAGGCATGTGCCCCGGCGCTTGGAAGGGTGGCCCGGGAGTGCTCTTAGTAGAGACAGGGCAGAATGCTGAGTGCTTTGAGACTGCCCTGAATGCATGTCTGTGACCTGGGCCCAGCATAGGCAGTGCTCAAATCTGAATTAGGCCATGGGTCCAGCCTTCTGGCTGGCCCTCATCTTGACTCCACCCTTCACAGCTCTCCCTCTTCCCGGCCTCCTCTTCGCAGGAACACTGAGCAGCTGTGGAGGACCCACTGTGTTCCAGGAGCATCTCCCTGCCTGTCCAGGCATTACCAACAAGGACGTACTCAGAGTGATAGAAATGACTCGCTAAGAAGGGTTTAGGCAGTGACTGGTCTGAGCTTGTAACTCAGGGCTTTGTGGGGCTACTCACTCACTGTGCCCTTGGGGTGTCCAGGCTTATTCGGGATCCTGGTCCTGTCTCACCAGGATACGCCTGTTTGCTCGGGATTTCACTCCCTTGATCACCGAGAATGCCTGGAGCACCTACTGTGTGTCTGGTGGAATCTTTAGCCTGGATGAAGAGGCCAGCTCTCTGGCAGGGGGAGTCATCTCTTGTGCCTTCTGAGGATGCAGAGATGGAGAGAGACTGGGCACCAGCAGGAAGACGGTCCCAAGACCCAAAGTGTCCCGCATCCGCAGAAGCGTAGCCATTGCAGCCTTAACGCGAGGCATGAAGACGAGAAAGGAGCAAAACAGCCTGGGGCCCAGCGGGCAGGGAGAGCTGCACTGGTGGGAGACTGGGGTGCTGGGGGGCTTTAGGAGGAGGGGTCAGCTATTTGCATCTGACCCTTGCTCAGGTGTGGGATTTCTCCTGTCACCTGTAGCTGCTGTGGCAGGGCCCCTCCTTTCTCACCAGAAGCACTGGGAAGTGGGGGATGACTCTGTCTTCCGGGCTTGCTGCAGGCTATCAATGAGGGGCTGGCAGATGCCCACCCAGGGAACACAGTGGAGGCGCTGCCGCCATCTGGAGTCCTGCCCCCACTCCTTCCCATTCACTCATGGTGGACTAGGAGACGGCATAAGCAGACGTTTTGCTGAGTGGTTCATGCAGCCATCTTACTGTGGTACAGTTACAGGACTGGGTTGCTAGGTTTTCTAGCTAATTTGACTCCCTTGTGCTACGAAACAATGTATACGACAAGGCCTCACTGCTTGGGCCATGGACGTCAACTGCAAATGGCAAATGAGGCTGAGTAGTTACCAGCAAATATCTGAAGCAGGCTGGCTGGGGGTAACAGAGAACGGGGGTGGCCCCGGACTGTGCCTTGGCCACACGGCCCACCACCCAGCTGCCCACGAGCACGTGGAAGGCAGGCTGCAGTTGCAGATCGTCCACTCTCCCAAAAGAAGCCAGAAAGCTGGATGTTTGTGTGTTTATTTGGCAATACATGAAATCTAAAACACGGTGTGGCCCCAAAGCAACATGTTGGCCATGTGGAAGCAGAGAAATAGGCATATCGTTTAATACTGTTGAATAGGAAAGAATTCTTTTAAGTATCTACAATTTGACCTCAATTATTCAGTATAATAGATGTGTAGGAGAAAAAAAGATCTGGGGAAAATAAATATCCTGTAATACAGTTGCAGCGGTTTAGTTTGAGCTGGAGGAATTAAGGGGTGGAAGGAACAGCTCACCTCAATCAAGCCAGTGTGGTCTTTGGAATGATTAATGTGTTCTTCATGTGAAACAGCTCATGGTTTCCATTATGAACACTGTATCCCTCCCAACCTAGAGTGCCCAGGCGGAGGCCTGTGCTGCCCAGCGCTCCAGGAACTGGCTTGGATTTTAAGCTTCCTCTAGGGATGCTTCAGAGATGGTGCTGTGCGGCCAGAGGCCCAGGTAGCAGGAGCCTCAGCTACCTGGGCTGTGCTGCCTTTTGCTTCCTGCTGTTGAAGATTCCTGATCTTACCTCTGTGATCATCTTTTGACATTTTTGGAAACCATGAATTTACAGAGCTGGTTCCTGCCCATAAAGGGAAGGAGACGATTCCCTTTGTCTGCAGTGTTTTCGTGACAGGGATGAATTCTCTTTGGGCAGGGATGCTGATCTCCCCTTGACAGCTTCAGGCTGCTTCCCCAGGGGCATGGTTTGTGGAAGTCAGGGGTAGAGAACAAATTAGCACATCACAGCATTTTGTTTGAGGAAATCATCCTGAATTTTGTTCAGCTGACATACCACATTAGATTAGAGAGCTAAATGCTCTTTGTCTGATGTTCGGTTTTTAGAAAATGTGTGTCTTTGACTCTCCTGTCTACCTTCCCCTCTTCTCTCCCTCCCTCCGAGTTTGTGAGCTGCTCAGACGGGGTATGTCTTTCCTCCCTACATCTCCTGCACCCAGCACAGGCCGACACATAGCAGGTGCACATCAGTGTTTGGTGAATGAATAGGTGAGCCACAGTTGCCTGTTTTCCGTATAACTTTTCTACTGTCCAAGGCCCCCTTTACCAATCTCAGGCTTCCGAGAGTCTCTCAATAACGTTCTAAGGTAGGTAATGAAGTATCTCCATTTTACAGATGAAAGGACTGAGGCTCAGAGAGAGATCTTCCACGCTGCTTAGCTGACTGATGGGAAAAGAAGTTGAAAGCATAGCCTGGCTCTGGAGAACCAATCCAGTAACAGGACATCTGAGGCTGGCCTGGACACATTCTGTATCTGACACGGACGCAGCCAAAGACTGGAAGAAACTGGCGGAAGAGTGTCTGGGGTCAGCCTCTCGGTTCCTGTTGTTAGGCAGCTGAGCCAGGGCCAGTAAGCAGCTCCAGAGGGGGCCGGAATCCTCTGGAGGGAAGAAGGCTAGGAAGATTGCCAGGCAGGCAAGGGCTCAGGAAGCAGCAGGTAGGGAGATGGGAACCAGCCAAGGAAATTGAGGCTAATGCCTCAGCAGAGACAGCGCAGTTTCGGGCAGGCTATGACTCACTCGCATGACATGTGGTGGCAAATGCTCAACAGGTGCGCCAGGCATGAGGAGCGGCCACTGGCGGATTCTTGGCCACACGTGCTGGTGGAAGGGGACAAGCCATGGGCACTTTCTCTCCCTCAGCAAGCATTTCGCTTGGCTCCTGCTGGTGTGTAAGTGTCCTCATCCTGCCCTTGGAGGTCACTGCCTTAGAGGAGACAAAAGGCCAGTGCTATGCCAGGTTTTCATTGCAAAGATGGGCCACCCACTAGCTGTCTGACGTAGGGGAGGTGTGTCAGCACAGAGGAGGTCTTGCAGTACGAGTGCGTGAGTGAAGGCACTACACGGCTGCTGCCTCAAGACAGGAAGAGGGGACACAAAAGGGTAGCTGTGAGAGAAGGAGGGGCAGTTTCCAAAAGGAAAAGGCTTCCTGGCACGCCAAGGGGATCCATGCACGCCAGCCAGCCAGGAGGAAGCTGCAGCCTGCAGCCCATAGGGAACGTTAGGCCAGGCCCCCCAGACCCCGAGCAGCAGCTGCTCCTGCAGCAGCCAGCAAGGTGCCGGCAAGCAGACACTGCATTTCTAGCCCCAGTGCAAACGCTGGGTTTAAGAATCCCACCACGCCAAAGTAGCTCCTGCAATGTGGTAACCGGAGAAAGCCTCTGCTGTGTGGCACATGGAGGGATGCCAAGCCTTTTCAATTTTATGTATGTACCTATTTTATCTCTGTATCTCTATTTTTCTGTTACCTAAAAAGAAAGATACCTAAATAGCAAAAATGCAACCTAGTAGAAGAGACTTCTGAGTTTTCTGCACTCATTAGCAGATGTCCTTGTTTTCCTGGTGAGTTGACTGTGTGGATGGACCGTTCCTAATGGGCCCCTCACTGGCCACGAGAGTTTGGGATTTTGAAAGGGACTTAGAGCAGAGAGTGAGCATTGCCACTATCTGAAACGGCAACATTTCTTCCATTTGTAAAATTATCTAAATGTCTTCAGGGAACACGGGAAGCATTTCTCTCCTCAATGGTCTTCTGATGTTAATTAATAAAACTGTACTCCTTTGTGCTATAAAAATGTGTCTAGATTACACTGCTGTTGATGGCCTAACACTCCTAGAAGACTGTGCAGTGGCCGGCAAGCATGGGGCTTAGACTTCAGCTCCACAGGCAGTGGCTGTGAGGTTTTTGGGGGGCTGTTCATCACCAGTCTGTTTCGCCATCTTCCAGTTCAGGCTCCACACAGCCACCTTATGTGGTTCTGGGAGGATGTTCCGACTTCAGTGGGTCTTAGGAGGTGCTTGAGAAGTGTAAGTTCCCTGCTCCTCACTACACCTTCCCACCTGCAAGATTCCCACCTTTCTTTATGCCTGGACAAGGGGAAGTACCTAGGGAGGCAGAGGCAAGGGATGGGGACGCTGTGGCATCCAGAACCAGGTTCCAGGCGCTGGGGTGGGGGAGGGGCAGACAAGCAAGGCAGGCACCTCCGTGCAGCGTGAAACCACCCACTAGAGGGAAGGGCCAGGCTCTCGGGGCACATGTTGGAGGAGGAAGGAATATCTCTGACAGGGTCAGGGAAGCCTTCTGGATCGAGTGACACTGCAGGTGAGGAAGACCTGGATGCCGTGGGAAAGAACAGAGATGCCGTGGGAAAGAACAGACCATGGAGGTGTGTGGGGCCCGCTGCAGCGTTTGAACACAGTGAGTCCAGCGGGCATGGAATATGGGGAGGGAGCAGCACGGAGAGGGAGGCTGGGCCAGAGGGTGAAGGGCATGAACGCCAAGCCAGGGAGCTTGAGCTTTACCCTGGAGGCAATTAAAAGGGTGTAAGCGGTTAGGGAGATGATTTGCACTTTAGGAAGATTAATAGAAGGCAGGATAAAGGGCAAATTACAGATGGGCAACAACTGGAGTGGACACCTGAGGAGTGTCGCTGATGCTGCAGTCATCTTGCAGAAATGATGTGGCTCCCAGCTAAGGCAGGAGAGAGGGGAAGACACGGATCCAGCATGGAGGTCTGTGGAGCAGCAGAACTGCGGGAGGGGAAAGGATGGCTTCCGCATTCTACACTGGCTCTGTGTGTGTGTGTGTGTGTGTGTGTGTGTGTGTGTGTGTGGTGGGGGAGTATTACCCTGATATAAATGGCCAATATATATTAAGTGCTTCCTGTGTCAGGCCTCATTTTAAGGGTTTGGCACACGTATCACTAAATTCTGGCAACCCCTTGATGTAGGCAGTACTATCCTCACTTTGTAGGTGAGGACACTAAGGCACAGAGATGTAATGTACCTTGCCCAGGTGGGAGCCAGCCTCCAAGACAGTCCCCTGTGGTCCTGCCTCCGGGCATCCACACCCTCGTGGAGTGATCTCCTACATGGCACAGGAGTGGTGTTTAACAAATCGCATGTGGTGGGAGCGATGTGAAGTCACTTCTGAAATGAGAGTATCAAAGTCTGTGGCTTCTGTCTTGTGTGCCCCTCACTCGCGGACTCTCCCTCCCTTGCAACGCCTACTCTGGGGAAACCAGATGTCGTGCTGTGAGGACACTCAGGCAGCCTCCAGAGAGGTCCGTGTGGCAAGGAGTGGGGACATCCAGCCAATAGCCGTGTGAGTGGAAGCCGAATTTGCAAGTGGATTATCCAGCCCCCACCAAGCCTTCAGATGACTGCAGCCCCAGTTGACAGTTTACTACCTCACCAGAGGCTGTGAGCCAGGAGTACCCAATGTGATAGTATTCAGAGGTGGGGTCTTTGTAAAGTGATTAGTTCATGAGGGCTGAATCCTCATACAGGATTTGTGTCCTTCTGAAAGGCACCTGAGAGAGCTCCCTTGTCCCCTCCTACCATGTTAGGTCACGAAGAAGGTGCCACCTTTAAGTAGAGAGCAGCCCTCACCAAGACACAGAATCTGCTGGTGCCTTGATCTTGGATTCCGCAGCCTCCAGAACTGCAATACATTTCTATTGTTTATGAACTACCCAGCCTAAGGTATTTTGTTACGGCAGCCCCAACAAACTAAGACAAAAATTGGTACCAAAAAGTGGAGTAATGCTGTAACAACGACCTAAATTTGTGAAGTGGCTTTGGAACTGGGTAATGAGCAGAGGCTGGAAGAGTTTTGAGGTACACTGCCATGACAGGAGCCTTAGGGGTGATTCTGGTCAGGGCTCAGGAGAGCTGTAGAGGCCTCAATCCTCTTAGAGATTATCTAAATGACTGTGAATAGAATGTTGATAGAAATATGGATGGAAAAGCCATTCTGATGGTCTCAAACAGAAATGAGGAATGTGTTACTAGAAACTAAAGGCAAGGCCACCCTTGTTACAAAGTGGAAAAGAACTTGGCTGAATTGTGTTCATGTCTCAGGGTTTTGCGGAAGGTAGAAGTTGCAAGTGATGAAATTGTATATTCAGCAGAAGAAAGCTTTCTAAGCAAAGTATTGAGGGTGTGGCATGACTTCTCTTGACGGCTTATAGTAAAATGCAAGAAGAAACAAATTAAAGATGAAATTTATAATCCAAAGGGAAGCAGAACAAAAATTTGGAAAAATCTCAGCCTGCAGAGAATAAGAAAATGTGTTCCTGAGAGACTCACACCAAAGGTGTAGCAAAGAGACAACTTGGTAAGGAGATTAGCATGAATGGGCAAAGCCTGGTGCATTTCATCAAGACAATGGACGAATCACCCTGAAGGCATCTGAAGATCTTGGGAGGCGGTAGTGCCTAGTGGAACTGTGGGTGGGGGCAGGACCACAGCAAAAAGCTCCCATTAATACAATACCTAGTGTAACTGTGGGAGCAGGGCCACTCTGGAGACCCTAGACTGGTGGAGTTACCGGCATGAAACTCCAGTGAGAAAGCTACAGGCGTGAGACTAACCTGTGAGTGCTGCCATGTGGGTTACACCCAGCAAAGCCATGAAGGTAGAGCCCCGTGGATCCTTGGAGGCCCAACTCCCACCCCAGTGTGTCCAGAATGTAGGACTTTGAGTTAAATATTATTGTGGAGCCTTAAGATCAAATGTTTGCCCTGCTGGCTTTTGGATTTGGTCAGGATCCCCTTTCTTCTTTCCTATTTCTCCTTTCTGGAATGGAAAAGCCTATCCTATGCCTGTCCCACCATTGTATTTTGGAACCACGTTTGATTTCACAGCTGGAGAGCAATTTGGATCAGAATAAATTGTACCTTGAGTCTCAACCATATCTGATTTAGATGACACTGTGGACTTCAGACTCTGGAGTTAGTGCTGGAAAAAGTTAAGACTTTTGGGGTCACTGGAGTGAAATGAGTATATTTTACATGTGAGGACATGAATTTTGGGGGCCCAGTGGTAGAATACTGTGGTCTGAATGTTGATGGCCCCCCAGATTCATATGATGAAACCTAGTATTCAATGTGATAGTATGGAAAGGTGGGACCTGAGGAGTTCAGGGCCGCAGCAAGCTATGACTGCACCACTGCATGTCAGCCTGGGTGACAGAACAAAAGCAAGACCTGGTCTAAAAAAAAAAAAATTAAAAAAGAGTGATTAGGTCATGAAGGCTGCCCTTAGGAATGGGATTAGTGCCCTTATGAAAGAGGCTCACGGAGGCCCCCGTCCTTTTGTCCTCTTCTGCTGTGTGAGGACACACAGAAGGTGCCATCTTTGAAGCAGAGATCAAGTCCTCACCAGACGCTGAATCTGCTGGCACCTTGGACTCCCAGCCTCCAGAACTGTGAGCAGTACATTTCTATTGTTACTAAATTACGCACACTATGGTATTTTGTTATAGCAGCCCTAAGGGACTAAGACAAGGGTTTGTAAAGCCTAGTGGGAGGAGAGAGACTGTGAGGATGACTCTAACATAGTCCGATGACATAGGTATGGGGTGTTGTGGGTTAGAGTTTCTGGGACTAAGTCTTGAAGAATGAGTTGGCGAAAATCTTGGAGCTTCCAAATCACTGTGCTGCGAATGGGTGCAAGGTGTACAAAACACGGATTTTCCTCAGCTTCTGGTGCAGCCTGGGGCTGGGTTACGGTTAATAAGCTCTGGATCTCCTCCACTCACCCCAAAGAGTTCTGTATATATTATAATTTTCTTTATGTGCCATGCCCTGAAAAAGTTGGGAATCACTGGGTTAGGGGAAGCAGAGTGAGGTGGACCAGCTAAAAGGATGTATGTGAAGAAGTGAAAAAGATCAGCCAATCTGAAGAGCTACAAGCAGCTCCCAGGGGCTCTAGTGAAGAATACACGTGCGTGTGGAACAGTGCCTGGTGCCAGAGAGGCCAAGTAGAAAGCCAGGACTTCCATGTCGGCTTGGTGGCAATGACACCCAATAGTGTCAGTGGACACTATGGGAAAAACTTGGACCTCCAACTGGCAGTAAGGGGACACCCTACTCCCTCCCAGCTGGGGTGGTGTCAGAGAGGCATAGTGGAGAGTCAGTTTTATCATCCACTGCTCAGTGGTAATGAGGCTGTCACACCCCCACACATCATGCCAGTGGAGTCATGCTGGTATCAGTGGCGGCTTTTTAAGACCTGGAACCTACCCAGCAGTAACAAGAAGGCCTTCCTTTCCCCTCCCCTTGTCAACAGAGGCCAAATGGGGAACCTGGACTGTTTCTCCTTTCACCTGGCAGGAACAAGGCAGCACCTCCCTTCCCTCACCAAAGCCCTAAGGAGGCCATCTAAATATGATCCAGAATCTCCTAACGTAATACATAAAATATCCATGTTCTGGTTGAAGATCACTCATCCTATTGAGACCAGGAAAATCTTGAATAAAACGACAGATAGCAATGCCAAGATGCGACAGAAGTTAGAATTTACCTAGTTAGTTATTCTAGATAATATTCTAGGTAGATAGTTACCACAGTGGAAATTTTAGGCTAAAGAGGTACGTAGGAGGAAAATCATGAAGGAACATGCGTGATAACCCAAGGAATCTGCAAGTTAGCCTGGAAGCTGTAGGAAGCTCTGAAGGATTTTGGTCATGGTGGAGCATGCACCATTTAATGTCTATGTCATATAGCTTTGGCAGCAGCAGAACTGTGGAACCTGTTGGTATGGTGAGTGCACGTGCTATGCCCTCTGTCTTATCTACCTTCCTGCTTCTGCACCCACCTAGGCTGTGCGTGCACAGAATAATGTATGTGCACAGACTTGCTCATGGACATCTTTCCAGCAACCCTCACTTCTCTCTCCTACATGCTCAAAGCTTTTTTTCTCAACTCTATACCCCTCTCCAACAATTCCTTAAAGCAAGATCCTTGAAAGAGTTGACTAGACTAATTCCTCTCCTCCCATTCTTCTTGAATCTGTTCCAAGCCTTCACTCTATGAAGTAAATCAAGACCACCGATGACTTTTCTGTTATTACTGTGTGTGTCCAATCTTCACTCTTCATTTCTCTTGACCTATCTATCTGCAGCAAAGGATCGCATCCCTTTCCCTGAAATCCTTTCTTCTGCTGTCTTCCAGGGCATTAAGTTCTCTTCTTCCTTCACGGAAGCTCCTTCTTGGTCTCCTTTTCTGGTTCCTCTTCATCTCACTGACTTATAAGTGATGTGACATTCCATGGGTCTGTTCTCTGATCTCCACTCAAACTACAGCTTTAAATGACATCTCTATTTTGATGGCTCTTAAATTGCTATCTCCAGCTGAGATCTCTCCCACCTCCAGATCTGTATCTCAAAACTCAACATAATCACCTTGTCCTCCTAAAATCTCCCCATCTCAGAAAGAGGCAATTCCAGTTTTCCAGCACCTCTGGACCCAAATCTTTGGATCATCTAACTTATTTTCCATATCTCACAACCAATCTGTGCACTAAATCTTACTGGCTTTACTTTTTCAAAATACACTTGAAGTCTGGCTACTTCTCAGTGCTTACACCCTACCACCCCGGACTGTGCTAGCATTCCTTCTTACGTTCATAGCAGTGGCCTTCAGTGGGTCTCTCCACCTTGCCCCATAGCCTATTCTCAGACATTGCCAGAGTGGTTCTGTTAAAATACACATTGGATAACACTAGTCCTGTGCTTGTCAATTCCTCCTCCCATCTGCCCAACAGCTCCCATGAAAGCTCAACATTGGCCCTTTATTCTCTGGCCTCCAACCAGCCCACTGATTTAATTTAATTCTTTGTCCCTTGCTCACTCCATTACTTCTGCTCTGGCATTCTTGCTGCTGGTCCTCAAGTGCCCAAGCACGCTCCCACCTCAGGACCTCTGCACTTGCTAGTCTCTTGATGGAGCTTAGTTCTTTACTTTTTATGATCCCTGCTAAAATGTTTACCTTACCTACTCAAACTAAAGTCTAGCCCCTCTTCCTGTTACCACGGTCTAATTTTCTCCATGGCTCCATCAGCACCTGACATTCTCGTGGTGTGTGGCCTGTCACTCCCATGGGGATCTAAGCTGCTCCAGGGTAAGACCCCCCTCTGTTTTTTTTTTTTTTTCTCCACTCCCTCTCTAGTATGTAAGACAGTACCCAGCAGTTCAGTTCTCAATAATGTGCTTAATGAATTAAATAATGTAGGCAGTAAAAGAAGCCAAAATTAAGGTTGTAGGAATGGGATCAAGGAGATGGGGACAGATAGAAGGTAAGTCAGAAGGTTTGAATCCATGGGATTTTACTGGTAGATTTGTGATTTGTATTAGTGATTCAGCAGGTAAAAAGGATGCAAGCAAAAAGAAAGTTCAAATTCTTTTCCGTTTACCGTAGGCTGGCTTATGTTCTAAAGTTCTTATTTGTTTAAAATTAACTCCGAACCAAAGGGTGCCTGAAGCTGCTCCCCAGCTGTCTGCAGCCCTTCTGAGCTCGCCCTCATGATAGACACATACCCTTCCCTCTCGCATCCCCCCTCGCTGCAGACAGCCACTGTGCTAACACACGGGCTTGTATTCCATGCGTTTCTGAGATGGGGAAATGTGTACTGGACACATCTAAAAGGTACAAAAGAATTATGTTTTAGGATGCATACGAGGATAAGAAAAAGCTAAGCTATTTGAAGTCATTCTATGGTTAACACAATGCTCGAAACATGGCATGCTGTAAAAAGTGAATGCCTCAAAAAAATGTGTCTTTGAGGCAAGAAAGCGACAATTTAACAATGTGCAAGACAGTTCTTGAAATTCCAAGTCCAGGGAACATATTGTGCGAGCTTCTAACAGAAGAAATAAAACACATCCTCCCAGGGCGTATTGAATTAAAATCACAATGCACTAGTAAATGATGAAAAGAGAATGAACAGAATAATACTGTCCACAGGGATTATGACCTTTGTGTTCCATAACAAATTACACTGAGGCATGAAAATCACGTTTCTATTCTGACCGTGCCACTCTGCTTCCTGCAGAAGCCTTTATAATTAACCTTTTATGTGACAGAATACTTTTTGCATAATGCTTTCATATTTATTGGTCCATCACTGAGATGGATAAATCATTTTCAAATGTGGAATATGTGTGGAATCTTGACTTCTTGCAGTGAGTTGCAGCTGTACACGGTTTTCAAGTGTACACAATTTAGAGCTGTGCTGAAATAACAAGACTTTGTTTTTCTAGGTTTAAAGTAGAAGAGATTTCAATGGCAGCCTTTATTAACTACTATACAAATCACTCTCTTTTTGTTATTGGGAGACAACAAAATAAGATAGATTTTCTTTCCTTTTTTCAAAAAAGTAGGTTCTCCAAATTAAAAGCATACCATATAATAAAAACAAGTCACAGAACACAAAATTATGCAAACAAAAAATTAATTAAGATGTTTTTCAAGTTCCCAAGTGGATTCATTTACTGACTAGGCACGTTGGTGAGTTGACTATTCTTAAGCAGTCCATAAATAGAAGGAAAGTTCCTGAAAGAGAGGAAAATGAAATATATTTGTATACATCAAGAAATTAATAATAACCATATGCTCTTTTGGGAATGGCAGCGTTTAGAGGACACAGGCAAGTAGACACTTAATAGAAATAAGGATGCTTATGGAAAACAATGCAAAACAGAATCATTCAAATTAAGGACATAAAATATTTGTGTTAAGTAAAGACAGATGGATGATTAACTGGTTTAATGATGATTACACTACTATCCATTATGGTATTTATGGAGCGATTTCAGAATGGCAACGCCTTGTTTTACATAAAACCTCAAATATTAACCTATAAGTTCCTAGGGGTCCACCCTGGCAGAGTCCTTGCATTCTTGTCACCTGATAAGAGACTGAACTTTCAGATATATTTTAAATTTTATTACCTAACCCCAAAGAACCGATTTTGATGTGCTATACGAAACAAAACTGTTATTTAAAAAACTGGCTGGTGATCAGAAAAACAAACAAACAAACAAAAAACCCAATTGCAGTGGAGAAATGGCCACTGTGGTGATGTTGACTTCTCATGGCTCTGGTCACACGTCCCAGGCCCTAGGTAACTGTTCAATACCACAAAGTGTGCTGACAACAACTCACGACACCGCTGATGGCTCCATAGGACCCAGCCCCTTCCTATGTCTCCAGAGGCATCTATTTCTCTCCCAGCACGTTATATTCCAGCAGCTGCTTGTATGTTCCCAAAACAAATGATGCCATTTCATATCTTGGTTGACACCCTCCTCTCCCACCTGTATTCGCTTATTATGTCTTAACATTTTCTCCTCCCTTCCTGGCTTGCCAGATTTCGACTTTCAAAACTCCAGATTTTATTTCCTCCTTTGTCCTCAGAGCAAGTTCATCTCTTTCTCCTCTGCACCATCTCTGCCCTTCTCTAGCCTTTTATTACTGCAGAGCACCAGGGACACAGTGGGCATCTCAGTGTCACCTGCATAAAGCATCAGCACTGGTAGGATCAATCAATTGCAAACTGTGATTGAAAGGCAAATCTTTCAAAGTTACACATTGAATACAGTAAATCTACTGATGAGGGCACTGCTTTAATCAACCAATAAATATTTCTTGCATGGCTTGTGCTGAAGGCTTTAAGGTTTATGAAATTTGACAGACACACCTGTGACCCTCAAGGAGGATACTAGGGATGAAGGACATTTACACAGCTCCAAACTGTCAACTGGTAGGTCAGAATGAGACCTCTGCCAATCGAGTCCTCTCAGCCAGGGTTCTCATGGGGACAGAAGAGAAGGCTCTTCTGGCTGAGAGAGAAAAGATCTTGAAGAAATGGCAGGATCTGGATAATCAGAGAAGAGGAGAGGGTGGGCAGTGAGCCCATGGAGGGCAGTGCTAGAGGAGATCCTGTCTGTTTCCTTAGAGAGCCTGTAGGCCTCTCCTGCTACCCTGGTGTGGCTACCACAGTCCCACAAAGCCTGCCCCACCACGGGCCAGCCCTTAACATACACTTGCTGATGTAAATAAGCCCCAGGAATGTGAGGAGACCAGCAGGAGTCTGAGGAAGGGTCACAGGACTTTCAGCTCTCCCCGTAAGACGCAGACCAGTGTCCAGGAGGTGTCCTTACTAGACCCAGCACACCCTGCATCTCCTTGCTAAATCGCACAGGTAGCCAGCCTGCCACATGCCAGACGTCATGCTGGGTATAGAAGACCATTTTAAACCATCTTTTGGGCAGATGAGTTTCTGGAGTGGCCACAGGAGCTAATCTTGTAGATCATAATGAAAACATACAGCATTTAGATAGGTTCTTTTACAAAAGCATATTAAGATGCACCATGACCTCTATGGGAAACATCTATAAAATCCCAGTAAGTCTACTTTAAAAATTCATTCCACAGATGTTTATAGACATGGCTTCTTGCATTGCCTTTAATGGGAGCAAAATATTAGAAACTAACTACATCTCTGTCAGTAGCTTTTGGATTATGGCTCTTTCATATAAATATTATTCAGCCAATAAAAAGAAAAAGGTAACTTTCCAGTATAAAATAACAGAAAATGAGCTGTAAGACATACTTCAAAGTAAAACGAGGGGAGAAAATGGTATAATGTTTTCTATGTAAAAAATAGTGATAATTTAAAAAAAAAGCTTTACTTATGCACGGACTATCTCGGGAAAGATACAGGAAAATCACTACAAACAGTTGCCTATGGGTGTGTGGGGGTAAAGGTGGGAATTAAGACCACTGTGTGTGTATATTTTGTACCAAGCACATGTATTACCGACTAAATAAAGGACATATTTTGGTTTTCCAACTTCACATTTATCATTAAAAAAATCTAATGATTAGAGACACATCATACTTCCACTAAGAAAACAAATGAATACAAATGCTCCTCATCTTAGGATGGGGTTATGTCCTGTAAACCCGTTGTAAGTCAAAAACATTAAGTTGGAAATGTACACAATACACCTAACCTACCAAACATCATAGCTTAGCTTAGCCTACCTTAAACATACTCAAAACACTTACATTAGCATACGGTTGGGCTGAATCATCGAACACAAGGCCTATTTGATAATAAAGTTTGATATCTCAAGTAATTTCTGAATGCTGTACTCAAAGTGAAAAACAAAATGGCTCGCTGCCAGTGCCTGGCATTGCAAGAGTATCACACTGCTATGGCTAGCTGTAGAAAAGATACATATTCAACATCTGAGGTACAGTTTCTACTGCACATGTATTAGGGACTGTCTGTACCGAAAAGTGCTCAGTGTTAGTGTTTCAAGAATTATAGGTTCATTTGTTTACTCATTCATTCCCCACTGAACACCTTGTCAGTTCCCACTATGTCTATGTGCCAGGCAGTGTGCTAGTATTTGGAAGTACAAGTCCAATAAGACATGGTTCTTCTATCTTTAAGGAACTTGCAGTCAGGGACAAAAACCCACCAACAAGCAGAACAGAAATCTAGCCTCAGGATAACACCACCATCCCTGCACACTTCACAATGGTCCCTGTTTGTTTATTCTATCTCCTTGTTTTGACTGTCTGTTAGGTACTAGGAACTGTGTTAGGTAGCAGACACATAAATCCTGCCAGCGGTGGTTCAGATGAGATAAACACACAGGACAGAACTTAATAACCTGGTAAGTTCTCCTCAAATGTAAGGATGACTAACTTAATCTAATAAGGCCAAACAAGACCTAGTACATCGTCCTGTACTATCAGCCACCGAGCTTCCACATCCACTTTACTCACTCAGCCATCCGATGGCTTGTTCTTACTAGGCGTGAGACAGGGTCACTGCACTAAAGATGTTGACAATCTGGTGGGAGGAAAGGAGGGTCAACAGCCAATCTCAGGATACTGTACTGCAGAATTCATAGAGTAAGACGAGGGTCCACAGAAGAGCTGTGAACATGGCGGGCTACGGAGGGCCTCCAGGGTGAGAGGATGCTTCAAGTTCCACTGAGAAGTCTGGATAGACCAGCAACAACTAGCTAGACCAAGAGCTGGGCGAGAGTTGTGTTCATTCATTTGTGTTCATTTATTTGAGTGGGGTAAGGAACTGTGACTTCAGGCAGAGAATGGCACTGATAGAAAAGCTCTAGAAGGTTTTCAATCTATCAGGGCTGGACCACAGTGGGGTGGGGTCAGAGCATGCTGTGCTTTAGGCGGCTGGGGAGGCCAGCAGCAGAATCACGCAGGGCTTGATGTTCAGAGCCAAGGAGGCTGAGTTTTATCCTGAAAGTCACTGAAGGACTCATCACATTAAGATCTGAAAAATGATTTCAGCAATGGCTGCTAATCACTGAAATATACAACAGAGATTCTTGAAACAGGAATGTCAGTCAGAATCAACTTCAACTGGACAGGATTTTCCATCGATAAGGGAGGGTGAAATTCAGACTGAAAAATGATCTGCAGTCTTTCCCAATCAGAAATAGAATCAGGCATAAAATAGATTGTTTTTTAAAAATAAGTATGGATTTTTTCCTTTCTATCCCTATAAAACACTGAATATCAATATAAATAGTAGATAATGTTTGGCAGAAAACAATAAACTTTATTCCTTAAATTTATCACATATTCTATAAAATGTCTCATATTTTCATTTAACTTTTGACTCTACAGTTTTATTTTTTCTTCAAATCATTAGTTTTAAATTCTGGAACCTGTCTCTGTATACAGTGACCAGAGTCTTTAATTTTGAGTTAAACAAGGCAGCTAGACTATCTAAAATTGTAGTGCTGTTCACACATGATTGTGTGGGTTTTTTGGGTCTGGGCTGACCGTTCCTAACCCTGCCTGTTAGGAATCATCTTGATCACACTGACAATGCCACTCACTTACTAAACTCTTACACTGTCAAATAACTATGTGAAGAGATGGTCACAAGAGGATGAAAAAGTGAGAGCACCTATTTTTTAAGGCACTGATTGGCTTTAAAATCACTAACTAGTGGAAACAGAAGTTTGTAGAGTTCTTTTTGGAACACAGACTAAATGAGGCACTATCTGCCCAAGGGAATGGAGTAGGTCAAGCTTAAAGGCAAAGAGGATACTTACACTTGAAAATGGTGCACTGAATTTGCGCTTCTTAGCAGAACCTACAAGACCCTTCATTGTATGTCCCTTTCCTACCCAGCCAGCATCATCTCTTACTTTCTCTAATAATTATCTAATATACCTGAAGTTTCCTCAATGATCATGTTTTCTTATAATGGCAAATATTTACATATAGCAACCAATGAGTGAACACCTTTATTTGTGCCAGGCATGCTTCTAATCTTCACAGCAACACTAAGGTAGGTATCACGCCTGTCTAGGGAATCTGCAGTTTAGACTCCTGTTTAGAAAGGTTAAGTCATTGACTCAAGGTCACAAAGCGGGTGAAGGGCAGAGCAGAAGTATGGATGCTCTGAGAGGACCTGCCCTGTGTGGTTATCTTCTACTGGTCTTAATATCTCCATGGGCCCCTTCTGCGACCTCTGACCGACCTGCCTGGGTTACACATCTCCCTTCCACGCGCCTAGAAAGCACGTGTATCTCTGTCAGAGCTCTACAGACGTCGTCTCTGTCCATTTCCCCAGTAGCGTGTGGCACCTGCAAGGACAACAATGATGTCCTTAATCACTGTCTTCCTGCCATCTGCAACACAGCAGGTGTTCAGGAAATATATCCAAGTAAATACTGATACTGATTTGACTTGGAATACCTGAGACAAGAAGATTCAAAACCTAAACAAGTGAAAGACTCCATGAAGGAATCTGGGGAAGGGGTTGGGAAGAGAGAGAGAAGGGGGCAGTTACCATTCACGATGCTCAGCGTTGTGTGAGATACTCTCTGGGAAACAAGGTAACAAAAATTAAAGGCTCCTTCTCTTAAAGAGCCTTGAATCTAATGGAGGAGCCACTGTAATATAAAGAATGACACTGTAACAACATGGTTAAGATCAAAGACTCTGGATTAAAGTCAATCGGTTCAAATCGGGGCTCTACCAGTTATAAGGTACACGAGCAACATAAGCGTGAAATTCACCCCCTGAAGCTTAAATTTCTTCCTTTTTTAAAATGTAGATGACACCTTCTTATGGCTGTGAGGATTCAATAAAATAATTTACAGAAAGTGATAAGCACATGCTTGGCTGTTATGGCAACTTACAACCAATGTAAGTCATATGGTACCAATACTAAAATAAGGAAATATAAACCAAATATGCTCTTTAGAGAGGGCGGAGGGATCACCGCCTGATTTAACTGGTGAGGACACCATGGAAGAGAGGGCATGGGGCTAAGTTCTGAAGGATGGGTATGGTTTCTTCATGCAAAGATACAGGCGACAGCAAGTTGTGTGTTATGGGCTGTCACCTCCATTTGGTTTTGCAGTATTTGAATACAGGGTTTCATGTCTTATCAGTCTTTGTATGACCAGTGCACCTGTTGTGTCCAGTATGGAGCTCATGTTCCATGGATGCTGTCATATGAGAAAATAAATGAATTCCACGGGGGCGAAAACAAAGGTTAGAAGGAAGCAATTTGGGAACAATGAAATGTGCTCTTAGAGACATGAGAAGACAGGCTTATCTATAGCAGGGTCTTCCTATGGAAACAGAAAAAAATCAGGCCTGGTGGAGCATCAGCCAGATAAGAGAAGATCTCGAAGGCCGAGTAGGAAAGTTCCTGTCTAAAGATAGTGATCTGGACCTTTCTGGATCACAATCCCTTTTTACAGCCTGATAAAGTTATGGATGCTTTGAAAAAATGACAAGAAATATAAAATTGTACAGTATTTCCTATTAATTAACTCTGAAGAGCACCTGAGGATTGACCATCTACCTCTCCATAATTCTGGATTTATTATTCTGTATGCCAACTCCTTAAAAAATTATTTGATAAAGAAAAAAGTTGTGAAAAACTTCAGTAACATCACACACTACAGAGATGTGGTGGACATCACATTCTCATTCCGTACAAGAGAAAAACAAACAACAAAAATCCAAACAGACAAACATAAAGAAAATACAATAAACTTAGTTTGGTCTACAAAAATGATGAGAATTATTTTCTTTCTAAAAGTAATTTAATTATTTCAGGCTAATTTTGGCTATTAGGGAAAACCAAGGTCATATATTTTTCATATATATTAAATATGTAAATACAACTTTGACAATTAAACTTTACATGATTGTATCACTTTCAGCTTCCAAAACACTCTGACTATATTATCTTAATTCTAACAAGTGCATGGGATAAGCATCATTTTCACTGAACTGATAGAGAAAGCGAGACTTGCCCAAAGTCACAGTTATTGGCAGAGCTCAAATACAAACACTGAAAAAGTAAGACTCTGGAATATCAGGGCCTAAGTAGTATTTTTTGATGCTTTAGAAAAAAAACCAAGAAGATGTAAAAAAGAGACAAAATTCAGAAGCACAGAAAACCATGCTTCCACAAGACTAACAGAAATACTGTCAAAAATTTCCAGCATATCTGTGCAATTTTTTTTGCCTATGCATGCACATAGAACATGAAAATTGAGTTATTATATATGAAGTTTGGCAAACTGCTCTTTTTACTGAATAATCTGGAAAATTTTTTTCATGCTATTGACTAGACTGCTAGATATTTTCTGAAGAAAGTAATCTGAATATTTAAATATCAGGATGAACCTGAGCCTCCAATCTCTGCCGCTTATAATGAAGCTTCCTGGGCCTGACTTGTTTACATTCAGGAAGCTTCTTTTCTGACTTTTGGAGTTAATCTGACATAATCACTGGTGTTGTACTAGGAAATCAGCAGGGGAAATTTTCCATGTGACTTCAGGTAAGCGTGAAATTGTCTTCATCTTCCGCACAGCTCAGGATAATTGGAACAAAAAGGCAAACTTACCTTTGTTTGCCTCAGGTGTTCAACCAGTTCCTGTGACATTCCAAGATGGCTGACATTGCCTAACAAAAGAAAAGACCTTTTTACTCAAAATAAAGAGAAAAAAATCCCCCAAGAAATAAAAATTAAACATTTTACGTAATCTACAATTAAAAAAGCTTAATGATTAAAGAATAACTTTATTAAATATTTGTCAGTTTTAAGAAGTGCCCTCAATTACTAACCAAATAATGTATTACAAATAACTAGTTATGAGGTTTTACAGTTGTTTAATAGGGAGTAATTGGCCCCAATTAAACTGACTAAACTAAGGCTTTTTAGATTACTAAAACAAATTAAACTTTTTAAAATGAGAATTTAGGTGATCTTAAAACTTTTCTAAAATGGATAATGAAACTTGCTAGGTTGTAATCTCCCTGGTTTTATTAGTTATATTAAGATAAATTAAGTGAGATTAAAAATCTTATTTGATTTATTTACCTTTGAAAATGAAGACCGTTTAAGGGTTACACATCCTCAGCCTTGGCGAGTGCGACCTCAATTAGTCAAGCCAGAAAGTCTTTAAAAGCTTTGTGCTTAGTGCTTCCAGCATGGAGCGAGGTGTTCATTAAGGTACCAAAATTCTCATAAAAAATCCAAAGTTGCACTAGTGAAAAAACGCTCAACAAGATGAAAACTGATCACATCTTTTTCAGAAAATCCAGTAGTTATTTTAAAACCAGTTTTTAAACAAGATTTGGTTTTGCGTAGTTTAATGTGCCACTCAAGCAGCTCGATACCATTTGGACTCTTTAAACAGCATTTAAGTCTATGGTGAGTATATAATGGTACATTTAATTTTATACCATTTTTAAAATAAGTTGTACAATGTTTAGTGTGACCCTTTTATGACAAGCATTGTTAAATGAATTCTTTCCCTGTTTACAACTATTTATGAAGGCCTTTTTAAATAAAAAAAACCCATGAAATTGTTAGCTCACACACACAAAATTTCTTTCAAAAGTTTATTTAGTATCAAGCAAGAGGAGACTTTGCTTAACACTACAGAACATTTCAAGACTTGAGTTACAAAAGAATACCACATTATTTGCACTTGTAATTGGCTTCCCTTTTTACGCATGTTGGCAAGAGAAAAAAAAAACTAGCATATGGCTGAAAGATCAAATAACTAAATTCTATGGAAACCTTTAAAATGAAAGGTGAGGCTTATGTTAAAAGAATAGATTAACATATTTAGTAAACCTATTTTTTGTTTAACACTAGTTAATCAAAGTTATTTTTTTTCCTTTTGATGACCTATTTTTTCATATACAGACTGGAAATAACAAAATTTTACATGTCTTTTTTTTTTTTTTTTCTGCCCAGGTTGATGTTTCAACAAAGTAGTTTTAAGTTCCATCCATTCAGATTTTAAGCATTTTGATTTATTTAAAAAGGGATTGTTCATAGAAAAAAATTACTTTGAACAGTATACAGGACTGGTGGAGATTGGCTATTTCACAACATCAGACAGTACAATCAGTATCTGCCATATGGCTGGTCTCTGTAGACGCCCTTTGCTGTCCTCGCTGAAGGTGCCTTGTGTCTTGAGTTAGTCCACTCCTCTTGTCCTACAATCAGTAAGATGAATCACAATTAGATCGCTGCCACGAATCCCACAGGCTTCATTTTTCAGACTCTAACTTAGCCCTGAACCAAAGGTACATGTCATATTGAAAATATATACCCCTGGTGTACTGAAAAGAAAAACAAACAAGGAATTTACTTAAATAAATTACAAGCACAAGGAAAAATAATCATCTCACTCGCAAAATGTGTCAGCATGAGAAGAAAACCGGTTCTTGTATCTGAAATGGCAACCAACTTTGCAAGGACTTTCCTTTTGGTTTCTCATGTAACAGCAGTTTACAAGTTCAAGTAGCAAAGAGAATTGCCTTTTGCTAAACATCAGGACATTTATGAGTGAAAAAGAGAACAGGGAAAAGGATCACTAAGATGTCTTCCAACAGTAAAAACAAAAAACATAGATGGACATCTGTGAAGACAAAGGAGAAGAAAACTGGAGAGCAAAATGGGAAGGGGCAGACTGAGAAAGGGAAACACGATCTCACTTTTCACAGGCGCTTTCACGGAAAGACTGAAGGAAAGTTGCACTGGGTTGAACTTCACTTCTCAATAACACTTCACGAATATGAAATAAATTTAACGACATAATGTCAGATTTCATTCATCATAATGCTAAATCCATACTGGACAATGGTATTAATAACCAAGGGTATTCTATCACCTTTATCTCCTGAAATTAAACACCTGTTCAGCCTGAAGATAACTTTTAATGAGTTATCTATAAGTCTTTGACATCAAACAGTTAACATCCCTGCTGCAACATACAGCAATTTAAAAGCCATGTGTCCACAGAGACCAATTTAAAAAGCTGTGAAGGAAAAATGCTTAAAATGACCTCTTCTTTTGATACAAAACATGCAATCAACGTCATTCCCTCAAGCTAACTTGCATCAATTTAAGTAGCCTGCATTCAGCAAACCAACATATTTCTCTTCAGTGTTTGTTACGGATAATCAAAAAAAAAAAAAAAAAAAAAAAAAAAAAAAATCCAAGGTGCAATCATCACAGCTTCGGGCAGGTGATACAACAAAATGCACTTCAAAAGGTTTAACACCGGAAAATAGTTTTTCCGTTCTGTTAAGAGAAATGTCCTAACATCCCTTAACCACAATCCTGATACACTTGCACCAGGTACCAGGGATTCATCAGAGCTTTGCAACTGATTGAAGCTTCACGTTCTCTGATCTCCTTGCCCTGAGGCAAAGGCTCTTATTACTCCTGTTATGTTGCTGCCGCCAATTCTTTTAATTAAACCTGTCATCCTTCTGCATAGTGAGACTTTGGACACAAAGTCTCCAGCATCTCTACCAGCTCCACTGAATTGAGAGGGTTTAGCTGCCGTCCTGTAAAGCTTACAGACCCTGTATCTCCTCCTTGGTTCAGTGCTTTTGTAACCTTTATGAAATGACTCCCAGTGTAATTTTTTTCAGAGGGTTTGAGATTGGAAATGAATTAAAATATGAAGATGAAGGTGGGGGAATCACTTTAGAGCTGTAGTCTCAATTGCTTCATTTCCCTTCACTGTCAAGAAACAAAGACACTTCAAAAAGACCCAGCTATCAAGTGTCTGCAGTTTGAAAAACTACTCTGTGAGAAAATCAGCACACGACAATCAACCCAAACCATAAAATTGAAGTTCAGAATCTGGATTCATGCAGTCTTCGGCAAGTCTTTAGTGCTCTTTAAATATTTAAATAATAAAGGAGCCTCTAAAAATAGCTAGATATGTACAAACGAATTGAAAGGAAGCTGCTGTTTGAGTCCAAATGTCCTTATAAATTTCTCTTCCCATTAAGATCTTTAAGGTCTTTCTATGGCCATCTCTCCTCCCTCTCTTCACATGCTCTGGCCAGTCACTCACCGTAGGAATCGTAAGTCTCCTCGCTGAGTCCATGTCCATAATCATAGTAATCAGCACCACTGCAGTGAACAAAACAAAACAAAGGACAAAATCATCTGGCTGCGAGTTTCAACAGTATTCAATAAAGTTCTGTAAAACTTAAAGACAACTAATGAAGGGCAGGACTGAAAATTCAAAGAAAGTCCCACCGAGATCACAGAGTTCCAAAGCGGAAGTGTTAACTTTAGGATTATCAAAGGCCCCTTGTCTAGTTCCCTAATTTTAATACATAATAAATATGTTTTGACATTTTAACCACAACAATTGGCCACCCAACACACGGTAAGTACCTAAAAGTGCACGAGGGAATACAAAGACAGGACCTGACCTGGGAAGACTGGGAGTCTGCAGAGAGGGAAGATGTGTTTGGACAATTCTAGCCCAGTATGCCAAGAGCTAGGGCTGGGCCTGTGCAAGGCACTGTGGGAGTGGGGGAGGAGGTAAACACTTCCTTTCCAATAGATGGGATGTTTACAGAAGGCAAAGACTTTATTTATTCTTACACCCTCGTCTACCAGAGAAGTTGGTGCTGCATGAATTGTGGGTGCTACACCTTATAATACATTAAAAACAAATGCCCAGATGAAATGTTTTCTTTCATCGGCACTGCTGCATCACCATCCAGAAACTGGCAGGAAAAGGAAAGGTGACTCAGTAGCCATGGCCACACGGGACAGGAGAGCAGAGAAATGGATCTCTGCAATCTTGTCACAAGTCTGGTTACACGAGGCCAAGGATCTTTCCAAAGTACAGGCAAATCCATGTTCCAATGTACAACATCCTTGAGAGAGCACGAGGAAAGGGCCATCACTGACAGCAAGAGGGAAGAGTTATCACTGCCATTTTGCAGATGATGCAAAACAGCCTACAGATATACAATATATTTGAACTAGGAATAACTTTTTACAGGAACAGACTTGTGAAAAGTCTAGATTACTAAGCCATAACCATTCTGTGTATCTGAGAAAGGTTTCCACGGACCCTCTCAGGCTTTCCTCTTTCCCACTTGACTTCATTTTGTAGGGAAACAACCATCCTAAATTTGTTATCTTAGACTGTCATGGAAAGAAACATCCCCATTCTCCCCATTTCATACAATAAGGAGGTTTCTAATCAAAATGGAAAAGGCTCCAGCTCAGATGTTTAACGGCTCAGGAAGTCACAGTCTGAGAAGCACAGATGCATGCTGCGAATGCCGACTGAACACCAGTCGCTGAGATCCCACATCACCCCCAGCCTCAGAGAGTACAACTGCCATACCCATTTGACAGATAAGGACACCGCAGACCGGAAGAGCTAAGAAGTCAGCCTAAATTGCCTGGAGAATGGTATAGCTGAATCTCTTTGACTACACAGGCCAGACTTGTGGTCACACCCACACAGAGTTTTTCCCAACGTCGTCTTAGGAAAGTGACACCAGAGACTAATCATCACATTCAATTACTACAGCACAGCATGGCCATTCCTATGAGAAAAGTGTAAGCAATGGAGCTATGTTCCTTTTTATCTCAAAATGTGGGCATGAGTTTTTACATTTGCTACTCCTTCTGCCCTTAGAAGGCCCTTCTCTCCTCTCCTCCAGGCTACTTTCAACTCAAGTCCTTAACCTAAATGCCACTTCCAAAGAGAACCCTGCTAGTCTCCCTGAGTGAGGTTGGTTTCCCATGACAGCATGTCCTGGTTCTCATCCTTCTGGCCTGGAGGAGACCCTCACATTACATATGTTAAGTGGGTATACGGAGAAGGGGCACCTCCATCACTCCAGTGTGTCATGAATGGCTTCTTGGAGCATGCAGTGCTTGCACAGTGTTCTGAAGGAACAGGAGGGTGAAAGTGAAGACAGGTGGAGAAGGAATGGACAGAAGCAATGGCAGCAAAGGTCTTCCAGGCAGAAGAAACAGTATATGCAAAGCAGAGGCAGGAAACAGGTTGAAAAATGTAGGTGTCTACAAGCAGTTCAAACAAATAGGGCGATTCCTCAAGGATCTAGAACTAGAAGTACCATATGACCCAGCCATCCCATTACTGGGTATATACCCAAAGGATTACAAATCATGCTGCTATAAAGACACATGCACACGTATGTTTATTGCAGCACTATTCACAATAGCAAAGACTTGGAATCAACCCAAATGTCCATCTGTGACAGACTGGATTAAGAAAATGTGGCACATATACACCATGGAATACTATGCAGCCATAAAAAAGGATGAGTTTGAGTCCTTTGTAGGGACATGGATGCACCTGGAAACCATCATTCTCAGCAAACTATCGCAAGAACAGAAAACCAAACACCGCATGTTCTCACTCATAGGTGGGAACTGAACAATGAGATCACTTGGACTCGGGAAGGGGAACGTCACACACTGGGGCCTATCACGGGGAGGGGGAGGGGGTAGGGATTGCATTGGGAGTTATACCTGATGTAAATGACGAGTTGATGGGTGCTGACGAGTTGACGGGTGCAGCACACCCACATGGCACAAGTATACATATGTAACAAACCTGCACGTTATGCACATGTACCCTAGAACTTAAAGTATAATTAAAAAAACAAAAAAACAAATATAGTAAGTATTGATGAAAAATGCCTGCACCGGGCCAGGCGCAGTGGCTCATGCCTGTAATCCCAGCACTTTGGCAGGCTGAAGTCAGAAGATCGAGACCATCCTGGCCAACATGGTGAAACCCCATCTCTACTAATTTTATATATATATAAATTAGCTGGGCGTGGTGGCGCCTGTAGTCCCAGCTACTCAGGATGCTGAGGCAGGGGAATTGCTTGAACCCAGGAGGAGGCGGAGGTTGCAGTGAGCTGAGATCATGCCACTGCACTCCAGCCTGGCGACAGAACGAAACTGCATCACAGAAAAAAAAAAAAAGTAAATAAAAGATAAATGCCTGGACCGGAATATTCCTTAGGATAAAATACTTGTTCTACACATAGAACATAGGCCCCACCTTGTTATCCTGGCTTAATCATACTCTTACAAGTTAATTAAATGCAGTGTAACATGGTGGTTGATTTGCGCTCTCTGTATAAAATCAGCTCTCTGAAATGTGCTGTGTTAAGCTCCGCTGGCTTAACACATTACAGAATAGTCCCTACTACAGCTGACCTAATATACCAACCAGCAATGTGCAATTTTTCCACAGAGGTACATGTAGCTATAGAGTTCCAAAAAGTGGTCTTCACATTGAGGGCTGGCATTCCTAAAACAATTTAGAAGGAAAAGGAGTGTGAGAGGAATGCAGCTATTGTGAGCCACACCACTGCCCTACTGACAACTTCTCACGCACACGAGCTCACCTAATCTAAAAAACTCTATGCTTTTCTAGACGAGGCAGCTGAGGCCCAAGCGGAGCCATCTGCCCAGGGTCACATAACTTGTAAGTGGCAGCACCTACACTCAAAGCTCCGAACACTACCACTGCCGTGTGCTGAACACAAATGCTACAGGCGGCTTCTGCTCACCGCGGGCGGCCACCTTATCGGACTGCTTCTCACTCTGACTTGGCCTTTGCTCTTCCAGAACTTCTCGTTTGCCCTCCCTCCGGCTTTAATGATCCTTCCTCGTGCTCAGAAACAGAAGCCGGGCCCACATGAAACGTGCTGCCACAGGATCATAGTGATCTGGGGCTGCCTTAGTCTCTCGCTGGTTTCCTTTCTGTAGTCCTAATTTTCCCTCACAGAATAATATACAGTTATGGTGAGAAGAGGAGGACTAACTGAAAAGAGAACAGATCAATTTTTATATTCAAAAGATAATAAACCAACAGAAACTAACAACAAAAGAAAAAAACACTGCTTTCCTGCTTATGATAGCTTTAAATATGAGAATGATATTAAAGTATTAACAGAATATTTCTCTTGTCTTGAGAACTGAAATTGAGACTCAATTAAAGCTGTTGACAAAAATGTCTGTCAGCTGTCAGTCCAGGCCTGGGCCTCCACCTGCGGTGCCACCCTGGGAGGACGGCTTCCATGTGGGGGTCTTCCTGTGCATCTGCCAAGTCAGGGGCTGGTCTAGACACTGCTTAGGTCTCCTGGCAGCTAGCTCTGACATCCTCCATGGCTCTTTCACAGCATCTCGCCCCACCGTAGTCAACATAATTTCTCATTTTGTTGAAAATAAATTGGCAAATGCTTCTTGGAAACTCAGCACTAAATTAAATGAAGGGTCAGAAGTTAGATCATAATGGCTCCTTAGACAAATACAACCTTGATGTTTTTGAGAATTTTCTCTCTGTTGCACAGATAAATGAGTAACCTCACCATAACACGGAAAGGGATTTCCTTGACTGAGACAGTTCCCGATTGTTTAACTTGGAACTGTAAATGACAGGTCCTGCGACTAATAAAGAGAAGGGTTAACAACTCCTTTCTGACCAAACTAAACCTCCTTTATTAAATGAAGTGAGCAGTAATGAACATAAGCATAGACTGGAAATTTACTGGGAGGTGCTATAACATAGTTCAGCATAATAAAAATGAAGGTAGAGAATGTTTTTCAGTGCACGGAAGGTAAAAGGTAGCATGATTAGGTCCAGCAATGGTTTGGTGATAAGACAATCTTAGTTTTGACAAGCGAAAACTTTAAAACTGACATTTGCTATCATTTCACCCAGTTTCTGATTATTTATTGCAAGACTGTCATCAAGCCAAGGAGCTGGGAGCAGCTGGGTCCCATTCTCACACCTGTCAGTTCCGTCTGAATTGCTTTCGCAGCATTTCATTTCGTCTACCTCAGATGTCTATTAACCAAAGATGTGTCCTATTTCCCAAGGATAAACTAAAAACCCAACATATGGCAAAGGAGAAAAACACTAAAAATTTCTTCATTTATGGATACAACTTTTAATATTGATAACAGGCAAGAAAACACATTAGGCCAAACATGAGAATGGGCAAGAAACACATTAAGCCATCACTAGCAAAAATCCCTTATATAGTCTCGATCTCTTCTTTGAAAGTGTCTTGCTCAATGAAAACTTGATTTATCTCTAATGACAATTCTTCCCCAGCAACCCTCTCCACTGTTTTCTTTAACTCCCACAGCGGAGATGTCACTGGGTGATGTGGTTTGGTGTTTGTCCCCTGCAGATCTCATGCAGAAATGGAATCCCCCGCGTTGGAGGGTGTTGGAGGTGGGGCTTGGTGGGAGGTGACTGGATCATGGGGGCAGACCCCTCAAGAATGGTTTAGCACCATCCCCTTGGTGATAAGTGAGTTCTTGCGCAGTTCACAAGATGTGGTTGTTGAAAAGCCTGTGGCGCCACCCGTTCTTTCTCTGCTCCCACTCTCACTTGGCCTTCTGCCATGAGTAACAGCTCCCTGAGGCCCTGTACAGCCTGCAGAACTTGTAAGCCAATTAAACCTCTTTTCATTACAAATTACCCAGCCTCAGGTACTTCTTCACAGCAACTGCAAAAATGGCTGAATACAATGGGCCTAGAGGAAAGGAGAGTATGTTTCTTTTTTTGGCTAACCCCTCCCTCCCCTAAGGTACAGACAACTCCGCCATTTCCAGACTATCATGCTTCACTCTTCTGAACAAACACCCAGCTTTCAATCTCTAAACAGCATCACTGTCCTGAGTCCTGGTGATGTCAGCATATGGGAAGATGATCCTTCAAACACGAAGGCCTCTCAACTTTCTGGCTCCTCTTGTCCACTGACCCAGCCTCCTTTAGCCATCCCCTCCGCGTCGCGCTCTAGGATCTTGCCATTAGCAATCACTTCCGTCTTCAACTTCATATATCCCACTCTCTATGATTTCCTCTCTTTTAGTTTCTAGGATTATACCAGTTAGCCTTTCAACTTCATTGCAATCATCACCATTATTCCTCTTAAACTTTTTATCCCTTATCAAGTTAACCATTGAACTTCAAGTTGCTAAATTGAATGATCAGTGCTTATCCACATGTTATGTGACCGATCGGTAACTATCTGATATAGCTGATCACTGCACCTCTTCCTTGATAAACTTTCTTCAGTTTGCTCCCAGGATGTTATACTTCCTGGTTTGCTTCCTACCTCACTAGCTACTTCTTTTTTTTTTTTTTTTGAGACGGAGTCTCGCTCTCTTACTCTGTTCCAGGCTAGAGTGCAGTGGCGTGCTCTTGGCTCACTGCAACCTCCGCCTCCTGGGTGCAAGTGATTCTCCTGCCTCAGCCGTCCGAGTAGCTGGGACTACAGGCGCGTGCCACCACGCCCAGCTAATTTTTGTATTTTTAGTAGAGACAGGGGTTTCACCATGTTGGCCAGGATGATCTTGATCTCCTGACCTCGTGATGTGCCTGTCTGGGCCCAAATCCCAAAGTGCTGGGATTACAGGCGTGAGCCACGGCACCTGGCTAGCCATCTACTAACTTCTAAATTCCCAACTCTATAACTGAACGCTATGTCTTCCTATCCATCTCAGATTTTGTCACTTATTTTATAATCATCTTCTATTCTGTGAGCTGTTTACTCAAGGTGTTAGTTTTCCAGTTTGTTGAGTATGACGTTTCTTAAATGCTTTGTAAATTTTAGATATGTGTTAGTTTTTGCTTTTGAGGTTCTCAGTTTGCTTGTCTGTAAAAGCTCCCCCTTATTTAAAATAGGCTTCTTCTGGTGGCTATGGAGAAGGACACAATACACCATTGGGTGGGATGTGCCAGTAAGGTATGCTTTGTCTCTGGGGGCTCCTGGGTCCTCCAGAGGGTGGGACTACCCGAGGTTTGGGCTCACATTGTCACAGCTTTACTCGGGGATCCAAGACCATTACCCTGCACTCAGAACCACGGAGTTGGAGGCAGAGCAGACCAGCCTTGCTGTTTCAGAGGCAGCTCTTCAATCAGTTATGAGAAAACCCTGAGCCTCTTTCTATCCTTTATAGCCACTGGTGTAATTTGGTTAAATCTTCCCTAAGCCACTCTACCATTCCAGCAGCCTTCTCTCGAATGGGGTTTTGTCCGATTGTGTTTTTTCAGAGGTTTGGTTTCATCTACTTCCTCTTTCTCAGGAATCTTTCAAAACTTGTTTCTGTCACTTCATGGGATTTTAAAAAGGAGGGGTGGGTGGACCAGGTATAGGCACTTAGTCCATCTTCTTGATTCAACTGTTTTTTAAAAGTCCTTTTTAGTTTACAATGCACTTAGATAATCTTTTAATTCTCAAAACATATGATTTGAGGTAGACATATTATTTAATTTTACAGGTAAGAAAACTGAGACAGAAGACAGGAATGACACCTCATTCATATTTGTTCTGGACAGTGCTGACACCTAGCACGTAGCACCATTCCAGAAGAGATCCATGAATGACTCATACAAACACTGGGACTGCAAACTTTGTCCATGTCTCAATGACTCATCTGTAATAATAATGTTTTGTTGTCATGTCTGTGACAATCTGGGGGGGTGGGCGAAGGTGTAGTAAATTCCTTCGGAAGTCACATCACTAAGTTCTGCACTATTTAAATTTAATGCAAAAATTTTTCTTGATTATTTTGCCCCATTCCTTTAAGGAAAATCTTATCTGTAATTGTTATGATAAAATTTAAGACTTTAGCTAACACCTACTAAATGCTTACTATGAGATAGGAAAAATGGAAAGACTCATGCATAATCCAGGTAATTGCTCTAGACTGACCTAGTTTAGTATTTCCTTTCTATTTAGGAGACTTTAATTCTTCTACTAACCATTAGGAATTTTTATAAGTAAAGCAAAATAAAAGAAAAGTAATATTTAAAATAAAATTTGGGACTACTCTTGTTTTCACATTATCATACATAACTGAAGATTTGAAATTCCTTTAAGATAAATGACTAAAAAATTTCCAGTCTGCTTTCAATAAGAGCCTTACTTATCCAATAGTTCTTTTATAACATTTAACAGTATTTCCCCAGGAAGGTATTGAATAATATGCTCCAGAACTAGGCTGTATAAGTTGGGTGGAAAAAGGAGTTACAGCCAAAGTCCAGTCACCTGACCACAACTTTGCTGAATTTTGGCTTTTCCTTGGTCTTTGTTCACTAGTGCTCCCACTGGGGCAGTGCCACTGCTATGGCTACTGTCATTTCATCTGGGAAAAGAGACGGCAGTAACTTCATTCTCGTCTTGTTTTGTTAAATGTGTTCAGAGTAAATACATTACTGTTAGCCTGTTCCTCTTACCCCGAGAATTCCGAGGCCAGACGGGGCCAGTTCTGACGAGTGAGGTGGAAGCTCAGCCTGTCTGTGTGGGCGTCCCTGGCATGCACAGACGCTGTCCATGGGACCAGAGGCAATGATGCTATTTCTGCCCTCAAGGGGCTTACAATGTGAGGACGATTCCCTTGATGGGAAGGCTGCATGAGGTGCCAAATGTTTCAGACAGTTTGCTTTATTCTTCTCTTGCTGCTGGATCCATCATGAGTCCACCTCTCCCACAGCATTACTGCATCTTACTTTTCAAAACAGCCTAGGGTAGTGGTTTCTAAAGTGTGACCCATGAACTCTTTCAGGGTTTCATCAAGTCAAAATGTTTTCAGAATAACACTAAGATGTTCTTGTCTTTTTCACTGTACCGAACTTTTATGTGGTGGGTAAAATTGTTGCTGGTTGACCAAAAGTCAAGGCAGGGGCACCAAGCTGCATGAGAATTCTTTTTCTTTAAGGCATTTTCACTTAAGAATGTCCTTGATGAAGTAAACGTTGACTAATTTTATTAAATCTCAACTATTAAAGACACATCTTAACTTCTGTATGATGATGGGAAAAGTGCTCTTGAAAGCAATTCTGGGGCACACTGAAGTACATGGGTGATCTCAAGGAAAAGCACCTGAGGCCATTCCTTACATTGTGAGGTCAACTAGCTGCTTTTCCATAAACATCATCGGTACCTGAAGTAACTCACAGCAATGAACTAGGCTTACTCAGACTTGGGTATCTGGTTCACATTTTCAACTGTCACCTTAAGTAAACAACCAACAGTATTGGTTACCAATGACAGAATTTGAGCTTTCCAGTAAAAACTGCAATTTTGGAAAACCAGTATTTGCTACTGTAAACTGATGGCAAAGTCAATACTTATCTCTGTTGAGATCAGTGGTGATGACTGTTTTGATATCGCCTAATGAAACGTATCACAGCACTGTGAAGATACGCATAACTTAGCAAAGTGACATTTTTCAAATGATCCATGCGTGATGCCAAAAAACCCATCAAGTGTATGGCAGACCAAGATATTTTAATGTAACAGAGTATGACAAGATTACTGGTATGGTTTTAAAGTCTATATAACAACTATTCTTTAAGAAACTACTACCTGCTGGGCTGGGCGCGGTGGCTCACGCCTGTAATCCCAGCACTTTGGGAGACCGAGGCAGGTGGATCACCTGAGGTTGGGAGTTGGAGACCAGTGTGGCTAACGTGGTGAAGCCCCATCTCTACTAAAAATACAAAATTAGCCAGGCATGGTGGTGCACGCCTGTAATCCCAGCTACTCAGGAGGCTGAGGCAAGGGAATCACTTGAACCCGGGAGGCAGAGGTTGTGGTGAGCCGAGGTGGCGCCATTGCACTCCAGCCTGGGCAATGAGCGAGACTCCGTCTCAAAAACAAACAAACAAGCAAACAAACAAACAAACAAACACTACTACCTGCCAAGTTTTGATGTACTATCAAAGAAGAATATCGACTATTATTTGAAAAGGCTACTTTCCCCTTTCTAGTTACATATCTGTTGTTCCAACTACTTCAATCACAACAACGTATCACATCAGAAGGAATGCAGAAGCATAAATGAGAAGCCACAATTTGTACCATTTTTTTAAGGAAATAGAGATTTTTCATAAAAATAGATTATATTTACAAGCAATGGGTTGTCACATTTAATGACTGATAAATATTTTTAAATGTTTGTTTTAATTTCTAATGTAATAAATATTAATATATATAAACCACATACACTAAAGCATGTTGCGGCTCTCAGTAATTTTTTTCCCCACACCACACCAATGTACTTCACTAGTTTTTAAGAGTATGAAGTATACAGGGATTGTGAGATCAAAAACTTTCAGAACCACTGGTCTAAGACACATGGCTTCAGTAAATTTTAGGAGGCCGGCAGAGTGAGCATTACGCTTGCCTGAAGAATGATTCTTTTATTTGGAAAACTGTCTCCTTGTCCAGCAGTAATGAGGGATGAAGTATTCACTAACTAGTTAGTCAGAGGATAGAGCCCGATGTCACAAATGCTTAGTCTCACATCTCACATAATACCATGACTACAAAGCTCCATCTTCTGGGGCAGACAGCAAAAAGTCAGAGAAACTAGGATGTCACATCAGCAATGCAAATACAGAGATCACCCTCAAATCCTTACAAACAGTTTTAACATGGGAATAGCTTCAGTTTCCTAACTAGCATGTTTTATCTACTAATGCCAAGCATGTAAGAAAAGAGAAAAAAACTTAAGTTTCAAATAAATAATTTTCTTTAGGAATTAAAAATCACATTCACTTGCCAATAATTGGAATATTTAAATAATTTTCCATTGAAAATGCCAAACCAAATTTATAGTTTAATCAGAGAATCCCTCTCTAAGAGAAAGGCTCAGCAATCCTATCAGCTTACAAAAATTGAAGGTCTGGCTTTCTAAATTATAGAGCTTTCAGAGTTGATATTGTGAACCCGACTGTTAGACATTTCACTGCTCAGGAGAACATCCATCACAGTGCTGATAGGGGAGGGAAAACAAGGGCAAACTTAAAAAATAATTTCACCACGTTTCTCAGGCTATAAAATGTGATTTGGGAAAAACAGTGGGAAGTAGGACTTAAAATAATTTGAAGAATCATTCCTGCTCCTCATTTAATTAAGAGTTAGCAAAAAACCCCAGTTTACAATAGAGTCCTATTTTAAGAAATGGGTTGATATCAAGTGTACCACACATGTAACTGAGTCAGCAACTGACAGGGGTTGAGGGGAGGGAGAAATGACTGGGCAGAGCACAGAGGATGTCCAGGGCAGTGAAAGTACTCTGTGTGATACTCTAATGGTGGACACATGACATTATACATTTGTGTTAACCCAGAGAATCTACAACACCAACAGTGAACCCTAATGTCAACTAAGGACTTTGGGTGATGATCATGTGTCAGTGTAGGTTCACTGATTGTAACAAACATACCACTTTGGTGGCAGATGTGGATAATGGGGAGGTTGTGCAAGTGTAGAGGCAGGGTGTCTATGGGAAATCTTGCCTTCCTCTCAATTTTGCTGTGAATCTAGGACTGTGGTAAAAATAAAATCTTTAAAAAAATCGTAACTGAAAATTTATCCCCCAAGGACAAAACAGAATTTTAAAATGATAGCTGAGAAAACAGATCCTTTCCTCTTATAAATTAGCAATTTAAAAAACAATGAAACTGGTTTTATTTAAATATTTAATAGTACTTCATAAAACAGAGACTCTATTTCGTAAAACAGAGACTATTTAAATCTGAACCTTATTGTGGCATTAAAATGAGCTTATATTTCTATACATTCTACAAGGAAAAGTAGACTCACCTGACTTATTAAGTCTTGCCATTGCTCTAAAAGAAAGTTATCCATTTTACCCTTGTATTTGTATGCAAACTGGGGTGCAGTGCACTAAAGCTTTGTTGTTAAGTATCTCTATACCACCCAGTGGGAGGTGAGGGCATGAACACCTCACTGTGCAGGAGAGACAGCAACTGCTCTAGTGAGACCAGGCCGAGTCCTGGTTCTGCCACTTACCAACTTCAGCAGTAGCCATGCACGAAATCAAATAACACGAGACAATCATATCATGCATGCATTGATTCATTCATGCATGGATTCAAGTTATTTAAAACATTTAAGAAACAACACAAATGCATTACTTTCATGAAGCTGTCTTTAGTGGGAAAGACAGACAACAAACAATTTATATATATGTATAAATAATATGTCGCATGATCAGATGTGCTACTCAGAGTAAGAAGAGCAGCTAAGAGATTGGAAGAACTGAACTAAGATTGCTTTTTTATGGTGCAGTCAGAGAACTCTCTCTAATAAGGTATCCCCTGATCTGAGATTTGAAGGAATTGGAGGAAATATGCAGATATTATCTGGGGGCACAGTACTGTGGGCAGAGGGACTATCAAATGTCAAAGTCCTTCAGGGGACACATTCTTGGTACAGCTGAGGGCTAGAAAGGAAGGCAGTGCACATGGAGCGGAGAGGACAAGGGAGAGGGCCACAGAATCAGTAAGAAGGCAGGTGGACCATGTAGGGTCATGCAGGGCACTGAGAAGCTTTCATTTCTTATGTGTGTGTTTTTAAAATCCTGGTTGAGTGAAATGGGAAATTTTTCTTGGTTCCAAGAAAAAACCAGAATTGTCATTTACAGAGAAAGGGAAGAGGATGGCAGCAACAGCTTTCAGGGCATGGAGAGATCAGGAATTCGATTTGGGACACATTAGGTTTGAGAGACCCCCCTCTGGAGAGGAGGCTGCTGGAAAGCGAATCCAGGGATCAGAAGACAGGTCTGACCTGCAGACATAAATCTGGGGGTCATTGTCATTGCTTTTGGTTGTTAAAACCATGAGACAGTGAGACCACTGAGAAGAGAGCGAATGGAGAAGAGGTCAAAGGAGTGAGTCCCCTTGACTCCAGAATGCAGAGGGCAAGAAGAGGAGGGTCTAGCAAGAGATGGAGAACACCCAGCCAGAGAGAGAGGAGCCCAGAGGCTCCGAGATGGTGAGGGCCTAAGACTCTTCAGAAGGAAGGACGGATCCCTCATAAAGTGTGGCAAAGGTGCTCAGAGGAGGTCACTGAGGATCTGAACAGAGTTGTTTCAGTAGCAGGGTGGGGATCAAAAGATCAAGTTCAGAGAAAGTGAAAGAAGATCAAGTGAAGACAGCGGGTTGAGACAACTCTTTCACACTTTGGCATTGGGTTTTGTAGAGAAGTGTGCGCGCATGTGTATCCATAAACAAACAAGCACCGCATAATGATGTTTCAGTCAATGCCAGACCATATATATCAGGGCAGTCCCTTCAGATTATAATGGAGCTGAAATATTTCTATCGCTGTAGCCGTGGTAGCATCATAATGCAATGTATTACTTGTGTTGGCGACGGTGGTGTAAACAAATCTATTGTGCTGCCAGTCATATAAAAGTCCAGCACAAACAATTATGTACAGTGCATCATACTTGAAAATAAAATTAAAGGACTATGCCAGTGGTTTTCTATGTACCATATTACACTTTTTATCGTTACTTTAGAGTATATTCCTTCTACTTATTAAAAAGAAAAAAATAAAACTCCTGGTTACCTCCTGAAGGACCTGCCTGAGGCTGTTCTACTTGATCTGTAAAACAGCCAAGCTATCTCTACTTGATCTGTAAAACAGCCTCGGGCAGGTCCTTCAGGAGGTAACCAGAAGAAGGTACTCTTTTCCTAGGAGATGACAGCTTCATGCATGTTACTGTCCCTAAAGATCTTCCAGAGGCACAAGATGTGGAGGTGGAAGACAAGGATGTAGATGATCCCGCCACTGTGTAGTGTGTGTCTGTCTTAGTTTTTAACAAAAACGTTTAAAAAGTTAAAAAAAATTAGTTTAAAAACAGAAAAAGTTTATGAAATAAGGATACATTTTTGCACAGTTGTACAATATGTTTGTGTTTTAAGCTAAGTGTTACGAAAGAGTTAAAAAGTTAAAAAATTAAAGTTTATAAAGTAAAAAAGTTATAGTAAGCTGTTAATTTATTATTGAAGAAAAATCTTTTTTTTTTTTTTTTTTTTTTTTTTTTTTTTGGGATGGAGTCTCGCTCTGTTGCCCAGGCTGGAGTGCAGTGTCGCGATCTTGGCTCACCGCAACCTTCACCTCCCCAGTTCAAGCAATTCCCCTACTTCAGCCTCCTGAATAGCTGAGATTACAGGTACACGCCACCACACTTGGCTAATTTTTTTGTATTTTTAGTAGAGATGGGGTTTCACCATGTTGGCCAGACTGGTCTTGAACTCCTGACCTCAGGCAATCCGCCCGCCTTGGCCTCCCAAAGTGCTGGGATTACAGGCGTGAGCCACTGCACCTGGCCGAAAAACGCTTTTTAATACATGCAGTGTAGCCTATGCATACAATGTCTATGAAGTCTACAATAGTGCACAGCAATGTCCCAGGCCTTCACAGTCACTCACCACCCACTCACTGACTCACCCACGGCAACTTCCAGTCCTTCAAGCTCCATTCATGGTAAGTGCCTTATACGGGTGTACCATCTTTTTGTATACCATATTTTTACTGTATCTTTTCTACGTTTAGATAGTTTAGATACACAGATACTGAGCACCATTGCCACTGCCCACAGTATTCAGTGCAATGACCTGCTGTCCAGGTCTGTAGCCTAGAAGCAAGAGGCTGTATCATTCAGCCTAGGTGTGTATTAGGCTATCCCATCTGGGTAGTAAGTCACTCTACGATGTTTCCCCAATGATGAAATTACCTAAGGATGCATTTCTCAGAATGTATCCCTATTGTTAAGCAACACATCTGTATACATACATACATACATACATACATACATACATACATATATTAAACTTTATAACTCATTGCGGGTAGATATTACCCCATTTCACAAAACAGAAAAAAAAAAAGCAGGTTTGGTAAATTAAGAAACTTACTTAAAATCACACAGCTGGTAAGTGGTGAAGCCAGGATTAGAACAAAGGTCTGTGTAAATACAACAATGCTCTTCTTAATTTCTCTGACACCAAGGTTTTATGTTATCAAAATTAGCAATATTACACTACCCAGATAATCCCCAGGGAGTCAGTCTGCTGAAACCCAGACCACCACAGGAATTCCAGACCCAAGGGCTCCTTCCTCAGGAAAGCACAGGCATTGATGCTCCATAAAGCTCAGGTGGGACTCCATAGGCAATTACTTGCTCCAGGTTCTCTTCCAGGAGGTTTTCTAGCCTTCCTACCAGACATTCCTTACTCCCTTCCCGTCCCCAGGCATGTCGCTGTAAATGCTGGTGGCTTGTCTCTCATCTCTTCGCTCCCATCATAAACCATCTCCTAACAGGGTCCAGCAGCAGAATATTTCCCCTCCGGAGGTGTTTCTGCCCATTGTCTTGGCCTTTTCCGTAATCTTCCAGAAGTTACTACCTGGGTGGAGTCTGCTGCCATGAAATAGTCAGAAGCCTGACAGGAGTTACTGAGTACACTGGGGTTAGAGCATTTGCTTTCCTATCAGGTGAAGTATTCAAGCTCAGACATAGAACGTGGGTTCTAACAGTCCTACAGTATTCTAGATGTCCCAATCGATAACTTCAGTATTTCTTTGCACCTCAATCCAATGCCTCTCCATCTCACATTCTAGCTATTTCACTGGCTGCTATAGGATCAACTACGATTGTATGTGAAAGCATTTTATGAACAAAGTCCATTATTATTAGGGAGACCTAGCATGCTGTAATGATTAAGAGCCCAGAGAATGGATTAAAGGCTCTCCGAGTTTTGAATCCTCTTCTTCCACTTAGAAGCAGGGTAAGATTGGGCAGGCAGCTAAATCTTTTGAGTTCCAGCTTCTAAAGTGTTTCAGACATAAAAGGTGCTCAATAAAGACACTGATAGAAGGAATGAATGAAGGAATCTGGCTTATACTTTCTGCTCAACAAGTGTCTGCTGTAGCTGTCTTACAGCCAGGCTGATAATGAATGAGTAATAATTAAATGAGTTCACCCACACAAAACACTAGTCACTGGCCTGCCATTTAGTCAGTACAAAATAAATGGTGACTACTATCCTTAACCCTATTGTAATTAACTTTGCAAAAACTCAGATATAACAATGACTTTGTCAAATAAAAGGATTTCAAATGCTAACACAGGTTTGCCAGAGAATTGGAGACACGAACTTTGTCTTTTACAGCTGGTCCTTTCCCTTTTCTACTGTGAAATACCTTCTAAACTTTATCTCCACTACAAAGCGCAGGAACTTACTGGTCCTTGGCTGAATCAAAGGGAAGAAACCGACCTTCAGAGGCCACGTGGCCCATCTACCGGCCTTCAGGCTAACCTGTCTTAATCATCTGAGAGAAATGATTATCTCTCCACTTTCAAAGACTTCTAGGGATGAAACCTGAATAACCTGTCACAGTAATACCCTCAAACAGGTCTGCCAGAAAGTTCTTGCTTTGTGTTTGACCTTAATCTTTCATGAGACACTCAGAATCCTTTTTCTCTTATTTTATTCTCCACAAAGCTTGAGTACCACCTTCTGTGAAAGAAGACTCAGGAAGATAGATTACTCAGAGCAAGCAACAAGGAAGCGTGTGCCCTGGAAGTTTCTGACAAGACTGATTTAGAGATGGACCTATTGCAACTACTACTATCTGATGCCAGGTGATGGGCATGTGGAGACAATGAGTTCACAGTCACACGAGACACAAAGACATGCAAATAAAATTTAACATCACACTAACAATAGATACCACTTACGAAATACCTATTATAAGCCATGTATTTAACAAAATTTATCTTTCATCTTTAAAATAAAGTTGCAATAAAGCTGTTATGTCTATTTCATAAATTTAGGTTTAAAAACAACACTTTTCTGCCATTTAAGAAAACAAGCTCTCACCATGTCTACTGTGCTTTGTGAAATAGTCTTAGTATGAATTTAGAAGGTTCAGAGACCATCTTTTTCATTCAACATCTGTTCAGCAGATATTTACAGAGCACCCACTATGTGCTGGGCCTTGGAATGCAGCAGCAAACAAGATTCGGCCTTTGTGATAAACCATGTTGAGTCTAGTGCACAAGTGCGACAAGTGTCAACAGGGAAATAGAACACGATGATACCGAGAAACCCAGAGTTCTGCAGGAACACGGAGGTGGGATACCTGAACCAGTTTTGCGGGACATGGGAAGATTCCTGAAAGAAGAAATGCCTCAACTGACAACTAAGAGAAAAGCCAGACAAAGATGAAGAAAAAAATCATTCTAAGCAGAACAACAGCATTCATTCTGGGTTAGTAATAAGAAAGCAGCTAATCAGAGCCATAAAGTTTAGACACTGTCTAAGTCACATGGCTAGAAATGCATGGAATCAGGATAGAAGTCTAGTTACTCTGAAAGCCAAGTGTAGATTTTTTCAACACCACCTGCTTTTCACTACCATCTAATTTAACTGTCAATCAGTACATTCTCAGAATAATATGAGATATGTTTGGGTAAAAAAAAGCCATGTAATTCAGAATCAAAAGGAGATGATGAGAGGTAAGGTAACTGATAATCAACATCTAAGAGAAAAAGCCAGAGAAACTTCTGGGGTGCTGGAAAAGTTCTCCTCATGGTTACGTGGGTGTATACATATGTTAACTTGCACTGAACTATTTTTTTTTTCAGATAAATAAAAATTTATGCTCTTTGCTGTATGTACATTATATCTCAGTAAAAGGAAAAAATCTAAAAGAAAAATCCCTAATTTATATGTTAGAAGAACCAAGAGGCATTTATTGTTGCCTGTTTAACATGCATCTTCACCTTCTTTCTTACCAACAGATCCCTTATAATGCTAGGGATTGGGCACTAGTGATAACATATCAATCCTTTTGCAGATGAAGTAGTCAATGAGATAGAAGCAAAATGTATGGAGTGAAGCTTCTAGGAACTGTCCTAACAGAAGACCAACTCACCTAGGAGGCGTGGCTTTCCACTCTTCCCCTGCTTCCTGACTGAACCTCAGCTTGGCAGCTGGAAGTATAATAGCCACTGTGAATGAGAAGAGCCTTGGGATAGAAGCCAGGGTGAAGGAGTGTGGAAGAGAAGGGCAGAAGCAGACTGGATTCTTAGTAACTACAGAAAGCTGTCACATGAGCTTGGAGCTGATTACATCCTTGCATCAGAGAAAAATAAAACATCTAATTTGATTGAATTTATGATGAATTCATAGTTTAACCCAGCCCTAAAAGATAGAGCAATGCATTTGGAAATAAGGTGTGTGAGTATCCCTGTATTTTTCTGATATAGAGATAGCTAACCTTATTTTCTTATTTTAACAGAAACAGCAATGTCCTGCTACTCTTCCTACGACAAAGTTGCTTAAAGGGTTGCAGATGGTTCTACAGAATTGAAAAAAAATTATGAATTTTTATTAGATTCCAAGAAAAAGGAGACAAGGAGAATAATGTTTGCCTTATGAGAACTGCCTCAGTTCCCACTGTGCCTCTTTCCTCCTCCAACACACCCAAGTCCACTGTTCCGGGAAGCCTCAGCAATGCCCGGGCGTGCAGCTCACAGAGCATGTGCTGACGTCCGTGTGCGAGGTCTGTGCAATGCCATATTTACTTTTATAGGCTCAGGTTTTCATTTTCAAGCAGGTTTCTCCATCTTACTGTAATCATTTTAGAAGATGCCATAGAATAGTTAACCAGGCTTTGAAGCCAAACGAACATGTATCAGAAATTAGGCTTCAGCATTTACTCTCTGTCAGCTTAAAATTCATTCAATTTCTCATCTGTAAAAGTTAAAAAAAATCTTTCATAAGACTGTTGTAAAGTTTAAATGAAATAATGTGTTATACACACATATGAAGGACAGTTGTTGTTAATGATATGAAAGCAGAAGTCCTTTTTAAATGAGTAATTTTCCTCAGAATCCTTACTTTTGTGGTCATACAATCTATTCAGCAAACATTCATTGTTGCCTAAAAAGTAAGGACCTGGAACCGGAGCTGGGTGCGGGCAGTGGACAGGGTTCTGTCGAGAGTCAAAGATGGCAGTGAACGTGTACTCAACGTCAGTGACCAGTGATAACCTAAGGCGACATGACATGCTGGTCTGGATCAATTCGTCTCTGCAGTTGAAGAGTTGTGCTCAGGGGCTGCCTAGTGTTAGTTTATGGACATGCTGTTCCCTGGCTCCATTGCCTTGAAGAAAGTGAAATTCTAAGCTAAGCTAGAACATGGGTGCATCCAGAACTTCAAAACACTACAAGTAGGTTTTAAGAGGATAGGTGTTGACAAAATAATTCCTGCGGACAAATTAGTAAAAGGAAAGTTTCAGGAAAATTTTGAATTTGTTCAGCGGTTCAAGAAGTTTTTTGATGCAAACTATGGTGGAAAAAGACTATGACCCTGTGGCTGCCAGACAAGGTCAAGAAATTGCAGTGGCTCCCTCTCTCATTGCTCCAGCTCTGAATAAACCCAAGAAACCTCTCAGTTCTAGCAGTGCAGCTCCCCAGAGGCCCATCTCAACACAGTGAACTGCTGCAGCTCCTAAGGCTGGCCCTGGCGTGGTGTGAAAGAAACCCGGTGTGCGCAACAGGGACGACAGGCAGCTGAGTTGATGCAGCAGTCAACGTATTGAAAATTACTGCTGAAGACTTGGAGAAAGGGAGGGATTTCCACTTTGGAAAGCTATGGAACATCGAATTGATTTGCCAGGAGAACGAGGGGGAAAACGACCCTGTATTGCAGAGGACTGCAGACAGTCCGTATGCCACAGATGAAGGCTTTGTGATATCTGATGAAGGAGGCCCACAGGAGGAGCAAGAAGAGTATTAACAGCCTGGACCAGCAGAGCAACATCTGAATTCTTCACTTCAAATCATGTGCTTAACTGTAAAATACTCCCTTTTATTATGCTTAGAGGACTTTTCATATGGTTTCTTTGCTTATGGTTTCTTTTCATAAGCAAAAAGTGCCTCTTCTTAGAGTGAACTTTGCAGATATTTCACTCCTTTTCCAATAAGTTTGAATTAGGAGCTTTTACTTTGTAGCAGAGCAGTACTAACGTCTAGTTGGTTCACCTGGGACACAAAGAGACTGACCGTGGGACTCACTGTGCGGATGCAGGTCACACTGAGTACTGGAGAAGGTGTTATGTCATATGCTGAGGCGGTGACCTCAGTAGAGAAGTTGGAAAGGCTCAATTGAATTTTAAGCTAATGTGAAATCAGAGAATGCTGTAATAAATAAATGCCTTAAGAGTATTTAAAATATGCTTCCACGTTTCAAAATATAAAATAAACATGACAGGAGATACTGTGTTTGACATTGTGTTTGGGAAGGAAGGGCCAGACCTTGGAACCTTTGGAACCTGCTGTCACAGGTCTTACAGGGCTGCTTGAAGCCTCATAGGCCTAGGCTTTGCTCTAAAATGAATATTTAAAAAGTTGTCCTGTAAAGTCATTTGGTGTCATTGGTCAATTGTGTCCTTGCTAAAAAGCAAGAGGCATTGTTTCCTGGATAACAGAGGATGTGTTTCAGCTCTGAGATGTTCGAGTTGAAGAGCTTGGTTTTCATTAAGCATTTCTGTTTTTCCAGTTATCCCCAAAATTTCTATGTATTACGGTTTTGGGGAAGTGAGGTGTGCCCAGATTTTCAATCTAACAACTACTTTTGGGGACTTGCCCACATCTCTGGGATTTGAATGGGGATTGTATCCCATTTTACTGTCTTTTAGGTTTACATTGACCACGTTTCTCTTCTCTGCTCCCCTTGCTCACTGGGGACTCCTCTTTGGCTCCTTGAAGTTTGCTGCTTAGAGCTGAAAGTGAAGCAGGCAGGTGACCATGCTGCAATTCTTTCTGGACCTCTGGCAAAGGGAGTGATCAGTGAAAGCCATCGTTACCTTGGGATCTGCAAGGCTGGGGTATTTTTGGTATCTGCTGTCCAAGGCTCTCCACTGTAATCTGAATACTTTGCCAGTGCACTAGTTTCTTTGGAGATAAAATGTATTGGTGCGTGGCTAAATGTTAATTTTCTTTTGCAGAAAATATAATATCGTGTCTAAATTAATTATTAGTATTTAAAATATTTCATTCCTTAACTCTCCCTCATTTGCAGGATTCTGGAAAATGTGTCTCACCCACTACTGAGATTGTTCAGCCCCTGATGTATTTGTATTGATTAGTTTCTGGTGGTAGCTTGTCCTAAAATGAGTGTAGAAAGCAAGTGTTGTATGATAAAATTGTTGTGTAGTTCGTGCTGTGTGGAGTTCAGAGGAAACCCAGATTCAGTGATCAACAATGCCAGAAAATGCGTGTAGAAAGCAAGTGTTGTATGATAAAATTGTTGTGTAGTGCGTGCTGTGTGGAGTTCAGAGGAAACCCAGATTCAGTGATCAACAATGCCAAAAAATGCGAGTAACTAGCCATGGTTCAAACGACGGTGGTGCTGTTTCTCTTTTGCGGCCTTTTAGACTTTTGTTGCCCTAAATTCCATTTTATTGGGAACCCATTTTCCACTTGGTCTTTCTTGACAAGGTTTTTTTCACTTTAAACAGTTTCTAAATCAAATTCTGTATTTCAAGAGTAAAAAATAAAAATAAAAAAAAGTAAGGAACTTAGGTGACACAACCCTAAAAAAATACCAACAACTAACAGTTTCCTTTTGTTTGCTCAGTACTCTGCACTTCATAATTTTATTTGACTTTCAGGAAGGTGAACATTAATTTGCCTACTCACTTTATTAGTTAAGCATAAGGTTTACTGTGCGGCTCACTCGAGGTCACACAATAAATGACAGTCAGGATTCAAATTCGGACATGGCTTTTGACTCAAACTTCAGTATTTTTACTGTAGCTTGTTAGTTAATTTCAAACTTCAATTAATTTCTCAGAAACACTAACAAGATTTCTTATGAAGAGACACAAGGGAACAGATCCTTATCACTTATTTTTTTCTGGCAAAGGATGACTTACAAAATACTATCAATTATAGATACTGTCACTAGACATCACAAGTAATTTTAATGACAATTCTTTGCATGAAGTATTGAAACTACTTCTTAGAATTTCCATGGAACCTAACATCGAGAAACCAGGTTGAAATACTGGGGACGTGGAAGAAGAAGAACTGTTACCACAGACTGAGGTTCCGGGGAACGTCTGGAGAGTAGAAAAGGGGTCAGAGATTGGCCACCAAGTGACAGGGAGGCTGGGAAGGCTGCCGCACATGAAATAGGTGCTTAGAAGTTCAAAAAATATACAACAACTTTGGGGAAAGACCAAGACCAAGCCTATTTTTTTTTTGTATTTCTGTTTTTGATTCCCCAAGTCCAACTACACTGGGAGTCCGGGCATGGAATCTTTCGGTATTGGATTCCTCGGCTCTTCCCATACCATTAGAAATGGTCCATCAACATGTTATGAGCCTGGTTACAGCATTTCTCTGGATTATTTGTTAATCTTGCATTTGTTTTTGCAGCCAGTCCTTCCATCTGGTATACTAAGGTATCTTTTTGAGGAGATTTCTGATACACATATTTGATATTTAGATTTCAAAGCCATATCCATTACTCTTTAGGAAAATACTGATTGTGATCTGCAATATTTACACATGTGAAATAATTTTTTTTTTTTTTTTTTTTTTTTTTTTTGAGACAGAGTCTTGCTCTGTCACCCAGGCTGGAGTGCAGTGGCCGGATCTCAGCTCACTGCAAGCTCCGCCTCCCGGGTTTACGCCATTCTCCTGCCTCAGCCTCCCGAGTAGCTGGGACTACAGGCGCCAGCCACCTCGTCCGGCTAGTTTTTTTTTTTGTATTTTTTTTAGTAGCGACGGGGTTTCACCGTGTTAGCCAGGATGGTCTCGATCTCCTGACCTCGCGATCCGCCCGTCTCGGCCTCCCAAAGTGCTGGGATTACAGGCTTGAGCCACCGCGCCCGGCCCCCACATGTGAAATAATTATCCCTTTTCATTTATGGGATTTTTAGCATCTTCCTTTGACACCATGTTAGGGCAGCAAATGGTTTTTAGTGTTCCTGGGGAATCTGGTGGCACACTAACTTACATCAATCTGCATATCAAATTATACAGGCTCACTCTTCAAATATGCGGCATTAAAAGCATTTAAACTATGATACTTACAGTACTTTGATCAGATAAGAAATTGTGATAAGAATACCTACTTTATTTTAAAATTACTGATGTAAAGTAAAATTCTACCTCTCCACATTTTATTCAATAAATATTTATTGAGCACTACGTATGTTCCAGCACTGTGGCAGGCACTGGGGGAGGTGACAGTGAATCGATTTAAAAAAGAAGACAGACATTGATCAAATAATCACTTCAATATAAAATTGCAGTTATGATGGAAAACTGCTGGGTATTACGAGAGCATGTAATTAGATGGAAACAATCACATGGGCTGCAGTAGGGAGACATGAGAGCTCAGGACTGGAATGGAGGTGGGCAAGCAGCAGCCAGGCTCCGGGTGCTCCACAAGCAAGGTGACCTTCACTTGGACCAGTGTGAGGGTTACCGGCATGGGGAGCACCTTCATTGATAAAAACCAGAACAAACAAACAAAAATCTGTGGAACTCCTGAGCCTGGTATTAAGGTCCATCACAAAATGTTCTCTAAGGATCTTTCTGTAGACAGTGCACCTACTTCCTAGGCATAGCAGGCTGCAGCCTCACTGAAAAACTGGCCACTACCAGCGCACACCAAGTCAACAGGACCACTGCACGATTTTGTGCTCTTCTGCACAAAAACCTCTTTCTGGTTTGCCTGGTAGAATGGTGATCTATTACTGACGACAGTTTAGAATATACCCACTAAACAACAACTTACTATCTGAGGTGCTTAAGAAGTGTTGATGAACAAAAAAGGATGAAGATTCCTGCCCTCGCAGAGCTTAAATTTGAAGAGTGACAGTTTTAAGCATATTGGGCACATTAGGCTTCATTGAGAAGATGATTTAAGATCTGCAAAAGCCTTCTGTTAGAAGTGTGTCTTATGTATTCTATCATTCTTAAAGTTACAATTTTCTTTTATTTGAATTCATAATTTCAAATTCTGAACAGAAAACTTCAAATTTCCCTTTGGAATAAGGTACTTTTGAACAATTTGGCCCGTCGCAGGTCTCAATTGCTGTCTGCGGAATGAATGAATGCAAGACATTATAAAAACGCCAATAATTTATTTTTGGAGGAAACAAGTATTTCCTTAGCAACTCTCTGGTAGGCACTGTGCAAAGCGCTTTACACATATTATCTAATTTATATAGTACTTATTACTCAAGAAGAGTAGTTCTCAACCTTTGGCTGCTTATCAGAATTATCTGTAGAGTTTAAAGAATTTATAGATAGCTGTGCTACACCAAGACTCAGATTAAGAACTAACAGGTGATTTTCTTGGCACCCTTTTTTTTTTAAGGCTGCATAGGTGACTCTTCTCTGTAGCCTGAGTTGAAGACTACATCAATCTTCACATTAGACTTACAATGGTACCAGATTGCTTACTGTGTTTCTAATAAAGAAATGTTTACAACAGATGCAGACTTACATGTTATCAACTCAGCTGAAAAACACACATAGATCACCTTTCTGATCAGTACTGCATTAGGTGCTGGTGATATAAACATGAGTACAAAAGGGTCCCTGCTGCTGCGGGACTCTTTATGAAAAGGAGATGGATTCTCAACAGTCCGGCAGGTTCTGCTGGAGGACAGAGCAAGCATAGCACACTGTGGAAACATAGAAGCCTTAAAGAACGGGATGTGAGGTGAGGAGAATCACCAACGGTTGTTGGATGATATAACTACTGATCCAAGAAACTGGTAGCTCTGTTGCAAGTAATCTGGCAAAGAACTAAAATACAAAGAGGCAAATTGTCCTATTTGCACCGTTTTAGAAAATTCTAAAAGTCACAATATCTTCAAAAGGTATATGTCAGATTAAGTAAGGAGCCATGAAGATTTTGGTGACAATGTACTTTCACAAGTTAGACTTTATATTTTAATAGGTAATTGGGACAAGTATAAATGAGCCATAACCAAGAAACTCAGTATCAGGTTACATTACATGAGTGAGTGACCTGAGATGAAGGAACTGGGGCCAAGTCAGGAAGGGCCTTGCTAGCGGGTGTGGTGGCTCACACCTGCAATCCCAGCAGTTTGGGAGGCTGAGGTGGACAGATCGCTTTGCACTCAAAAGTTCAAGACCAGCTTGGGGAACACGGCAAAACCCCGTTTCTAAAAAAGTACGAAAATGAGCTGAGTATGAACATCAAAGAGTAAAGTGACAGTGGCACCGTCTCTTGCCTGTGGTCCAGCTACTCAGGAGGCTGAGGATGGAGAATAGCTTCAGCCTAGGAGGTGGAGGTTGCAGTGGGTGGAGATCATGCCACTGTATACCAGCCTGTCTCAATTAAAAAAAAAAAAAGGCCTTGCTAAAGTGATGACTTCTAATAGAAGAAACAGTCTTGTATCAATTATTTAATCCATCCTATTTAAAAATAACTTGCTAGCACTAGCAATATTGCTATATTTGGTGGGGTTAGAAACTGCCAAGGCTGAATGCCACACACCTCCCTTAAGCAACCCCCTTCTTTTTCAACTTGCCACATACGCTTTACACTCCTTTGTAATCAGGTTCCCTGATCATAAACTTCAAAGAATCCAAGGGGCAATCATTATCCTGGAGCAGCACACACAGGGCTCCACTGGAGCTGTACTAACATACGGTATGTGTATATATCCCGTATTGTTTCCCCAAAATTCCAAAAAGTGGAATGTAAGACATATTTAGCTTTGATAGTTTTAGATAAAGAACTGTGGAACTTTAATGATAGCTATTGATAGCCTTTACATGTGTGACATGCTTCCCATATATGACATGCTTTCCATTTCGCTTAACTTTACATTTACAACCCTAGGAGGTCAGTACTATTATTGTCATCCCCATTTTACTCTAGAGCACAGGTTAAATAACTTGCCTGTGGTCACACTTTAATTTACTACATCTTTATGCAGCCTTAATTGAGACACTGTTTTAATTATATTACTTTGGCTAAGACAATATGCATAGGGTTTTTTCCTCTATGTAAGACGTCTTATTGAGCTATATACCTATATGTATTTTTTATTTCCAAAGTCTCTAAAATTTAGCAATGTCTAAGACTATATCCAATACCTTCTATAAGTCATTTCAAAAAGGTTGCAATTGGATTAAATATTTCTATTTTATAAACTTACAAACAACATAAATTCATTTTCACGTGGTACAGCAATCCTTATAAATGGCAGATAAAGGAAATACATGGATGTTTTAATGATTATTTTCCTACTTTCTAATGTGTATGTCTACTTTTTGGTCCTTTACAGAACACTGAACAAAAAAGCATCAGAGTAAGAAACAACCAACAAAAAAGCAAAGCATGTATGCCTTTACACTTGCAGTGCGCTCCAAGTTAGGTTTGTGATACTCTGCACAGAAAATGAGCAGATATGAGGTGAGCTGGAAGCAATCTATCACCTGGTGATAATGAAGGTGCCAATGATCATCTCCCCATAGTCAGTACTACTTACTAAGCAGCAGCAAAATGCCCAGCAGTGACAGACACATAAAATAAAACACAATCACAAATTCCGAGTGCCATGTGCCAGGTTCTATACTAAACTGTTTAAGTATATTCTCTCACTCTGTTTTGTAGATGGGGAAATTGAGGGTTAGTGAAAGATCACATACACAGCTGCTAAGTGGAAAGGTCAGGTCTGCCTGACTCCTAATCATATAATATTTCCACCCTATCTTGTTTAATACACTTTGGAATTGACTATCTTACTCTAATTTCTGGGAGATTAACCATGTCAAAACGCTAGGTACACACACTTTAAGACACCAATGAAAGAGAATACAAAAAATAAAACTACAACTCAGTTACATACTAAAATTGCGGTAAAAATCTAACCATAATAATACATTTTGTAATTACAAAGAAAAACTGGAAGAGAAAGATAGTTACCATTGATATAATGACTTATTAGTATGTAAACTATTTTTATATCAATTATTTGATGTACTTGTTACAATTCTGTGGACAACCTAAATTCAACACATCCCAAATGAACTTATTAACTTTTTCCTAAATCTCATTGCCACTTAAATTAACTACATCACTGTCTACTCAACAAGTTAAGTGAGAAACTGAATTTATCCCCTACCCCCCTCTTTCTCAGAACTCTTCCAGGAATTGCTTACTCTTTTCAATTAAAGAGTTCTTAAATATATTCATAGTGTCAGACACTCACTGCTATACTGTAAGTTCAGGCACTTATTGTAAAAATATTGGGTCATAAGTCACAAATATTTTTAAGGTTCTCGATGCACACTCATAAGTTACCTTCCAAAAGGAACATATCCCTTCATGATGACAAATAGAAGCAAAAAATATGATCCACACCATGTCTGAGTATTATTTCAGTTTCTAAGGTTGTGAGTCTAACAATGACGTATGAATGGATTCTGGAGAATTCAGGCACCGACATTCTCCATTACAAGTCAACCTGCAACAAGTAACTTTGAGCTCTGTCCTCAAATCTGTGCTTCTGACACAGTTTAGGACTCTAAACAATCTAAATTAAATGAGCCTTTAACAACTTTTTATTGCACAAATAAGGTATAAAAATGGCATGCATAATTTTATTTAGATCATTTGTTGGGATTTCATTGACTGGAGACATTCTCAGAAAAGACTACAATAATTTCTGGATATAATACTTAAACTCATAATAACAACAGTTACATAGAGACGTAGTATAGCAGAGTGCTTAGATTGCCTGGGTTCACATGCCAGCTCCAGCACTCACTCTCCATGAGTTCAGGGAAGTTCCACTGTCTCTGTGCCACAATTTCCTCATCCATAAAATGGTATAATAATAATAATAGTAGCTACTGGCTGGGTGTGGTGGCTCACGCCTGTAATCCCAGAACTTTGGGAGGCTGAGGCAGGCAGATCACTTGAGGTCAAGAGTTTGAGACCAGCCTGGCCAACATGATGAAATCCTGTCTCTACTATAAACACAAAAATTAGCTGGGCGTGGTGGAGCACTCCTGTAGTCCCAGCTACTTGGGAGGCTGAGGCAGGAGAATCGCTTGAACCTAGGAGGTGGAGGTTGCAGTAAGCAAAGATGGTGCCACTGTATTCTAGTCTGGGTGACAGAGTAAGACTCTGTCTGCAAAAAATAAAATAAAGTAAAATAAAATAAAATAAAAGCAGCTAAAAAGGCTATAAAATGCTTACAACGGTAAGCAGCTACTACATGCTACTATAGCAAATTTATTGAACTATTATGTATATTACATCTGCTATCTCACTTAATTACAATGTTGTAAGTCAAATATAGTTATCATTTTACAGATGAGAAAAGACTCAAAGAAGCAACCTAGTCAACATCAGAGAGCTAAGAAAGCAGTAGAGCTCACACTCAAATCCAAGCTTTTGTGGATTTATAGCCACTGTCTTTTTTTTTCTAACAATCATGCTACCTCATTTTAAAAGTCAGAAATTATACAAAAGTTATTATTCTCCTCCACTAAAAAGAGACTATATATGCAAGATTTGTAGAACAAAACTCTTTTTAAAAATCAATAAATACATTTTAAGAATGTATGAAACATGAGGAATAAAACATGGGAAGACTTTTGAGTAGGTCTTTATCTTACAGACTTAAAATTCTATAGTGCAGATTTAAAATTGGAGGTTTGATCATCAACACAAGTGCTTTTTAGAAACCCTGTCACATAATCTACATTTTAGTAATGAACCTGTTTCCCTGGTATGTTCACTCTTCGCAGCATCTGTCATTGCTATGAATGGTTGATCATAAGTACTGCTGTAGCCTTCTCAATGCTATTAAGCAGATGGCAGCGCTAAATCCAAATGATGTAGTACATCTCCCCGGTGGACTTTGTTTTCATTTACTACCATTATTCTACAATTCCTCAGTGATAAATCTCATGTGTTCTCAAGAACATTAAAGAGGAAAGTGACAGTGGCAATTGATTTATCGCCGCTAGCATGCCTTTGCCCTGCTACCGTGTTGTCATACACTTGTGGAGATCATGCATGAAGATTCCACGTGGTGGTCTTCTCTACATTTATAGGAACCTATTTTTTTCCCCCCTTACTAGTTGCTTTTGAGTTAGGCAAAAGAATGTAAGCTTGGTCTCGAAGAGAACAGAGTATGAGGACTAACTGATATTAATTAGCTTTGTGACTTTGGTCAAGCTCAAATTCTATGAATGTCAACTTCTTTTGTAAAATTAAGGAATGACAATCCTACAGAAGTTCTTAGGAATAAAATGACACAATATGTATGACAGCACCTGGATACATAGTAACTTACACTTGGTAAGTACGCAATAGAAATTTCATTCCTCCAAACTTGGTTAAGTAAATGAATCTTGAGAAACATTTTCCTTTTTTATTAAATTCTACAGAAATATTCCTGATGAAGATACAAAACTTATTTTCAATATGATCAAGGCATTAAATTTGTAGGACACTGTAACTTAGTGAGAAGCTCAGTCTTGCTTCTTGGACTCATCTAATCAAACTTTCAGTATGAGCAGTGCTTCAGGTTGTCCACTGACTGGTGACACAAATGCTCAGTGTAGCATTCACCAAACCCCAGCCATTCAGGGACAACTCTCAGGATATGCAGTATACTTGCCATCTACATACACACCTATCCTGCTTGTGACTTCATATTAACTCTCCATGTTAATTTTCTTTTACTTTAAATAAACTTGCCACCACTGAATTATAGCAATAATCATAAAATCATGGGTTTGATATGCTAACCACACTCTTTCAATAACTTTATAATCTAATCATTAAAAATTTTTAAGAAGTCTGCCCATGTAACGTCTGAAATCATATTGTGAGACGTCAATGATATGTGTACTACTCACTAGTATAATGGAATGAAAATGGACTCTGAAATCAATAATGTCATTAAGTGTATCACTCAGGCTACTTAAACTCTTGAGTCTCAGTTTTCTCAATAATAAATTGAGGATAATATCCACCTTTTAAGGTTAAAATTAAGATCAGAGGGTGGTTGTGTGTGTGTGTGTGTGTGTGTGTGTGTGTGAGATACACTACAGCAGATGGTCAATATATAATAACCATAATAAATAGCAATACTTACACATGCTAACACTCAGTCTTGGGATGTTCCTTCCCTTTTCCCTGTCAGAGCTGACAAAGATTCTCTGCTTGGCTAAGCTTTAGTCAGCCTCCTGATCCTTCTCCTAGGCCCATCTGTGCAGCTCCTTGTAAAATCCAGTTTTAAAAAAGAAGCTTGCTGAGTCAGTTTAGCAAGAACACACCACCCATGATATCTGATCACCCCAATATCTGATCGGGTTCCTTATCCTCTCCAGGGGAGGGGATGTCTGATCAATCTGGACTGCCTCTGGCAAGAATCCTGTTAGGTCGGTTCGGCCAAAATCCCCCCTACCACTGATATTTCCTCTCAGGAATTTTCTGTCTCCTGACCCCAGCCTGTATTCTTGGCTATGAATTCCCACTTGTCCATGCTAGATGCAGAGTGGAGCCTGGTCTCTCTTCCCCACTGCACAGTCCCACTGCAGTGGTCCATGTATCTATTGCAGTAGTCCTGAATAAAGTCTGCCTTACTGCGCTTTAACAAGCATCACCAAAGAATTTTTTTTCTTTACAGGGTTGTGGTTTCACTTTTTCACCATTGTCTCTACTCTTTGCTTTTTTCTTACCTGAGAATTAAGTATTTACAGGTTTATGGGGTTATTTGGGTTGATATCTCTTGGTTTTGGTTGATGTCTAATAGTACTGTGTTAGAAGTATTTTTGTTGATAGTTTATAATGCTCAATTTTTATTAGCACTTTTCAAGACCCTTTATGTTTTATTTAGTTAATGATCATCACTATAGGAGCCAAATAGTTCTTTGGAGAATTTATACTTACTCAGAAACACAGACTAAAAATATTATGATAATTATTAGGATAGTAAATAAGACATCAAATGTAAACTAATTCCACTTAGTATAGAATAAAATAAAGACATTTACAAGGGGTTTCCAGGAGTCAGAAATGGTATCTGTGAAGATTCAAACCATGTCGGGGCAGAGGAAGGGCTCTCAGGGCTGAGGCTATTATCACCCATCCGTTTAGATTCACTACACTAGCTATTCAGAAGCTGTGCATCCACAGGAAGTAATCAACAACGATTTTTGAGCCAATGTGTATTGGAATAATTCCCATATTGTAAAGAATAGTTTATATTTCTCTTCATAGTAATTGTGTCAAAATCTTGTTATTCATTAAATGTGTGAAGTTATACAAACAATGCTTTTGTTTTATACTGTAATGTTAGCATTATCAAGGTCATTACAAAAACCAATGGGGAAATGTAGCGGAACTACACTGCATTTTTTACAGGAATTCTCATTTGTACTCTGATTTGAGTACAAGGTATTTGAAAACTGGGAGAAAAAATTCCCAACTTGTAAAACTTCGAAAGAGAAACTTGTTTCTGTAATATAACAGTGTCATAATAATGAGGACCTCAGGAGTTTAAAAGTCACTATGGAAAGAATCCCTTCCATACAACAGATCATCCTCGACGGCAGCCAGGCCACCCTGCTGTCTTATTCAATTTTGTTTTCAGGTGGGATATGGCTGTTGACCTTCCCAACTCTCAGTGTACAGGAAATACTGACACTGACCATCCACAGGGGAAGAGTCCCTTTGCAAGGTTTCCTCTCACTATAAAACATTTGCTCGCACAGTCCTTGCAGGTTTCCCAGAATCTGCTCTTCCTAGTCGACTCTTGTGTGGAACAGCAAGCAGAAGGAATTTAGAGCTGTAGAAGGATGGCAGGAACTCGGGCTCACACTGTGCCACCTCCCTATGCAAAGCACCTCATCCAGTCCTCAAGCAGAGACAACAGAGTGGACAACAGACTTCCCTCCACACAGTTTACAAAGAGTGCATGCTTTTCTGTCTCTTTCAGCCTTCAGGCCGGCCCTCTAAACAAGAAGCTTTTTACACTTTTCTCACAAGTAGAAACAGTTACACATCTTATAAACGGAGGCTACGGAGGCTTCGAAAGGTTAAATAACTCACCCCAAATCACAGAGCCAGTAAATGTTAAAGTTGGCGTCTGACCATAGGTCTGTCAGACTCTTAACCACTGTGGCACTGGTCTCCGTTTCTGATAATACATCGGCATAAATAAAAATGTTTTTGAACTTGTAACTGTAATGTGCTTATGCATACTATAATATTACTAAGTTATATTTTAAATAACATATAAAACATTAAAATAGGCATTTAAAAAGTAGGAATAGGAGGTGCTGCTTTCCAGTTCTCTCTCTGCGGCTTGTGGACTGTCTTGCTTGCCCCTAAGTGAGTATATGGCAGAGACAGACACAACCAGAATCATTTAACTCAGTGCTGCCTAGAGAAGACACTGTTTAATAGAGACCTTTCCAGTAGCCACATGTAAAAAAAGTAAAAAGAAATAGGTGAAATTAATTTTAATAATTTTTTTAACATTCTTTTTTTCATAGGAAATCTCTGGAATGTGGTGTGAGTTTTACTTCCAGCACATCTCAATCTGGACCAACCACGGGTCAAGGGTCCACAGCTCCATGTCTAGTGGCTGCCACACGGGACTGAGCAGCTTGTACCTCTGCTCTGTGCTCTCTCCTACCACACAAAATGTCAAAGAACATTTGCAGAACAGCCTTGTACTCTAAAAGGAGGCCAAGTGAAGAATTCCTCACTAATACCGGACTATAACTGTAGCATAGCACATAGTTTCAAATTCTGAATTGAGAGAACTATTTATGTATGAAATGAATCTTACGGAACCTGAACTGTCAAAATCAAGACACGTTTGATTAGACATCAAGTGCTACATGGCACTGCCTACCAGTGCATATGAAAACTGGATGCTCCTGGACGGCAGTGGCAGTAAATGCTATTCACTGAAAGGATCTAATGTAAAACTGGAAAAACAAATTTCTTAATTTCACTAGTCTAAGCCCTACAACTTTAATATGTATATTTAATATAAATTAAATTCCCTATTTGCTTAAGGTTGTCCAAATTTGAGAAGGCAAAACTTCTAGTTCATATTGAAGCATAATTCCTAAGAGATTTTAAAGCATCACAAAGCATTAGATTTTTGAATACCGTATATGGGAAATATAAACAGGAATTAGTCCCAGCAACTGTAATCAAAACCATGACAAAAGGAGAGCTGAAAGGCAATGGAGAGAGAACGAAACAGAATGTTCTGGCACCAGGTGATCTCTTTGTGCTGCTGCTTGGCCTTGTGAGTTTGAATAAGGAGCTTCACTTCTCTGAATCTGGGAATGACATTTTTAAACTGGAATTCAGCAATATCGAAGGGGCTGCAGAGAGGGGAGACAATTTATGTAAAGTAGATGAAACAATGCCAAGCACTCAGGAAAGACTAAGATGATGGCCGTGATGATTTCCTCATTAATATCTACTATTTGACACTGGGGATGATCTGAAAATCTGCTATCCTAACTGGTTCATACCAGGTTCCTAATTCTGAAACAGGCAGTGTTGTGCTTAAACTGGTGTTAGCGTATGTGCGTTTTACCTGCTGGATTGTGAACCCTGCCTTCTCAAACTCATATATTGAAACCCTAAATCCAGTCCCTCAGACTGTGACCGTATTTGGAGACAATGCCTTTAAAGAGCTGATTTAAATTGAAATGAGGCCTTTAGAGTGGGTTCTAATCCAATCTGACTGGTGTCCTTCAAAGAAAAGAAAATTTGGATACAAAAAGAGACACCAGAAATGTGAGTGCACAGATAAAAGTGCATGTGAGGACAGGGAGAGAAGGCAGCCATCTGCAAGCCCGGGACAGGGGACTCAACAAGACTACAGTATTTTATTATGGTAGCCCCAGTAAACCAATATGGTGCACAGAACCATTTCTTCACCCCATGCTATACACAGCTGCTTCCTTTCAATTTATAGCAGAGCAGCTATTTAGTGTAAGCTAAGAGTGCTATAGTGGAAAAGATACTAATGTATACTTACAGTCAGACCTCAGTTCAAAGTTTGTCTCCTTTGTGTAAACTGTACAATCTGAAGCAAGTTATCTAATTGTGTGAGCCACTGTTTTCTTCTTTAAAAGGGACAGATGTTTATTTGACATGTTGAGGATTAAATGAACATTCGAGAGTATCTAGCAGTGGCTTCTGCATTTGTCCATGTGAGCACTTCTCATACAGTTCTCTGTACTCCTTCAGGTAAGACAAGCTGTAGCAGAGAAAAGATCACTTCAAAGAAGGTAGATTGGCTGTCACAAAAGATGCTTCTTTTAGTGAATCTTTCCTGATATTTCAAGGGCTTATAATTTATAACATACCAGTATCTTAATTAGTCTCTGCCTCTGGGCTCACCATCTGCCAATCCAGCCTTCACAACTGTCATCTAATTAATTTCTCTAAATCCAAGTATAAACACATCATAGCTTTACATGTAACTCTTCGATGGCACTGTCTCAGCTCCTTGTGGAGGAAACATGCCCTCACTGCTCCTGCACCCCTCTCCCCACAGCTCCTGTGCACCACATATTCCAGCCCTACACAATTACGTGTAGTTGCCACACAAAACTTACTGTTCCATACCTCTGTGACTTGCTAGCCTTATCTGTGAACTGCCCTTCCCTGTTTGTCACCTGGTGACTACTACTTATCCTTCACTTTCTCAGGTAAATGTCTGCAGTATTCCCAACCAGAATTTAGCTTAGTCTTCTTATGAAAACAATGAATTTCTCCTCTCACAATAATTAGCATATTACACTGTTTTAAAGTATTTATATTTGTTTCTTTCTAGCCAATAAGCTTTTCAAGGATAGAGTCTCCATCTTAATAATCTTTGTATTCCAAGCATCAAGTATAACGCCTAGCACAAAATGGACATTCAATAAACACCGACTGAATAAATAACCAAAGAACAAATGCTTGTCATCTATCATATAAATATATAATCAGAGCTTAAAGTAGAAGGACCATGAGCTTTAAAAGCCTGGGTCTACATTTGGGATTAGTCATCTACTTCTCTGAGCCTCAGTTTCATCATGTATATTAACTCTTGCTGTTGTTATTTGTATTAAAACAAGACATATAAGTAACAGATTAAATTCCATGCCTGATTTAGAGCAGGCTCTAAACAAATGCTAGCTCCCCTTAGTGATCTATCAGTTTACCCGCAGCCACATTTTGATATCACTCTTCTTGACAGATCACAGCATTTCATAGGGCAAATGCTTTAAGTTTGGTTCTTTACATCAAATATCAAAGACCAAAAGATCACAGGGACTATAATCTTCTATTGTAAATATACTTCATAAAAAAGTTACATCTTGGTTTCTACATCTATTAACTGGAGGAAACTATATTTATTGTATAGGACTGGGTTGATGCCTGTGAAGATCTACTGAAATCAAATACAAAAACATTAGCATAGTATCTGAAACACATTACTCAATAAATATAAAGTCGCTTCTCTTTTCTCCACAGAATGAATCGAACCATAAACATCACTATATTGTGATACAGTTCAAGCAAAAAACATGCTCGCATTTGAAAGTCCACCACACTGAATAGAGTCATGTGCTAACAACGTCTCAGTCAACAACAGACTGCAGGTACAGCGGTGGAGCTATGATATCATAATGGTGCTGAGAAATTCCTGTCACCTATTCAATGATCCTGACCCTGGGTAGGTCTATGCAAATGTGCGTATTTATGTCTTTGTTTTTAATTTTAAAAAATGATAGGCTTGGTGTGGTGGCTCACACCTGTAATCCCAGTTCTTTTGGAGGCCAACGTGGGCAGACTGCTTGAGCCCAGGGGTTCAAGATCAGCCTGAGAAACAGGGTGAAACTCCATCTCTACTACAAATACAAAAATCAGCCAAGCATGGTGGCACATGCCTGTAATCTCAGCTACTCCGGAGGCTGAGGCACAAGAATTCCTTAAACCTGGAAGGAGGAGGTTGCACTGAACTGAGATCATGCCAGTGCATTCCAGCCTGAGTGACAGAGCGGGGAAGATAAAAGTTTACAAAGTAAAAAAAAAAAAAAAAAAAAAAAAAAAAAAATTAAAATCGATAAAAGTATATAGAAAAAGGATACGAATAAAGGAAATACATTTGTACAGCTGTACAATGTATTTGTGTTTTAAGCTAAGTATTATTACAAGAGTCAAAAATTAATAAAAAACTGCAAGTTTATAATGCAAAGAAGTTGCAGGAACTAAGGTTAATTTATTATTGAAGAAAGAAAAAGACTTTTTAATAAACTGAGTGTAGCCTAAGTGTTCAGTGTTTATAAAGCCTGCAGTGGTGCACGGCAATGTCCTAGGCCTTCTTCACATTCACTCACCACTCACTCACTGACTCACCCAAGAGCAACTTCCAGTCCTTCAAGCTGCATTCATGGTAAGTGCCCTGTATGGGTATACCACTTTTTATCTTTTATACCATATTTTTACTGAAGTTTTTCTATGTTTACACATGTTTAGATACAGAAATACCATTGTATGTCCATTGCCTGCAGTATTCACTACAGTAACATGCTGTGCAGGTAGACCACACAGCCCAGATGTGTAGCAGGCTATATCATGTAGGTGTGTAAGTACACTCTATGATGTTCACACAATGACAAAATTGCCTAAAGACACATTTCTCAGATCATATCTCAGTCGTTAAATGACGCATAACTGTATATAAATCCCATAACAGATATGGGAACAGAACTAACAGAAATGAGCAGTGAGCCTCTCACACAAATGTACCAGGGTTAAGAATATGCACTTGGCAGTCACACACCTGTTACCATTTTATAAGCTGTTTGGTCACAAGCAAGCACCAGAAACTCTTGGTTATCTGATCTCCTCATCTACAGCAATACTATCAGCTTTAGAGTACTGTTGTCAGGACTGATCTGTTCAAACAATCTAGACTGTAAGGCCTTATAAAATTTACGGAAACAGTGCCAGGAATACAGTATTCACTCAGCAAATGTGGGGATGGGAGACTTGCTTTGCTAGGATATTTAGACTACATATTGAAATATCTGTGGATATTTATGTTTTTAAACAAAATCTGAGAAGGACTTATTTATAAAGGGTACAAATCTTTGACTTAGAATATCTGACTTAGAATTTCATCTTTCCACTTACTGTGTGATTTCTGGCAAATTACTTAATTCTGTGCCCCTTTTCTTCACGTATACAATTGAAAACAATTGAAAAATATACTTCATAAAGTTGCTGGGATACTTAAATGAGACGGTGTATACAAAGTCTTATCAAGCACTTACCACATGCCAGTCACTGGGCTCCGTAAGTGTTAGGTCTACCCTCAACACACTAAAGGGTACAAATACGATATACTTCCACCAACAAAGACCAGTTGAGAGTCAAAGTTCGAAGGCTACTGAATACTTACAAGTTATAGAAGAATAAAATTTGGTATGAGCAAAAACAAAAAGTTTTTTTTATATCCCTGTCTATCAGGACCAGAGTTAACAAATAAGAGAACCTATGTGTTCAAAGCTTGACTGGCACCGGACAAGTTCAAAAGTGAATTTGTGTTTCATCAAAATCACCTCCTAGTCCATATTTTCTTATGCTTCAGAATCACTCTAAAGACAATATTTTGTTTTGTGTATATGTCTACCTTTATCTTCCACTTAGAATTTAAAACATAAAGCAAAAGTTTTCCACATATTTAGGACAGCATTCTCAACAGAAAAAACACTAATTTTATGTATCAATGAACATCAAGGTAATATTAACAGAAGAGGTAATATGAAGCTCTGTTTTGCCTCTGGTAACATTTACTTATTTGTGGGTAAATATTTCTTTGGAAAATAAATTACAGCTAAGTCATTATTCACAGGTAGGAGTATGAAGTTGTTAGAAAACAGGAGAGTTGCTACTTAGAAACTGAAATGTTCTATGAATAGGAAACAAAACTTTTGATAGTTTCTTCTCCAGGCACTGACAGTGTGGGATACTTACACAGTTCCAATGTAATTTTGGGCCTTAACACTAAATAATCACAGACTTTGAGGCCATTATTCCTCCTCAAAATATCCTGAACATTTACGTCAAATTTTTAGACTAAAATTTCAGTTTTTATTTCCCAAGCCTGATTTCTCTAACATTACGGTAAACTTGGGTAGGGTAATACAAGCTGGTTGCTAGAACAGATATGGCTTCTCCATTTAAACACATACAAAAACAGGGCAAGCCAAATTAACCTCTCTAGCTGACTGCCATACTTCTCCCAGAATATATGAATGTGGAAGGGAATGATTTCTGCTGTGGGGTCTGGTAATAAAGACTGACTCTTACCTTTGGGCTGGGGTGCTATAGCTGTTATCATAGGAATCATAACTCTGTTCATCATAAGCAGTGCCATATCCATCATCATAGTCCTAAAACATAATAGGAGAAGTACAAAAACATTCAGAGAAGTTTCTAAAAAGAAAGAAGCATTCTGCTTTTAGTGAATTTCCATTAATTCAGCTGGCATTTAATTATATGTCTACTTATAGTGTAAAGAAAAATATAGGAGGGACTTTAGTGAAAACGGTGAAGAACCTCCACACATTCTCTCTACAAAAGCCAAGAAAGAGCAATTGGTAAAAATGGTTAGAATCGCCATTTTCAGAACCCTGGAAATTAACCAAAAGATTGCAGAGATCTAGAAAATGTCTTTTTTCTTTTTTTTTTAAATGGCTGAATCCCGGTAAGAACAGTGAGCTTTGCGCTCTTCTAACTTGTTTTATTCCCATACCCCACTCCCCAACTCTGCAGGAACCTTGAAAACCAACAGCCACAATCACCAGGAGTCTGGATGCCGCTAGAGGGGGCAGAATAAGGCTGGAGTTCTGACAAAACCCCATTCCTAGAGCACTGTCTTCATTTGACCTGACTCAGACTTCACCCTTTGCAAAATGCCTTTTTCCTCAGGGTATCTGAAGAAAATACTTAAGAGGCAATTGTTTGACATTTCTGTTGCCTGAGGTAGTGAAGAAAAACTGAGCAAACAATGGGCTAATCAAAAACTTTCAAAAGAAAAGTAGGGAATGCGGTGTTCAAAACAGGCCTTGTAAAGCTCTGAATTATTCCTGGCAATCTAGAAGGCCGGGACCATTCACAGTGCCACATCCATGCCCAGGAAAGACCTGATAGAGCTCTGAGCTCTCTCTTCTGGCTGACCTTGAGGTTAAGCATGAGTCCCAATATGCACCCAGAGACCCTTGGCAAAGATTAGAAAGTTTCCAGGCATTTACTAAAATCTCTGCCCAATCATTAGCTGACTAGTAAACTAACTCAGAGGAGACTTCAATAGCAACACACAAGAAAGAGAGACTTTATAAGATTAGTTTAGAAAAGTCACTAAACAAGTAACAAAAACAAACAAGAAACCCTGGAAACAATTGATCTCCAGAGTTTACACATTAAATGTTCAGTTTTCAACAACAACAACAAATTGAGACATGCAAAAAAATCCACAGAAGTATGTCCCTACACAAGAAAAAAAGCAGTCAATACAAACAGTCCCTGAGGAAGCTGAGACATTGTACTTACTAGACAAAGACTTTAATTTGGTTATTTTCAATACAGTTGACACTTGAACAACACATATTTGAATTGTGTGGGTTCATTTAGTGCAGGTTTTTTTCCAACTAAAAAATACAGTATTCATAGAATGTGAAACTCATATATATGGAAAACCAACTTTTCAAATATATATATTCTGCAGGGCTGATTATGAAACTTGATTATGTGTGGATTTTGGTATACACAGGGGATAGTTGTGTAGTCAAGGAATTAAATAAAAGCCTTTCTAACCAACTAAAGTATAAGAACAGTGTCTCATCAAACAAATAATATTAATATAGATATAGAAAACATAAAAAATAACCAAGATAAATTCTTAAGTTGCAAGTACAATAACTAAAGTAAAATACTCATTTTAGAAGCTCATCAGCAGATAGAACTAGGATGAAGAAAAAAGTTAGTTATCTTGAAGATGGATGAGTTGAGAAAATCCAGTCTGAGGAAGAGAAAAACAGATGAATGAACAGAGTATCAGAGATCTATGGGACAGCATCAAAAGTATGAACATATATGAGCATATACATACTGAGAGACCCAAAAGAAAAATAGGAGTAGATTATTTTGAGAAACAATGGCTGAAAACTTCCAAAATTTAATGAAAAACTGTACTCTACACATCCAAGAAGCTCAATAATCTCCAGAAAGGATAAAGTCAAAGACCCAAATGTAGACATGGTTATTGTCAAACTGCTGAAAGACAGAGATAAAGAATCTTGAAAGTAGAAAGAGAGAAGCAACTTATCACATTCAAGAGATTTTTATAATATTAGCAGCTGATTTCTAACAAAAACCATAAAGGCCAGAAGACAACAGGAAGTCATATTAACAAGAAAAAAAAAAAAAAAAGATTGTCAACTAAAATTTCTCCATCCAGCAAAGCTATCCTTCAAAAATGAAGGAGAAATTAAGACAAAGCTCATTTGACTCCACATTAAAAAAAAAAACAAACCACCACCACCACCACAACAAAAGAACACTGGTAAATCCTTAAGTAAATATAAAAGATAGTATAAACTTTTTTTAAAATTTGTAACTCTTTTCCTTCTATCTGATTTAAAAGACAAATACATGAAGAAATAAGTATAAATCCATGTTGATGGGTACGCAATGTATAAAGATGTAATTTGTATGACAGTAATAAGACAAAAATGAGTGGAGAGAATGGAGCTATTAAAGAGCATTTTTGTGTTGGTTTAATTCTGAGAAAGCAATATAAATAATTTAAAAATAAAAATGTAGAAAAAGAAACAACAAATAAAATAGTGCAGTGAATAAAAAGAAAACATTTAACACAAAAGAATGTAGTAAGGTACAAGAAAAGACCTAAAACATGTAGAAAACAAATGGCAAGATGGCAGGTATAAATCCTACATTATCAGTAATTACATTAAGTGTAAAAGGATTAAACACACATATTAAAAGGCAGAAATTAGCATCATGGAAAAAATGATCCAACCACATGCTGTCTATAGCGGATCACGAGGTCAGGAGATCGAGACCATCCTGGCTAACACGGTGAAACCCCGTCTCTACTAAAAAAAATACAAAAAATTAGCCGGGCGAGATGGCGGGCGCCTGTAGTCCCAGCTACTCGGGAGGCTGAGGCGAGAGAATGGCGTAAACCCGGGAGGCGGAGCTTGCAGTGAGCTGAGATCCGGCCACTGCACTCCAGCCTGGGCGACAGAGCGAGACTCCGTCTCAAAAAAAAAAAAAAAAAAAAAAAAAAAAAAAAAAAAAAAAAAAAAAAAAAAAGAGACACACTTTAGGTTCAAACATAAAAACAGGTTGAAAGGAAAAGTATGGAAGAAGATATTCCACGAAAATAGTAACTAAAAGTGCTAGAGTAGCTATAATACTAACATTAGACAAAAAAGACTTTAAGACAAAAATTGTTATTAGAGAAAAACGACATTTTGAAAAATGATAAAAAGATCAATCCATCAAGAAGGTAAAATAATTATAAACATGTATGCATATATATAAACATACACGTAACACTAGAGCTTCAAAATACACGAAGCAAAACTACCAGAATGAAACGGAGAAATAGAAAATTCAACAATAATAGTTGGGTACTTCATCAACACACTTTCAGTAATAAGTAGAATACCTAGAAAGAAGGCCAAAAAAGAAAAAAAAAAAAAACATTTGAACAACAATACAATTAATTATACCTAACAGACATTTATAGAGCACTCTACTCAAAAAAAGCAGAATATACATTCTTCTCCACTGCACATGAAACATTCTTCAGGATAGACCATAAGTCTTCCCTGGTCAAAATTTACTATAAAGCTACAGTAATCAAAGTAGTGTGGTACCATAAAGTTTTCAACTTTGTAAAACAAATGTGAATATGAAGGAATGGTGCTGTCTTTGTAGGAGTAAGACATAATTTATTTACATATGATCACTAATATTTAAAAAAATTTTTTTTAGAAAAGAGCAACTGAATATTTGTCAAAAAGCTGTATGCTTTGTACTTTGATGACAATGTATAATATAAAGTGATAGTCATTAAATGGAGGCAGAGGAAAAATAGAAGTCATGAATATGATTATAACACAATTTGCAAGCCAGTGTTCTTCATAGTAGCTAAAGGTAGATTACTAATTCCACTATGATCTTCCAATAATTAATCAAGGAAGAGAAAGCTATCAGACAACAAACAAATACTTTGAGATGATTTTGGTTATTAGATAAGTAGCAAAATGCAGACATTACAAATAATTCTTATGAATTAAAAGAAGCTGGAAGCTCCTAATGGAAGGAAAATTTGTATTAAATTAAACCTTCATCACTTAGTATCCATGCCATTTCTGGCACTCTGCTAGACACCATGGTTGGAAAGGAGTCTAGTAAGTAGGATGACATGAGGTGTAGTGGGAGACAGATGACAGACAACTAAAGAGACAACTATAATTCTACAAGTCAACTTGTGGTAGGATAGACCAACTGAGGTGGGATAGACCACCCCAGTGAGGAAAGAGAAAGTGGAAGAAAATTTCCCAGGTGTATCAATGCTAGAAATTAGTTTCAAAGCACAGAAAGTAGAAGATGCCATTAAAATAGTGATTAAAAATTAATATCAGGCACAATGAACAGCAGGTGCAAAACAATGAAGGTACAGGAAGACAAGAACTAAACTCATTCAAGGAATCAAATAGCTTGTTATGGTTCCTCTGTATGGTGCAAATGGAAGAGGAGACCCAGGAAATTAAACATTAGCTCACGAAGGACCAAGTTAAGGAATAAGGATTTGAATTTGGATGACATCATTCATGTTGTGTTTATGAAATATCTCTTGGTGTGTGGGCATGAAACAGAAAGGGTGAAGATGAAGGTTGAAACTTGCAAACTAGGTCACTGCATTGTGCATACAGTTTGGCAAAATGAAAGATCATGGTTTCTTTAGTAATGTTAGTTTGAAAAGAATATGCTTCTTCAAATAAATAATTCTATTTCTGTGCTTATTTGAAGACTCAAGATTGTAAATGATTAGAATTATAAAAAATAAAATATTAAGCAGTATACTGTTTTAATCCTATGGTTATGACACTCATTCCTTACACAATTATTCTGTCAGATATTACAATACTAGCAATTTATTTGAATTTTCAAATTGTTTAGGTCTTTGAATTACTGACTTTGATATTTTTATACTGAAGATATTAAGAGACTAAATTTGTAATTTTCACAAGATTTCATTCAGGAGGATTTCGCAGTTCGATTTGGCCACGGTGGTGAATATTTTGTACTTCCATTATGACGAGTATTATTTGTTCAGTGGACAACGCTTGAAACACATAGGGAAGCATGAAGCAGAGTGCAACAGGAGAAAAGGAGGAAAAGCTGAGTGTGACTGCAAATCAGTGCCTAAGTCTCCAGGCAGAGAGCACAAGAAATTCTTGTTGAACATCTACTATTTTTACCACAAGGAAGGAGATGAGGTCACTGGCTGAGAACAACAGTGAAGGGGGATTAACCAATAAACAAATGATTCAGCAAATGATTAAAATGAGGAAGAGTAGAGAGTAGTGGAGCTGGGTAAGAGCCTCTAAACCTTAAGATTTTTTTTTGTCTGAGGACTGGGTGATCTGAGGGTTTAGCAGGCCTCCCTTTTTTCCCTAACGCTCCCATCTTCTTCCAGTGTTCTGAACCACCGGTTGCTCATTTTTTCTTATTTACATAGTTTTGTATTATAAAATTCTTCAGTAGATGTTTCTGAGGCTAAGATAGAAATTTAAAAAATAGTGAATGCATTATTTGCTATGACTCAACAGACAATTGAGTGGAATCAAAGTATAGAAGGGGATGTCCAAGATTTAGATCAAGCACACATCTAAGCTTAGAATCTACTCTTGAAAAGCTTACCAAGACCTGGGATGAGGAACTCACTAAACTTCACTGCTGGCACTGCTCAGATATGCTGAAAGGTTTTCTTTATATTTGAAATTTTTGTGTAATTTTTCCCATTTCCGTATTTGCTCCTAGAGAACCCCATTGTGACAAGCCCCAGTCTACATGTCAGACTCCTTTTTCTGCAATGTGTCCTGTGCCTCCCATGCAGTGACTATTTCTAGTTCATGTGCTGTTTCCTATGAGTCTCTGGCCTGCCCTCTCTGTCTAGTGAATTTTTCAAGGTGAAGTTTAAATGAGAGCTTCCAATTCTGTTATAACTTCTCAATCCCATGAAAACCGTCTATGACACCTTTGTTATGCCAACAATGGACCTAATATATATACTTCCATTACTGGGCTGCATAGGATATGCCTTGCTTTTTGCCTCACCTACCTTTCTGAATATGGATTGTATCTTATTAATTCTTTCACGCTATCACACTAGGCACAGAGTAGCAACAGTGCCTGGAACATAATGACGACTTAAAAGATGTTCATTACATTGCTGGATTGCCTCTAGAGGCAAAGCAGGCCAAATTCTTCTCTGTTTACTCCTCTCACCTCTTTCCTGAATTTTCCTCAGCTGGTCCATAGATCTCCAGAGCCTCCAGCCATTCATCAGATGACCAAAAGTGAGGAAACCTGGCAGTATAAAGTTATAAGCAACCTAAGGAATTTCCTCTGGAAGAAGCTTCATAAAGCTCCTCTACTAATCCTAGCACTTTGGAAGGCTGAGGTGGGTGGATTGTTTGAGTCCAGGAGTTTGAGACCAGCCTAGGCAACATGGAGAAATCTTGTCTCCACTAAAAAAATACAAAACTTAGCCAGGCATGGTGGTGGGCCTCTGTATTCCCAGCTCCTCGAGAGGCTATTGTGGAAGGACTACCTGAGCCCGGGAGGCGGAGGCTGCAGACCAAGGCCGTGCAGGGCCAAGACCATGCCACTGCATTCCAGTCTGGATGACCAAGCAAGACCTTATCTCAAATACATACATACCGCACCCCTATGTTGTCAAAATATACTGCAAAGATGTTTAAATCAGGCCATGCACTTGTGAGCAAGGCAGTGCAGGAGATACAAGAGATCTCTAATACTGTGGTGAGAATCCATCAGTCCACACACAACTAGGAAGGCACTAACATCTGGAGAAAAATCAATGCTTTCTGCTTTACCATCCCATTGTCATCCAACTAGCCAATGAGTCTATTTTTAATCTCCCTAAATCTCTCTCACACCCATCCCCCCTTCCTCTACATTCCTAATGTGAATCATTTCATTCAGAATTATTAGATTCATCAGAATCATTCAGAATTCCTCAACTGGACTAGTCAGAGACCCTAGCTGATCCTAGATTTCTAATGCTTCCTTATCTAAACATTCCTCCAAAATTATACACCTAGAATGCAAATCCTCACTTGTACTGCTTCCCTGCCTGCTTAAAATCTCCACTCCGCACTCCTCTGTCCTGAGAACAATAGGGGGAGATTAACTAATCAATAAAGATACAAGATAAATAACAAATTCCTAAGCCTCTCATAGTCCTGCCCTCAGCAACTCACCCAGGGAGGTGCCTGCCACTGCTGCGTGGTGCTGTGTGCTTCAGCACCTGCGCGATGACCCTGCAGCAGGTGTGTCGTTTCACCCGCAATTCCTCTGCACGGGCTGTTTCCTCTGACATCACCTTTTTGGTGAGCCAACAAGAAGACTCCAAGCTGAATTATCCTTCTCTCCTTCCTGCGTCCATGATAACTAATAACTTGTATATTCACAGCTCCTGTAATTATTTCTTTGCATACAGTTACAGACTAGTAAGTCTGTAAGGTCCTTAAGGGTAAAAAGCAGGCCTTTTCTCTTGTATTCCGTGTCTAGCACATAGGAGGCATGTGGTCATGTTTGTTGAACAAATGACAAAAAGAACTAATTAATGACAAGTGGCAGGAAATGTAGTTAAGTGCTTCTTTAAGAAAAATGCAACTTGAGGAGATACTGTATAATAAAATGCAGTATTACAATACTGTTAAATTTGATGACAAGAACTCACCTATATCATTTTCTGTCAAACATTAAGTATCAGTCTTAGATTCCCTGTCCTCAGCAGAAAATTGCCTATGGAACTCTGTATTCTACTTTTGAAATCAGAACATTATTAAAAGCTGAACAAACATGGATGAGAAATTAGTATTGTAAACATAAATAATGTTTGCCTCATTAAAAAGACTTGCTTATTCATCAAGTCTGACTTTTTAGCTTAGAAACGGCACTGAGCTGGCAGTGGTGAGCTGTCTGCTTGGCGGATGCCAGGCTACAGGAAGGGAAGATGTGTTCTTACACAGGTGGAGATTCTTCATTTGTCATTCCTGACCTAGAAAACTCAAACCCACACATGGCCAAACACCAGAGAAATCTTGCTTTGAAAAGAAGAGATTTTCCAGGGTAAAGGAAACAGTATGACCTATTTAGTTTTATTTCTATTCCAAGTAAAATCACATGTAAACCTGGGAAAGATCATTTTAAATGAACAGATGAATTTACAAAAGTGATTTTTAAAATATTGTTTCAGTTTTGAGTCGTTTTAAAAGAATGTAATTACGCTATCTGACATCTCACTTTAACTGGGACAACTGGTCACTTCAACATGGAAAAAGTTTTCATATAAAACAGTGCTAAAAGCTTAGTCTTATAATTTGATTGAGTTTAAAAAACAAACATTAACTGAAAACAGTCTTTTCAGAAATTCAGTTTTCACTGGGGTTCTGCGTTAACAGTATCCGGGTTGATGTAGTGTCACCTCTGAGACTCATTAATTATAATTAGACTATGACCACATCACAAAGTCAACTAAAGATAAAAATTACCATATTAACGATTCTAAATAAGAATCTTTCTTCTATCATTCAAATAAGTCATCATTCAAGAATTAAATCACATGCCCAGTTGTTTAGGGCTGTCATGAAAATATTATGTGACTTCTAGACTAATACAACTTCTTTGCATCAGTCTTTGGAGTCTGATGACTACGTTCAAATTCCAGATCCGCTACTTACTAGCTGTGTGGCTTTGGGGAAGTCACTAATCTCTCTGAATCCCAATTTAAAAATTTGCAAAATGGTAATCATAATATACCTCCTGGTTGTAACCAATGGTTGTGGGAAGATTAGCCAAAAAATACTTATGAAAATTTTTTGGCACAGTTCATACCTAATAAACGTAGTTTTGTTTTAGCTAAAGACCTATTCCTTTTAACCCTCTCAAGCTTTCAGACCAGAGAAAAATCAAAGCTATCCAGGTATTTGACTTTTATACAATAAGATGAATTCTTAAAACTTTCTCTAAAATGTGATGTCTACATTTCCATCCTGCAAATACTTGTATTAACTACTTTGGATTTTAGGTAATGACTGACCAAGATTAGTTGCCATTCTATCCACATCTGAATACAGCCTTTTAAAATATGTCTGTGTCAATCATTCATAGGATCTCTTCTCTTAATTCATATCCAACTGAGATAGAATTTCATTTGTTTAATTTGTCAAGGTGCTGAAAAATACACTGACAGAAAAACAAAGTAACAATGAAGTTAAGTCAGAAATCCTACAAACAAGTGAAGGGAAAACTAACTGTAAATAAAAAAATTAAAGAAAATGAAATTAAACCAGAAATTCCACAAAGATAGGAAAAAGGGGGAATAACTAAATTTCATTGGGTCCATATTAACCTTGCATCATGCTACAGATTTTTATGGGCATCTTTCCATCTATCCTGGGAAGCAGATGTTGCTGAATGCCGACTATGTGTCAGGCACTGTGCTGCACACTGGGGACATAGCATCCATCACCAACAAAACAAAACGAAAATCTTTGTCCTCATGCGGAAGCAGAGAAACAAAACCAATCAAAATATATGGTATATAAGACAATGAGAGTGTTGGGGAGGTTTGAGATTTTAGACACTATGTCCAGAGAAGTCCTTTCAGACAAGAGACTTTGAACACAAATGTGAAAGCCGTAAGGGAGCTGGTCACACAGATTTTAGGGGACTAGCGGGAGAGTATTTCAGATAGAATGAACAGCAAGCACAAAGACCATGAGGCAGAGGAGTGCTGTGGTTTGGATGTTTGTGTACTTCCAACATTTATGTTGAAACTTAATGTCCATTGCGGTGGAATTAAGAAGTTGGGCCTCTTGGAAAGTGCTTAAGACATGCAGGCTCTACTCTCATGAACTGGCTTCAGAGAGCTGCCTGACCCTCCAGTCCCTGCCATCCATTTCGTCCTTCTGCCCTGTGAGGACACTGCAAGAGGCACCATCTATGAATCAGAGAGCAAGCCTCCACCATTTAATCTGTAGGTGTCTTGATCTTGGACTACACAGCCTCCAAAAATGTGAGAATACATTTCTTCCATAAATTATCCATCTAAGGTATCTAATTACATCTAATTATTATAGTTTATTAATATTATCATTTTGCTATAGCAGCAGGAATAGAGTAAGACAAGAAGTGGAGCGAGCTGGGAGAGAGGGGCAGGCACTAGACCACGTGGAACCTCTGGGCTTTAAACGAGCAAGGTGGCCATGAGAGACTTTGTGCTCAGGGTCCTTTCCACGTGGTCCAGTCTCTTCCTGCTTCGCTGATCTCACTTCTAGCACATCAGTTCTTTCTCCAGCTCTGTCTAATCTGCTACTGAACCTATCCATGTAGTTCTTTTCAGTTACAAAATGTCTTATTTTTCTATACATTCCAGTTCAGTTTAAATCATCAAAATTATTTTTTAATTTTTTTTTATAGTTGAGTATAGTTAATATTTGCTATCTGAGTCCACTGTGTCAACTTCTGTACTTTTCCTTAGTTTTTTCTTATAGTACCTTCTTCTATGTCTATAATTTTTTATTGAATATCAGCAATTACACATGAAAAAAATAATTTCAGGACTGTGTTGCTATATTTCTCCGGAATAGAATTGGCAAGTCTAGGTTAACCTTAGTCCCACAAGGACTGCTATGATTGGAAGCTGAGTATCAGTGTGTTCTCTGGAAGTATAGCTTCTCTGGGATCCATTCCACAGCAAAGGGGATTTATCAGTCCCTTCAACTAAATGGGGTGGACCCTTAAGGCCCATTTTTTAAAACTTCTCTGGGCTCTGGGTTTCTTTTAAGACTCAGTTCACATTCTCACCTACCTTCTTTAGAAACTGGCAGAAGCTCATAGCAGTCTTTCTCACCAGGGTTCCATCAGAGAATGAAACCTGATGTCCTAAGACATCCACTGTGTATAAAATGAATTAATGTCTTTCCTCTGTATCTAGAATGATACTAGTTATGTGCCATTCTTAAGACAGTTGAGGAAATAGTCACACGAGTCATTTTTCATACTATGTGATTCAGAGGAAAATTGCCTTTCATTTTCATTTTCCTACAAGCTGTTGGCCCAGTTATTATTATTTTTTAACCATTTTAGCTTCCATGCCTTCTAAGATTTTTTTTGTTTATTTGTTGATTGTTTCTTACACCGTTTGTAGCCATGCTCAGCAAGAGTCTGGAAGCTGACTTTCATCAATACCCAATATGTATTACTTAATGTAATACATTAAGTATTAATGTATTAACCCAATATGTCTCCCAGCAGAACTGAGTCTCCACGAGAACAGGGGCTTCATCTGCCTGTCTACCACTGTGTTCCCAGTGCCTGGCATGGGGTGAGCGTTTCATTAGTCATGGATTTATACTGATACATTCACTCTTCCAAGGGCTCTTCCTTGAGAAGAACAACAAACAGCCCCTCTTTGAATGATGGGCCAGATGAGAGAGGCCAAGTGTCTTTAGTCCCACTGTAAAGGGGAAATGGTTCCTGGCCCACCAAAAGGCACATGTAATTCAAAGTGCAGAGGCTTCTATACAGGGAAAATGTGAAGAACAGGCTATCAGAGTTTTATAATACTTGCATTAAGATTATTCTCTGCTCTGCTTTTAGACTTACTGAGAAACTGTCAGATGATCACGTGGTCTAATAACAGATCTGCTTGAAGGAAGATGTGTTATTCTGTTCTAAATGAGAGCATCCGGTCTATTTAGTCTTATCAATTCTCTTAACTCACACATTGGTCATATTTTTAAACTTTTTATTCAAGCAAAAAATAAGTCATAAAAAGGTACAAATCCTAAGTACACAGCTTTGTGAATTCTCACCAACTGAGTACAACCAAGCTACACAGCAGGAGTAAAAAAGTAACCAATGCTCAGATCCAGAAATGGAACATCAACAGTTGCCAAAAGCTGCCCTTGTTCCCTCTGAATCACCATCTTCCCACGAAAGTAACCACCATCCTGACTCTCAGCACCATCAATGAGTTTTGCCTGCTTTGAACTTTACATAAATGAAATCAGAATATCTACTATTTTGTGCCATTTTTCCTTCATTAAGTATTATGTGAGATTCATCGATGCTGTGTGTAGCAACAATTGGTTTATTCTTACTGCTTTAAAATACTATTACACTGTAATCTGTTCATCCATTTTACTATTGATAGACATTTTGCTTCTTTCTAGGTTTTGCCTACAGGATTCTTACACACTCTTCCAGTGCACCTACATATGCATCTCTGGTGAGGAACTACCCAGAAGCAGGACTGCTAGGTCCTGGGGAGGGCTGTGCTCATAACAGACAGCCAAATGTACCAGACAGTTTTCCAAAGTGGCTGCAGCACTGTACATTCCCACAGCAGTGCACCGGAGTTCCTACTATGCCACATCCCAGTCCACAATTGAAAGTACCTTTTTAATTTTAGTCATTTCAGCACATGTGAATAGTACTGGATATTATAATTTTTATATATTACTGTCCAACATACAGCAAGAGTATGCCCTGAAAGACTGAGCTACATTGGTAAACTGAAGAATTAGATTTCTGCACCAACAACAATAAAATACTTATATATCACCTTTTATGTGTCAGGTATCAAGTACTTTCCACAAGATAACTTACCTCATCTTTATAACCTAACAATCTCATGTGATAAGTCCGAGTATTTCCATCTTTGAATTAGCAACTGAGGCACAGAACAGTTAAGCAATTTGAGTAAGGTCACGCAGCAATTAAAGATAGGGCAAGGACTGTAAAGGCAGTCTGGCTCCCAACTTTGCTTTTAACCCCTATGATATACTGCCTGGCCCTGTAAAATTGAGGGCCAGACCCTGTACTGTAGTGAACTCTCCAGGATAATGCTACGCTATAAGAACATATCACGATGGCCAGCTGGCCTTCCACTTCTGTCACCCAGCCGGACAACGTGGTTCTATTTTATATCTGCTTTTTTATTTTATTTACTTTTAACCACTACAGTCCTGATTCCACATCCTGTTATGTACCTCACACTCTATTCTACCTATAAACAAAATGAATAGAATAAAAATGTATAAAGATAAAGATGATAATAAACCGCATCAATAATGGACATCACCAAAATTCTTCTGGCTGACTGCAGCACACTAAGATTCTCCCTGTGTCTACGCCTTTAAATATCACATAGAGTCTGCGCAGGGAGTCCTCTTGGTTCCTCCTACCTGAGTGCTACTCATCCCCTTCCTGTTTGGTTTAAATGTTATCTCCTCTAAACTCTTACCACATTCCATCAAGCAGTTCTCTTTCCTGTTTGTTCCTCCCTATTCTTTGTACATAAGTCAATTATAGGTGTTCTAATTCTCAAGGTTAACTGTTTTGTCTCTGCATCAGGAAATCCAGGCTGGGCACAGTGGCTCACACCTGTAATCCCAGCACCTGTGGAAGCCGAGGCAGGAGGGTTGTTTGAGGCCAGGAGTCTGAGACCATTCTGGGTAACAAAGTGAGACCTTGTCTCTATAAAAAATAAGAAAATTAGCTGGGCACAGTGACACACATGGGGTGCCAGCTACTCAGAATGCTGAGGCCAAGGATCGCTGGAGTCCCGGACGCTGAGACTGCAGTGAGTTGTAACTGCGCCACTGCACTCCAGCCTGGGTGACAGAACAAGAGCTGTCTCAACCGAGAAAGAAAGAAATCTAACATTGAGTATTTACTATATACTGGGTCCTGTAGATCAAAAGGCATGGCTCCTACCTACCATTAATAACTTAGACTATAATGGAAAGTAGTAAGAAAAATAAAAGAGTACTTACATCACTCTAAGTACCTTAAATAAGATGTATACTTGTGGATCCAAATAACAGACTGACCACTTAAAATACACAAGTAATTATGAAAGAATTCAAAGTGAGGGTGATAACTACTGCAGGAGATCAGGCATGCCAACCCAAAATATGCCACTTTAGCATAAAGATTATTTTGAGCTGAAGCTAATTGAGAATCAGCAGATTAAAAAAGCTCTCTGCCCTCTTATATCTGCATCAAAGCAAGACATAAATTTATAAAGGTAAAGGTTTTCCTCCTCCCTTTCTACCAGGAGGGACCAAGGTTGATCACAAAAAACAAGTTTATTTTGTTAAATTTATTTTAATTTTGCAGAGACAGGGTCTCAATATGCTGCCCAGCCTGGTCTTGAACTCCTGGCCTCAAGCAATCTTCCAACTCCGGCCTCCCAAAGTGCTGGGATTACAGGAGTAAGACACTGAGGCTCACAAAGATAACTTTGGACCCTTATTAGCCTGAGATGCCAACAGAGGAATCTACATAACAAACTTCCATTTATTTACCTTTCCAGAATTTGCTCTCCCTAGAGACTTACAGTCCTTTGCCTTTGTCTATCTAGTCATTTCTGCAAAAATTTACTGTTCCTTACGGAAGATGCTATATAAACCAGAGTTCTAAGCCACCTCTTCGAGATTTACTAATTCCCTGGGTATCTCTCACATATATATAAAATATGCATGTCAAAAAACTTGTTTTTCTTTTGGGTACGTTCCAGCTAAGAACTCAGAAGGTAGAGAGAAAATTATTTTTCCTCCCCAACACTATGTTCCTTCTTAGACTCTAATCTACTTAAAGGCAGAGACCGTGTTCTATGAACGCTGGTGTAAAACTAACATGGCAGGTTCTTGCAGAAAATCCATTATAACAAAGGAATACTCTAGTGGTTCACAAGTTCCTTTCCCTGCCTCTGCCCTAATTCACCTGAGGAATATGTTACATCTGTCACATCAGCTCAAATAAAACCATCATAGCTCAACAAACTTGGACGGACAAGCCTAATTAGGCTTAATTATGACAGCAAAATTTGCTTTCCATGCCTTAATGACATTTTCATTTTAGAGCTTTCCGCTACCTTGATAAGGTGTTTGGTTGTTGTTTTAAAGTAGGAAGAAAAGAAACCAAAAACAAAAAAAACTTCCACATTCATAAGTTTTAAATCTGAACTTATTTCCTAAAGTCTTACATTTCTAAAATAAGTCAACCTTTCAAGCAATTTAGGCAAAAGATTGATTTGTGAGGCTTCTGATAGACATTTCAAGTAAATTGCATACTGCTCTTACCCTGGCTTCTGGTAAAATGAATATGAAAAATTATAGAACCTTCATCTTTTTATCTAAAATAAAAAGGTGTCCCTAGGCTTTTCAATTCCATTTAAAATGCATTTTCATAAATAACCTTTTCACAATCTGTACTCTGTTTTAATTAAATTTCTCACTGTGGAAAACAAGATAATTGAAGCAGTTTTGAGATTAGTTAACTGTCAAATATTATGTGAGTAGTCACTGCATTGGGGAAATTTGCCGTCAGTACAACTCTCGTCTCTACAAAAATCCCCAAACTAGTCAAACAATTAAAGCTTCAGGTGAGCTCTAGCTTTCTAAAAAAAGTGAGAAGGATGACTTCCTTGAGTCCTTAAATAAAATCCACATTAAATAACAACATGTATACTAAAAAATACATTTCGTTTCCCCTAAAGACCTTCACTGATGTTCCTAGTCATCAAAATTTCAGAAGAGTTTATTCTTATCACGAAGAGAAAACAGTGGTCCCTCTATTCCCATGTACAGATGAGGGCACCATTTATGGTAGCAACAGTGGTTTCTTCAAGACAACTTTCATCTTACACAGCCTTAGTGAGTCATGACGCTGGAGAACACACAGACAAGGCAGGCCTGCTTGTACAACAGGAGGTTTAGATTTCTGCTCCTATTCAAAACTATCTCTTTGACTCTTTAAACCTGGATTAAGTTAACCAATGGCAGCTGTCCTACGAGGAAATAACATATCCTGCAGTAGTTGCAGAAGGATTGGTAAAACCAATTATTCCTTAATCATGTATCACTTGCTCAAAATTCTGTATAATAACTTTTATGTCCAAAGAGATTAAATAATTTTTCCCATGTATTTGTTAGCTTCTCCATTAGAATACATTGACAGGGTGCTGGAGCATGGCCTCTAGAGCCAGAACGCTGGGCTTTGAATTCTAGCTCTGCCCTAATAGGCTGTGTGACTTTGCAAAGGTACCTCATGCCTCCCTTAAGCAGGCACTACCATAACTCAGGAGATGATTTCAGGACGATTCCACGCTCTGTTCAACAAACATCTTACAGTTAGATAATCAAAGAACAAAAAATACCTGCTGAAGAAAACAGTTTTTGTATTCTTACAAGCTTGTATGACTACATTTAAAATGCTCTAGCATACTTACCTTTAAAGGTGATTAACCCATCAGCTCAGCCTCAAATGCTTAGAATTGATTACACAACACTGAGATATCAAGAGATATTAGTGAATAATAAGTACTTCTTATTAATAGAGAGCTGATGCAATCATAATTAAATGAGTTAGAAAATAGTACGATTAGAATTCCTAAGGCAATTTTAGTTTATACATCTTAAGGGATGGCAAGTCTGTATTTTTTAAATCTCATTTTGTAAAACACTTTTCAAGATGTTTTAGAATTCAAAAGGCTCACAGCTACTCATTTTTAGTTTGTTTCTACCATCATTAAAACATGTATTTGTTTATTCCGTAACTTACTTTTCAATTAAAGGTTTCTATTTGATGAAAACACAGTTTTTACTTCAAAAACCATCTTTAGGGTGAGAGTGGAAACAAAGTTTTGACAAAAATCCTCAATCCACTGCAGACTTCTTAAGTTGGAAAGAGGTTAAGAATGTCATTTAGACTAACCGGCTATCTATATATCCTCACCACTGTTTTGCAGATTAAAAGAAAATTCAGGCCCAGAAAGCTTAAATAGTGTGCATGGAAACACAACAGATGGCCACTCTGAAGACAGGGAGGTCAGAAACCAAGTACGGCCACACAGCACATGACAACACTTCGGTCACTACGGACCACATACAGGACAGCGGAGCCACAGATTATAATACCACATCTTTACTGTACCTTTTCCATGTTTAGACAGGTTTACAGACACAAATGCCCCATTGTGTCACAACTGTCTACAGCATTCAGTACAGTAACATGCTGTACAGGTTTGTTCCCTAAAAGCATATAGCCTAGGCGGGTAGTGGGCTCTACCATCTAAGTTTGTCTAAGAACACTCTATGGTGTTCACACAATGATGAAACTGCCTAATGATGCATTTCTCAGAATATAACTCTGTTGTTAAGGGAGACATGACTGTATTTTGCCTCTCAGAATAATAATCGTTATATTAAATTGCATTGTCTTTCATACTTATCAGTTCACAAAGTGGACCATGTTATGTCTGCTAAAACTTGTTTAAGATATACAAGTTTACTGCACAAAGTGCGCTGAAAAGTATACATAACACATGGCATGACACAGAATTAGTTGGCATTGACAAAGGCCATGTTATCCATCCTCCACACATTTACTTAGTATCTCCAAAATGTCAGGTCCTGTGACAGACTGGGTATACTAAGATAAAACAAAGACATAGTTCCTTCCTTAAAGGATCCCACAGTCTACTGAGGACAAGGACAAGTAAGTAAGCATACAGGTGGGTACAATTTGTTAAAGGGACATGAAAGATGCTGCTAACTATGCTTGATTAGGTCCAGAAGGCTCCACGATCAAGGACTACAAATAGTAAACAGAGTTGGCATGGACAAAACAAGAAAGCATATTCCAAGAGAGCCAAGAGCTCAGGAAAACAGACAGTTTACAGTTCCTGCTATGTTTAAGGGACTGCAATTGGGATAGACTGAATGCAAAATGATAGTCAGTTAGTCAACAGGAGGGTGAACGACCTCAGGAAGGCCCTTAAACACAATGCAGAGGAGTCTCAAGTTTATCCTGAAGAGACTAAGATCCTTCTAAAATTTTCAACTAGTTCTCTTCCTTGTGGGGGGAGATGGAGGGCAGCAGCATACCCAATGTTAGATATTAGAAAGTACACTGGAAGTAGTACGAAGAATACATTATTTAAGGAAAGGAATGAGCTGGAGCAAGACTACAAGCAAAGGTGCAACTGAGGAGGCTATGACAACCTCTGTCTGTTGTGCATCCATCCATCCAAACTACCAGTATTTATTAAGTGACTACTATATGTTAGGTGCTAGGAATAAAATAGTGAACAAAAAGAGCATCGTAACAAAACCAACGGCAATGCAGATGAGCTTGAAATGAAACAGCTATTCACGAGGAACAAGTGAAAAGACTTGGTAGCTATTTGAATACAGAGAAGGAAGATGAAAGAATTAGACCTTGGGAGTCTGGTTAGATGGTAGTGCCATTCATCTTAACAAGAAACTCTGGGGAAGAATGAGGCCCTTTGTGTTGGTCTATATCACAGCTTTCAAAGTGCTTACAGGGCATTCAGGGAGAAGGGACCGTGAACAGATGATACCAGAGTTAGAAATTTAGATTTGGTAGTTCTGATACTATGATATAGCAAGACATGTATAGCTTGATTGTCTTCCACAGCTCCTGGCTCACAGTTACTAAAACCCCTGGAAGTCTCTAAGTAATAAGAGCAATAAAGGCGAAAGAAGGGCCTTTTGTTACTCATAGCAAGTCCCTTTCAATCACAGAAGAGTTTACATCAGTAAGATGACTTCCAGAAAGTCCTAAGGATAGAGGGGAGGTGGCTGGCTCTCAAGGGAACCATCTGTGTGATTAAAGGGTTGAAACTTGCTGCCCCATCTCTCATGTCCAGGGAGGGGAGGGGGCTGGAGATTGAGTCAATCGCTAATGGCCAATGATTTAATCAATTACATTTATGTAGTGATGCCTCCATTAAAAACTCCAACTGAAGGGGTTTGGAGTGCCTCCAGGCTGGGTGAAGACACGGAAGTGGCTTCCGGAGGGTGGCTGCCTGGAGAGGGCATGGAATGCCCTCCCCAACACCTTGCCCTACGCGTCTCTTCCATAAGACTGTTCCTGACCTGTATTCTTTCATAACAAATTAGCAATAGTAAGTACGCTACTTTCCTGAGTTCTGAGCCGTTCTAACAAATTATCAAACATGAGAAAGGCGTTGTGGGAATCTCCAATTTCCATCTAAGTCAGACATAAGTTGTGAGTAACCTGGGGGCCCACCAGTTGCAACTGGCATCTCAAGTGGGACTAAGCCTTTAACTGTAGGGTCTATGCTAACTCCTGGTAATCGGTTTCAGAATTAAACTGTAGGATACACAGTCGATGTCTGCAGAGAACTGAACACAACCCATACATACAGTGCAAAAGTGAAGTATTGAGAGCGGCAGTAAAGAGGAAATAGTTTTCCTTTCAGTAGCTAGTAACATGCAAGTGTTTAGGTAAAGTAATGGAAATGAAAAAGGTCTTACATAGATAATAAATAAAACTACCACACTGAGTGTTGGGGGATGCTGATTTATTCAGATTGTGTGTTTTCTTTGCATGTTGACCCTAAAACAATTTATAAAAAATGGTTTCACTTTAGAAATTCATATGTAAATTGGGCTCTGCCAGGACACACCAGGCATGCTTTTCTGTGTAATGACACCAGCACTTTAAATTATCAAAGCGCTCTCACTGAATGTGTACTGGGTTATCTTAATTTGTCAGTTATTTCATTATTTGGACATAAATAATAAATCAATGTTATTTTGGAAAAAAGGTACTTCTTGTTCTCCAAAAAAAGATGAGGAGTTACTGTAATTATATCTAATTTTACTAAGTTAAAAGTAGAGCAGAAGGTCCCAAATTTATACTCAAATGACTGAAAAAACATCCATTATCTATTTTCTTCATTTTGGGAAAAAGTTAACCATGTTAAATTATCTTGTTTGAGCATTATTCTGAAAAGGAGAATTACTGAGAGATGGATTTGGTGTTGCCAATGGCTAGTCTATCCTACTCAAATGGCTACTGTGTCATACGTATTCTTGTAACAATAATCAGAGTCAAATAGATTTATTTGCTAACAGGTGTTCATCTCAATGAAGCACACTCAGGGAATATTTTGTTACAGTGACTCCAATGAAGAACAGTTGGCTCAGATGACAATATAAATGATCAAATATCTTCACCAACTCACCTTGAGAATTATCAGACGAATTTCAATAGGCACATTTTACAAGGAAATACCTGTAAATTATCAAGTTTTCTCACTTTGGCTAATAAAGCAGTATACTTTCTAAAACAGGCATAATATAACTAAAAATAATTAGAACAGATACAGCTAAGTTTTTCTTGGGCCTAAAACGGTATCAGAATACTTGCAGTACACATAATCTGAAAATCACTGAGTATCTTAAAGACTGAAATGCATACTTTCTGAAAAATGCAGCTATTGTGGCAGGATTTTAAAAAATAGAATATTCCTCATTTTGTTTAAGTAAACCACTGATGTGATCTTTTTTCAGGTTTTATTCTGGAAATAATGGCCTCGGATAGTAGATTTTAAATGAAAGTTGATGAAAAGTAAACTGAGTTGGTTTGATATAGCCAAACACATTGTATAGAAATCAAACCTTTATCACTGGATACATTCCCAGGAGATTTTTAAAAATTACGTTTCTGAGTTCCAAAGAAATGACAAGCCCTTTTCAGAGACACAGATATTGTGAAATTCTTAAATGAAAGTGTTATTCTTATTTTTGCCATTAAATGTATTAGCAGTGCTTTGTTCACGTGTTCATTTTTTTTACTCCGAACATCATCCCTTTCTTCCTAACAGTTCATTTCCATTTACCTACTTTGGGTAGCTTAAAACCAGGGAATTACTGAATCACAAGGAACACAGAGGTTATTTCGTTCAGTGTCCTATAATCCCTTTCATGGCATTTGCTGGCATTGATGAAGGGAACACACAGCATCTGTTACACTTTCTCCAAAGATGAAGAGATTTTATTTATAATCTTGGCTAGTGGGAACACTGATTCTTTGGTTTTGTTTTTTAAAGTACTGGTTTTTCACGACAGAACATAGGTGTTGAACTTTGAATCCTGAATCTGCTCCTTCTTTACCAGTCCTGTGACTTTGGGCAAGGCACTTAACTTCTTTGATCTTAAATTCTCATTTGTACAATAGAGATCATAGTAGGTAGTTATAAGGAAAACGTGACATATATCAAAGTGCCTTGTGGAGAGCAGTTTCTCATCAAATAGTACATCCTTCTTGAAAGCCCCTTTTTATACTGAGAGGAGACTTACAGTAGGTTTTTCAGTTCCTTTAGGAGCTAACAAAATTAATCTTACTCATTTGTAACCTTTGACTACCTGTCCAGCGCTAGAAGACAACAGTAACTTAAGAAAGTTATTTTTTCAAATACTATCATATTTCTTCCCATCACATGCTTTTACTAGTAACTTGGAAAAAAATCAATGGTAATCTTCATCTGAACAATGTATCAAGTCTCTGGATAGGGTTGTTCAGTCCAACAAACATTTACTAAGTGCTTACAACGTGTCAAAAACTGAGCCAGAGATTAACCTAGAGATACAGAATTTTTCCTTAGAAGTTAATAATCCTTTGAAAACTAGACATATTCTGAATGACTGTGCTACATAGCGATATGCTAAATATTATGTTACATATAAATTGCTATGTGAATAAAACTGAAAAGTCACACAGAAAGCATCTGTGGTGGGTTCTCCGCAGGAGACAGTTTTTGTTTTGTTTTGTTTTGTTTTGTTTTGAGACGGAGTCTTGCTCTGTCGCCCAGGCTGGAGTGCAGTGGTCGGATCTCAGCTCACTGCAAGCTCCGCCTCCCGGGTTTACGCCATTCTCCTGCCTCAGCCTCCCGAGTAGCTGGGACTATAGGCGCCCGCCACCTCGCCCGGCTAGTTTTTTGTATTTTTTAGTAGAGACGGGGTTTCACCGTGTTAGCCAGGAGGGTCTCGATCTCCTGACCTCGTGATCCGCCCGTCTCGGCCTCCCAAAGTGCTGGGATTACAGGCTTGAGCCACCGCGCCCAGCCAGGAGACAGTTTTTAAAAACCGTCTTGTGACCATTCATTCATTCAGTAAATACTTACTAAAGACCTACTATGTGCCAGACACCATATACTAGTTATTGGGAATAAAAAGGTGAAGTGTGGTGGTTAGAAGGTAGGGGAGGAAGGTGGAGAGTGCCTACGCTCATGGAATTTAGAATCTAATTTATGATGTTCTAGTTCCAAGTAATAATTTTAGTATACTCAAAGATGGTCATCTTTCCCATTTGATACAAGAATGAATAACCATTTATTTGTGTTACAGCTCCTTGGTTTTCTAAGTTGGGTATCTCACAATATACCCACCCTATCTAAAATCCTAGAAACAAAGAAACAAAAAAAATTTTTTTTTTGAGATGGAGTCTTACTGTTACCCAGGCTGGGGTGCAGTGGGGTGATCACAACTCACTGCAACCTCCACCTCCTGGGTTCAAGTGATTCTCCCACCTCAGCCTACCAAGTAGGTGGGATTACAGGTGTGAATCACTACACTCGGCTAATTTTTCTTTTTTTTTTTTGTAGAGATGAGGTTTCACTATGTTGGCCACACTGGTCTTGAACTCCTGACCTCAAGTGCCCATCTTAGCCTCCGAAAGTGCTAGGATTACAAGTGTGAGCCATCGCACCGAGCCCAACATAAAAAAAAAACTTTTTAAGAAGAGTTTACTTCCCACTCCCCCTACCATGTTGTAAAACTAAGCGGGATGGGTGAGTAATCTTTAGGATTTCAAACAGTTGAGACCAATGGCCAATGTCTGAAGCTATGCTAGAGGCTGCAAGCTGTATTAGAAAAGTTGGAACTACAAAACTCATTTAAAACTGGGTCAGTGGAGGAAGATGAGGTCAAAAGGGTATACCTGGGAGGCAGTGCTACTGATGGCAAGCCACTGTAAGCGAGTTGAAGAGCTTTATCTACTCCTTATACCAAGTACCAGCAAAGTTTGTTATATACAGTGAAGCTTTTACTATACTGAAAAAGCCACTGAAGCTTCACCATAACTGTGCCAAGGCAGCTTACAAAATGCTAGGCTAAATGAGGAAAATCTTTCCTCTTGACTAGTGATCTTAAAAGGCAATGCCAGGAATAATAGATGCTAAATCAAGTGGGAAGGCTATAACATTTGTCATCTGAACCCTTCACGACGGTAATTCAACTCGGGGAAGGAGGTGCACTCATGATGGTATTTCTTTTCCTTTGGTGTCCCACTACACCACCCAAAGCACACCTGGAAAGCATACAGCTGTTTTATGTATGCAAGACTTGTTGTTGTATGAAGTTGATAAAATTGCAAATGCTGCATTCCGGCCAAATTAGAACACTTGTGGATGTGGCCATCAGTTATTTGAAGTCTATACTACCGTGTGACAGAAAGAGCACCGGCTCTGTGTTGAAATCACAGCTGCAGTAACAGTCAGTGCCTGGAAGAGTGCCAGGCATGAGTGAGTGTGGGAATCAAACAATGAAGGTTGACTTTTTCCTTTAGAGCTCTTAAACCTTTGTCTGGTCTGGAAAGACACAGATAATCTTCTACAGGGCCACTATCCCATTATCCTTGGTAGCAGATGGAAAAGGGAGTAAATTAATCCTACAGAATACTTCTCAATTCAATTGTTTTAATGCCTTTCCTATCATTTACAAAAAAAAAAATAAAAAATAAATAAAAATAAAAAAATCAAAAGTACAGGCAGTAAACCCAAATGTCTTGAATGTCTCTTGCTTTTGCTTTTCCTCCCTTGGACTTTTATCTTTCAAGAATTTTTCAGTTTTATTAATCTATATAACTTATTTCCAGACTCTAATAATTAGAGTATACATGCTGAGACAGACAACATGTGTGTCTGGCTCACATGGTAGAAATCCAATCTTTATTGAATAGAAAGATGAATACATGTAATAGAGGCAACAGTTCTTTCTGAAATAAGTGGATTACGAAGCCCAAAAAGTTAAATATCTTGCCTAACTGATATTGAAATTTATGGTAAAATGGGGTATAGGATCCAGGTTTCCCACACAACCTGCCTGGTAATTTCTTCTACATCATCCAACCACATCTGTATTAAATCTAAACCTAAGAGAAATCAATGTAAGCCAAAGTAGAAACGAACAGACACTGGGCCTACCTAAAAGGAATTTAAGATTTCCTCTCCTTTATAGTCTCTGCTACTTTCAGGAGACTCAGCATTTATGGAACAGCTGAGGCATAATTATTATTGTCATCTGGTGAGAATATTAGGAAGTAGGAACACTTCTAACTGTAAGGAAATCAAAGAAAAGAGAGAAACCACATCCTTCCTCGACTGATTAACAAACTTGTAAAACTTTTATGGGATTTGTTAAAATATAATTCAGCGAGTTCCCAGCATGCACTCTCTCCCAAGTATAAAGGGAGAAAAGCTATTCATTCCTGCCCTTCCAGAGGTTCACAAGCTAGGTGGGAGAGAGAAATGTAAGAACTGTAGTAATGCTCAATAGGTTGGCTATTACCACCTCTAAATTTCCCTAGCAATGGCTGACCTAAGTCTGGAAGGACACAAGGAGAGAGTCAAATGAAACATGAGAAGACCACCTTAGGCTGAGGAGGCAGTATGAGCAAAGGTCTGGAAGACTAAGATGACACAGAATGTTCAGGGAATTACGAAACCTTAAACACGTCCAAGACAAAGACTTTGATCTTACCAGTGGCCACACAGATGAGGCTGAAGAGGTTGTCTGAGGCCCAGGGGGTTACTGCAACCTTCTAGAAACTATGCAAAGAGGCACAGAGCACCTAGCAAGAGATCTCTCCTAAAGTAAAACATGAAAACCTACTGGTTCTTGTATTTTATCATTGTTACTGCTTCCCTTTCATTGACAACAGTTCATATACTCTTACTTTAATAATTTCAATTATTAATATGAATCACCTATCCATTGCTTCTTATTTTCTTCATTTATGGTAAATGAGGACACCAAAGAATTCCGTTCCCCCTCAACTTTTGCGGTTATAATTCTCTCTTATGTTAAGTCAGTCTATGAATTATATCAAAGAATCAGCGAATGAAAAATGAAAAACTGATTTGCACTAATTGAAAATACAGAACTTTTGTTTTCTTCACTGAAAAGAATTTCCACTAAGAATCCATACTCAGTAGCGTAGCTTAAAAGGAAACAGTTGAGGGTGAAACCATCTTGGTATACGCAGGCAATTATTTTTTAAATGACTGAAGGATTCAGGAGTGAAATATGGAAGAATGTTACATTAAACTCTTATAAGGGCTTGAAAATATGTGTCTCCTGAACCTTAGTCTTACACCACCACCCAAATTCCTCTTCCATACCTTAAACTACTTGATGAAAAAGATCAGGCCATTTTTATACCTCTAGTATTAAGTACTTCTTTAGCATTCAATAAATATTTGCTGAACCAAAGTATAATACTCAAGAACCAAAACAAGGTGAGGGAGGGTATGTGGGTACAATATCCAGTGCTAAGTCTGGATTAAGTCAATCTGATCAACAAGGCTGTTGTCTGACACCTTCACTTACATATTCTCCGTAAGTCTCTTGTGTTGGGGGTGGCGGTGGAGGTCTGTACCCAGTTGGGGGGACTCCTCTTGCCCTGGGAGTGAGAAGTCCTCTTCCCCGACTCACTGGCCCTCGGGTGGACAGGACTCCTCTGGGAGTTGGCGTCCCTCGTGGTACTACAACTCCAACTGGCCGTGCTGTAACTCCTCCCCTTCCCCTGTAACCAAGAGGGTCAAATTAGCAATATCTATCATAGTCTCTAACATTCTGTTATTCACATATATTTATACCTCAGAAACAAAATCAAAGTTCTATATTTTTGTAAAAAGGAACAAGGAGCAAAGAACTAAAGCAAACATGAAACAGGTATCTACAAAAGGAAATCAAGTCATTTAGGCAGTTCGTCTGGCAACAATATAGAAGAAGTCTGGAGTCAATCTCTGGTCAGTATCCAGAGTAGGAAACTGTGATATTTGGAGAAGCCACATGCACCCAAGACTTCTATATGATGCCATGCCAGGATTACACCCAAACTCCACTCCCACACTATGAAGTGCGCCTTTTCTTGCTTATATCAGGACAAGGAAACTGAGGCTTAGAGATTTTAAAACTGTCCCAGAACAGCTGTGAGCAAAGTCAGAGGCCAAAATATATGCTACAATTCCATCAGAGAGGGAAAAATAAAATGTACTTTCCTGAATAATGTATCAACTACATGGTAATAAAACAACATTAAGTTAACACAGGCATTTTCTGAGGTAGAATTCAACATATTCATGTATTTCTAATGTAAATCATGAGACTTCAAGTCAGCAAGGAAGGAGGTGGCTCTATCAAGAATGGCTCCACAGAAGCAAAAACCCGAGAAAATATAAGAACAGAAAAGTGTGGCTACTCCAGATAATACAGACACAGTATGATGCACCTCATCCGGACAAGGCCCTCCAGCGAGAACCGTAGCTGGCAGGGCTGGCTGCCTACAGACCAGCTTCCTCCTCCTTCAGTGTGTCTGGGATAGCGAACACGCAGTTAAAGACTCATTTTCCAAAAATAGCAAATTATCAAAACCCAAAGCTGGACTTTGAAAAGACTGATAAAATTGATAAACCTCTAGACAGGCTAAATAAGAGAAAAACAAAAAAAAAGCCCAAACACCAGTATCAGAAATGAAGAGGGTTTCGGCCGGGTGTGATGGCTCAGGCCTGTAATTTCAGCACTTTGGGAGGCGAAGGCAGGTAGATCACCTGAGGTCAAGAGTTCAAGACCAGCCTGGTCAACATGACAAAACCCCATCTCTACTAAAAATACAAAAATTAGCTGGGCACAGTAGCGTGTGCCTATAGTCCCAGCTACTCGGGAGGCTGAGGAACGAGAATCACTTGAACCCAAGAGGCTGAGGTTACAGTGAACCAGGATCACACCACTGCACTCCAGCCTGGGCGACAGACTCTGTCTCAAAAAAAAAAAGAATAATGAAGAAATACCATGAACAACTCCAAGCTCACACATTTTTTAACTTACATGAATGTGAGTGATTCTGATTCATAATGACCAACACAAAAAGAATTAAATAATCTGAATGGGCTTATGTCTATTAAATAAATTTAATCAATAGTCAATAACCTTCCAAAAAAGAAAGCATCAACTCCACATGGTTTCAATCAATTCTATCAAATATTAAAGAATGAAATGATGCCAGTTCTCTATAATCTTGTCCAAAAAATAAAAGCAGAGGGAACACTTCCTAACTCAATCTGTGGGGCTGGTCATTGGAAGTGCCTCCTGAAAAGTATTTCTACATTACTCGTCAGAGGCTGGGACCAGTCTGGGCCAGCCAGGGAGGCCAGAGGTGACGGTCCCAGCCTGTTCTTGAGCACTGGTTGGGACCTGACAAAGGAAGTATCCCTCAAAAATACTTAATCACCCTCAGAGGCTACAACTGGCCAGAGATGGGGCCAGCCCAACTGCTCGGTGACCTGCTTAGGATGAGACATATGGTCTGAGGGGGAACAAGAATAAGGCCTCCCCATAACCAATATGGATAAAGACAGTCGAAAGTGAAGAAATAGAAATCAGCAGCTCTCGTGAACACAGGTACAAAAATTCTTAAAAATATTAGTAAACTCCATTCTATAATGTATTAAAAGAATTATACACCATAACCAAGTAGGATTTATTCCAGGTACACAAGGTTGATTTAATATTAGAAAATCAATGTAGTCTACTACATCAACAAGGCTAAAGTAGAAAAATAATGTGATCATATAAATAGAGCAGAAAAAGGATGCGGCCAACGGCGACACTCATTTCTAACAACTTTCAGAATATTTCCTCAAGTTGAAAAAGAACATCGGGCAGGAGTGGTGGCTCACACGTGTAATCCCAGCACTTTGTGAGGCCAAGGTGGGTGGATCACTTGAGATCAGGAGTTCCAGACCAGCATGACCAACATGGTGAAACCCCGTCTCTACTGAAAAAAGACAAAAACTAGCCAGGCATGGTGGTATATGCCTGTAATCCCAGCGACTAAGGCTGAGGCATGAGAATTGCTTGAACCTGGGAGGCAGAGGTTGCAGTGAGCCTAGATGGCAACACCTAGATGCACTCCAGCCTGGGCGATAGAGCGAGACTATCTCAAGAGAAAACGGAACATGTACAGCAAAGCTACAACATATTGAATTGTGAGAAACTGAATGTGTTCCCCTTAAGATTGGGAACAAGGCAAGGATGTCTACTCTCACAACTACTATTCAACACTATACTATAAGTCCTACCTACATCAATAGGACAAGAAAAGTAAATAAAACTTACACAGATTTTGAAGAAAAAAGTAAAACTTCCTTTGTTCACAGGTGACATCATTGGCTACGTAAAAAAATTCCCCCAAATAGTCCAAAAAACCTCCCAAACTCCACACCTACTCCTATACTTAATAAGCTAGTAAAACAAGGAATAAAAGGTTACTAGTCAAATGCTTTCCTACATACCAGCAATAAACAGGTGGAATTTAGATTAAGAACATAAAAACATTTACTGAAGCCACAAAAAAATTGCATGTTTTGGTACAAATTTAATAAAATATGTAGAGCATTCCTTTGTAGAAAACTACAAAACTCTGATGGAAGAACTCAAAGGAGTCACATCCATGTTCATGGTCATAATATTGTTAAGATGCCAGTTCTTCCCAACTAATCCACAGATTCAACGCAATCCCAATCAAAATCTCAGCAAGCGATATATTTTTAGATATTGACAAACATTTTCTAAAGTACACATGGAAAGGCAAAAGACCCAGAACAGACAACACAATACTGAGAAGAAAAACAATGTTGGAAGACTCATAATGTATAATTTCAAGACTTATTAAAAAGCTACAACCAACACAGCATTGTATTGGCGAAAGAAAAGACACAGATCAATGGAACAAAATACAAAGCCCAGAAACTGACCCTCAGAAATATAGTCAACTGATTACTGACAAAGGAGCAAAGACAATTCAATGGAAAATGTTTTTTTCAACAAATGGTATAGGAACAAGTGAATATCAACAAACCAAAAAAAAAAAAAAAAAGTAGACACCTAGACACAGACCTCACATCTTTCACAAAAATCAACTCAAAATGTATCTTAAAACCAAATATGAAATATAAAACTTATAGAAGAAAGCATAGAAGAAAATCTGTATTATATTAGTTTGGTGAAGAGTTTTGAGATACAATATCAAAAAAAGTCCTTGAAAGAAAAATTGGTAAGTTCAACTTTATTAAAATTATAGACTTCTGCTTTGTGTAGGACACTATTAAAAGATAAAGAGACAAGCCACAGAAAGGAAGAAAATATTTGGGAAACATGTTAGCTGATAAAGGATTTGTATCCAAAACACAGAAAAAACTTTTATAACTCAACAATGAGAAAGCAAATGGCCCACTTAAAAAGCAGGCAAAATACTTGAACACACAGCTAACCAAAGAAGATTTACAGATGGCAGATAACCAAATAAAGATGTTCAACATCATTTGTCACTAGGGATTCAAACTAAAACAAAAGTGAGATACCACTTCGTACCTATTAAAATGACTAAAATAAATACCTGAATATACCAAGTGTTGGTGAGGATATGAAAAACATAAACTTTCATTCCTGCCTGGAATGCAACATAGTATATAGCCACTTAGAAAGACAGTTTGGCAATTTCTCACAAAGCTAAACATAGCCTTATTGTGCAATATAGCAGTTTGTTCCTAGGTTTTTACCCAACGGATCTGAAAACTTATGCCTACATAAAACCTTGCACATGAATGTTTATAGCAGCTTTATTCACAGCAACCAAGATGCCCTTCGATAGATGAAAAGATAAGCAAACTGGGTTACATGCATACAACAGCAAATGATTCAGCAGTAGAAAGAAATGAGCTAAAAATCCACAAAAACTAGGAATAAATCTTAAATGCACATTTCTAAGTGAAAGAAGCCACTCTGGAAAGGCTATATAATGTATGCTTTTCAACTATATGACATACTGAAAATACTAAAACTAGAGAGATGGTTAAAAAAAAAAAAATCAGTAGTTAACACAGGTTAAGAGGTGGAGGGAAGGTTGAGTGACTAGAGCTTAGGGTGATAAAACTATTCTGTATGAAACCAAAATGACAGTGAATACATGACACAAAGCATTTGTCAAAACCCAAAGAACTTCACAGCACAGAGAGTGAATTTTCATGTTTGCACACTAAAAATCACAATATTACTGAGGAAGTAGGAGACTCTCAGGATGCAATGCTGAATGTGAACAAACATTTTAACTAGATTAAAGCATATGAAAACAACCTTAATGAAGGGGCTGAAGAAAAGTAAACTTCGAAATGAGATAAGTCTGTCAGACTTAAGGTAAAAAATAAATAAATAAATAAATAAATAAGCACTGTACTAGTTGATGAAGTTATTTTCTACAGGAAGAAGTGTGAGTACGGGTTAACCATTCTGATATCACTGTACATGTATCCTGGAACACAGTAACTAAATAAAAGAATGGTGGGAGCCAGTTTCTTAAGTTGGAGTGGAGTGGTAAGAAAAGGGAAGAGGCTATAAAGGTCAATGTGCGAATGGATTAAAATCAGAGACATCAGTATGAACTCATGTCTAGTTTACTATATTTACAGATGGTTAAATAAAGAAATATGCATAAATATGTGTATATACATAGGTTAGTACATACACATATATGTCCATTCTATGTCAGCTGAGAAAGTACAGACCTCAGCACATCCCTGAAACAATAAGCAGAACCAGCACCCTGATCTTGCTTTCTAATACTATACTGCAATAAATGGAACTTGAGCTTCTTGGAGAAATGATTGATTTTAGGACTGGAGGTAGAAATATGTAAGACTAGTCTGGAGCAACGTGTAGTGCCAGAAAGAAAGTGCTTAAAAAAAAAAAAGAAAGAAAAGAATAAAACCCACAAATTATGGGTGTGTGTCAAAGCCAACTGAAAGAACTCCCAATGGCCAAAGCTGAGACAATCTGAGCAAGAAAAGACAGTGGTACTGAATTGTATCACAATGTATAAAATTAATATCCACGAGTCCACACTGATAGAAATGACTGAATCAATCAATCGATACAGAGGGGAGAGGGGACAAATCCTCCAGATAATTTTTGTAGATATTCCACCTAGGGGAAGTGAATTTTAATTCCCCACTTCTTAATTAGGGGTTCCCCATACTGACTTCCTTTTAAAGGACATAGTAAGGAAAGAAAGAAAAATGAGGAATTTGACAGTGGAGAAACTTGACAAGCATGACCTCGGCTAGTGATCAAGGTAACATGAGCGTAAGTCACGTGGACAGTATGTATACTTGATATGATGCGGCAAACATGGCATTTTACCTCTGTGGTTTTAGTTCCCCAAACTCATAAACCCAGGTTAATGATGAAAAAAAATCTGAAAAATCCCCATTGAGAAACATCTTAGAAAAAACCTGATTAGTACTCCTCAAAACTGGTAATATCATCAAAACAAACAAGTCTAAGAAACTGTCACAGTCAAGGGGAGCCTAAAGAGACAGGACAACTCAACGTGATGTTGTATTCCGGGGATTCTGGAACAGAAAAAGGACACTAGGTAAAAATTAAGGAAACCTGAAATGGACTATAGTTAATACTGTACCAATACTGTCGATAATATAGTTAACAATGTGTCAATATTGGTTCATAAACTGAAATAAGTGAGCCATGCTAATAATGTAAGATGTTAATAACAGAGAAAAACCAGAAGAAGGATATAGGAAAACTCTCTGTACTACTTTTTCAATCTTTCTGTAAAGCTAAAACTTTTCTAAAATACTAAGTACATTAAAAAAAATCTCAATTTTGCAGCTTCCTTGCAGCTATGGTGATCCAGTTCTGGCCAATAAGATATCAATCAGCACTGAGATTTATGGGAAGCTCTTTAGAACTACATAGCTGGCATTCTCTCTTCTCTTTCACTCTTTTCTTCCTGCAGACATGTTTGTAAGGGCAGCAGGCTTGAAGGAAAAAGTGAAAGGCTAAGAAAAGCACAGTCACAAGCTCTGTGGAGCTGGGGAAGCGCAGTGCGGCATTGCTGCACGGGTTTTAAGTGGGGCAGGGGAAGGACGTGATATTTCTACTGGGTTAAGCCACTACAGGTGCATTTGATAGCAGCAGTTGAGCCTAATCTTAACATGTCTAATGCAGTCAAAAGGAAAAAAAAAACCACTTTTTCTTCATCTCACCCTCAGGTAACCCTTTAATGACTATTGTAAATTAGGTTTTTGGTTTAAAATCCTAGACCATAAAAATTGGTACAGTAAAAATAGTTATCATGAGCAAAAACACTGGAATCAGATTTTGATTCAATTCCTCATGTACTTACTAGCTTAACATCGACCTGCCAGTTAGCACTCAAACTAATCAAGAGTCTGAACTTTACACATCAGTTTCCTCAATTGTGAAATTAGGCTAAATATAGAGCCCACTTTTGTGTTATTAGGAGAGAAACATGAGACAATGCATATAAAGTGTTTTGAATTTTTACTGACTCAATAAAAATCAAGTTTATTTAAACTACAATCACTCTGAACTGTAATGATGATATAACTTCTGTAGTGTCTTACTCATCTTTGTGTATCTCCAGTATATGTATCTAGAAAAATCTTCAACACAATTAGAGGACAGAGTAGTTTGTAGCTATAGTATGTCTAACTCCTTTGTGACATTTTCATTAATTAGTGTATATTTAAACTAATTAAGGCTTCCTGTTTCCTTATCCAATATCCATGATTGCCATCCAAGGCACTGTATGAATTACAAAATATTCAATATGCTTCTTGAATATATAAATGTATATCTTTTATCAAATCGGAAGACATACATTTATATATTCAAGAAGCCCACACTTCTCTTCCGCAATCATTGACATCGTGGGTTACGTCCCACTGGTGTATGAAATCACACTAAGGTATTTTTATCTGCTATGGGATTTTAGACAAGTCATTTGATATACATCTAATTGTTCTGGACACTTATCTATAAAAGACATTTTGAAAATCAGTTTTTTAAGTGCTGAAATTCCACAGGAGTGGTATTAAGCAGCAATAGCATGAACAATGCTTTAGATGACACTGGTGGAAGAAAGGCATGGTGGAGGTGATGTGCTAACACAAGAATCCTGTCTTATTGCAAAGTTTTCACTGTGTGCTACAAATAACATTCAGGGCAAGGCTGAACAGCTGGATTGGTAACATGGGGATGAGAAGAGAAAACGCATCTATTAGCGAGAACTTGATAATCAATGACTTTTTTTTTTAAAACAGAAAAGTAGATCCAAATTGATAGGAATAGGGTACCAAAAACTGCGTGTAAGAGAAGAGCAAAAAGATAGAACATCCGCACAGTTTTGAAAGCAGATTAATGGATAGACTACAATGCAGTAACTCTTTCTGTTTGGGGTTCTCAGCAGGGTGACCCGGTTTCTGGTCTTGAAACTCAGATACGGAAAAAATCCAGGAAGGCTTTTGCAGTGAGCTGCCACGGTAAGAATGCGTTGAATGAACAAATACCAAAAAAAAAAAAAAAAAAAAAAAAAAAAAAAGATAAAAATAAATAAATATTAAAATAAAGTAAAATAAAAAAACAGTTACTCAGAAACGAATTATTTAGTTCACAGATTAATACAAAGTTTTAAGATGTAATGAAAAAGCATACACTTTGGGTTCCTACACATTAATACTCAAATGTAATTCTGTCATTTGATCTTTAAGCCTCAGTTTTCCTATCTGTAAATTGGGGTTAATAAATCCACCAGCAGAATAACTGCGATGTTTACACCCTGGGTATATAAAGTGCCTAGCCTAAAACTCGCATGTAGTTAAGTGGTAATTAGTACACAGACTTCTGCTTCTACTCTGTCCTGATACATTCCTTTTGGCTTTAGTGAAAGATGAGCGAAGGAGACAGAAAGTACAACTCATGTCAGTTCTCATTTTACACATTTAGCAACAGTAATGTCATCTGATAAGTTTGTAAACACATACCAAATTGTTTGGCTTTTGTCTACAAATTTGATGAGAAGCAGTCAAGTACAGCAGGTAACACAATGAATTCAGTGGCAGATGCCTTGACTGCTTAAGCGAGCTCCAGCATTGCTACCTTGGTGACCTGGGAAAATACAGCTGACTTCTGGGGTTCACTCAGATGGAGTAGGACTCATGCTGACTACAGAGTGGGGCCTGCAAGATCCAGTGACAGGGCCTTAGTCTTCTCTCAGGGGTCACAGTGAGAAAAACCTTCCTAGAGATCCATTTGAGATCTGTGTCCTGAAGCAATAAGCACCTGAGGGGCAACTGTGTCTTTCCTATAACACTCCTAACACATTTGACAATCTTGCTTCATTTCTGTGAGACTGCTTTTCTGAGAGTAAAGTTTAATCATTCTAAGAGTGTTTTCCTTGCCTAAGATTGCTATGCAAATGAGAAGGCTGACAAAAGGAAAAAGCGAAACAGCCTACAGTTAGAGTCTCTCAGAACACAGGGAAGAAACTGTCAGAGCTGATGAAGACTAAAACTTTTGAAGAGACGATGTTGGCAGCTCTTACTGAGCAACTCTAGAGACCACCCGAAATGTGGTTCTAGGGCAGCGCATCTCACACGTTCATGTGCATCCACAGCGCCTGAGGACCTTGTTTTAGGCCAGGGTGGGGTTTACACTCTGCTTTTCTAACAGGCTCTCAAGTGCTGCTGCTGGTTGTCTGCAAACCATCTTTTGATGGGCTGAGTCTTAGATGCAGAGGTTGTAGCCCTTTTATGAAGCAAGTTTGGTCATTTCTTTTCTTTCTTCTGTGTGTCATCCAATCTTCAATGCAATTAAAAAAAAAAACTAATTGAGCAACTGCTTCCTTATCCTACACTGTATAGAGTATAAAAGAAATCCAAGGCACTTTACAAGTTACAATTTAAAAAGTTACAAACTGGTTATTGGTAAAATTGTTGACAAATAAGACAGTGTATAAGGAAGTACATTCTTAAGTCCAAGAGAGCTATTTTTTGTCTCTTTGTATCCAGTAAAGTCTCTGATCAGAGCTCCTTACTTATTTTGAAGCTGTATCACCCACTGCCTTCCAATTCTGATTTTTATCACGCTTTTACTTTTTTCCTTCATTTAAAAACAAAAATCTTTCTCTGTCATTTCTAACTATCAGCTCTATTGCCTTTTGGAACTATGCAGCAAAAATTTCCTTCCTCTCTGGAAACAATGATCCATTTGATAATAGAGAAGTTTGAGAGAGAGAAGTAATTTGCCTACGGTTCTGTTGAGGGACTGATCAAATATCTGTGCTACAGGAATTCAGTTTTTAGTGTCAAATTATTTTGAGTAATCAAAAAAGGAATCATGGTACAGTTTGATTCCTTGAAAACGAAATTTTAAAAATTGAGTAGGATTTGGAAGTGTGTGCTTATTTTTCTATCTCCATTTTATTGAAGAGGCAACTATGGCTTACAGAGAAGTAACCCCCAAGCTCCCCAAAGTCACACAGTGAGTAAGAGTCAGGGGTGACTCTGGAAACTCTGGCTTCCCCAGTGCCAGAGCCCCCCACTCTAATCCCCAGCCTCGAATGCCCCACTTCTCTTCTGCCTCCAAGCCTTTGCACCCTTAACTGGGATGACTTCCCGCCAGCACTATCCCATCTGATTTCTTCTGTTTGTACATAGCCGCTCTCCCCCTGCAGAATTACTTGCATCCTCATTTGTATTTTCATGGCACTCTTTTCTTCATGTCTCTTTTCCTCTATTTATACCACTCTGTTATAGTTGTTTATCTCTGATTTTCCCCTATTAAATTCTAGACTTACTCAGGTAAAATACAACGCCTTCCACATCGCTATAACTTCAATTCTTCTCACAAAAGGGATTTAAGGAAAATCTGTTACATTAACGACCTAGCATCAGAAACAGATGATTTTCAAACAGGTTTTGAATAAAACTATTAATACTTCTGAAAAACCAAAGTGTGGTGGGGAAGAGAGAGCCACAGTACACGCACATACTCACTGGATTCCTTTTGCCCTAAACTGTCTGAGCTCATTAGTGGATCATGTTTAAACTTTAGGAAAAAATAAGTTGGCCAGCTAGGTGTCAACCTGCCTCCCGTTGTCATTGATATCTACAGCAGGCTCAGAACATTTCTCCAGCTTTATGTTGCACAGGACATGTAAAAGTGCTGGCCGAGCTGTAACAGACAATCTGTGCCTAGTTGCATTTCTTGCCTGTTCATCCCTGGCTAGCATTTCAACTACAAGTTCTTGTCAGAAGTTACCCAGTTTGTAACACTATTTGCCTCTGTTATTATCTTCTCAAAGCCTCTGAAAGTGTTTTCAAAGGAAACCAAAGATTTTCCCCTTTTTGTCTCCCCTCCATCAGCTCCAGTGTGGCTGCTCATTAACACACCATCAGAAAGTGCTTTAATCAAAAGTAATTGAATACTGAAGGCTGATTTCAGTAGAAGGAATTCAGTGGACCTCACAGCAAGGAAAAGCAGAGAAACTCATTTCTATGGTAAGTCCTCCAGTTTTCTGTCTGAGGTGTGGGGTACTCATGCCAGATGTGGGGTAATGGGGTACTTAAGCCCAGTTGGGATTAAATGCACAGACTACCCAGTAGGCACAGAGTTGGAAAGAAGGAGAGGAAGGGTGACTGGGCGGGAGAATGGACTGAGCAGGTAAACCCAGTAGAGAAACAAGCAATTTAAATAACATTCCAATGGAGTATTTTTTATTTAAAATTTCCACAATTTTATCCAGTTAGGAAATATATTACCATTTTCCTATATCTACTCTTTCCTTAAAAAAAAAAAGACTTTTTAATATTGATTGGTACATTAATATAAATCATACCATACTCTGGTAAAACATTTATGGCCCTAATATTAACTATTCAGTTTTCCTAATAAAACTTCTCATAACTTCATATACTATAGAAGCAAAGTACATCATTTTCAGTTATGAAGATAATCTGCAGCATCTATAATATTCTTAATCAATTTTAAAGATAATATATAACACTTTGGTGTTTATGCCTCTAAAAATAAAGACTTTTTTTTTTTTTTAATGGAAGGCTTTAAACATTCCAAATGGCAGTGGAGTTAAGGACATTTATTTTTATACTATCAAAATAACACAATATTAAATTCCTAAAATGTGTATGCATAAAAGAAAGTTTTGCCAGAATAAGTGCATTCTGCCTTCTAGTCTACATATATATAGATATAAATTCATAAGCAACAGATACAGAATTGCCCTGTAAGGCTGGCTGCCTTATAAGAATCACAGATCATTAAAGATTATAGACAAAAACTATCTTTTTAAATAAAATAAGAGGCAGAGAGGTTTTTTTCTTTCTTTCTTTCTTTTTAAAAAATTGTATGGACTTGGATTTGGTGTTAGGAGTAGAAAGAGAGTAGGGGCCAGGCTGGGTGAGGGGGAATAGGAAATGAGGTCTTTGCAGCCTGGCACTTTGCACTGAGCAAGGCCTCCTACAGAGCATTCACTCCTTCATCCCTCTCTCCACCACAGAACCTGCCCTGGGAGGCTGCTGTGCTGCAGGCCCTGTTGTGGGCAGTGGGAATGTAACGGTAACCAAGATAGGAGTGTCACCCAGAGACCACAAGGCTCACCTTCTAAGTAGAGTCACATGTTCCACAGTAGGTTAAACATTTTTTTTTTTCTTTCCAGGAAATTACAAGGAAGGAAAGTATAACTTTCCTGTAACTGTTCAATTTTTGTTATAATTTCAAATTACTAACTCTCAAGTTAGTCTGTATCTTAAGACTATCCAAACTTAGAAAAACTTGTGGTGAATTTGATGTTGCTGCTTAATTTTGGTGCTTACCTAAAGTTTTTTTCTTAATGTTAATTATATAATTATCTTGCCAATCTGCCCAGTAATTTTATAGTAGCCAGTTTAACACTAATTTTTCTGTGCATTTTGAATCCTGAAATGTGCATTTCTTTATCTCATGGCCTAGAGTTAATGATTCTAAATCTTCATTTCAGTGTACATCAGAATTACATACAGGTTTGGTATTTCTTAAGTACTGCATTATATTTCAAAAGCTGAAATAATTTATGAATTTCAGAAAACTTCTTCCTAAAATATTCTGCTATTTGTTAAACGAAACCAACTATGAATAAAAACGGTCGAGGCATTATTGCTTTTTTTTTTTTTTTTTTTTTTTTTAACTACAGGGCTCCTAATGGTGATTGGTTTAGTTTTCCAAAGAGTAAACCTCAATTGTCTCATAAAATTTGGAAGACACCATTGTTTAAAGAAACTAATATAAATACAAAATTTTTTAAATGTGAAGTTAAAAAAATCTAAGCCCAGATTTTAACATGGTCCTTCAATATAAACTGATAATGAAAAGCTGCTTTGTAGACAAAACTGGCTATAAAATTTAGGCACCAGTTATAGGGGGAGGCAAGAGCAGAGCACAGGAAAATGATCACTCAAAACCTGGTCAGCAAATGTATACTAGAAAGGAGAATTCCTAAAAATTCAGATGACCAGTCAATCTTCTTCAACCTCTTAAATTATTGTAAGAAACAGAGGTTTCCATTGATTGTTTCAGAGAGCATGTTTATTACTTTCACTAGTTCTTCAGAATTTTTATATCTGGACTTGACAGCTATGTATATTTGTTTACTTGTCATTTTAATTCTTTTGGCCATGCTTATTCTGTTAGTTCAGAGTTTCTTTTGGGCTTCTTTAAAAATACTCTTAACTCCCTGGCAGCCTTTTATAATGCATTCTTCTCTCATGTTGCTTGTCCATTTTAGTCCCATCACTTTTTCTCTTCCAGAAATGTCTTACATTTACTATTTTAATAATTTCCAGTACATTTATAGTTTTTAAAACTTTTTTTCACTCATTTAGTGGAATTTAGGGAAAAGGAGGGTACATGAATAAGCATCTCTGAAAGTGAGGTTCTTGATTAGCTATTTTTTGAAAAAGTTCTATATTGAAAACCAGTGAGTTACCCTATTTTTTAGAATAAATTCAATTTTAGCAGCCAATCATGCTTATAGTTTTCATTGTATAACAGTGTTATGGTTTTAGGCTTTGAAATTTTTAAAGAAAATATGTAATATCCAGAATGGAGACAGCATAAGGTATTAAAATATTTTAATATTCTTCAAATTAAAGTTGGGTGAGGGAAATGGAAGACGGGAAGCAGCTTTTGTTTGGGGCTTTGGATGTGTGTGGCAAGTAAGGCTGTAACCACGTTACACAGGGCATGCTTTGACTACTCTGGGGAAATCTGTAATATTGGCAGTGCTGCCCCCATCTGACTAAAGTGTAGAGAAGGCGCTTTACTGTGCCACTTAAGTAATAGTGGTAGTGACATTTGAATTTAGATCTGATTCTAAAGCTCTCTTTTCTATGTGCTACTACCCTTCAGGGGCAAAAAAAGAATTTTTTAAAATTCCAGCAGGTAATAAGCATGCAAATTAAACTGTTAAACATGTATTCAGTCCAAGGCTAAATTCATAGTACTTTGCTCTTAGTGTTATGGGTAATGGGAAGACCACATGGAACATGTAACCTGTGGTATTGGGGTGGTGGTGGTAAATGTAATCCCGACATAGAAGCAATTACAGATTTCTTAGATTTTTAAAAACCTGATCTCCACTTATTTCAGTGAATATTTATTGAGCACATGCTGAATTTCAACACTGTGCTTGGACCCAACAATACAAAGGGCAAAAGGCACATTCCCCCTCTACTATGAGCCCAAGCTAGTCTGGAGATTAACAGACTTAGTAATTGCACTGCCATATGGTCCTAGTAACAGCAGAGTACAGCACGGGGTGGTAGATGCTCAGAAAAGATGTATAGTACCCAAACTGGAGTTACTCCATACTTTTGGAAATAGTACATTTCAATAATTAAACAGAAGGGAAATATACTAATGAAAATGTCTGATGCAATCTCTCCTCTGAGAGCTTCAGGAAGTGCTTACGCAAGTGTGAACTGACGTGTTTTCCACATCTGAGAACCTCTTTATTCTCTGTATCTAGGATGGAGTTTTACTCAGTTGTACCCAGAGTTTTCTGACCCAAACCATTGTTAACGGTGCTATTAATAATCCCAAGGGAATAGCTTAAAAGCTCTTGGCACAGCCGTTAACACAGTTCCTCATCATCCTGACAAGTAGTCAACTCCAACTACAGTAAGCTGCAATAGGTGTGTCCAAGGGCGTTAATATGCAGGCAGTTAATTCAGAGGTGTTCAGGAGTAATTATGCAGTCAGTGAAGACTGCCACCACTTGGGGTCCATTAAAGGATCTGTGCTGTTTTATTTAGCAAAAGTAAATGTGACTGTTTCTTCTATTAACTGTTTATTGCTCTACCAGCCAAAGCACTGGCTTTGTAATATGCATGTCTGGATTAAGTACAATTGATGATGTACTACTAGGTTTGAGTATTCAAACAGACCTTTTTGTTTTTAAAACCATCTCGGCTCACCACAACCTCTGCTTCCCGGGCTCAAGCGATCCTCCCTCCTGAGTAGCTGTGACCTCAGCCTCCTGAAAAGCTGTGAAACCACATTCGGCTGATTTTTATTATTATTATTATTTTGGTAATGATAAGGTTTCACTATATAGCCCATGCTGGTCACAAACTCATGGGCTCAAGTGATCTTCCCACCCTGGCCTCCCCAAGTGCTAGGACTACAGGTCTGAGTCATGATGCCCAGCCAAAATACAACTTTAATAATAAAGGCTTCGTTGTTAATTCCTGTCTATCTCAGCATTTCTTTCATCAACTGATTTATTTCATCCTCTACTGTTTCTAGTTTTATATTCTTGGGAGTCTTGAATTTACTGTGTTCGACTGAATTATGAAGATATTATTATAATACTTGGGCTTTGGCTTATTATAACATTTCAACATTAAAAAATCAAGTAAGTTCCTGCTCTAATGTGAAGAACTTCAACTTTAATGTTACATTTATATTCAGAGAGAATGCCTGCTAATAAGAAATTCAGCATATTCAGCAAACATTAGGAATATTATTTTTCAAATATAAAACTACAGAGGAAATGTAGGAGAGCAACAACTCAACTGAGGGAGTTAGGTATTAATCCGGACTCCACTAACAACTAACTGCCTAACACGTGAAGAAGATGTATAACTCTACATTTATAGTCTACTTTCATCATCTATAAAATAGAGATAATAATATTTAGCTTATACATGGCTGTTGTGAGGCATTAGCCACACATATGAAATTTCTGGCACACGTGTTTTCTCAAAACACACAAGGTTCTACTTCTGGTATAACAACATAACAACATAAGCTCCAACCAAATCAAACCTTGGGCAAAAAACGAAACTTTGGATAAAATACAAAAAGCAATTACTTGAAGTTACTGGCTAATGACTAGGTAAATTCCAAAGTGTTATGACACTTGAAGAAAGGTAACTGAATGAAGCGACTTCTTATGATGTTTCCAATGAGGACAGGCTGCAGGGATCATGCTGAGCAGCTAAGACTCCAATGGAAAACTCTTGAGTCTTTGCACTGGATGAATCACAGGCCAAAGTTTCCAGCAACCACAGCTGCTGGAAAGTGAGGAAGGAAGTGTAGAAGGAACAGAGCCAGAGATAGAGAGCCACCAACTCTCCAGTGACAACTGAACCACAAACGCACAGGGCAGACTGCAAGTATCCCTGAAAAGGATGAAGGAGCTCGTCTGAGATTTTAGCTGCTTACCAAGAGATACAGTCTGCAGTTGGAGTTCAATCAAGCTATCTGCTTAAACAGTCTTAAAAAATAAAATAAAAACAACACTGTTTGGAGGAATATAGCAAATTCCAGAGTTTTCAAAGCACGATATTTACTCCAACATAACCAGATTAATTAGCAGACAAGGAATTAAACAAAACTCTCAAAATTTATAATGTATAAAAGTATAACCAGGGATCTCAGTTTTAAAAATCACCCACTTTTCTTCCTTCCCTCCCCTCTCACCTCTTCATTCTTTCCCTCTATATAAACTCCCCTCTGGCAATGCATGCTTATCAAATTATGTCCTTGCTTAAGAAATTCCAGAGGCTAATCTTAAAGCAGGCAAGAAGCCCCCGTGGAATCCTCCCACTCAGCAGGAGTCACAATTAGTCCACCGCCACTGGTCTGAAGTCAAGGTGACAACAGCTAGGCCTCCAGGTGGGCGATTATCCACGACAGCCACTGGAACAAGACTCACAGCCCCTGAGCTCTGCAGCACTCCCACGGGTGTCCCACACCATGTTTAACTTTAAAAACCCTCAGGTAAATTTTAAAATTTAGAACGCTAGTTCGTCATCTTCTCAATTTGTTGGCTCTCTAATGACACCTGCTTTTCTTCCCATCAACCCTCACCTCCTGTGTTTGCCTCTTGTGTTTGACTTTTGAGCAGCCAGCAGCCAAACCTGGGTTGATTACAAAAGAAAATATCCTGGTAATGAACAAAAAGATACAAAAATCTCAGCAGACAAATAAAAACTATTAAAAATCAAATGAAAATTTCATATCTGAAAATATAAAGGATCTGAAATGAAAATATCATTGGTTTGGCTTCAAAATACAAAGGAAGGAGGCGGTGAACTTTGAGGCTAGGTCAAGACATCGACCAGTCTGGAAAACAGACAAAAAAGTAACAAAAAATGAGCAGAGACTCAGCCTGTAGGACAATATCATAAAGACACTTTCCCGAAGTTTCTCAGTTCACAATGTCCTTAGTGTTTCAGTAATTTTTTCATGGTATTTACCCCAGGCCAAACCAATAAGGAACAAATTTGATAATTAAATTGTGAGTACCAAACAACTTACACATTTATTTCTCAACACTGCAGCTGTTTGAAAAATAACACATACTATTTTACAATATGTATTATAATTGAAAGGAAAATTTCATTATTAAATAACAGCAATTATTATGCATTTTGGGTGCTACGTAACTTCATAACTTCTCAAACCGTGGGATCAGATGGGACACTGTCACTCTCATTTCTTGACCCACACTTACTTTCAGATAATGTTTATTGTTTATCACAGCAGCCAGTAAAGTACCAGCATCACAAAGATGTGACATCATGAAAATCAGTGACATGTGATCTAATGCTGAAAAGAAACTATAAAGGATTATCTTAAGCTGACAGTTCCCATAGTGTGGAAACAGGGAAAGGGGCAAGTAAAATATCTGAAGAAACAGTAGCTGAAAATTTCCCCAATTCGATGAAAACTGATAAACGACCCTGGGTGACTGGGTTAGTCTAATGTTCTCACTTAAAACAAAACCACTACATTAAGCACCAGTATCTGTGAATACACACTTATTACTTAGAAAGAGGGCATAATCTCCTTTGCTCAAGTTTCTTCTTGCTGCTTCTGGTATCAAATGTGGGGACACCGGACTGCTCCTACGTGGAAGAAAGGGCCAGAACAGCCAGAGCAAAGGCCAATGGAAAAGCAGCACAGAAGCCACCGAGTGTTAAGAGAGGAACAGAAAGCAGCATCCCGGAGGGCTCACAACTGTTGAGTTAGACATATCCAGTCCTGCGGCAAATAAGATCAGCATTAGCAAAAGAATATTTCCCATGGTCAACACTTGATCAGAAAGAGGCTAAAGAATGTGCTGTAGCACTTTATTCACGTTATTGTTTACTGAGCAATTACCATATGCAAGGTACTAAGGACATATGGGTCTTTATGGATTTGCATTACCCATAAGGAATAACAATGACAAAGTGAATACATAAGGTAAATTGGCTTGACCAATGATACGACGCCACCAGGACAGGGTTCTGAGCCAGCTTCTGGCTGAGAGGATGGCCCCTTCACACTGAGTGCTCGGCAAGGGCTTCTCTGACCAGGTGCCCTTGTAGGCTGAGGATGCAATGCTGAGAGGGAGGCGGCCAGACAGCTGGAGACAAAGTCTCCAAGGAGAGGGAGAGTAAATGTGAAGGATCTGGGAAAGAAATGAGCTTGGGCTATTTAAGGAGCAAAAGAAAGGAGACCAGTAAGGCTGGAGTTAAGACAAAGGAAAAGTGGAATAAGATTAAGAGTCAGAAAGGGGAGGAGAGTGCCAAGTGCTAGATCAGGTAAGTGCATGTGAGGAAGTGTGGATTCTCTTCTAACTGGAAAGGAGCCACTGAAGGATTTTAAGGATGGAAAACATAAGATTACATTTAATTTGAAAAAGTCACCGTGACTGAAAATGGAAGAGTAGTGTGGATTAGACTAGGAAGGATGGCAGAGATGATTAAAGAAAAAAATGACTTGAGGTTTAAAGGCAAAATAAAAATGACTTACTAAGGAACTGAACATGGCAAAAAGGAATGCCATTAAAGATAGTATCACATCATATGAAGGCCAATTTATGGCTATTCATTGGAGATTTTTCTCACAAGTCTTAAGTAGAAATTCGTAGGCTCCAACAGTATGTTTTTCTTTTGTACGTATTGTGACTGGTTTTGGACATTTAGATACTGGATTCTGTAGCCATATTTCCCTTATCTTTAGCCACAAGGCAACTCAAAGTATAATTTCAACACCAATTCTGCCAACACTATGGAATGTTGTAATACGTACGTTTTTGTATACTGACCTTACCCTTGGGTTTTTGTAATTTTCTACCCTAATTTGCTTATCAATTTATTTTTACCTTAGTTTTATTCTGTGGACTATATTAGTTTGGCATTAGTTACCACCTATCGTTAGTTACCGCATGTGATTTCATGAAAAAAAGGAGTAAATAAATACAGTCGCTTAGCTATGAGGATACCTTCTAAGGAACAGCTCCTTAGGTGATCTCATCATTGTACAAACATCACAGAGTGCACTTACACAAACCTAGGTGGCATAGCCTACTCCATGCCTAGGCTATGTGATACAGCCTACTGCTCCTTGGCTACAGACTTGTTCAGCATGTTATTATACTGAATACTGTCTGTGACTATAACACAGTGATAGGTGTTTGTGTATCTGCACATATTTAAACACAGAAAAGGTACAGTGGAGACACAATAAAAGATGGAGACATGACAATATAAAAGATGGAGAATGGTACACCTAGATACGGCACTTACCATGAGTGGAACTTGCAGGACTGGAAGTTGTTCTGGGTAAGTCAGTGAGTGAGTGACAAGTGAATATGAAGGCCTAGAACACTACTGTAGACTTTATAAACATTATAAACTTAGACTATACGAAATTTATTTTTAAAATGTTTTCCTTTCTTCAATAATAAATTACGCTTAGCTTACTGTTTTTTAAAATTTGTCAACTTTAATTTTTTTTTAACTTTTTGACTCTTTTCTAGCAACACTTGGCTTAAAACACAAACACTGTGAATCGGTACAAAAATATTTTCTTTATATCTTTATTCTATCAGTATTCTTCTGTTAACTTTTTTTTTTTTTTATTATTTTTAAGCTGTTTTTGTATGCAATTAAGATACAAACACACATTAGCCCATAGCCTAGGACTACATAGTATCAAGATCATCACCGTCACTAGGCAATGGGGACTTTTCAGTTCTATTATAATCTTATGGGACCACTGTTACATATCCAGTCCATCCTTGACCAAAAACGTCATTTCGCGGTGCATGACTATTTAAGTCTTTTCATCTTGTATTAAAAGTGTGATCATGTGCCATAATGAAAACACAATAAAAGTGCTAGAATGAAAATTATCTGGGAGAATTATAGTAAGGGAATGGGGAAAAAAAAAACTTATTATTCTGGATCAAAACACAAGGGAAGGACCAATCACAGAGGAGAGGTTTGGATTATGAAAGCAGACGGCCTGGATTCCACCTGGCTCTACCAATCACTAGCTGCATGACTTTGAGCAAAGAATTTACCTCCCTGGTCTCACTGTCCTCATTTTTAAAATGGTGATGTTAACAAAACAGGGCCCACCTCGTCGGACTGTGATGAGGCATAACTTAGTTAATATCTGTAAAGTGCTTAGAAAAGTACTCCATCAATAGTAGCAGCAATGTAAGTGTTTGTTAAAATGAGTTTCAATTTGGACTTGAAGGTAATAATGATTTTAAAAAGGCAAGGCAGAGAAACAAGTGAGCAAAAATATAGAAAAATACAAGCACCAACTTTATGAAACAAAGCTTCTATCCTTTGTTTCATAAAGGGTAGGTTGTTAAATGCACAGGGTTGGTTAAATGCACAGGAAATATGGCAAAATAATCAGTAAAGACTAAACTGTAGAAAAGATCTGAGGAAAAAATGTACCGAGAAGGCTTTGAATTCCTGCTGTAAGAATATAAACATTGTACTGTAGAAACAAGGTGTTTAAAGGATTTGGGACCGAGGAAGACCATATTCACATGGAGGAAAGAAAGTGGGTTGTGTGTTCAGTGCACTGCTGGTGCCTAGCATATGAGCTGCTTATGATTTCAAGTACACAGGTGGTAACCGTAAGTACACAAATAAAGGCATTTAACTCTGACACTGAACCAGCCATTACTCCACCACGAACTGAAACCAGGGTCTAAAATTTGAACGTAAAAATAATGCTATCACAGAATATTAACCATCAAGACATTAAAACAGCATTAAATGACAAGCAATGCATATACTGTAATCACGAGGGATGGGTTTTCATCTGTGCAGATGGAGGTATCTGTCCAGGTATTGCATTCAAAATAAACAAAAAAACTGTTCCTCATCTGTTCATAACATTTTCAACAACTTAATTTAGAAACTGACAAATGAATTATAAGTCATATTCAGTAAAAATGGCAGATCTAGTGTAAGGAACGCAACACCCCCTAAACAACAGCAGTGGGTACGCTCAATTCTCCACACTCTATTCTGGAGGGGATATTCATTCTGTGCTGATATTCTGCAAAAAGGTATATGTAAGAGTAATTTAATCCTGAGTGAAATATCACTGGGTTAATTTTACTACATACACACATATATAAAGATATGTATATATAAAATAAATGTGGTAACATGCACTTTTCTGTGTACTAATCTTACTTGTATAAAGTTATATACAGCAGCCACAGGAAACTAATATACCAGGTAAATAATTTCTTATGATGAATACTACATATAGTGTTCATATATATATATATCACTAAAAATAAAGTATATATACACATACAGAGATATCTTTTTATCCACATTTCACTAAGAAGATTGGAATGCTGACATATAAATGTCATTTCTGGGAGACTTCTGTTTCTCTTTTTAGCTTATTTTTATTTTTGTAGAGATGGGGTCTGGCTATGTTGCCCAGGCTGCTCTTAAACTCCTGTCATCAATCAATTCTCTGGCCTTGGTCTCCCAAAGCACTGGGATCACAGGCATGAGCCACTGTGCCTGGTCTGTTTCTCTTTTTACTTATCTATATGTATTTTCTGTTCACTTTTTGGGTGAGACTTGAGGACAGATGCTTCAGTCTCTATTATTTCAAAGAGCTAAGAGACAATGCCTTGATTGGGAGGTTTGCTATCTGCTATGGCACCAATAATGCACCTGGCCACTATGAACCATACTATTTACCTGCATCTACAAATAAACAAACAAACATAAAAGGTCGGTAATGTAATAAGTTTGGAGACTTTCAGAAGAGTTTTTAAAATATATTTTGTTGGCTGGGCGCGGTGGGTCACGCCTGTAATCTCAGCACTTTGGGAGGCCGAGGCAGGCAGATCACGAGGTCAGGAGTTAGAGACCAGCCTGGCCAACACAGTGAAACCCCGTCTCTATTAAAAATACAAAAAAAAAAAAAACAAAAAACAAAAGAAACAGCCAGGAGTGGTGGCAGATGCCTGTAATCCCAGCTTCTCGGGAGGCTGAGGCAGGATAATTACTTGAACCCAGGAGGCGGAGGTTGCAGTGAGCCAAGATAGTGCCACTGTACTCCAGCCTGGGTGACAGGGCAACCCTCCATCTCAAAAAATAAATAAATAAACAAAATAAAATAAAATATATTTTGTTGTATTTGGCTTGTAAATGTACAAGCTCCCATTACAACAAAGATAAAACTAACTAGACTAGTAGGCCACTCAAAATTATCCTGTCCTAATCCCAGGAACCTTATCCAGAAAAAAAAAATGTCTAAATAAGGTTACCTTATCTAGTTACGTTACCTTATCTAGAAAAATAAATTTTACAGATGTGATTTAGATCTCGAGATGGGATTACCCTGGTGTGCCATAAATATAATCACATGTCTCCTTGTAAAAGGCAGGCAGAAGGAGATAATAGATATAAGAGGAGAAGGCCGTGTGAGGATGGAGAGGCTAAAGCGATGTGCCTACAAATCAAGGAATGTTGCAGTCATCAGAAACTGGAAGAGACAAGGAAAGGAATCTCCCCTAGAGCCTCCAGAGGGAGAACGACTTTGCCAACACCTTGACTTTGGCCTAGTGATAGTGATTTTGGCATCTGGCCTCCATAACGATCAGAGACTACATTTCTATCATTTTCAGCCAAGAAAAATCTGTGGTAATCTGTCACAGCAGCCACATGAAAATAATGAAGCAGGTAAGTAAGTTCTTAAGATTTCAAGTAAATTTAATGGTATAAAAAATAGAAATGAAAGAGATTTACCATTTACTGAGTACCTACATAAATTATCTCATAAAATCATCAGTAGCAACCCTATTACTATTAGCTCTTTTTATTAGTAGAGATCATACCCATACCTATGTTTCTTGCATAACTGCTCTGACATTGCTCTGATCAGCAATGCAAATTGAGGAAGTGACTTTTACTCTCCCAAATGAACTTAGAGATGTACAAGAATGTTATTTTAAATTATTTCATGCAAAATTCTATCTAAAATAAAAATTTCTCCATAGTCATTAGTTTAATTGAAAAATTTACATTACTTCTTTCCACTGACTTCAAAGATTGAAAAACTAAAAATAATTCTCAAATAAATTTGAGATAGTCATGTCAGATTTATGATTTCTTTAAAACATTTTTCCCATTAACATTAATCACCAGTCCAAGGACAGAAATAAAAAATGTGTGTGCCTAGACCACCTCAGGAATTACAGATACTACAGAGCATTTACAGTGAATAAAATGGCAACAAGCATGTGGACACTGACTTGGTGTCTGACACTGTGCTTAGGATTGGTGATGTGGCAATGAAGTAGCCTGATGGTTTACTCAATGGCAAAACACAAGTGACTACTGGCCCAATCTTCATATCAATGTGATTACTTACATAAAAAACAAGTCTCGATTTAAAAAATTAATATTATAGTGAATAATAATATTCACCTGGAATCATCAGCTAATAAGTGTCACAGGTTATATTTAAGCCCAGGAACATCTCACTCCAAAGTAAATCCCCTTAATATGACATCACATTGTTTGACTATAGACTTAAAAAAGTTATGATTATGATTTTTAAAGTGATGGGGGTCTCACCACATTGCCCACGTTGGAGTGCAGCAGCTATTCACAGGCACTATCATAGCATACCCATGGCCTTGAACTCCCGGCCTCAGATTCCCGAGTAGTTGGGACTACAGGCATGTGCCACCATGCCCACATGAATACAAGTTTTATTCAGATAGAACTGTTTTTGGCTACTAATAAAGGAAATATTAAAACTGCTGCCATGGTATGTTAACCTAAAAAAAATTACACCTACCTGGTTATTGCTGGGGCTGGTACACCTCTTGTACGCAAGGTGGGTTTCCCTCGAACCACTGGAACATCTGCATTTTCTGAACCACCATTCAAATATGTTAATTCCTGGAGCTGTGCTTGCCTGATCTCATCATTATAATCCTACACAAAAGACAGAAGATAGCAAAATTCACTTCATATTAGAAATACAAAAATATTCAGAACAAAAAGCAAGTAATTCTTAATAGAAAAAAGGGTTAGGAAAATAGTTGAATCAATTTACAAAACAATAAAATAAAAATTTGCTAAAACAAAAATGTGATAATAAATTTTTGTAAAAAAGGAAGAAAAAAAACTATAGCATTTTTTTCCTCAAGCTAAAATTTTCTATAATCAGCCGCTAACCCTTCCTTCTCTGGGCATACTTTGCAACTGAGACATTTATAATAAAATTAAAATATTATAAAACTGATATATAGGTGTTGTTATTTGCAACTCAATTCAATTAGCAGGTATTGATTACCTATAACGAACCAAGTAACAGAGAAACAAAGAGGAATTAAGCAATAGCCCAGCACCCAAGGACTTCAGTCTAGCAAAGAGGAAGGATATATATATGTACAACAGGATAGCCTTCATGTAGTTAAGAATCACAAGGACATAAGCTTTTTGCACATTTCCAGTAGAAAATTATACAAGTTGTGCAATTCAACATTTTCAGAATTGAACACATAATCTTATTCCTGAAAATTTGCTCTTCTCCTTTCATCTTACATTATCATCCAAAGATTCAACTAAGAAACTCTAGGGGTCATCCTTGATTTCTCCTGCTTCTTTAGCACCCTGAACTCCATTCAACAATTATCAACTAAGACACGGGTAAATATAAGCGTAATCTATTTTACAAAAAAGGGAAAGTTCAGGTCTAAAGGATCAAAGAAATAGTAAGTTCATTACAAGAAGTGCTGCCTCAGGATGAGAACTAAAGGGCTAATATCCAAAATCTACAAAGAACTGAAACAAATTTACAAGGAAAAAGCGAACAACCCCATCAAAAAATGGGCGAAGGATATGAACAAACATTTCTCGGAAGTCCTAATTTCATGGGATTCATTAACAGTAAAGCCACTACTGTCAGAAAGAGTGGTTTGGGTGAAAGGTAGAGATGGAATCCATTTCAGTGGAATAAATAATAAATAGCAGTAAGCCAGAGAAAGCAAAGGCAGGCAGCTTCTTCCAGCTGTATGGGCACAATGAAAATGAGAGAGAAGATCATAGTTTTCAGGGAGGAGCAGAGGATTTTAAGACAGAAGAAACATGAGCAAATAAGAGTGCAAACAGGAGATTTAGAGGAGACAGATTCCTGCATTATTTATTATTTAGAATTAAAAACCTGAAAGAAATTCAGGAAATTTATTTTAAAAATACTACCTCTTTTCAAAAGCAGAATGCAGAAAAATGACTTGAAACTTATAGCAGAAGGCGTTCTGGAATTAAAAAAAATATGAACACCAGTCAAAAAGAAAGTTAAAATCATAATCAGCTAACACTTGCAAAGCAGGAAGAAGAGAAGGCAAATGAGGACCAATACAAATCACTGTGATTGACAAGGAAAATTAAGAATGGAGTCAATATTTTATTGTAAATATAAATTACTTCCCTGACTTATTTCAGGTATTGTGACCTCAGGGGAAGCATCTGGTTCTTTCCATCATTATTTCAACCTCTCTAAAATAAGTCTATTAGTATGTTACCAGCCATTTTACTGAAAATGTGTGAAGATTAACACATACTTTGCAAAGCACATTCTAAATAAGTGATTTGCAAAGCTCTAAATATAATGTGCTGTATAAATGGTAAATATTTGACCTGGTGAAAAGTTAGGAGGCGTAATACTAAATTGTATGAAGTTAAAAATAGATTCATGCAAAAAGAACACAGTCGAAGCCCTATTCAAAAACAACATAAAAAATATTGTTCTAAGTAAGGTTAGGCGATTTTAACAGTATCACAAAAACTATAACATCCATTTAAAATACCATCTTTGAAAAACATTTAAGAAATACGGAATTTGAATCAATCACATCTGAGGTTAAGCCTAAATTTAACCAACTGAACTTCACAGCTATGTGATTTTAGACAATTTTTAAAAATTCTAGGTGACTGTTTCTCCTGGTGTCAAATGGACCCTGCTGATACTACCATTATAGTTAGAATTTTCTTGGTCTTTGAAAAAATGCTTTTAAATTAGTAGAGAATGCAAATCATTCATAGTAGCTTACAGACTTACTTATTTTTGTAATTTTGCACTTTAAATTATCATTTTTAACTCCCCATCTGAAAAGTGAAACTATTACAACATTAATATTAACACCATCATGAATTGTAAAGAGTGGAAAAGCCATTAAAATTTTGATTAAATATGTGTAAGCAGGACTTGACTATCCAGTGAGCTTAGAATCTATTCAAATATATGTTAGCCTGAAGAATGGAGAAAAAGTTTTTAAATGAAATGATTAAAAGTAACTCATAAAAATTTAGTGGGTTCTCTGTCAGGAATTTACTCTTCAGATATATTGCCAAAATATGCCAACAGTTATGTTCAAGGTTAATCCTAGGATCACTGTTTGTGTTGTGATCTATAAGAAGTAACTTCAACGTTCATTATTTGAGGGCCAATTAAATAAACTCTGAAACATGCATATAACAAAATATTACGCAGACATTAAAAAGAATGAAATAAAACTGCATCTGCTCATAGGAACAAGGTCCAAAATCACGTAAGTGAAACACAAAAGGTACTAACAGGACATACGACTTCTGGTACAGCTAAGGGAGGAGCTCAGCAAAGCCTCTCCCACAAAAAGCCAAACAAAAACTGACGAAATGGTTCAAAGTAACCATTTTAGGAGTCTGAAAACTGACTACAGGTACACAGTAAACTGAAAATACAATGTATTTATTCATTAAAAAGTGCTACATTTCAAGTAAGAAAAATGAGAGTCTGGCCTGCTTGCCAAAGGATGAACCTAGTATTGCCCTCTTGGGTGGCGTCAAGAAACGGACCATCAGGCTAGCCAGAAATTGGACAGAGATTCAGGAAATGAGAGAGTCTGGAAAAGCTCGCCACACTCCTCTGGCTAGATGGAAGGCTATGTGCGTGGACAGCAAGAAGAGAATGAGGCAAAGCTCTCCATACAACCTTTCCTGAAGGTGAGTACACAAATATGCAGGGGAGACAGGAGGAATCCCAGAGCAACAGATAAGCCAGGGTGGACACGACGAGAGTCTTCTTGGTTCCACTCCCCTATGTACACACACAGCTCCATCATCAGAGGATGGAAACCTCACTAACACAGTTGTGTGAACACTGTGGCGGTCCACTAAGCAGTGCTGACACAGACAACATCCCTGGCAGACCAGGTTTAAAAATAAAAGCAACAAAACAACAACAACAACAAAACACATTAACAGAGATATTATTAGCTGTAACTATGAGGAAGACAGGCTGCAAATTTATTCCAACTAAATTATTAAGCAAATAGAAGACAAAAAAAAAAATAAATAAATAAAAATAAAAAAACTGTCAGCAACAAAAACCCCTCTGGGAAGAAAACAAATCAGATTACAGGTTTGCTATAATATGTTATTGAAAACATAGACTTTTCAACAAAAAACTAAGAAACATGCAAAGAAACAGGAAAACGTGACCCATACTCAGGGGGAGAAAAGCAGTACAAAGAAAATGTACTGGAGAGGAGCCAGATATTGGACTTGCAACACAAGAAAATTTAAAAAGCATATTACCCGCAATGAAAAATTCACTAGAGGAGTTCAATAACAGCTATGAGTTTGCAGAAGAATTAGTTAACTTGAAGACTGGTCCATTAAAATTATCCAGAGTGAGGTACATGAGGAAAAAAGGATGAAAAATCTTGAATCTCAGAAATCCATGAGACACCAGCATGTGTATCAACACACAAGTAACTATAATTAGGGGGTGTGGTGGAGGGTAGAAAGGCAGAAAAAGTTTAAATAGCTGAAAACTTTCCACATTTAATGAAAAACATAAACCTATAGATGCACAAAGCTTAGCCAACAAATAGGATAAACGTGTACATCACACCCAAATTGCTGACAACCAGAGGCAGAAAAAAATCTTGACAGCAGCAAGAGAAAAACAACAGATTACACACAGGAGAACAGCAAAATGATTAATGACTCTTCTCATCAAAAATAACAGAGGTCAGAAGGTAGCAAAGCAGCATATTCAAAGTGCTGGAGAAACAAAAAACAAAAACTATCAATCAATAATTATATTATCTATTTTTTTTGGATGTAGGTGAAATAAAGACATTCCCAGAAAAACAAAAGACTTTTTGCCAGCAGACCTAGGTTACAGGAAAGTCTAAAGAAAAACCTTCAGTCTGAAAAGAAATAACACCATATGGCAACTCTATCCACAGGAAGAAATGAAGGGCACCCAAAATAGTGTAAGTTAATATAAAAGACTCCAGAAAAATACTGTGCTACAAACCTATATCCCTCATAATTACAGATGCAAAAATCCTTAACAAACTATTAGTAAACCGTATCTAGCAACACATAAAGAATACTACATGCTATGACCAAGTGGGAATTATCCTCAGAATGCAAATGTGGCTTCACATCTGAAATCAACTAACGTAATACACTATTATTCACAAAATAAAGGAGAATAAAACCACACAATCATCTCAGGAGGAAAAAGATTTGCAAAATTCAATACCCATATTTATACATTTATTCAGGATAAAAACTCTCAACAATGAGAAATATAAGAGAACTTCTTCAACATGACAAAGAGCAGCAATAAAAATACCTACAGCCAATGGTGAAAGACTGAATGCTTTCCCCCCTAATTTTAGAAACAACACTGCACTGATGGTTCTAGTCAGTATAATAAGGAATGGAATGGAGTGGAATGGAATAGAAGAGAATAACAACATTACATTAAAAAAAATTAAAGGCATCCATATTGGAAAGGAGCTAGTTAAGTTGTCTTGATTCACAGATGACATGCTCCTGTATTCCACTAATTAGGATTCCACTTAATCATTGTAATGATTCTATTTAAAAACACCACACTGTAACTAATAAACATGGCAAGATCACAAGATACAAAATCAATATACAGAACTCAAGTGTATTTCTATACACTAGTAACCATCTGAAAATGAAATTTTAAAAATTGCACTCACAATAGTATCAAAAAGTATACAATATTTACAAATCAATTTTGCAAAAGGAAAGGAAAAGGCTGACACCCTGAAAACTATAAAACACTATTGAGAAAAATTTTGTAATATCTTTTTTAAAAGTGAAGAAACATTTCATGTTCCTGGATTGGAAAACTCAAAATTGTTAAGATGAAAATTATCCCCAAACTGATCTATAGATTCAATATAATATCTATCAAATCCTAGCCAGCCTTTTTTTTTAAACAGAAATGAAGAAGCTGATCCTAAAACATACATAAAAATGCTAAGAAGCCAGAAAAGCCAAAAAATGTTTGAAAAAGAACAAAGTTGGACAATTCACACAACCTAGATTTCCAGACTTACTTAAAGCCAAAGTAATTAAGAGCGTACTACTGGCATTAAGAGCAGGCATACAAATCAATGAAAAAGAATTTGAGAGTGCAGAAATAAACCTTTACATTTACGTTTAGTAAATTTTCAACAATGGTACTAAGGTACTGAATGAGGAAATGATTGTCTTTTCAACATATGGTGCTAGGAAAACTGGATATCCATCTAGAAAAACATAAATTTAGAGACCTGAAATATGCAAATTAACTCAAAATGGATTTTAAGTGAGAGAATACTGAAAAACATTTAAAGAAAACAGAAAATCTTGGTGACCTTCAGTAGGCGAAGATTCTTTTGGGCAGCCCAGATTCGGTGTGAGGGAAATCAGAGTCTACCCCTGGGGAAGGACTGTGAAGGTCATGGGATAAAAGGTGCTACTGAAGCCATCTTTGGAAAAGAGAATCTGTCTCACCTGGCTAGAGACCCACTGCCTTGGCCACACTGCATCATCACTAAAACATACACCTCTCCTTAGCTGTGGTCTTGTCAGAGTTTCAGTTTCGTAGTCATTTGTATGAAAAACTGATTCATATCTGACTTTGCCATGAAACTCCATGAGAGATCGTGTATTTTATTAGTTCACATCTGCCTATCACATAGCGAAGCCCTGAGAAATTTTGTTTTTAAACTAAATGAAGAAATAGATTGTCATACTTGCTCATGGGAACTAAAGAAAATACTAGCCATTTCAGTTCCCAGGTTATTACATACTTAATGCAATTCCATGTCCTGGCTTTTTAAAGGCAAAAGTGATTTAAATATCCTTTGCCTATAAATATAACAATTGTTTTCCTCACAGATAATATAATCACAGTACAAGTGCTGTAGTATGTAAGTCAATCCACCAAACTAGCCTAGGATGACCGAAGACAGTCTTATCCAGAGAACTATTTGACAGATGTGTCAGTTTCTCTAAAATAGTCTGCAGAGCCAAAGTGTTGAATACTTTATGATTCTTTTTACCAAGAGCATGCAAATGACATAAAAAGTCCTTTTATCAAGAGCATACAAATCACACAAAAGACTTAAATCAATTTTCGTAACAGAGGTAGAGAAGTATTCCCTTTAAATTGTCACATCCTTAGCAATGTCAAGGTGTCTGCAAGGGTTAAAACAGTCAATTTTTAACAAAACATCCAAAGTACTTGTCAGAAGCTAGCTAAATAGCCCATCCCCTCTGTGCTCATTATGGTTATATCTGTTACTATATTTATCATGTTGTACTGAAATCATCTATTGATGTTTCTCTTTTCCTCTAAATTACATAATATACTATACTAAACGAGGGCAGGGACTGCTTTTATTCAAGTCTGCATGCCAACACCAAGCACAGTGCATGGCACGCAGAAGGCACTAACGGTTTTGTGTTGCAGAACAAAAAATTTGTAAAGTGTCACATAAAATCGTAGGAAAAGTGTTTAAAAACCTGAACTAGTGATTGTGCTATGCAAGTTTTTTAGCTACGTAACCTTGGCCATATTATTGAATCTTCCTGAAATTCCAACACCTCAAATATAAAGAAGGAATAATGCCCAGTTAATTCACAGGGACACTGTAAGGTCTACATGAGGTGATGTCCATACAGCTTTTCAGCAGAAAAGGAGCTATGCAAATAACAGTTACAGACAAGAATTATCAAGGATTAAAGCAAAGACTTTAAAGTACAAGTTAACAATCAAGAAAAATTGTACTAACAGGGATGAGGAACTTTTTGATTTCTTCCAAAGCATGTCCCATCCTAGCATAAGCTTCTGCAGGTGGGGCAAACACTTCAATGAGAACATGGAGATCATCATTGAGATGGAAGTACTTTGCTTCTCCACTTTTCCTCAACTCTTCTTCCTGGAAAAAAGAAAAAAGAAATCACATTTAAAAATGTGTCATTGTAAGAAATGAAAAAATAAAAAGTAAATAAAAACTAATCCCCCAAAATAAAAACAATCCATTTGGCACGCGGTTGTCACAGAAAATTCACACAACAGTAGACACCACTCTAGAAAAGAAGGTTTAAGCTATAAATGTGATCCTGATATTCCCAGGCTTTTACACACACTCCAAAGGCTTCCTACTGCTGCTGGAGTAACACCCCACTCCAGACGCTGGCTTGTAGGAGCTCCATCATCTGCTCACCTCCCCTGCTAGGCTGTCTTCGCCTTCTCCAGTCTCCTTTGCTCAACTCTCAGCAGCAGCGACCCATGTTTCCTTTGTGCTTCTCAACCTGGTCGAGCTCACGTGCTCACTTCTACGCTGGCTATGTGTGTCTGTGATGCTGGTACAAGGCACTTACCACTATCTGAAATACCTTATTTTAAAAAACGTGTCTATTTTCTCTTAGTAAAAAGTGATTACCATGGAGCAGACACTGTGACTGCTTTGCTTAGTGATGCATTTTCCATGTCTAGGAAAGTGCTTGGTACACAGATGTTCAACAAAGATTTGTTGAATGAATGATTAAACATTCATTCATTGCTATGTCAATTTGCTCCTTCACATATTCATTCAAAAAACATTTCTACATACCAAGCACTATATTCTGAGAATAAAACAGTGAATAAAACAAAATGAAAGACTTTATTACATTATTTTACACAATTATGACAAAAGTTTTTAATCTTTGTTTCCATAATGAAATGCAGGAGGAAAACTAGGAGGAGAAAAAACAGATTGTTAAGGAACTACTGATTTTGCTCACCTGCCTTTTCCTAACTAACCTTCAATGTTAGGTGCTTATTTCAGAATCTGGGTCTTCCATTAGTCTTTGTTTCCAATGTTAATATCAGACAGATTAAGATTAACAGAAATCTGAGACTAATTTACAAAAGATAAGAAATCTTTCTAGTCTCCCCAAAAGGCTATCCCATAACTAAGAGAAACCCAGGAATTCCTGGCAATACCACCTTTTAATTTCACAACTAAGCAAGAGGCCAATGATGAAATGCTAGAGGCACATAAGCCTTGACTTCACCCTTGAAGGATTCAACTTCTGTTACTTGACTATTTGAACTCTTACGAAGAAAAGAAAGACTAATACACAGAGCAGGAAATGAGCATGGGATTTAGTCAGCTACACTTTCATCTCAGCTATGCCGATCCTAGCCATGTGAGTTTAGACAGACTGAATGTAATCCAATACTTAATTTGCAAAATCTGTTTATTGGTAGCACATGTATATTAATGCAGAACTACTGAGAACACAAGGGACAGCTTTATATAAATGCTGGTGAAAGGAGACAGTGTATATACTACCTAGCACACTGCCTAACATATAGTAGGCACCAATACATGCTAGCTTCCATCATATTAATAGAAGTAGGCCAGAAACTGAATGAAAGGAAAAAACATAAGGGAATGTATATAAATATAAGCTGCCACAATATTCTATAAATTTCCTTTGAAATTTGTTTTGACTATAAAAACCATTATCTTACGCCAACTCTTCATTGTTCTAATCAGAACATTTCAACCATCTGATCTGAATCTCTCTCATTGCTCAAGTTTTAAAAATTGGATTCTATGTACAGCAATTCATCTCTGAAAGCACAAATTATTGAAACAAACATTTATCCTTTTCTAATAGAGTACCAAAATAATGATTTTAATGAAAGACTGTAATTGTTCATTCTTATTCAAGCATTTTTATTTCTATCACAAACTTAAGCTGGACAGAGAGGCTTTCTTACCATAGCTGTAGCCATGGTACAATTCCATAGAGAGAGGAGTTATTACCAAACTACTCTATAGATTAATGATGAGAGGCAATGTGTTATTTGGAGAAAAACATAGATATTGAAATTCTGCATTAAACCCCTAATCCAACATTAACTGTATGACTTGGGCAGGTTACATTACCCTCATCTTAAAGTGGTGATTTTTAAGTGGGGAAAATAATAGTATAGTACTTATCTCAGAAGGCTGTAATGGTAATAAAGGAGTTAGCAAACAAAACGTCTTTAGGATGAAGCCTTGCACCTAATAAGCACTCAGTAAATGATAAATGTAGTAATGACAATTATTATATAACTATCATTTTATTTACTCTATTATTGTATAGTATAGACGATGTAGGCAAAACATCCAGCATGAAGTTTGGCACAAACTGAAGGCTCAACAGACCAGAGCATTGTCATGATTATTATGCTATGTAACCAACTGATACACATCAGTAATGACCCCCATAATTTCATAAACGTAGCAAATAAATGCAGAAAATAAATTATATTCACATTACATTTTAAATAGTGAACACTTTTAAAATCTAAAAGGATGAGATTAAAATAAGGGAATCTCTTTAGAAATAAACATATTAACTGATAACTTCTGAAAACTAAAACTAGTAAAAAGTATCAACTGAAATCAATATTGAAGAATTCAGGCAGTGACAACAATACAGCAGATGGGACACTAGTATAATCTTTGTTTGTTTGTTTGGTTTATTTTTTTGGTTTTGGAGACAGAGTCTTGCTCTTTCACCCAGGTTAGAGTGCAGTGGCTCAATCTCGGCTCACTGCAACCTCCGCTTCCTGGGTTCAAGCAATTCTCCTGTCTCAGCCTCTGGAGTGGCTGGGATTACAGGCATGTACCACCATGCCCGGCTAATTTTTATATTTTTAGTAAAGTCGGGGTTTCACCATGTTGGCCAGGCTGGTCTCGAACTCCTGACCTCAGGTGACCCCCCCCGCCTTGGCCTCCCAAAGTGCTGGGATTGCAGGCGTGAGCCAATGCGACCGACCAGTATCCATTTAAGTTGCAAACCTGTCACTTAAATGATCATCTGTGGTCACCCTCAGTAAAATGCTTTTGAAAGAATGACTGATGGATCGTGTGACAGAGGCTACAGCACAGTATGGGACAAAATGGGGAGGGGAGTACAGGTGGGCAAGAGGTAGACAAAGCTGATGGAAAAGAGTTGAAAGAGAAAATGACAGAGTGGGGGCTTTACGTTGTTAACAGTTCAGGCCCAAAGAGCCAGAAGCAAGCTAGGGTGCACTGTTTGCAGCCACAGGTTGACGGGGTCAACAAACAGATGCAGAGTTCAAGTCTGTGTGCAGCTGAATAAAAATGCAGATGCCCAGCCATCTCTTATGTGAGACTCAGGACACTGTCTGGATAACAGCAAAAACCTAAGAATAAATTAAACCTAGGAACAAACTGACATTTGGGAGGATTCATACAACTTTGAGTACTCCAATAGTGAAATGCCACAGAGCCTTCCACAAGGCAAAAGCCTGTCTGGTGATCCTTTTCCCATGTTGCTTACACAGCTGAGGTAGTTTCTTGAAGGGAGATGACAATTCTCATGCTTCACTACTCCTCCTCCTTATCATCTCCTGGCCTATGATCAATCTCTGCTTAACCAAACATGCAGAGAACAAGAGAGCTATGTTAAACCCAGGGAAAAGGCTGCTCGCATACAGTAACTATGTTTCCTAGTGTGTGAGCTTCCTCCTAGTCCTCCCAAAACAATGAATTTCTCTAATAAACCCAGATAATATATTCAAATTCTCTGACTCTCAGATCCCAGCAAGCATCTGGGACATTTTACTAGAGTGACTTTACACCGAGGAGAGGAAACAGTTAGCCAGTTTGAGAATTAACAGAACTGATTCTGAGCTAACGCCACTCCCCTGAGGGCCACCAAGCAGAGTGGGGCTTACGGGATTAGATGGCAAGGAGACTTCTGGTCCCAGTACACTGACAGTGGGTTCAGTGGATTCTAAATCCACAATGTATGCTACTCCCCTCCCTGGTTCCCGAGGGTCTTGATGAAATATATACAATCAGCCACTTGCAGAATCACCATATGGATTCCCAAAGACACAAAAATGAAAGAATCAGTGAATGGGTGATAAATGATCTGGAAAAGAGGGCCAAGCATGTAAAAACAGGGTGTCCCATGCAAATGCAGAGCAGGCATTCAGCCAGGTAGTCAAGAGGACTCATTGCAGCAGATGCTAGAGCACCTTATTCCCCAGCAGTCTCCATGCAATTCAAGGTGCTCATCAGCAAAATGGCCACGGTGGCTGGGAGGGAAGTTGCATTACTTCATAATACAGATCCCGTCAAAAAGGATGACTGGCTATTGACATGCTGTGTGTCCAATATGCCAACAACAGAGAACCTTGATATGACAATATAATCTGGAAGGCCCACCAAGCCCTGACACCAAGCTGATAATATTTAGGATCCCTTTTATTATATGGGTAGTCAGGCACTTGCTGCTAACTGGGGCATACAATCCAGATAAAGCTTTGCCTTCCTTGTTTCCCTTCTACCTGTAAAATTCTTGGTGGATGCCCTGATTACTACCACTGTATGTTACAAAACACTGCTTCTGACCAAGCAGTGGTTCCGACCAACCCCCTTAGCAACAAACTAAGTAAGTGGGACACTGGAATCCTGCTTGTGGGTTTCACTGCTCATATTGTGCATTACCAGATGGCCTTATTAGAGCACGAACTAAGATATCAGCAAGGGTAGAGAACTTTCCTGCAAAATACACATAATTTCTGACCAACTGGCCAAATATATGTTTTCATTTTCTCCTACTGCCAGAATAGATGAGTCCGGGAATTGAAGTCATAATTTAAGACAGCAATGTTTAGTGAGTAATTAAAAAAACCAGGCCATGCACTGGAATCATTTCAAACACCCACTGAAATTCATTCTGAGGCTCTACCCTAAACAAGTAGAGGTATGGGAATCTGTATTTTTAAACAGTATCCCATAAAAATCTGATACATGTCATGTTTTCCACTGCTGTCGAAAATATATGGGTGCTGGTGTCAGAAAACCATGGGTTTACTAACCATGTTAGTCGAAAACAAAACATTTCTCAAGTTAACCCAGATAATACACTCAAGTTCTCTGAATCTCAGTTTCTTTACATGTAAAATGAGGAAAATATTATCTCCCACCATTTTACCAAGGATAACATGAAGGAATACATGTAAAATGTTTCACACAGTGCCTGACTCACAGTGGCAGTTCAATAAACAAATACTGGCCAGTTTTATTATAAAAGCTATTATTTAGCCTTTTTGTGAGGATGTTGGATTGTGTTGAAATCATCTGTGTTTAAAATATCACTGTTCAACATTTCAAGGTATATGATCGTTCAATGTGGATCTGGTTCTCAGTAAATCTTTTAATAATGAGAAAACAACATGTGTCTTTAGAAAACAATGTAAGTGACACACATTATGATATGAGAAAATTCCTTTCAGAATTGGCATATTTAAGAAAATGATCAATAAAAATAATAGTATTTTTAGCTGGTTAAAAAAACATGACTATTAATGTGAATACATCTAAGTAGAACAATTATGTGTTAGAACAATAAGCAATTACTAAAACACTTAAAATCAATTTTAATAACATTCTAAAAGGCATACAATATCAAATAAAAAGCAAAAATAATAAAAGTATATACATTATAAACTCAACTACATGTAATGTCTGCACAGAAAAAAAGACTCCAAAAACACTAATCCAAAATGCAAACAGTAATGATGAGACTATAGATAGCTTTTATTTCTTTTCACAACAATTTTAATGTTATCTTACGTCCTACAAGGTGACATATTACAACTGCAATCAAAACTTTAAGTATTATGCTTTTATTTAATGTATGACTATAAATGTTATAGATGCAAGTTTAAGTTACTACATATTCTGAAGCTGACCAGAGTGACTCAATTTTCTAAACAGTATCACAAATAAATCCCCTTATGTAACTATATATGAATACAGTGGATAATATAAGAGTACATAACATAACATCACTCACAACTTAGCCATTTTCTATAATGAATATTACCTTGGCCTTGTCTCTCATGGAACCTTTCCCAAGGATGGACATTTTTGTCAAGGTTTCTTCTTGTAAACGCTTCAGAGAATTGCCACGTGGACCCAGAAGTTTCCCCACAAAGTTGAACTAGGAAAAATAAACAACCAAATTTGTAGCATTTATACCTGAAGGAAATTTCTTAATCTTGAACATTAAGAAACACTGTAGTGTTCTACACATCACTGATTAATGGCAAATATTTAAGTTCCTGCTATATGCATCAAAATATGATGTTTCCCACAAACCACATAAAACGGGGCTAAACATAACATTAAAAACCCTGATATATTTCTTTATATTTATTTCAGTGATGGCTATATTCCACAACTGTGAATGAAGCCAATTTCCCAGAATTCCTCGGTTGCTATCCTAACTGTTTCAGCACACGTTGAATATCACCATGAGTGAACACTTACAGGATGAGAACGTAGGTGAGAAAAAATGACAGCAGGTGTCTCTAACATGCACTACACCGGTCACTGTGGAATACCTGGTTCTTCTACCTGGTCAGCCCTTAGATCTGGTTACTCAATCAGTGAGAGGACTGGCCTAGATGAGTTCTTAAGCATTCGGTGGCTAATGGAAGCTTTACGACAAAATTTATTGCTTCTAAAATAACTAGCTATGGGAATGTGGGCCATTTATTTAACCTTAAGTGTCTGGGGTTCCTTATTCAACAAGCAGAAGAGTAGTGAATTAATTAAGGGTATGCCTTCTGTAACCAGACTACCATGATTTAAAACCTAGCCTTTTCTGTTTGCCAGCTGAGTAACCGGGGGCAAGTTACCTAACCTGTCTATACCTCAGTTTCTTCATCTGTAAAATAGGAATGACAACAAGACCTAACTTCATAGGGCTGTTCTGATGATTAAGTCAGCCAATATAAATACTGTTTAAAACAATGCTTGCCAGATAACAGACACTCAATACATACATCTTGAATAAAAAAAAAAAAAAAAAAAAAATCAGGAATTTCACACCATTTTTAAAAGCCTTGCTATAATTAAGGTAAATCATGACTACTTCTTGCTTCCAAATAGAAAATCAGCAGGCAGGAAGCTGCTCGCCTTGGCAAGATGCTTGATTACAAACTCACATAGCAGCCCCTTATTCTGTGATCCACGCCGCTGCTGCGCTGCTGTTTCTAAGAGAAAATTGTTCCTCAATTTACCTAACTATGGCAATTGAAGTAATTTTCCTGAAATAAGTACTTAGCACTTTAAAAAATCTAAATGGTATTTTTTCCTTCCCACTTTTAATTGTATTGGTCTTCAACTAAAACTCAAATATATATTTTTAATCTTTGCATGTAATTATTTTTGCTTGTTAAAATGTCACTTTCAGTAAAATATTTTTAAATATAAAAGTTATACTTGTAGAGTTTACAAAGTCGAATACTATTACAGGGTGGAAAAAGTGGAGTAAATAGGAGAAAGAATCAGGTGGGACTGGGTACTGACCATACAATCCCACCTGATTCTAGCTCCCCATTCACTTTTATTATCTTTCTGACAATTCTATTATTTGGACACCTTGGACATCCTGAGATGGACTGCTATCTCTAAATTTCTCTTTTATTATTTGTGCCTGTTTTACTTTCTGGAGAATTTCACTACATTTCCTATATATCTACTGATTCCTTCATTTTTGCTATCAAATGTTTAACTATGAATAGGACTGTCTTATAGCTGTTTCTTCTTTATGGTGTTTTGTTTATATTTTGTGGAAACAATGACATTTCTCATCCTTTCTGAAGATATCAATGACAGCAGCCAGTCCCCACCTTGGAGTTTAAAGTATCTGCTTCTTCCAAGAGTCTCCCCTTCCTCATTTTGTGAGCTGGTCTCTTTCTCTTTTATGGGATTTTCTCAGATGTCTGGTAATCCTCTACTATCTGTTCTTAAAAATTCAGGATTGCTGACTGGAAGCTCTGTCTTCATACATGGGACTTGGCAAGAGTAGTCTTCACTGTAAATATGGCAGCTGAGTTATTTTATCAAGAGCTACTGAAATATCAGTATCTATATTTCTTTTCACTTGGGTGAGGCACTTCCCTGAAGAGAAACTCCTCAACCTTTTAAGAGGAGGTGTTAAGCCCAGCTACCAGAATACTGCTAATCCCATCACTAAGCAGACACACTTTTAAAGGAAACAATTCCCTCATTTTCAGTGTGACATCTCACCCTCATCCTCAGTTGTATCTGTCTGTGTCTTAGAGCCTCACAGTTCTCCAATTCAACCTCTTCAAGAAACCTCTGGTCTTTTGCTAGAGTGTGGAGGGGCAGATGCCTGGTTTTATAAGATGAGAACATCTTGTGATTAACTACTTCTTATACCTTTCAACCAAGTCTACTCTTGTCAGTTCTACTCCATAAATCCACCTTTACCGTAATTGCTATCTACAATTCCTGAGGGCTCTTGAGTTTTCCCACAGTAATGAACATGTTTCTGGTTGAATTCTTCCCTGCCTGCCAGCTCAGGGTTCTGCTTTCTCTGGTCTCCATTACCATTTATCTATTTATTTTGCAAGCACCAAAATTTTATAGACATCATTTGCCAATTGCCTCACTCGCCCATTCTTGTGATCTTCATAAATTCATGCCTTTTTATTTCATTTATATTTATTTTAATAGGTTTCACAAAGGGAGCAAAATTAAATTTTGATAGTCAAATAGTCATAATTATCTTGCATCTTAAGTGGTCAAATAGTTCCCAAGTGATAAAAATGAAGAGGCTTTAGAAATCATCCAATCCAAACATCTAATTTTGTATGGAAGAATCTGAAGTACACAGAGAGATATGATTGATTAAAGGTCACTTGACAGCATTCTAGGCAAAAAGAAAAAGCATTTTATATGACTTTTATATACCTTTAGGGGTTTATTTTTTCCACTTCTGTTAGTGTTTTGTTCACAAAAAGTATATAAATGAATACTGTGACAACCAGAAACACTTTTATTTTCCCTTCTTTTTCCTCTTAACTCTGTTCAACCATTATCCCCCTAGTCAAGTTAGTTCAATCTCCCAAGTCAAATTAACCCTCCCGAGTCTCAGACTTTTCATCCACAAAACACAGATCACACTACCTACTGCGGATGCAGGTTGTATGAATTAAGTAAGAAAGTATATGAAAATCACCCACGAGAGCAGCCAGCAGATTGTGTACACTTGATGCCAAATTAGTAAGTAATAAATAGATGAATTTAACTGTTGTGGATATATACAATTTTATCTGAACAAGACCCACCTTCTCTGGAACTGCCTCCCCTTCAGAACCTATGGCAAGTGGGACAAGGCTACCAAGGGAGCCACCACACTGAAAATGGCGTGACCTGGCCCAGGCCACCCAGATCGGCCAAGGAATTGGTCTTTGACTGGAAGTCAAGAGATTCTGAAATTTAGAACTAATTATGTGGCTACTGAATGTCCTGAGGGCTGAGTCACAATAATGGTAAATGTGCTTGGTTGCTCTGTCAGGTTCTCAAACTGCAGATGTTGCATCACCTCCCTGTGGGACATGTAGAAATATTTAGCATGTTTATTCGGTTGTCACAATGACTAGGGTCACTACTGGGACTCATGGGCAAAGGCCTATAATGTCGGACATCAGAAACAGATGGTCCCGCCCTTCACAGAAGTGTCCTGTTTAAAATGTCAGTTGTGGCCCGGGTAAGAAATACTGCTAGAGGGAAAAGCCACAGACAATTTCCTAGGCTTAATGTCCTTATTACTGTCTTCTCCGTTTGCAAGTTCAATTCCTCCATGCATTCCACAGGATACCCTAAGGTAGGCTTTATTTGTTGTTGCTTCTTCTTGTTGTTTTTTTAAGAAAAAATCCTTCAAGCTAGTCACAGTGCTCGCAACAAGAAAAGGCCTCACCAGCAGACGGACTGAGTATGTATTTTGGACTTTCTGGATGACACAAACAATAAACAATGAAAGCAGCACAGTTCTCTTATTTGCCATTAGTCCCATAACACCTCCTGATGTCCACTTGCTATGGGTTCTGAAGGGGTGTCATCACACAGTGCCCCCGTCTTATCAGCAATGTGAACACAGTGGTTTCTTAGCATTTCTAGTCTTCAGTTTCATAATTTCCAGGTGTGGCTTATAAACGTCATTACATTTCAGGGTTATTATGCAGATTAAAATATCAGATAAAGTGCTAAGCGCTGTGACAATGTTGAATTTTACCTGAGCAGCCCTGTGCACCTAAAAACAGTGATGATTAAGAAATCTCCCCACCCTTTTGTGTTTCTGGAAAGTGCTTGTTGCAAAGGACCACTCTTACCCACATGACTTAGATAAGACTCACAGATGATCCTTTATTTGCCTACAGCAAGAACAGACACAAACCCTTAAAATTTCCATTATTTTGCCCCTCAAAAATGAGCTGAACTGTTTGTTTCCACTGATCAATCAGAAAAAGACATATATCCTGAGTTAAACTTTGCTTCCACTTCTCTCCTTTCTTCAGACCCCTGAACTTTGACCCATCTTCAGTCTGAACCAGCAGACAAGCTCTACCCGAAGGACCCTCTGGAAAACAAGCCAAGCTCGGGGTAGTGTTGTCTGACCACCGTCCCATCCTGCCACTGCCACCCATTCATCCCACTGCCCCACACCGTTCTGGCCTCAATCACTTCACCCATGAAAGGAAAGCCCTTTTCTGCCTGATTCCTGAGATGTAACTTACAGTTTTCATGGTCAGGTCTTTCTCCCTTTTTAATAACCCCTCTCCCTATTGCCAATAGTCCCTTTCTGTGCTCTTGCAATCACCTTTTCAAATAGTCTCTCCTTATCCATGTCCTGATTTGTTTTTTATTTTAAGACTATATCTGCAAGACAGTAAGAAATAAGAAAATACATTTTAACATTCATTTGTATAAATAATCTAATTTGTCCATTGATACATATTCATTATTAATATTAATATTCATTTATTAATAATGTTATTTGTTCACTTACATGGAAATTATCATTTTACTAATTTGCAAATTATCATTCCTAAGACTAATAATTTTTCTCCAGATGTCAATTATTGTCTCTCTCACAGACACACAAATGTTACATTTTTAAACACAAACCATCCAAAGTCCCATTATTTTCTCCATTAAAGATTAGCTGAACTGCTTGTTTCCACTAATCAGGAAAAGTCACATACTCTGAGTTGGTTTTCAAGTGATTATGAAGATGGTATAACAACATATAGTAAGTATATTTGAGTTTCACTGCATGATGTATAAGCTACATTAATTATATTATTCACCGGCAAAGACCAAATGCCTTTCTGAACTGGCTTTAATTGATCTAAACTATATTTCTGACATGACACTGTTCCTTGGGGAGCAATTACAGTTAAGCTGTTATTTCATAAACAACTAAATCTCAAGAACATGTCATGGTCCCCATTAAAAGGTTTCCCGTAACTGAGTGCTCACCAAAAAGGTTGATTAGTATAATAAAGGGCTATTTTACTGACCTCTAACACAACACTCAACACTGAACTTGGAAACTCCACCACCACAGCTTCAAACATGCTCTTCTTCCAGAGTCCCTTAGCCCAGCAAATGGAGCCACAACTCAGGCCTGAAGTTCGCAGCAACTCAGGCCTGAAGCCTGCCACCTACTGCATGAAGGCACTGACCAGGCCTGTGTGTTCACTGCTTTCTCTCTCCAACATGAATAGAGAGGGTGTTTAATACATCTTAATGATCTAATTAGTTATATGTTAATGATTTTACCTCTGAAACATCTCTTAAACTTGTCCATTTTCTTCAGTCCTACCACAACCACCCTAGTCTAGGCCCTCATCTCCTCTCCCTGGATCACTGTAGAGTCTTTTCTCTGTATCCATTTCCATTTCCTTCAATCAACAGAAAGGTCTTTTTAAAACACAAGTTGCCCATATTACATCTCTGCTTAGAATACAACGATGTGACTGTCCTGCGAACCTAAGTGCCAATGTTTTGCTACTGCTGTGAAAAGCCCTCCCCGAGTGAGCTCTGGCTCACCTCTCTAGCCTCAACACATTTCTGCTTTTAATTTTAGCCATTCGGGATTTTTTTCAGCTTCTCAAAACTGCTGTGCTCCAAAAACTGCACATTCATTTCAGACGTACAGAGTTGGAAGGAACGTCATATCCACCCTTTAAACAATTAAAAAAAAAAAAAAAAAATGGACAGAAAGCAAATTAACACTGAAGTCCCTGGGCAAAAATTATTTCTCCCTGTAGGTATCTCTGTCCAGGCATCTACAGGGAGGAATAAAACTCAAGCATTTGCTCATCTGGGGTGGGCCAGCATGAGAATATGAAGCCCTGGAAACCACCCAGTTAGAAAAGTTGAAACCTTCTTAAAAGCTTTTTCTGCAAAAAATCCCTTCTAGCCCCCAGGCACTCACAGAGAAAGTCAAAGAGAATAAAGAAACCACTTCCTCTGGGGAGCTAGTGGGGGATAAGGGATTGGTGAAATCTGCCCAGACCCACCTATCCTATATCCTTCTCCTGAACAAAAGCCTAATCTTCAGGAGGAATCAGTGTTTAAGGCACCATCTTAGAAGCAGAGACCACACCCTCGCCACACAGTAAACCTGCCAGTGCCTTGACCTTGAACTTCCCAGCCTCCAGAACTGAGAACATAAATTTCTGTGCTTTATACATTCCCCAGTCTCAAGTATTTTATGGCAGCAGCACAAATGGACTGGGATACCTTCTGGTATTTAAAAAGAAAAGTCACATTCTGCAAAGTTAAGTGACCCATAGGATAAAAAAAGAAAATTTCTAATACAGCATTTTGCAATTGAGTTAAACTTCTTGACCTAACACACATACAAATATATAATAACTCTTCTATCCCATAAAGACCATAATGTTATATTCAATTAAAGACATCAAAATCTTTTTCAGAACAAACTATATTCTACAGAAATTATGAGTCCCTATTTGCAAGTAACAGGTATAAACTACATGATTTTCACACAACCTTAACTGACTTGGCAATGAGAAAATTAGGGACAGAAAAGTTCCACTTTAAGGCTATCTTGGTTATCCACTACTACATAAGAAACTACTTCCAAATTGAATGATCTTGAAAAATAACTGTCTTATTTATTTGCACACCATTCATCAACTTCGGCACTGTTGGGGACAAACAGGCTCATGAGTTAGCGGTGGCTGTCGGGGGACCTCGATTCCTGCTGGTTTGCCTGACTCTTCACCTGAGTATCTTAAGCTTCCACTTACCATGGTAGCCTCAGCATGATAGGTTTGTGCATGGTGTCTGATTTCCAAGATGAGAAAAGCAGAAGCTAGAAGTCTTTCTTAAAGCTCAGACCTGGAATTGGCATTGTGTCAGTTCTGCTGCATACAATCAGGTAAGCGAGATGCAGAGTCAGACAAACTCCAGGAAAGGCACCACGCAGGGCCTAAAAGCTTTGAAAGCTTGCATGTGTGGTCATGGGGGCAGAGCATAATATGTACACTACACCGCTGATAAAAATGACAAAGCATCACTGATCAAAAAGTCAAATTTTAATACCCTCAAACATTACGGTCTTTTCTAAGGCCTGGCGAGCTACCTGCCTGTCGCCTTCTTCTTCCTAAGTTGGGAAGCAAGGTGGTGATTTCTCTGAGCGCAGAAACCCTGTCTTACTCATCTTTGTACCTCAATGACTGTCTAGAACAGCACTAACTTATGACAATAGGCAAGCAATATTTCATGCATACAAAAGTGAATGACAAATGCCAACTGAAATTAATGCCCAAAAAGTATTAATCACTACCCAAGACGTTAATTAAAACAAAACCTAGAATATACTACACAGGCTGAAATGAAAGGAAGCACATTTTTGGTATATGGGGTCTAACTGGCCAACAAGGACTTGTAATTGAGCTTAAGTTCTAAGTGTTTATTTAAAAATGTTTAAAAAGACACCCGAGAAGAATTATAAAATAAAGGATATTAGTATTAGATAAACAATGTAAATTTATTTCTCTAGAGGTGGGTCTAAAGTATAGAAAGTAAAAAGGAGGATATAAAGAATTTTTTTAAAAAAAGTTTGGATACAGTACAAGATAAGAACAGTTCTCAACTTACAATGGTTCAACTTAGGATTTTTTTGACTTTATGATGGTGTGAAAACAAAACACGTGCAGTAGGAAACTTTATTTCCAGTATCCATACAACCATTCTGGTTTTTCAATTTCAGTTCAGTATTTGATAAATTACATGAGATATCCAAGACTTTATTATAAAATAGGCTTTGTGTTAAATGATTTTGCCCAACTATAGGCTAATGTTGAGTGTTTCCAGCATATTTAAGGCAGGCTAGGCTAAGCTTTGATGTTCAGCAGCTTAAGTGTGTCAAATATTTTTGAGTTACAATATTTTTAACCTACAAGGGGCTTGATGGGCAAAAACCCCACTGTAAGCTGAGAATCGGTATATATCGCAAATCAGTTTAACAGCTAAGAAACTGTGAGAAAGGAAGAAGGCCAGAAAGCAGGTCCATCAGTACATTCCATGGTGACAGCAAATGTAAACACTACCTATAGGTTATTACCTCAAATATTCCACAGTAAAGTTAGGCAACGTAAGAATTATCCCCACCCACATTTACACCTTTGCTCCTTCAGTGGGTACTGTGTGTGTATACACACACATATTTATCTATCTAAAAATCATATGCTTGTCCTATCACTGGTTAATACTGCAATGCTTACCTAGGCCAAGAGATTCATCATTAACACTACTATACATAGAGAAATAGTTCCGACGGAGAAGACTGTTCTTGTCATATCCAACTGGATCACAGTTGTTTTTAATTTTTTTATAAGGCTGAGTTGTACTAGGCACAAAAGAAGTATCAGCTCTGTGGTTTTGTCACTAATTTAGACTGTATTTATCAACAATCTCTAATTAACAGTGTCTTTTGCAGTAATATTTGCCCACTGGAGGACATGTTTAATTAAAACTAGCTAATATAACCCATAAATCTGCAACCAGGCACATACGAATAGCTGTATGCCCCAGTACACTCGAAACAAATGAATTACTAAATGGTGTTTTGTTTTCACATCATCATAAAGTGAAAAAATCCTAAGTTGAACCAATGTAAGTCGAGAACTGTCTGTATCTTGTACTGTATCTAAACATTTTTTTAGAAAATTCTTTATATCCTCCTTTTTACATTCTACTTCAGACCCTCATCTAGCAAAATACATTTATATTGTTTATCTAATACTAATATCCTTGTGAGACCCATTGTGGAATACCCCCTTTCACTTCAGGATACTGTCTCAAAGTGCATATAACTGGACTTAGATGAGTCATGTAAGGGTACTGTATTAATTCATGCACTAAATATTAATAAAGCTTAATTTCTTAAGAGCATAGGCTCTGGAGCCAGACTTCTAGGGTTCAAGGACCTGCTACTTAGTAACTTTTAGCAAGTTACTCAACTTCTCTTCTGTGTTCTTCCATGTTTTTCATATGTTAACAGGAAATAATAATGCCCATCTCACATTATAAAGATTAAATAAGTTAATAGTAAAGTGCTTAGAATAATGTCTCACACACAGAAAACTATTCCGTGTGTGTACACACACATAAACAGAAGTCTACACGTAAATAGAAGTTCTACTGTATTTTCCCAGCACCTAATTGTATTAGAAAGCATGCACCCCTCTTTGGAGAACACCACCCAAGGACTTGCTTTCTATACTTTACTGGGGAGAACAAAAACTGTCAAAGAACATCTTCAGTTTATAATCTACACTTACCTATTTCCTGCCCAAGGACAAAAATACAAAGGGAGAACAAACAAGGTTTATTTTCTCTTTATTCTCTTGAAATGAAAGAACAGATCAATACCTTTATCAGCTCAATGGGACATTTTAAGTTTAATAACTTGACCACTAACACAATGATTACTTAAATAAATTCCCATTCTTGGTATTCAGGATTCTGATCTCATTTGAATTATATCAGTGTAGTAAATGCCAAACTCTAAACAATAGTAAACCTAACAACGGACTTCGGACCATGGCATTCACATGAAATGGAGTAGCCTCCTCAGAAACAAAACACTTGTTTCCTAGCATAGTTGCTAACTGAGTGGAGCTTAGCACTGCAAAATTATTTTCAAGATTCTGATAATCATCCCTGAAAATAACAATCACTTTTTACATGGGCATTTTAACGTCCTAAGAGTAAGTCATTCCAAACTTGTGTTTAGGTGTTTGTTTATTTCAATATCACAAGTATTTCAGGGTTCTCATCTAGATATATACAATTCCACGCCCAAGTAAAGCACTGAAGGCATTCCAGAATATATTCCTTATGATTTAAACAAATGTTATCATCCACTGTTTCCCATAATGAAGTCACTCTAGCCCGATAGTTATTCTGCCCTTCTCCCTCATGTCTGTTAATGTCCTGAATTTGTTCTTAAAGACTAAATTTAATTTCATCCATAATTATTTCTCTAGAAATAACTCTCCATCATTCCTTTAAATTCCATGCTGTGCCTCTACTTTTGTAATATTAATTCAATCTTTATCCTATATTATTTAGTAAAATTTATCGTTTCCCCTATTAGATTATGAATTACTGGAGAGTAAGTAGGACCCACATTTAATTAACCATTTTTCCTATATAATGGTTTCTCAATAAATACTTGTGGAGTTAAAGCTTATTTTTCTCCAAATTGAATGGCACTATTCAACAAGGTTTTTATTGTTTTTTTTGTTGTTGTTGCAGAGATTACAATATATTACAGTTATAAATACTATTATTTAAATATATTAATTTTCCAACTATAGATCACTAGGTATTATTAGTAGTGGTTGGGATTATTTGGTGTTGCTCCATTGACTGTAATTTTAACCTAATATCTATTTCTAAATGATAAACAGCCCAACTTATTTAGATGTTAGTAATGCTAAAGATCAATGAAATGTACAAGCGACTTTTCCAGAATATAATATGAGCAAAATAAGCATAGACATACACCCACAGGCACACACAAGTAATATACAATCTGAAATAAGCTATCTTACATACTTGCTATCTGCATTTGCTCAAGGTTGGATATTCCAGGAGGAGATGTGTGGAGGACAAGCTATGAAGCCCATATACATGAAATCATTAATCCAGAAAATCCCAGACTGCAAAAGTCAAGCTACAAGTGGGGAGAATGAAATGGAAGATTTAAAATCAAAGGCAAGAAACTGATACAGCAAATAATCTACCGCAATAGATAGGGTAAGGGGTGACAGTGTTCTAAATTAAGGAGTGAAATGAAATGTAAAGAGAGATAGATGGTAATTAATTTAGAAAGTAAATGAATGGTATCTGAGGCAAGCAGGTCAATGAGGGAGAAGTGTGTAGGCAAAAATTACATTCTGGTATCTGTAATGGGCACTCAAATACATGTGCTGTCTGTAATCTACTCAAGTAAAGAACACAGGAAAAAGTCAAGGTTGGCCAAGAAAAGGAGGTATGAAGTTGAGATATGGACATGGCAAATCTCTAAGATGTCTGTGGGATATCCAAGTGGAAGTGTTCAGTGGCCATTTGGTCTAACAGTCGGAATAGAGACAGGTGACATACCCAGTGCCAGAAAGCACAGGTCAGGCTAGCTCATAAGCCTGACTTCTTTCTCTATAATCATGATTCTCAGTCTGTCTTTGTATTATGTGTCCATTTTTCATGTAATTACATATTGATTATTTCTTTTAATGGAAATCTATAGTTCAGTCTATGGCATGAATTTTTGCCATTTTCCTCCAAAAGACTGCATCCTAGAAAAGAGGGCTTATGTTCTGTTCACGTTTCCTATCTCCAATACCAATACAGTCATGCAATTTTCAGTTGGTCCAATTTGGTGATCCTTATGGAGCCCAGAGCCAAAATAATCAGTATAGTAATATCCAAGATACATAAGCCCAGCAGTACATTGCTAAAGCACTAACAATATTTTTACTTTTTGGCTCAGCAATAGACATAGAGATGTATCTTCTATGACGTACATCAAAGTAAGCAGAGACGTAATTAAAGAGTTAAATATAACAACATTCATCACACACTTTAATTTCTAAATTTACTGCTTTGTGACCAACGTACATGTAATAGACTGTTTCTAGTCTTTTAAATGTAATAAAAATTTTAGGGGCCTATATGTAAGGATTATAATCAAATTTTTAATTATTCATTGGCTCAGGAAAATAACATCAATGATAATAATACGCCCCCAAACAATATCACTACATTATTTCAGGAACCCCTCAGTATACGCCTGGCTGTTTTTGGATTTCACTAATCAAATTTAAGTTCAAGTGTTGCTTTCTGCCTCAATAATCAAGCACTGTAAGGAGAGCAAACGTTAAGATTTAAATTCCCTCCACAATACGTCTGAAATGCTGTCATATATGTAAATACCAACCTAAATAACTTCCCAATTCTCACAGACAGGGGCTGTGTCGCAAGATCCAAGTCCAGAGCCTCTGAGAACAGGACAAACGTAGCTTCTAAAGATTTACTCTTCCTGTTGCCACTTACCGGTTCTTTTCCTTCCAGTTCCCACTACAAGATGTGGGTTGACAAAATGAGAAAGTAGAAGGGAACCATCCATCATAAAACAATGGCCATTATGGGCCAATCAGTTTCTCTAAATTTATATAATCCATAGTGGCCTTTCTACTTTATCATAGGTCCAAGATTTAATGAATACCAGGAGTGACTCACAGTAAATAAATGTATCCTTAAGTGATTATTTTTAATATCAGGCTGCCTTGACGTCAACAAGATTCAAAATCCCAACTAGCCAGCTGCTATGGTTTGAATGTTTCCCCTCCAATTCATGTTGAAAATGGCCACTGTGGGGGTAATTAAGAGGTGGGGCCTTTTGGGAAGTGCTGAAGTCATGAGGACTCTGCCTCCATGAATGGATTCAAGTCTTTTAAAAGGGCTAAGGTAATTAGCTGAGGCTCTTTTTGCTCTTCCGCCTTCTACTATGCTAGGCGGCAGCAAGAGGGCCCCCACCACACACCAAATGCACGTGGCTTGATCTTAGATTTCCTAGCCTCCAGAAATGTAAGAAATAAATTTCTGTTCTTTAGAAATGACCCAGTCTCAGTATTTTGCTATAGCAGCGCAATGGTCTAAGACAACCAGATTAGTTTTGGCACTGTGGATACAAAAAACTAGCATACATGTACATTATCACTTTATTTCTAGAGGTAAATTACCAAGTGAACATCAAAAATCATTTTCACATAAATTATCTGAAAAAATATTATGTCTCTGAAAATCAATCAGGAGCAACAAAAATGGCAATATTTAACATATGTCTATGACTGTAAAATATTTACTATCCTAGGAAATCTGTAAATCCATGATGATTTCCATGGAACAGGCTTCTACCAAGTAGTAATTTAAGGGGTTTTAAATTGTCTACGACATACTATACTACAAGGAAAAAATGCAAGCCCACTTCAAAAAAGGCAGTTTCCCTGAAACTTCAGGAACAGACATGTTTTATCTCTCAAAGATCCTTAACCATTTATATGAGGAGAACAAATACATCACATTCCCAACATTCAGATTATAGAAAAACTTTAACGTTAGAAACTTTTGCCGGTTAAGACAAAGTTACTGCAAATAGTATGTACACAGATTTGAATGCGTAGAGGCTACAAAAAAATTATCAAATTAATAAATTTAATAAACCTAATTTAAACTTACAGACATAACATAGCACACTAAACCTTGAAAATCACAATCACAGTACAAAAATACCTCCTGAGTAAAACCCTCAGGCACATTTTTCCCCAAAAAATTGAAATCTTTTTTATCTTAACAAAGGTTACACTAAGTTATTAAAACATTCACATACAGAAACATGTAAAGTAGAAAAATATCACAAAAACCTATCCTCCAGAAAACAACTGCTATTAAGATTCTGGTTCGCTTTTACAAATAATTCTCCAACTTGGATCCTGTATTTTCTGTATCTTGACTTTTCTTTTTTCACTTAATAATATAGCATAGACACTTAAAACACAGCATTATGCATAGAGATATAATGTATTTAATGTCATATTCCAACTCACTTTTAAAAATGGTCCATAAGCATTCTTTCACCCCAGCATGACTATGCATGTGGCATTCCCTCTCCTGAAATAGTCTGCCTGATATCATTAAGCACCTGGAGAAGCCTCATCGTCTACAACAGTTCAAATGTCATTCTCTACTTTAACTTCGCAGGACCTTTGGCCAATGCCGCCCACATGCTGCTCCCTTACCACTTCATTTATGTCTTCTATAAAAATCTGTCTAGTCAAATAAAATGGCTTGTAATTTCCCAAATGCCTTCTGTGCTTCAATATAGTGCTCCTTGGTCGCCACCCTTCAATTTCACACTCTCACTTCTGACCCCAGCCAGCCAGCCTCTTTAGAGACAACCTCCTTAGAGCAGCCTTCTCTGAGCCTATCACCAGGATCCTCCTCTCTGTCCTTTCAGGGCCCCCTGTTTTATTAATATTAACTTATTCATCTGCATTCACCAAAAAACTGGCAGTTTTTTGAGCCCAAAGACCATGACTTAATCACTTTGATTTTCCCAGAACAATGTCTGGCTCAGAGAAGACCCTCAATACATGCTAGGTATAGACAGAGCCAGATCCACTGTCGGATGAACCAGAGGAAAAAAAAAAAAAATGTAAACCCTAAACCATAATGTATCTGTAGGTCCTCAAAGACAGGGTACCTTGTTCCAATGTTGATTTGGCATTTATATTGACCATGTTCCAAGCTGGCACTGATCAGCACCAGAGGTTAAGGTTTATCTGCAAAAAACCCATGGAGAACAATTTCCATAGCTTCTTAAAAAAACTTCCAAAAAATTCATAAAACAGCATTTAGAATTTCACCCTTTACATGCTCAGATACAGAACTCAAGAGAGTGAATATACATTAAGGTCTGAACACTAAATGATTCATGTGTCCAATGCTGTGCCATTGAAAGAGTGTTGAAAATGGTTCATTAAGGGAATAGATATTATTCAATTAATAGAAATCACTTTATCAGATGCAGTTTCACAAACAGTAGGTCTCTCTTGCCCCAGAAGCTGGAAGTCTACCATCAGCATTAATTCCACACTATACTGTTCTCTACTCACAGCTATTACAGAGGGGTATATCCTGTTCGTTTCCTCCAGTTCGTTCTATAACTGACACAAGCATGAAAACTTCTTAGAATTGATTGCAGTGCTATATTAGCTTGAAACAGGGCTGGCTTTAAACTTGTATGCTCCATTATGCTAAGTAGAAATATTGTTTTTCAGTATCCTGAAAGCAGTAGACTTCTAAATGGTCTACTTCAGACATTGTTAAGTACTTGAAATAGACTCTAATCTCAAACACAGAAATTATAATTTTTCTTTCATTACCTCAAAGCCGACAATGAAAAACAATATTTGAGATTTTATTTCATATACTTCATTGATGTTATGAGTCAATAATGATGTGAACACGTTCTGAGAAATGCATTGTCAGACGATTTCCTCATTGTGCAAACATCAAAGAGTACACCTACACAAACCTAGATGGCATATCTTACTGTATACCTAGGCTATATGGTGTAGCATATTGTTCCTAGGCTACAAACCTGTTCCTCATGCTACTGTACTAAGTACTATAAGCAATTGTCACACAATGGTAAATATTTGTATTTCTAAACATCGAAAAGATACAGCAAAAATACAGTACTATAATCTTATGGGACCACCATCATATATGTAGTCCATCATTGACTGAAATCACTAAGCAGCACATGACTGCACTTTATTTTATTTCATTTACAAACTTGGAGACAACAAAGTATTAGTTTCAGGTTAATCATCATCAACTAGACTATGAACTACTTAAAGACAGGGTCTATAATCTGGTCATCTTTGTATCTATTGCATATTAAGTACACAGGCTATATGGAGCATAAAGAATCAATATACAAAGATTTCCACCAGTCATGTTTGAGTAATGAGCCTGTCTATGAAATGTTCATAATGTAATTTTCTGTTTACAAGACACATATATTCCCCCGAGATCTGCAGGTATGGCTGAGTACATTCCTAACAGGCTGCCCACCTATAAATACCAACTGTAAACTCCTGAACTCACAGCAAAATATAAAAGTTAATTACATGAAGCGCTGAAGACTGATCGAAAACAGGCAGATTCTGAAAGTTAGTTATGACTTCAGCAAAGGAAATACCCTGGGGTGAATGTACTCATTTTAGAGCTTTTGGCCTTAGTGGCAGAGATTGAGAAAACTATAGTGCTGAAAAGTGAAGGAAGAATACTAGAAAAGACAGTCAGAGATGCAGATCACCAAATACTATGTATAAAATCTTCCAAAACCTCTGGCTGGCCCCTGAATCATATAACAGAAATTAAACACAAAAAAGCCAAACTAAGGAAAGAAATGAACTGAGACTTGAACTCCTACCCAATAGACACACAGTTCATACCCTAAATCCAACCAAGTTAATTAGCTGTTAAAACAAAAATATCAACATTCTTCCAAGAAAAGACACAGAATCCAAGGTTTCTACAGTGAACATTCACAATAGCCCGCACACAACCCAAAATTACTCAAGACGCAGAGGACTGAAGCAATATGACTCTTCATCAAGATCAAAGACTCCCAGCGCAAAATACATCTAAGATGGCCAAGATGTAGAAGACTCAGAAACTAGGAGACAGAGATGTTCAAGGACCTATTTAACCATACTCAGTGACAGAGGAAAATAATACTTGCAATGAATTAAAAAATAGAAAATCCCAATAGAGAAAAAGACATTTTGACACACATTCATGTGTATATGATTCCAACATGAATTCTGAAACAGATGATTACGATTCCTGATATAAAAAAATTACTTGGCGGGTTAACAGCAAAATGAAGACACAAATGAATCATGAGTTTAAGATACAGCAGTAAAAGTTATAAAATCTGAAGGACAGGGAAAAAAAAAACAGAGCCACTGAAACCTATGTGAGAGTGACAAAAGGCTGAACATATGTGTAACAGAAATCTCAAAAGAATGAGAGGAGAAAGGATCAGAAAAGTGATTGAAGTAGTAACTGAAATATTATGATAAAATGTACAAGTCCTTTTAAAAACAAATTTTTCACAAAAGATGTCATAGGAAATCTGTCTAGTGTCATATCAAAGATATTGAACTCATCATCAAACTCCAGGCCCAGATTGCTTCACTGGTGAATTCTATCAAATATTTACAAATAAGTAACACCAATCTGATACATGTTCTCGGAGAAAATGGAAAGAAACACTTATCCAGTCATTTTATGAAACCAGCATAACACTAACACTAAAATCTGACAAAAATATTACTCTAAAACATGTACAGGTCAGGCTGGGAGTGCTGGCTCCTGCCTGTAATCCCAGTACTTTGGGAGGTAGAGACAGGCAAATCACATGAGGCCAGCCTCATCAACATGGAGAAACCTCATCTCTACCAAAAATACAAATGTTAGCCAGGCGTGGTGGTGCATGCCTGTAACCCCAGCTACTAGGGAGACTGGGGCATGAGAATCACTTGAACCGAGGAGGTAGAGGTTGCAGTAAGTCAAGATTGCGTGACCGCACTACTCTGGGCAACAGAGCGAGACTCTGTCTCAAAAAAAAAAAAAAAAAAAAAAAAAAAAGGTATAGGTCAGTATCACTCATTAACATAAGATGCAACTGAATCCAGCACTATATAAAACAGATAATATGTCACTATTAAGTAGGGTTTAACCCAAGAATACAAAGAAGGTTTTAGTTTTAAAAATCAATCATTAAAATCTACCATATAAACAGTGTAGAGAAACACCTTGTGTTTATTTCAATAGATGTAGAAAAAGCATTGAAAAAAATTTACCGCCCACTGAGGATCAGAACTCTGAGTAAAACTGAAGTAGAAGGGAACTTCCTCTACCCAACAAATGAAATCTACCAAAAAAACCCTGTAACTAATATTGCTCTTAATGCTAAAATAACTGCATGTTTTCCTCCTTGATTAGAAACAGGAATAATTTCTACTCTCCTCATTTGCCTTCAGCATTATACTGGAGATATTAGCCAAAATAATGCAAGTAAAAGAATAAGATGCATAGAAACTGGAAAGAGAGAAGTAAACTGTTTAAGTAAATGATATAACCATGTGCATGACAAATCCTAAGAAATCTACAAAACAACTTACTAGAATAAGTGAATTTAAATTTAGCAAGGTAGCAGAAGTCATGGTTAGTATACAAAATTTTATATTAGAAAAAGCTGGAAAACAGAAATTTAAAAATATTCAATTTACGATAGTATCAAAAAAACACAAAATATTTAGGAATAAGTTTAACAAAAGACATACAAAACTCCTACCTTAAAAAGTACAAAACGCTGTTGATAGAAATTAAATGGAAGACTCAATATCGTTAAGACGTCAAATCTCCCACAAATTGCTCAACAGATGCAATGCAATTGCAATTCTAATCCCAGCAGATGGCTTTGTAGTAATTAACAAAGAAATTCTTATATTTATATGTAATTTTAAAGGATCTAAAATATCTAAGTAATCCTGAAAAAGAAGGACAAAGGCGGAGGAACTATATTACCTAAACTCATGTCTCACTATGTAAAAACCTATAGTAATCAAGACAGTGTGGTACTGGCATAAGGATCCATAGATAGATTAAAAGAAGTGAACTGAAAGCTTAGAAATATACCCCCATTTATATGCTCACCTGATTTTCTCATCAAAGGCACCAAAAGAATCAGTGGAGAGAAACATCTTTCAACAAATAGTGGAAGAAAAACTAGATAACCATATGGGAAAAAAGATGAACTTGAGCCTCTCTCTCACACTATATACAAAAATGCATTTGAGATACATCATAGACCTAAAAGTAAAAGCTACAATAACACTTTTAGAGAAAATACAGAAGAGTATCTTTATAACTTATAAAGAACTCTAACATTTCCTTGAAGTTGGCAAAGATTTCAAGATTCAAATACATGAATAGCCAGTAAGGAGATGAAAAATTGCACAAAACCATCAATCATAAGGGAAATGCAACTTCATACCACAGGAAGATACCAATATACCATCAAAATAGCTAAAATAAAAAAGGCTGACAGCACCAAATACTGATGGGGGTATGAGGCGGCCACAACCACAACCTGCATACATTGTTTGTAGAAATGTTACAAAGTATAAGCGTTTTGGAAAAAAGTATGACAATTTCTTGTAATACTAAATACACAACAATTTTCAATACTGGGTATTTAATAAAGAGTTACAAACATATCTGGTTATGAAACAACTTGTACAAATAGCAAAGACACGGAATCGACCCAAATCCCTATCAATAACAGGCTGGATAAAGAAAATGTGGTACATATACACTATGGAATACTATGCAGCCCTAAAGAGGAACGAGATCATGTCCTTTGCAGGGACATGGATGGAGCTGGAAGCCATTATCCTCAGCAAACTAACACAGGAACAGAAAAGCAAACACCACATATTCTCACTTATAAGGGGGAGCTGAACAATGAGAACACATGGAAACAGGGAGGGGAACAACACACACTGGGGCCTGTCGTGGGGGTCGGGGGAGGGAGAGCATCAGGAATAACAGCTAACGCATGTAAGGCTTAACACCCAGGGGATGGGGCAAACCACCATGGCACCCATTTCCCTATGTAACAAACCTGCATGTCCCGCACATGTATCCCGGAACTTAAAAAAAAATACAACATGGAAAAAAAAAAAGAAACCATGTATATAAAAGTGTTCACAGCAATTTAATTTATAATAACCGAAAAATTTAAAGTGCCTAGACATACGGATAAACAACAATGATACATTCAGGTAACAGATTATTATTCATCAATAAAAAGAAATGAACTCCTAATATACACAACAGTATGCAAGAATCATGTACATGAACATTCAGAAGAAAGACAAAGGAAAAATAGGATTTAAATAAAATATAAACAATGATATTGTGGGACCTTTATGTACCAAGCATTTAACACAGATTATCTCATTCAATTTTAAATCATCCAACCTCATATTACAAATGCGGAAACTGAAGTGGAAAAAAGCTGACCAGGTTTGCCAAAGTCACACCGCTAGTTTGACTCAAAAGGATAGATTTTCAGGAATCTGTAACTCACACTAAAGTTAAACAGAAAAGATAGAATGACTAAATTTACTAAGTGTTTAATTAACTTTAAAAGTGTGTGTAGGGGGATGCTAAGAGGAAACATCTCTAAAAACACCAAATGGGATACAAATTAAACACGTGCTCCCCTTTGATTCAGGTTAAAATATCAGCAGTGTAGACCTCACTGTCTTACCTTAGGGAACTGTTTTACAGGAATTAACACCTTCTGTCCCAGCTTCATGTTCTTATTAATCACCACATCGATGTACTTTTCTTCATCCTTGCCTTCTCCTTTTTGAAATTTTTCTATTTCTGTGGAGGCAAAAAGATAACCATGAAGTGTATGACTCAGAAATGCAGGGGTTGGGTGTTCTGGTTAGCTCTGTTGTGGCATGAAATCAACTACTACTGAAGTATGGACTATTAAATTGAGGCAACTGTTTTCAAGTACATTTCCTGTTTTATCAATGATTCTTCATAAATGGAACAGATGCATGTATCATGGCTCTACAAGGTCAAATCTCAACTGCTCATACCAACAGAGAACAATAGACCAGCTAACAAACAAAAATAAGTTACTTCGGGTCTTCTGGATTCCTAGATAAGGCTGATCAAATAAAGAAGAAAAGCCATAAGTATTCACAGTTCAGTGACGCAAAGCGCTGAAACATCCCTATTTATCAATCTTGCCTGGCTTTCCAAGGCTTCTACAACTAAGAACTGATTCTATGATGGCATTAAACACCCTATACAACCTTCCAGTAGCCCACCTCCCCAGTCAAATCTTCCCTCCTTGCATATGACATATATCAACTATATGCTAAGGTCTTTACTAATGCTCTTTGCTCTACTTGTTATGATGATTTCATCTTCATCTCCTTTCAAGACTCAACCACATTAAATCTCATTTTCTGTGCAAGTGTTTCTTTCCTCAATGGGGCGGCAAGAACGGAAGAATCAATCACTCTCACTTTGATACTCACAAAGCACTTTACGTGCAACTCTACTACTACCCTTAGACGGAAAAAAAAAATGTGCTACCTCTCCCACTAGAACATACATTTCTCTCAGGTAAAATCTATTTATTCACTCATAAACATCTTCAACTAAGCAAGTTCCAGATCCTAGAAAATTTTAGCATAGAGTTTAATTCACCCTACGGCGCATAGTATTTGGTTATACAAGAGATACAAAATTAGGCGCTTGCATGACTGCTGAATGAATGAGTACGTGAACTGTTGCCTCCAGGGACCAACCAATAGACACCCAGGTTCAGAGAAGGATAAACAGCAGTCTGGAGAAGGTATCAAAGACAGCATCAGTTGTACAAAGGAATACACATATTTATCCATTTTGCTTAAGCTAGGAACACTTAAGAATGTTCATATGACACATACCAACTATATGCTAATGTCTTTACTAATGCTCTTTGCTCTACTTGTTATGATGATTTCATCTTAACATTTAAGATGGCACATATTAATATGCCATCCCTGGACAAGATAACTCACATTCATTACATAATTCAATCCTTAAAACAGATGACAAAGAGGAGTTTCAAAGAGGTGACTTCACAATAAATGGCAAAGGTAAGATTCACCCTCAGGTTTGTTAGACTCAAAAGATAAGGTGCCTGTACAGTCTCTCCCACCACTTTTTATGTCATATCAGAAAAAAAAGTAAGAAAGATGTTTACAGTATCTTGGGATAAATGAAAGATTTATTTAAAGCTGGAAGCTTCGGGCCTGAAGCAGCCAATGGGCTTCATAATTCCACTGAGGAGCTTTCACTCCATCATGCTATGCAGCCTCCCATTTCTAACTAAATTATTGTCTATTAAACAAAGGTTTTGAATGAGCAACAAAGAATTATTACAATTTAAAGGACACTAAATGGGACATAAAAATTCTAAGATTCTCATTCAGATCTGCTAATAACTGTCTTTGCAATTAGAAAAAGGTACATCAGTTAGGATGCGGGTTCTTCAAGTTTAAAATGAGAAAAGGGAATTAGAATGTCCAACGATTTGGTTCTAAAACCTTAGGATCTTGTGTGACTTACAAATGCTGACAAAGCCTCTCACTCCTTGATGAAACTTTGGTCACTAATAGTAAGCAAGGTGCTTTCCTGAGTTCTGTGAGTCATTATAGCAAATTATCAAACCTGAGGGAGACTCCTGGAACCTCCAAATTTGTAGTCAGGCAGAAATCTGGGTAGCCTGGGCATTACACTGTGGCTGGCATCTGAAGTGGGGGCAGTCTTACGGGATTAAGTCCTTGATCTGTGGGGAGGGGAGGAGGCCTGATGCTAATCCCTGCAGTTAGATTCAGAATTGAATTACTGGATACACAGCTGGCATCAGAGAATTGGTTAGTGTATGAAGACAGTATACAATAGGGATTAACAGTGATGTGGTGGGGGAGACAGAAGGAAGCAGGGTAGAAACTGAAGATAAAAAAAGGATGGCTGAGAGAAAACAGCAAATTATATCTGCAGCTTCTAATCAAAGCTTCCAAGAAGAGATAAAGACTAAGTCACCAAATAAATGAATTAGTCATTTTGTTTGCTTTCTTGTACTACACTGTTTTGATGCTGAAAAATTAATTCTAAGTGGAATCTGTAATGGAAAATAAACACAGAAATACAAGAGTACCTTTAATTTTTATTGATTTTTTTCTACAAAAATAATACATGCACATGGTACAAATTTAAAACAATATGACAAGATACAAAATTTTTTTAAGGTTTCTCCTATCACTTCAACTCCAGAAATAATTAAAATCAACTATTTTTATATACTCTTTCAGAAATTTTCCAAGAATAGAATGGACACACATACACACAGTTTGAAAATTGTAGCACCAATGGTATAAACGAGCTACACTGGTTTTGTTTTCTTCAGTAAAGAGCAGTAAGTCTCACATCAGCTGCTCCGAGTATAACAATTCATGACTTCAACTTTAAGTAGAAGAAAACAAATCCCACCTTTCATTATCTATTTATGCAATAATTAGAAATACCTTTGGCATAGTTAGAAGATTCAACAAAATCAGGTACACTGAAACGTCCTAAAATATTTTTTTGTAAGGTATGTGTATGTGTGTCAAAACAGATTCAACTGTCTCTTTTCTTTTTGAATAACAAAGTAGTTTAGTAATTGTTGAAAACTCACACCAGATGCACAATATTTAAATCCACAAATTCAGAATTCCACGTTCTTCCTTGTATCAGTGTTATTTAACATTTTGATGTAAGAAAATCATATAGGTAAGCTTTTAAAAATTAGGAATTATGTATTTTATCACATATTGCAGTTTAAGATCATCAATGATTTTAAAAAGGAAAATGAAAGAAAATCTATATAAAATATCTAATTTCCTCTCTACATATACACGGCGTCCTACAAATCTTAAGTTGCTAGAACACACTGTTTCTATCTCAAATTTTGAATGATGTTGGAATATTTTACTGTTTAAGTTTTTTTTTTTAATTTTTTAAGCCTGATGCCATACCAGAAGCATGTAGGTTTGCATTTAATGGGCCTAAAGCACCACACAACAACACAAAGAGAGACCTGAGCCCCATCGCTGGAGTCAAACAGACCTGGTTTAAATCATGACTGCTGTACTTTCTTCAGGCCCTGGTGCCTTCCAATATACAATTCAAAACTGGTTGAAACTTTTACTGTTTTCAGTAGATGCTGTTCAATCAAGAATTTTTATTTTCTACTTGAGGATTATAAGTAGCTTAATGTTTTCTTTGAAATCCAGAAATACACAAAATGGAGAATTGTACATAATGCACAAAAATGGAGAATTGTACAAAATTATCTATGAAATCTTGAGACATCTGTCTCAAGGATTTATGCTTGTCCCTAACTGTGAGTTGGATATTCAAAAACCCCTGCTACCACCCCTCACATCCTCCCTGAGGGAGGAAAGATGCTTGAGATCCACCAAGATGGATGTGACCCTCTAGTTAACTGTAGCAAAGAGAGGCCACCAATAGAGAAAACCCAATCAGATTTTCAAGGACAAATGCATAGGGGATTTGACTTTCACTAATCCCCAGATTACATTTGGTACCAAACAGCTTAATGTACCAATACCATCTCCTAGCTCAGAAATAATAAGCAAATGTGTGATTAAGGTTTTAGATAACGTAGGGGATTAAAATGCTATGTTTTCAAACCATATACACCAAACTTCTCTCACTGCAGAATTCTTGTTTTCAGTAATAATATCTGTATTGTTTTTTGTTTGTTCACTTGTTTTGTTTTGGTCTGGTACAGAACTTCCTAAGCAATGGCCTCTTTTCCTTTTTAATGTAGCAGATATACTAAAGTCCATCTTCTAAAAATAGCTTAAAAATCTTTGGATTTAAATGAGTCAAGTTTCCAATATAAAAATTTTAGTAATGTAAAATTGTTAAAGTAGTTTCATTTCTCTCATATAATCAAACACACGGATTATTATTTTTCCTTTGTTCTGGCAACTTCATTTCTAGAAATTTAACCTACATATATACTTAGATAGATGTGGAATATTACACACAAAATTATCCACTACAGCATTGTCTTTAATATCAAAACACTGGGAACCACCTAAATGTCTATCAGCAGGAGCTGGGTAAGTAGGCTAGAGCACACCCTAGAATAAAATAGCACGTAGTTACTGCACAAAATGAGGAAACTTCATGTTCTGATAGTCAAAGATCGGTACCAAATGCACTGTTTACTTACACACAAATACACACAATGTAAGAAAAAAATGTTTAATTTACTTATATACACACAAAAAAATCTCCCTATTGATACAGAGTTGCACACCATGTGACGATGTTACAGTCAACATATATGACAGTGGTCTTGTAAGATTACAATGGAGCTGAAAAATTCCTACTGCCTAGTAATGGTTCACCTGTGGTAACCTCTCAGCACAAAGCATTACATGTCTGTGGCAATGATAGTGTAAACAAACCTTCCACGCTGCCAGATGTATAAAAGTGTGCAGTAATGACCCAGTCCTTCATATTCACTCACCACTCAACCACTGACTCACCCAGAGCAACTTCCAGATCCACTAGCTCCACTCATGGTAAGTGTCCTATGCAAGTATTCCATGTTTTATCTTTTGTACTGTATTTTTATTGTGCTTTTTCTATGTTTAGATACACAAAATACTTAACCACTGTGTTACAACTGCTTACAGTACTCAGTATGGTAACATGTACTCTGGCGTTGCAACATGCTGTCTAAGTTTTGTAGTCTAGTAGCAACAGGCTATATCACCTAGCCTATATGTACAGCAGGCTGCACCATCTAGGTGTGTTTGAGAGCAATCTATGATGGTCCACAACAACAAAATCATGTAAGGATGCATTTCTCAGAACACAAATCCCTGTGGTTAAGCAACAAAAGACGGTATAAGAAACTAGTTATCTATTTGGCATGGAGAGAATAAAGTAGACGGGATACAGAAACACTTTTCATTGCATCTCTTCTTTCATTGCTTTCAATCTCTGAAACATGTGAACATTTTACCCATCTAAAATGGCATGCAGGGGACAGGAAAGGAAAAGGAAAAGAGACTAATAGGGTAGCCTGATGGGGCTACAGACTGCACACAAGAAAGCGGTTAATTTGTGGTGACGCAGCAGGAAGGGCCAAAGAAATATATACTCTGAGCTCACTTCTCTCTCCTGCCAAGCTTCTGCTACTGACCACTAGTGGATAGCTCCTAACCCAGCTCAAAGCCAGAGGGTGAATATATCTATGGTACTGGCCTTGTACCACGCTTATCAGCCTCTGGGCACAGAGCAGAGCAGCGAAGGGTGGAAGGAGGACCTGATAAGGCAAAAACAACAACAACAAACACAACAACAAAACTCCAATCCTTCATCTTTAGCAAACACAAGGAATCTTTAAAAGGAGTTTCTAATACCTCCATTATGTACAAAAGTACCCATCTGAGCTCACCACACATACATTTACACAGCAAAATATTGAAAAAGAATGAAAATTATTTTAGAGGTCACTTATACCAGTAGCAATTAAATTATAATTAGTATTTTGTTGATGACTCGTGAAGTACAGGGTTGTGTGTTTGACTTAAATTATCTCTTTATCCTAACAAATATATGATCTGTCGCCTGCATTTTACAGAGTGAGATCCTGAGGACTGAAATGGTTAAGAAGTTTGCAAAGGTTAGAGAGCTAATTAGCACAGTCAGAATTCAAATCTAGATATATCTGACTTTTTTTTAATTGTTATAAAAAACACAAACTTTATAGTCTTAACCATTTTTAAGTGTGCTGTTCAGTCCATCCACACTGTTGTGCAATAGATGTCCAGAACTTTTCTGTCTCACACAAGTGAAACCCTATGCACATTAAACTACTCCCCATTTTCCCTCCCCTCCAGCCCCTGGTAACCACCATTCTATTTTGTTTATATAAATGTGACTGCTTAGCTGTGTCATGTAAGAGGAATCAAACAGTATTTGTCTTTCCATGCTTGGCTTATTTCACTTAGCATAATGCCCTCAAGGTTCATCCATGGGGCAGCACGTGGCAGTATTTTCTTACTTTCTAAGGCGGAATAATATTCCACTGTAGCTATATAACGCATTTTGTTTATCCATTCATTGGTTGACAGACATCTGGAGTGTTTCCACCTCTTAGCTATTGTGAATAAGTAAAGACTACACCCTTTAATCTCTTTTTTCCTTCTTTCCTGAAGTGAGATGTGAAAATGTTCTAAAGCTGTAAATCACAAGCGTTGGATGTTCTTAATGTAGCCACATCTGCTTACCCCTTCACTTGACTCTCCCACAGCCAAGTGATTCTGTGGGAAGCACTGCTTCAATGTATAGAGAACAGCTTGAACTTTCAGAACCTCAGTACTGGTGCTCTTTAGTGAACTCTCAAAGTAGACTTAAAGGAATAGCTGAAGGAATTTTGTGTGACATCAGGGACAGTTCTAGGTCCAAATCCAAATGAAAATATAAATTCCACTAATGTCAAAATAAGCAAATTACAGAGTTAAGTGAGTACAAAGGAGTCAAACAGAAGCAATCTTTGCATAAAGTAGACGAAGAAAAAAAAAAAAGGAGGGGCAGAGGAGACATGACTGTAGCTCTTTAGTTGCTGAAGCCTAAGATGATTAAATAAAAAAAAATCTAAGGTCTTGCATGGTTATCCCCCTAATGTAACTGATCAATTTCCATGGTTTTAAGTTAAGGTAAAAATTGATGCTCCAGCCCCCAAAATTGAAAGAGATAAAAATAATGGCAAAAGGGTCCACTTTCTGCATGCAAGGCACCTTTTGAGCACTGCTGACTGTTGAGTTCTTAACTGCTAAGTAATAAGAACTTTGTCAGTAAAAAAATTAAACATAAAACCTCAGAGAGTAAGAGTCTTGGAAATAATGCAGCCAGATTCCAACTGCTTGAGTTTGAATCCCTGCTATGGTACTTAATTATATTGGCTGTCAGAAAGTAACTTAATCTAAGTCACAATTTCCTCATCAAAGAAATGTAGAAATAACAGCACCTGCCCCATAGGGTTTTTATGAGGATTAAATAATTTAATATTTGCAAAGAACAACAATACCTAGTTAAGGTCTATATAGGCATTTGCCAAATACTGTACATGCCTATACTAGACAGTAGGTTCTTGAGGGGTGAGATTTTATCTAATTTAACTTTATGAAGCAACCTAGAAATGCAAGTCTGTGTCCAGCTCTTAATTAAAACATCAACATCCCCTTCACCTCACAGATGAATTGATTATATCCTTCACAATGACCTGTTTTGCTATATAAAACTTGTACCACAACAGAGTATATTTTCATATACTCATTTTTCACACTTTCTGTGCCCAACAAGATGGTAAGCCCATGGAAGGTTAAGAACATCTATTTATTCATTTTTGTTATAGCCTAACGCTCTAGTATAGTGATTTAGGATAAGGACTGCACAAAAGGTTACTAAATGGTTGAATAAATGAAAGAATGAATGAATGTTTAAAATAATTTAAAGGAGTATAACGAGTGTGTAAAGAGCTAGCTAGCAGTCACTGCTGAAAAGTGCTCTTCTAAAAACTGTAACTTGTTTTTAAGAGCTATTAATAGAAGTTCATAAAAGGGTCAGAAAATAACTGAATAATTCAAATCAGCCTGCACAATGACGTACTGGTGTGGAAATTAGTAAAGTTAATAGAGTTACCCCCCACCCACTTTTCCAAACACCTTAACTCTTGTGTAAAGTTTAATTAAAGGACAGGCATTGGCCTGAATCTATAATAAAATGAGAAGCTCATATAAGATGCTCAACATTCAGAAATCTATTTCAAAATAGTACAACAGTCCAGCTGGAGTATTTGAATTGTTTTTAAAAGAAATATAAAGAGTAGTTACAGCCATTGTAAATTCTATTGGACAAATTACTAAAATGTTACTGTAGCTGTTAATCTGAAAAGGAATTTTTTAACCTTCAACATGACGAATGTTTTCACTAAAGAATTATTTTATTTAAGCAATCCAAACCTAACTGAATACCCATTACATTCAAACCAGAGTTGAAAACACTGTAACTACCCAAACGAGATTGATTCATACAGCGCCTAATCTTGCAAATAATAGTCCATGAACAAATGACACAGCAGAGATACCTATCACTGTCTAATAAGGACAAATAAGCTTATCATAAATACACATAAACATACCATCTAGAAAGAAACCACTCGATACTCTAAGTATCACAAATGCTTGGAAAACTGATTTTTAAAAACACAGAGCAAATATTTGTATATAAAATATCCTTAAATATACATACAACACATAAGATTAAAACATATACACGAGAAAATGACAGTCAAATTTCCAAAAAGGAAGACAGGAGGAAAAGAAAGTAAGAATAATAATGAGGAGGATGGAGAGGAGGATAAATTAATTAATTCTACCCACCACGGCTAATTAATGAAAATACTACAATGATAGCAGCAGCTGGAATTTATTTAATGACTATCTTCCAAGTAGTCAATCTGTAACACTGCTGCAAAGTAGATACAATGTTCTTTCACAGAAAGGAGATGACTATTTATAGACATCCAGTGACTGAGCTAGAGTGTCACATCCAACAGAGATTCAGGATTCCAGCCCCAGGTCATCTGATTCCTATGTCCATGCTTCCTCTCCTTTCTTAGTATTACTGTAGCAGAGAGATCTTGATTTGGGGTGAGAAAAAATATTTTGGATGATTAGATTTTGGGGAAATTCACCAAGTTATTACAAGTATCAAAATAAATGTCCATGAAAGTACTTTGAAACTACAACACACAAAGCAAATATAGGTTTATTTAAAAAACAATTCCTAATTTCTGATGGTTTATTTACACTGTTAAAAAAAAAAAAAAAAAACAGGGGGCAGGGGGGAGAGGAGAAGGTTGTACACTGAGATGGCTCCAGAGCCTTGGGTTCATATGGAAGCAAGCTGAAACCCAACTCAGAGTGAATGACCACAGACTAGGAAGAGAATACTTAAGCTTAACCAATGAGAAACCACCAACTAACCTGGAGCTAGAGACTACCAATCAAAAACCATCAACTGGCCAGGTGCGACGGCTCAAGCTTGTAATCCCAGAACTTTGGGAGGACAAGGCGGGTGGGTCATTAGGTCAGGAGATCGAGACCATCTTGGCCAACATAGTGAAACCCCATCTCTACTAAAAATACAAAAATTAGCTGGGCGTGGTGGCGGGTGCCTGTAGTCCCAGCTACTCAGGAGGCTGAGGCAGGAGAATCACTTGAACCCAGGAGGTGGAGGTTGCAGTGACCCGAGATAACGCCACTACACTCCAGCCTGGGCAACACAGCGAGACTCCATCTCAAAAAAAGCACCATCAACTATCCTCTAACTAAGGACTTTCCACTTCAACCAACCAAATATTTTCTTTGTCTTGCTTCTACAAACATTTTATGAAAGTTCTGCCCTCACTCTCCTTTGGTGAAACCCTGAACCACTTGAGCTCCGATGCTGCCCAATTCATGTCTGCTCAAATAAAGGCATTACAGTTTCACTGTGCCTAGCCAGGCACTGTGGCTAACACCTGTAATGATGGTACTTGGAGAGACTAAGGAAAGAGAATCACTTGATCCCAGGAGTTCAAGATAGCCTGGACAATGTCTCTACAAAAAATACAAATAATTAGGCATGCCTGTAGTCCCAGCTACTCTGGAAGCTGAGGCAGGAGAATCGTTTGAGCCCAGGAGGTCAAGGCTGTAGTGACCTATGCCTGCACTACTGTGCTCCAGCCTGGACAAAGAGAGAGACTCAGGTCTTAAGGAAAACAAAAAACAAAACAAAACAAAAAACAAACAAACAAACAAAAAAAACACAGGAAAAAGAAAATTTCAGCGTACCTAAGTTTATCTCTCAACAACTCTTATAGAATGGATTTCAAGAAAAATTTGTGATACCAAAATGATTCCAGAGAACCAAATCTAGATACATTTAAAAATTCCAAACACTATTGAGAATTATTAACATTTTATAAAATTCTTAAGAAAACAAATGCTACCAGTGTAGCATTTGTCACATTAATTTCTCCTTAATTATATGTAGTCATTCACAAAATGAAAGGCATGATGACAGGACAAGACAAAGACAAGAATGACAAAGACAAGACATAGTCATTCAATGCCTCAAGGAGATAAAAATGTATCCCTTAAACAAGGGGAAGTACTCAAAGGTCTTCACAAGTGAGTAGGTTATTGGATTTTGGTACTGTATTCTAACAATTTTAAATAAGTTCATAAATTTCATAGGTTTGTTAAAATTGTAAAACAATAAGGACCAAAGAGTAGAAATTGAAGATGCGATGTTCCCTAAAACTGGTGGAAGGAATCTAACAAGTTGAATCATTACCATATTTAGACACTATACTGGAGGCTTTACAAACATTCAGTCCTCATAGCTTCTCAGAGTGCTGGGACAGAAATTACCACTTCCTTTTTCCCACACCTAATAAATGGCAGAACTGAAGTTCAGTTCCAGCATGGTCCACCTCTCAAAGGTTTTGCTTGTTTCCCCAGATACCAAATTACAAAATGCTGGCTTCAAAACAAAATGAAATCCTCCAAGAAACAAGTCAATGAAACAGATTAAGTTTGACCTCCAATAAATATATGGAATTTTATCAGGACAGTCGGCTGTATTCATTTAATGACCCCATTTACTAAGATATGTAAAAGAGGAACTCAAAAACATCATAAATGTACGATAGTACAAACCAAATTATATCATGCTATCACGGACAGTGGTGAGGATGACAAATGACTGAGATTGAGGTTCACCTACAGATTTATTGGTCCCAGTGGTGAATACTGGTGAATTTCTCTTCTAATGACTCATTTTTATCTGGTAGTCAGGAAAGTTCTGAAATAAATATTTACTGAAACTGGCTAGAAAGACTGGCTAAGTTTTTACTTAAATCAAAAATGACAAGCAGGAAGGTATACCTAAACCACATAGAAAAAAAGAGGCTAGGAGTTCCTGTCTTCCCAAACACACCAGTCCCTTAGCTATTCTGAATAATTGAGGATTACTCTTAATATAACCCAATGCATTTATCAAATAAATAATAAATCCACAGAATAAATGAGGTAACCAGTGCACTGGACTAATTCAAGTTAGTAATGACTTAAGTCACTAACTTTGGGAAGGAGGGGAGGGGAATAACTATTAAAGATTGAAAAAGGAAAATCTACATTTTTAGTTACACCTATGGGTTAAATCACATTTCTCACTTTTAATTGCAAACATCATTAAGTATACTTCAAAAGACCAGCTACCTTAAACAATTATCAGGCTCCAGAGGTCACCAATTAGAATCCTGCAAGGATTTGAATTAAAAAAGGTTTTATGATTAGGTGAAGTAATGATCCAAGAAAGAGATTAGTTCTGTTCAGACTGCACTCATTATAAAACCCGTTTCCTTTGTGTGAAGATTCAATGTCTTTCTCATTTATCCCGCTGGCATTATCACACTTTGAGATAGAAATATGACTGTACTAATGATATTCTATAACAACCATATAATGCAAGCATCTTATTCTCTATAAATCTAATAGAACTACAAATGAATATTTTCTATTGGTTAGATTTACAATAATACACTGACACTATTTAACATAAATTCAAAGTAGGATTTATCATTCTATATCCATACATTTTTACATCAGTTTCTAAACCAGTCCCTATTTACACAGTAAAGTCTCAGAGTAAATTGAGGGTGGGAAAAGAACCTTAAGACATTAAATCCTATTTTTCATATGATGATATTAAGGGGGTCAATTTTATATAAAGAATTCTACTCATATTCAATGTTTTTCTAAGCCACCTGAAAACGGCCAAACAGGCATAAAACACTTTTTAAAAGCAAAATACAATTACAGCAGAAATATACATCCTGTCACTCAGATTTAATCACGATAGAAAATTAAGACACTGATGAAAAATCAATTTGCACTGACTTTAATAGTCACAGCCTCTGTGGAAACGAAGTAACTCAGCATAAAGCCATAGAATTACTGAAAATGAGACCAGTCTTCTCATGCCAATTTAAAGACAGGGAGTGTTATGCACACTAGGTCACTCTTCAGTCACGCAATACGTAAAGGAGTCAGATGCTATCTCTTCACAGCGGACATTCCCACTGGGGGTTTCCTTTAAGGGATGTTGTTGTCAAGTTAAATATAGACATTCACATTCTGAAGCAAGTTACACATTAAAAACATGTAAGTATTTCGTTAAAAAAAAATAAGTTAGTACACCGCAGCTGGTCAATGGCATTCGTTTTCATTGTGTCCTTTGACCATAAAGTGTTTAGTTAAAAAATTATGCATTCTAGAGGGTTCCACTTGCTAAATGCACTGAAAACTGACTGATCTACTTTAAGGCTGAATTTACAGATTTACTAGTCATTTCACACGGCCTGTCTGGGCAAATGAGACAGAATCAAAGAATAAATACAGACCTTTACATGGATATCTGACTGTCTTCTATTCTCATCTTAAAAATAGGAGGTGGAATAATTTGATGATCTATATTACACATGAGTAGCTCAGATAGTAACACTAAGACTGATAACATGGCCAGGAATCTAGAAAAGTATTCCATTAGATCCGTTTGAAGAATTTGCTAGTAATTACAAGAACTATGGTTGCCAGCTCACCAAAGGTCCATGATACCTAAACAAATACAGAATATATCTGCAGTCTCACTATTTATTTGGGGTGGGCAGATAATTAGGAAAAAAGATGTCTACAAAGACTCCACAAAAGAGGCAATAATAGAAAAAAGTTGAAGAGCACTGCCTAGGAAAGCCAGCTGAAATAAATGAAAATGTTTATCCTACAGGATAAATGATTCAGGAGAGAATAAAACTTACAATACAAATAGTTTTGTATATTACATAAAAGAAAGGGTTAGATCTGTCAGTAAAAAAAAAAAAAAACCAATGGTACAATTAGGACAAAAGATAGAAATTATAGAGAAAAGAGGTCCAGTACAAATTACTGAGTTGAAGATTCTAACAATAAATTTGACCAAAGATGGAACTAACTGTCTTTAAAATATTTTTAAGTTCAGCCAGGCACGGTGGCTCACACCTGTAATCAGAGCACTTTGGGAGGCTGAGGTGGGTGGATCACAAGGCCAGGAGTTCGAGACCAGTCTGGCCAATACGGTGAAACCTCGTTGCTACAAAAAATACAAAAATTAGCCGGGTGTGGTGGCGGGCGTCTGCAGTCCCAGCTACTTGGGAGGCTGAGGCAGGAGAATTGCTTGAACCTGGGAGGCGGAGGTTGCAGTGAGCCGAGATAGTGCCATTGCACTCCAGCCTGGGTGACAGAGTGAGACTCCATCTCAAAAAAAAAAAAAAAAAAGGAACGTTACAGAAGGAAGGATCCAGTCATCTGATGGAAGGTTGGACTTGGAGGTTCCTTTCAACCCTGAGAGTTACACACATTTTTATCATCTGTCCTGCTGACTATCTTAGACTAGTGTCTTAGACTAGATGATGAATAACACAGTTATTCATCATCTTATCCCCAGTCGCTAGTTTTGCACCTTGAATAGAATCACACATTCTGAATTTTTTTGTTGAGTGAATACAAGTGAATAAATTATATTCTTCATGAAAAAGCATGGTGAGACTTGATGAATGTTTAAGAATATCCAAGTTTTAAATTAACAAAAGTGGAAGTCATCTTTCATTCCCACAAACAAGCCATCTATGCCAGTTATTAAGCTATGGTCTCTTAGCTCTACACCTACCCGCCTATACGCTGTCCTGGAATGCTGGGTAGAGATTCTGAAGACCTCATTTCTCCTCTGCCAGTGGCAGAACCTCAGAGGGAATGTGAGGTAGGGGGCTTACTCCTTCCCATTGTGTTTCCAGTTCCTGGCAGCAGACCAGAGTGATGGTTCTAAAGTCTAGCAGTTACAGCGACATTTTTACCCTACATTCCCAGAACCATGCTTATCATACCTCCCTCAGCAAGCCAGGACCCATTTCTCGGAGGTCTGAGTCCCAGCCCTGTGAGGACCCTCTTCAAGCTCCTGAGGTAACAATACTAAAAGGGTCTCGGTCCCACTTCCTCCAAATTACTTCTTTTGCTCTTCCAGCCTCGAGGGTGATGGCTTGCTGCTAACCTTTCTTTACTATTTCTGTGTTGCTTCAGTACTCCCCATTTGCTTTTTGGGTCAACCAGAACATGTCTAACCAATTCCTGCTATTCAATCTTCTCTGCTAAAATACCTGGCATGATTTCTGTTTACCTGATAGATACACCCTCTTGGTAAATTCCTGAAGTCTAGTGGAAAATACCTGGGAATCATAGCAGGTGGGAGGTCTTAAGTACAACGTGCCAGTTAGTATGCTAGGCCTGAAGGAGATCCCTCAAGGGTCCCAAGGGACCACAAGCAGGGCAGGGAAGTAAGTGGTAGACACGCCAAGGTTTTGGAGGACAGACCAAGCCTCAGCACTAGAGAACCTCTGGCAAATCACTTGGCCTCACTGAGCTCTAGTTTCTCTATGCATAAAAATGGGGTAAAACGCAGGCATGTATGACCCATCCCCAACTCCTAGGGTTGAAAATCACTAATATAATGGCATTGAGGTCTTTCTAATTTGTTCCCTCTACTTCAATATTGCTTTTTGGAAAACCAAACAGCTAAACTTTTTCAGAACTGTGATGTACTGATGGTAATAAAGTCCTAAAGAAAATGCGAGACAAGCTTTCCTGGGCATCAGCGTATTTGTTTTGCAGCATCTCTTTGAGCTGCTGAGAGTGCTTTCTTGCTTACTTCTTTGGTCTCAACTACATCTTGAAGAGCTGAGAGCAGAGAATAAGTGACATACTGCTATAGTGGTGTGCCTGGTTGTTACCCACTCCTCCCCTACTATATATCATCATGATCACCATCAAAGTTTGAGAAAATGGCATCTATGTAATGACATTAGCATAGATGTTCTCTATACAATGAAGCCATAATGAATATTCCTGGAGGCTAAATTATCCGAGCTAAATGTCTGATTTCCCCTGTGAAAAGTACAGGAAGACAATCTAATCTGGGAATATGCAACTCCAGGTGATGTTTACCTGGAGAAGTATACCTATCTGCATTCTAATCTGAGTAGCACAGAGTAAATTTCTATGAATACATAACCATTCAACACATTATTCAGAGGGAAAGTGTTTATCATCTTCAAAACATTTGCTATTCCAAGAACTAATTAAGTTTACAAACTGTGTTGTGAATACCAGAAGGCAGTAGATGTACAAATCATATTGTTAATTATGCCTCTGACAAAGAAACTGTATTACAGGTATTACATACAAATGCTACACGCAGCCAAGTTCTTTAAATCCATGATTTCAAGCTTGGGAACAAATGAAGCCAAAACAGGAGGCATAAAATGAATGTAAAATTAAGTTCCTTAGAGGAAAACGCAAAAATAGCCCTAAGTGACTGTTTAATCGAGCTATTTTGTTACCTGTTTTTGCTTATGGCACTTCCAGAAAAGCATATTAACCTATAGCCTCAAGATAAGCACAACTGTCTAGCTTTTTGACACCTGCAGTACGAGAGTCTAAATTAATATGATATGGAAAGAGGAGCTGAATTTAGTGAGATTTGAAGTAATAAAAACTAATAAAAACATAAGTTCAAATCACAGGCCAGCACTTACGTACAGTATGACACTGAGAAAAAAAGCAAAAAGCAAGTCAGAAGGCTCTCGGTCCTCTTGACTATGGCTCAGGCAGACTGAGGTCTACCTCTAGAGTTGTAATTAACAGCACACCTCAAGTGTCATGTCTGGAAACCACACATAACAAACTCTAATTTACTGCCCCCTCCACTTCTGCATATTTATAAGAGCTAATAAGAGGTAATAAAAATTTAAATATGCATGTAACTAGAATTAAATATGCTGATCACAAAAAAGATTAAAGTATCACTATAGTAACTCCAAATTCTCTCGACTCAGAAAACCGATCAATTGTGGCAGTCCTACCATTGGGAAGGGTATGGACATGGTAACATTACAAGAATTTTGAACTTGAAGCTGGAGGTTCCAGAACTCTTCTATCATAACTTACACTTTGGGTTTATTTGGGTGAGTTACTTAACCTCTCCGAGACTCAGTTTCGCATCGGTAGCATGAAGATCACCTACTACCTCACGAGCTGGGGAAAATGGGATCATGGGGAAAAAAAAACAACCTTTCAGAACCTGAAAGAGCTACTCCTACATCAGTGTGGCCATTTCAAAGGTCCCAAGGCAATTCCAACCTAGGAGGCCACGTCTAATCCTCAGATGTCAGTTACAGAACAAGGGTCTTTACAGGGAAGCTTTCCAACTAAACCAGGGCTACAGAGTTAGGCCTTTTGTAGTCTGGCTAGCTTAAGAGAGCTCAAAGCTTCAGGGAAAAAATAGATTGGCTTCCTTCCACAGTACCGTGACAGTAGCAACTGGATAAAGCAGTTTCCCTAAAGCAGTTAAGAGAACTGTTCATGTGCCCAAGGTTTACAGAAAAATGTACTTCCAGAACAACCTAACATTGAAAAGTGTTTTATGATATTATATACAGGTATATTTCTGTATGACGCTTTTGTCTACTATGTTATTCCTGTCCTAAAAGTACATCACACAGTCATACCACAGATGTGCAGTGATGATCGTGATGGTGATCAACACATGAAGACCAGCACTGTCCGAAGTAACTTTCTATGATCACAGAAATGCTCTATTTCTGTGCAGCCAAATATAGCAGCCACTGGCCACATGCACGGCCAGTGAGCTCTTGAAAGGTGGCTAATGTGACCGAAGACCTGAATTCTTAGTTTTATTTCATTCTGATTAATTTAAACCTAAATTGCCTCATGTGGCTAGAGGTTACTACAGAATACATCTAGAATATACCTAAAAACCAAAAAGGAAGTGAAAAAGATGTGACCAGCAGAAAGAGATGCCACTGAAATTGAGACATTTATTCTGTCATTGAACAGAATTTATTGAGTGCCTACAACATGCTGTCAATGTTCCCTGATACAATTCTAAGCAGCAGCTCGACGGGATGGAAAAAAAAAAACATGGACTTTGGAGACAGGCATCCCTGAGCTCAATAAATGGTAGTTATGTTACTGTGTAATATGATGCCGACCCCATTCTCAAGAAACATAGATTTAGTAAAGACTACATGTGGATACTTACAACGTAAAGTATAAATCGTAAGCACTTTATAAAAAGTACAAATAAAATATTACTATATATAGAAGACAAACACTTCCAGGTCAAAAAATCAAGGGAAACTTCAAAATGAGTAGTATTTTAGCAGATCCCAAACAAATGGGCTTGGCTATGTGGAGCGGTATCCTATGCATAGGGAACAGCATTGGCAAAACTTCATAGATATATCCCTGTTCTCAAAGAATACAGAACAGCAGTGTGACAAAAGCATAAAGGTACCAGGGGAGAGTATCTGGTGATAAAGCTGAAAAGGCAGACAAATTGGGAAGGACTTTTAATGCTATGCTAAGTTCCTTTATGATAGGACTGGGAAGTCTAGGGAGACATTTATATAGGGCAGTAGCAGGAAGATTCATAGCTCCAAAAGAGACAAAACTGCACCTAACGGCAATGCCCTGTGACTGTTCTGCTCTGATGACTTAGTGTCAAATGCTATTAATATTATTAAGGTTAAACAACTTTAACAAACAACAATATCACAACAAGATTGTTCAGGAATAAAAATGTATGTATTTTTTAAAGTGGTTTTAAAATCTTCTATAGGTCTTGCAACTACCGATGCTAGCAGAGTGAGGCAAATTAAAAGGCTTCAATAATGTGTGCAAAGAGTGTAAGATGTGACAGTGTGAATTCAGTGAAAGAATTCATACATGATAAGGCCAAGGACTGAAGAGTGCAAAAAGTGAGAATTACTATGCAACAACATCTGAAAACGTCTTCTTGTGATTACAAGGTCATTCTGCAAGGACAAGACTTCTCTGAGACTAAATGTAAGACATTAAAGAAAATTCTACTATACGATATCTATGAAAGAAGAACAACAAAAAATCCCTGCTCTCAAACTTTCCTGCAAGACAGAGAAAAAAAAATTGATAAGCTACATTTTCGGATAACTGGTGAAAGTTACAAATCTTACTAAAGAATGGGTAAAAAATATAGTATGACTTTATGTTTCTTTTTCTCTAATCTTACTTCCAGCTCAAATCTGTTGAATTAATTCATGTTTTTTCAAATGTATTCAGATATCTTAAGCATTCTTTGATACCTTTTAAGTGTCTTGTTTGTCAGACAAATAGCGACATTTGATTCTTCAGGAAATAATTTTTGCAGCTCATAGAAACAACATGCTAAAAGAAAAAAAACTGTCTAAAACATGAACCATATCATGACTGGTATTTTACACAGCCTTTTAAAAGTCTGAACGCCAAAGCATCCCGCCTTTATGCATGCTGAAGAGCCGCCAACTGGATATGTTCGAAGACCTTAAATTCCAAGAAAACAGAATAAAGACAAAGAGCTCAGAATTCAGCTAGCTTGCTTCTGTTTGTTTTTATGAGTTAAATCTCTTTCAACCATAAACTGTTCTAGCTATAAAGACAGGAGGAGATGGGAACCAGCATTTATTGAGAGCCTACCAAACAGCAGACAAACAGCTGAGGCAATTTTCAATATACCATCTTAATTAGTCTTCAAAGGAGGGAGACAAATGCAAGAGGGTCTTTTCTTCCTATCAAGTTAAGTGGAACAAGTAGGTACTGAGTCTGTATCTGATTAAAGGTTCATGTTTTTGGCTAAAGCAATGGTCACCACATTCTTTAGTGAGAATATTTAATTTAAGCATGATATACTTAATATAAGGTTCCATTAATTCCTAGTTCACCATTTCACTCATCTTTCAAAAGCATTCACCCTATACTTTCAAAAGCATTCACCCTATACAACTTTGTAGCATTTACCATAAATTATTTAGGTCCGTCTTACTCATGGCTAAATGCCAGCCCTCAGCAAAGCGCCTGGAGCGTGGCAAGTACCAGATGAAGAAATGAAAACATAAAAGAATCTTAAATTAAACCATCAGCAGATGTGAGATCTCTTTTGGTTTTGGCATAAACTAGTTGAGTGACCTTAACTAAAGTTTTATTTTTCATTTCTTCTAGGAAGTATCTTCAGAGCTCCCCGCCTCTTCCTACCCAGCCCAGCCAAGGCCTATAGTTAGGAGCTAACTGCCTAACTGCCTTCTGTGAAGAGAGTAAGGTGAACCTCTGCTTCCTTTCCAGATAATTCCTCTTCAGAGTGGCCTCTGTTCTCACCCATTTAAAACCTACTTCCACCATCTTCCATCAGCCCTAGCACTTCCTCAAATCCTTCTGATAAATTTGTTTTGTTGTTTGGCCAAAGTCAGTTTCTATTCTTTGGAAACAAAAAACTTTAAAAGACACAATATGAAGCAGAGTATGTGCTCCACTCTATTACTTCTTTTTTTTTTTTTTGAGACAGAGTCTTGCTCTGTCGCCTGGGCTGGAGTGCAGTGGCCAGATCTCAGCTCACTGCAAGCTCCGCCTCCCGGGTTTACGCCATTCTCCTGCCTCAGCCTCCTGAGTAGCTGGGACTACAGGTGCCCGCCACCTCGCCCGGCTAGTTTTTTGTATTTTTAGTAGAGACGGGGTTTCACCGTGTTAGCCAGGATGGTCTCGATCTCCTGACCTCGTGATCCGCCCGTCTCGGCCTCCCAAAGTGCTGGGATTACAGGCTTGAGCCACCGCGCCCGGCCACTCTATTACTTCTAACCCCTTTAGTTAAAAAAATAAAGAACCAAACTACCACATCCTGGTTTATGGCACCTCATAATGAACTGAATTTTCTCTCACTGACCTCTGACCTCTGTGCTAAACTTTCTTCTCCTCTTGAAATCCATGTTTTGGAGGCTAAGTCTATCAGCAGTTGCAGTGATTTTCTGGGATGAGTGATACACTTTCTTCAAATAATTAATGAGATGAAAAATCACTAAACAGGAAAACATGATTTTCCATTTTAAAGTCCTGAAGGCGACTGTAGCCATTATATAGTTTTAACTCCTGTAAACGTGCAACTGTAAACTGTAACTGTAACTGTTATAGGCTAACAACTGGAAACTTTATTTTAAATGTCACAAAACAATTTTATATTTTAATTTTGTGGGGTTAGAAGGGGGTAAGAACTCTAGCACAGGAATGACCAGATAAAGGAAAAACAGAATTGCTTAAAAATAGTTTTCATTGTCACATGATATAAAAAGTCTCGTTGATCAAATAAAAATTTAAAGCAACCTCCTCCCTCCTGGCAGGGTTAAAAACTCAGGAAGAGAAAGTAAATACGATAAATGCCTTTCAAACATTCTGATGTTTCTAGAGTGAAAAGGAATAACTTAAAAAATGCAATGAAAGAACAAACTGAGATGTGTAGATAATGTGTCATACAAAAATGCTGCCTGCTGGCTATATCCCATATCTAAGATTTTATATCTCCAAAAAGAGGAAATTAAAATGAGAGACCAAGTTCCAGATAAGGGTTGCAATCTGCATTTTGTATAGATAAAAGAACATACACACATGTAGCCAAGTCTATCAGGAGTTTTATTAGCATTAAGGTGGATGAGGAGAAAGACTGACTCAAGAATAGGCAGAAGCGGATTTAAATTACAGCTTCACCACTTAGCAGCCACGTAACTTTAGCAAAATTAATTTCTGACATTCTGTTTCTTTATTGGCAAAATATACATAATAATATGCTTAATATGCAGGACTGTTGAAAGGAGCTAAAACAGGAAACAAATATAAACAATGCCTGATAGTAGATACTGGTATTACCTATATTTATTGTCATTATATTTCCCGTACGTACATCACAATGACACCAAAAAAAGACACCGAAAATATCTACCCTTCCCAACCACAACTGCACTCTCTCGTGTTCTTTGCCATGTTCCACCTCTTTTACCTGTATAATCAGTTGCCTGCCCACTAGAACAGGCACCAAAACTGACCTGTGGTTGCAGGGTATGAGAAATACTAAGTCAGTCAATTCTAAGGGTATATAAAATGAGCAAAACCACTCTGAAATGGATCTAACTCAAATGTACAGCAATGCAGATTTGTTTAAAACAATATCCAGTTCTGTCCATGAGAGGTACATTTGTGCAATGCTTCCACAACGCTTACCACAGGTATTAGTGCTGTCTCCACACTTGATTGTGTGCATGGGGGCCAGAACAATGGCTTTCTTAATTCTGCATCCTCCGTATTTCAGAGCATATATTTAACATATTTTAGATGACAAATGAATGATTAATCTATGCATACGTAATTATTTTTTTTAAAAAAAGAAAAAAAAACAACTTTTCACCATTACTTGAAATCATTTTCATTCACTGATTTACTGAATGCCTCTAACATTTTAGAGACTATATACTGGCTGCAGAATTCTTCCAGAAACAAGAAAAACAAAGTTTTGATGCTCCAGAAACAAAGCAGGCAGGGAAGGAAGCCATTAGGGAGACAATTACAGCAAAGGTTAATGAATGTTCTGACAGGTGCGTAGGCAGGGCTATGAAATCTATCAGCAGACGGGCTCAATTCAGTCCACTTCACATCAAAGAAAGGATATGTAAACTAAGATCTCCTGAAAAGTTTTCAACACAAGAATTATGTGATCAGGTCTGGTTGATAAAAGATCATTCTGGCCACCCGAGGGAGGATGGCTTGCCTCGTGAGAAGTAATGCAGTACGGTGGTTGAACCACTTAGAAGACTGCTGCTGAGGCATTCCTTAATTAAAGCTAAAAAGCTCTCTTATTTGTCGTCCCCAAAAGAATCCCCACGGAAAATGTGTTTTATGTATTAAAGCTTCAGTTCCTTGGAGCAGTGCAATATAGATACAACTGTATATTTTTTCATCTCTGAGGTTGAGAACATCTTCTAACACGTACATCCCCTTCATATAGAGTCATGCATCATCCTTTAATGAACACATTAGCTTAAGAATCAAGCCACCAACCTAGGTTCACAGGGCAGCATCAAGGAAGGAAAGCACAATCATGCCATGGTAATTAAGTGTAAAAGGACAGCACTGCTTCCCATTATCACATGTAAATCCTCTAACAGTGGCCCAATTATTAACAGAATAAGAATGTATTTTTGGGAAGTCAAATGGAATAATACAAACAGAATGTCCAATTTCTAGCTTTTTATGACCTTAGATAGGTAACTTACTCACTTGGTTAACACTTTGTTCATTGGTAAAAGGGAAAATATTATTTACATACCATGGTTACTGAAAAAAATTAAATAACTTAAGTGCATAAAGAGTACCTCCTAAGCACAGTGCTTGATATATGGAAGACATGAATAAATGTCTGCTATTTTAGGCATTTAGAGTAAAACATTATCAACTTATTTTGATATATTACTTTTTTTGTCCTAATAACCTTATAAATTGTGCCTGTGACTCCCCTTCATACCCAAGAAAAGAGTTTTCTGGTATGCCACTTCCTATTAGTAGGAGACCACAGGAGATGCTTGGGATGCTTGTGATAAAAGGTAATAAGGCTGAATTCATGCAGAAAAGAAACATTTACAAACCCTAAAGGCCTTGAAAACAGCCATTAAAATGTAGCGATGAAGAGGCAAAAAAGACATGCAAGCAGGGGCTGCTGAGGTCGTAAGACAATCTCCTCGTCAGAAATACTCTTCTAAACCTGCCTTTAGGACGGCTGGAGCATTTCCGACATATCCACTGTTAACAGCATAGCTGATTTTCTGACTCAACTGGCACTCAGAGCTATCCAGGAATGAAGTGGCGATATTCAAACTGGACAATACCACTGGGCTCTAAAGGCCAGTATGCCTTGTGAAAGAGTGAAATCTTGTTTGCATTCATCACCATTCAAATGACAACGATGGTCCCAACTTCCCACTGTTACTCCTCTCAAGGACAGAGGTGTCTAATTCACTTCCTCTTCAGTCTGGGCTGACTTTACTGACTGACTGAACCAAAAGAAGTAGCATTCTGGGGCTTCCTTGTCTAGGTCATAAGATGCATTTCGATTCTGTCTTAGCATCTTGATTGCTCACCTTGGAACAGTCCCTCTGTGAACTGTGCCCCTGTGCTCTAAGAAGCCCAAGCCATGATAAGGCTATGGGCAAGCTACGGGAAAGCAATAGGCAAGCTGGCCGGCCAAGAATTCCAGCTAAGCTCCCAGGTGGGTTCCCAGCCACTGACCACCAGCTGACGAGCAGCCATGGGATGAGCCATGCTGAGTGTCTGGCCCAGCTGGGTTAACACCACACTGTTTTAAACCACTTCATTTGAGGTAGTTGATCACATAGCAATAAAAATATATATATCAGGATATGGAAGTTTAAGTTAAGAAATTGCCAAGGCAGCCACCTGCCTATTAAGTAGTCTCCTTCATGTTCAGCCTAGTGGATATTTACAGAGTCTTTTTTTCAAACCCCTATTACTTGTTTTAAAAAATGCTTGTGCCGGGTGTGGTGGTTCACACCTGTAACCCCAGCACTTGGGGAGGCCAAGGCGGGAGGGTCCCCTGAGGTCAGGAGTTCAAGACCAGCCTGGCAAACATGGCGAAAACCCATCTCTACTGAAAACACAAAAATTAGCTGGGTGAGAAGGCATGCGCCTGTAATCCCAGCTACTTAGGAGGCTGAGGTAGGAGAATTGCTGGAACCCAGGAGGCAGAGGCTGCAGTGAACCGAGATCCTACCACTGCACTCCAGCCTGGGCATCAGAGAAAGACTCTGTCTCAAAAAAAAAAAAAAAAAAAAAAAAAAAAAAAAAAAAAAAAAATGCTTCTGAAGAGTTTTCTTCAAGTCACTGATTATCTTTTGCTTTTTTTTTTTTTTTTGCATGATCTTTCCCTCTCTCTACAGTTTTCCTTCCTACTTCTGCTTTCTCATACTAGATCCTTGCCCATATATCTCTCCAGCTGTAGTTAAATGTACCCCTCAGCTCAAGGATTCAGTGTGCTCTATCTCCAACACAGCCCTTGGCTCATCTGCAGAGTCTACTTTTACTTCCCTAGAAGGGAACACATATCTCTGTAGCACATATTTACATTTCAAAAGGAATATTTACTTGCTTAAACTGCACTTTCTAAAATACTAAAAATGCCACATATCTACACTTAAAACCCAAGTAACTACTTCCATCTCAGAGATTCATTCCTCCAGTTCTCTAACCACCTCCGGAGAGGCCAAGATCAGCTCTTCCTACACAGCTCTCCTCTACTCTTCACTGCTCTTCTCACTCCGGTTATCTACCTATCCATCCAGTGACGGCCCATAGACCTGGCACTAAACTGCAGCTAGGGAAACAATGATTAAAATAAGCCCCTAAACTTCAGGAATTCAGATTTGGGGTAGCTTCAACAAACTTATAAAGAAAAAAATCATGGTGGAATACGATAAGTGAAACAAGAAGTTGCAAAGGACCAACAGAAACCAGGGTGAAGTGGGAGTAAAGGTGCGGTTTCCTGGCACAAATTCAGGAAGGAGAAAATATCATCTTCTCACTGATATCATCTTCTGCCTGATATAATTAATTCTTATCATGATATATTTCCTCTGCCTCTAATTCAGCTATTCCTCTGAGTCCTAAAGGTAATTAACTGCTTGCATTTAAAAGCCTAGCAGGCTGATTCCACTTCTCCTTAGGATTTAGAAAACAGCAAGAGAACATAGCTTGCCCCATAATAATGACAAAAAGTTGGATCATTGACAAAATAATTCTTGAGCTCATCAGAGAGTTACAGCCACAAAAACAGGTGAGTTGAATTCTAAAGCCCCTCCAAAGAGAGACGAGACCCAAGAAATGCTTCATCTTTAGCAGAGCACAGAAGTGGCAGCTACAAAAGAAAGCAAGAAGAACAATCAAAATTTTATCAAATCCTCAGAGGCTAAATGTGGGCTCCTGTAATAGTTTAAAACAACAGGGAGAAAACACTCATTCTTCAGCATTTTCCACAGAATTCCACTTAGATGCTCACAAGCAAGACTAGGGGAGAAGGGGACTTAAGAGAGTTCCTCTAGGTGGTACAAGTGGAGGTTAGATAAAAAACAACAACAACAAAAAACTCTGCTTGCATTATCACAGACCCTCTCTCAAACAAAGCAAAAACCATCTACCCCCAGGGCAAGGTAAGTCACCCTCACAATCAATGCCTTCCTCCACCTCCACAGGTTCCAGCCAAAGGGCTGGAACCAAAGCCATAGGTCACCTGGGTGAGAGAATGGTGATGGTGGAAGGGATGAGAAGACATTCTCTTGAACCCACTGTGGAAGATTTTAAAACTTAGCCTACACACACATACGGCACCAACATTAAAGGTTATCTGCCTCTGGAAGAAGGACAGAAAATCAGCTTGCTGAGGATCCTGCATTGATACAAATGGTTCAGTTCAATGATCTAAGCTGTCAACTGAAGAAACCAGTAAATCAAGCTCAAGAAACAGAAGGAGGAAAAAATAACAAGCAGATACCAATGAAATTACAAATACAAAATACTGGAAAAAATAATAAAACCAAAAGTTGATGCTTTGGAAAGCTCAATAAAATTGATAAGCCTCTGGCCAGACTGATTAAGAAAAAAAAAAGAGTAAGTAACTATCAGGAAAAACAGTGACACCACCACAGATCCTACATTCACTATAAGAATAAGAGAATATTATTAATAGTAACGCACCAATAAATTTGATAATTCACATGAGATTATTTCCTTAAACTACCAAAGCTCACTCAAAAAGGAAAAGATAGCATGAATAGGCCTTCTATATATGAGAAACTAAATTCACAGCTTAAAAGCTTTTCTCAAAGAAAACTCTGGGCCCAATGGCTTCACTGGTGAACTCTATCACACATATAAGGTAGAATGATAACAATTGTACACAAACTTTTCCAGAATAAAGAGTGAATACTTCCCAACTCAATTTATTAGCCTAATACCAAAATCACAAAAGTTTTACAAGAAAAAGAAAACTACATACCAACATTCCTCATAAAGAAAGATGAAAAAGTTATTATTAAGTTTTTAACAAATTGAAATCTAGCAATATTTAAACAGGATAATACATGATCACCTACTGTGGCTCACCCCAAGTAGGTGACTGGCTTAACACTGGACAATATTCAACGTAATTCACTACATTAACAGACCAATAAAACGATATCATCAACTGAAGAGATGCAGCAAAGTATTTTAAAATATCAAATAACTATTATCATAAAAACGTGCAGCATAATAACTATTATCATAAAAACGTGCAGCAAAAAAATAAAAAGACACTTCTTCAACCTAATAAAGAACATCTATGAAAAACCTACACATATCACAATTAATGATGAAAGATTGGATAATTTTTCCCTATGATCAGAAAAAAAGAAAGAATGTCCTCTTTTACCATATCTACTCTACACTGTAGTGGGGTCCTAGCCAGTATGATAAGAGAAGAAAGAGAAATATAAAAGTAATTCAGATTTGGGAGAAAAAAAAACCCTGTCTTTATTCACAGACAAAATTATCTAGAAAATCCCAAGAAGTCTACAATAAACCCATAGTCTCAGCTACTCGGGAGGCTGAGGCAGAAGAATGGCATGAACCCAGGAGGAGGAGCTTGCAGTGAGCCGAGATCACTCCACCGCACTCCAGCCTGGGCGACAGAGCGAGACTCCATCTCAAAAAAAAAAAAAAAAAAAAAAAAAAATTCCAATAGCATCAAAAAATATGAAATAGGGATAAATTTAATAAAATGTGTGTAAGACCTATGCATTGAAAACCACAAAACATCGCTGGTAGAAATTCAAAAAGATGTAAATAATAAAGACACATACCATGTCCATGCATCAGAAGACTCAATATCGTTAAGATATCATTTCTTCCAAAACTGATTTATAAATTTAATGTAATCCCTATCAAAAGCATGGTAGACTGTTTTTGCAGAAATCAGTAAGCTGATACTAAAACACATATACATGTGCAAAAGGATCCTGCATACAAGGTCCTTATGCAAACAGGGAGGAAAATTATGAAAAACAAAAACGAACTTGAAGAACTTGCACTACTTGATTTCAAGAACTTACTAAGATGCTTTAATAATCAATATAACTTGGTACTTGCTTAAAGAAAAAAAAAAAAAACAGAGGAACAGAACAGAATGGTGTTCAGAATTAGACCCACACTCATGGCCAATCGATTTTTGACAGAGAGGCATTCAGTGGAGAAGATACATTCATTTAACAAATGGTCTTAGAGGAAACCATTTGTTAAATGAATGTGTGTGTGTGTGTGTGTGTGTATATTTTTATATATATATATATATATGAATTTTGATCCTCATCATATACAAACATTAACTTGGAAGTAGAACACTTATCTCAATATTCCTTTTTTGCTTCCCAATTTCTTTAACATATCTTACCTCTTTCTCCAGACATAAACCTGTCACTATCTTGATTAGTTCCACAGATATATAAGTATTTGAATTACTGTCATAAAGTAAATGTGAAATGCATTTTAAGAAACACAAAGTTCAGCTAAAAAAATAAAAAGCAGAGCTAAGTACTACAATCCACATCTCTAGTGCTAATAATTCTGTGTATCTAATCAGCATAATCTACTACCTAAAGTATTTTCATATCCATTATCTCATATTACTGTATCATAGGGATCCCTGAATTTTGCCAAATAATTATCAGCATTCTATTTGATACTTTCCTTGAGACAACTATCTAGCACTATGGTAGCCACAAGAAGCAATGCATATGGACTTCCGTTTTTGTCACTAACAAATATTTTTCTTTAAAAAGGTACTCAAAGAACAACATTAAATAACATTAATAATTTCTATTGCTCCATCGAGGAATATTCTTAAGTAAAATTGGCTTTAAAAAAAAAAAAAAAGAAGTTGGCACCAGGCAGTGAAAAAGAAAATTACTACCAGTACTGTTTGGTGCCAATGCCTTAATTCTGCTAAGAGGCTAAGGTTTTACCTACCATTGCTTCTGAATTATAAGTAAAAATGTTGGCCGGGTGCGGTGGCTCAAGCCTGTAATCCCAGCACTTAGGGAGGCCGAGACGGGCGGATCACGAGGTCAGGAGATCGAGACCATCCTGGCTAACACGGTGAAACCCCGTCTCTACTAAAAAATACAAAAAAAAACTAGCCGGGCGAGGTGGCGGGCGCCTGTAGTCCCAGCTACTCGGGAGGCTGAGGCAGGAGAATGGCGTAAACCCGGGAGGCGGAGCTTGCAGTGAGGTGAAATCCGGCCACTGCACTCCAGCCTGGGCGACAGAGCGAGACTCCCTCTCAAAAAAAAAAAAATGTTAACATAGTAAAGAGAAGGCTAAAACAACGTTGTCTTATTATAAAACATCATTTGAACCTTGAAGACCCACTGTGAGAGTCTCAGGAACCTCCAGGGCTTCATGAATGACACACTGAGAACCACTGCACTAACCTATGAATGTGAGTATGTCAACTCTCTTCTGGTTCTCCAACCAAGAAAACCACTGCCCCTTCTTCTCTCCTGGGGCTCTCTGGTCCTTAGCTTTGTAAACCAGGGCAATTTTCTTGTGTCAAGTTTAAAATTAAATGTATATACACATACATATACACGGTAGAATTGTTTACCTTTATCCAGCCCTAAGTATTTACCTAAATGGAATAAAGCTAACTGAATTCATGAGTTCCAATTCATTTTTTTGTCTTTTTTTTTGGTGAGGGGACTGTTTTGGTTTTTCCTAAAACCTAAAGAATTTTCCTCCTTAGGTGCCTAACAGTGTTTGGAGATGTAAAGAGCCACATATACAAAAATAGATACCTCACAATTATCTAGGGAGATGAAAAGTAACTGAATATATTTTATGTTTCTATCCATCTTCCTCTCAAGAAAGGCGAAAGAGATACAACACATAAAAACACCCCCAACTCCAAAGCTCACAATTATTTGGAGAAATGAGGCAGAGGAAAGCAATGTCATCAATACGAAATAATAAAGCATCAATGCAGAAAAAGCTTTCTTAAAATTAAAGAAGAAAAATATACATAAATTAAGGCTGAAGTCATATTTTCAGCAACACAATGAAACAGATAACTAAGTCTGTGACTACCAAAGACACGCAAAGAAACACCTGTATCTCTGACAAGTAATGTTTAATAATGCCAACATAAAAATTCCTGGTTTGTCAATTACATGTATTACCAACTTTTAAATGGAGCACACTATACAGAGTACAAATTCTTCAGAGCCACAGAGCAGGTTCATCTGGCCAGGAACACTTTATCAGCATGTCGCCCACTGACTCCATACTGAAGCTATTATCCTCTCTTCTGTATTATCTAAGTTTGTCTTATCCTTTTAATCATAAAAAAATTAGAAATTGGTCTTGTGATTCATATTCTACACTACCTACAGATGGGAGCTTCAGAAACAAACACAACTTTGGTTAAAACAAAAAGAGAAACTTCCCCTTTGACTTTTAATAAGTCATATTATTTTCATTTATTACTATTATCTGAAAAGGTATATTAACTCACAAGACACAGGTATAAATATTGATAACCAACTGTCCATACTTTAGTCCCTACTGCATTTTAAACTGGAGGACAAAAACTGGCTCTAACCTTCAATATGTATAGGCAGCCTAGAAACCTAAAAAAGTGACTTTGATACTATTAAGATGGGAATGGCAGGAGCTTCTCCCTGACAGGTAAGAGGTAGGTAGACAGGAGAAAAAAGGGGATGTGCTCTTAGGCTGATGTCCAGGAACTAGGGAGAAATCACTTCTCCTCACTAGAGTATTGTGAAAAGCAAGAAATTCTCTTCTAAAAGCCAATAGAGAGGAAGGGGAGGCAAGGAAAGATCCATATTGGTAACATAAACAGTCATGTGTCACTTCATGATGGGGATCTGTCCTGAGAAATGCATCATCAGGCAATTTTGTTCCTGTGGGAACATCATGGAGTGCACTTACACACACCTAGGGGCACAGTCCACTACACACCTAGGTTATATGGTGTAGGCTATTATTCCTAAACTACAAACCTGTATGGCATGTTACTGTACTGAATGCTGCAGACACACAATGGTTATTTGTGTATCTAAAGCTAGCCAAACACCGAAAAGGAACAGTAAAAATATGGTATAAAAGATAAAAAATGGAACACCTGTATAAGGCACTTACCATGAATGGAGCTTGCAGGAACAGAAATTGCTCTGAGAGTGAGTGTGAAGGCTGAGGTCATCACTGTACACTACTGCAGACTTTATCAAACTCTGTATACCTAGGCTACACTGAATTATTAAAAAATATTTTTCTTTCTTCAAGAAATAACTCATATTAGCTTACTATAACTTTTTTACTTTATAAACTTTTGTGTTTTAACTTTTTGACTCTAGTTTTACTTTTTTTTGGAGATAGGAGTCTTACTCTGTCGCCAGGCTAGAGCGCAGTGGCGCAATCTCAGCTCACTGCAACCTCCACCTTTCGGGTTCAAGCGATTCTCCTGCCTCAGCCTCTTGAGCAGCTGGGACTACAGGCACGTGCCACCACACCCAGCCAACTTCTGTATTTTTAGTAGAGACAGGGTTTCACCATATTGGCCAGGATGGTGTCAATCTCTTGACCTCGTGACCCACCCACCTCGGCCTCCCAAAGTGCTGGGATTACAGGCGTGAGCCACCGCGCCTGGCCAATAGCTTTACTTTTTCAACTATTTTTGTTAAAAACTAGTACAAATACACACATAATAAATCAAGGCCAGATACATATTATCTCACCACACACACATTATCTGTCCAGCACCATGACAGATATGGTGGTAAATTTAAAACAAAACAAACAAACAAAAAAAACAGAAAAAAAGGCCCTGTCCTCTTGGGGTTTAGAGTCGAGCTAGTAAGGCAAAATTTGAAAGGAGTTGGGGAAGGGGTTGGACAGAATTACCAAAAAAGAAATTCTCTAAATATATTACTAGCTAAAATTTGATAATAATTTTAAAATATTAATCATACTAATAGCTTCTACCATTTACTGGATGGTCATTCACTACCAGCAGGTACATTACTGGGCTTTTAACACACAATATTTCCTTTATTTTTCAGAAAAATACACAAGGCTCAAAACAGTAACCAATATTGTACAGCTAATAATTAGCAGTGCTGGGTTAAGAACTCAGGCTTAGCTGGGAGCAAACACTTAACAGCCATTCAGAAAATGTTTATTAAGCATACGCATCACTTTTTAAGCAAGGCAGGAACTACCTTGATGCTGACTACAGTAAGAATCAAGCCCCTTTTCCTTAAGTTACGATGCCATACAATATTCAAATCATGGATGCTGTTTAGTAGCTGCAAATTGAACATCTACTCATTCCATGCTTCTGGTAACAGCCAGACTCCTGATCAAATGTGAAATCTATACTATGAATATCAGTAGGCTTGCTTCCTCACCTTGGTCTATTTCTCAACCCACTCTGTTGTTAAGGATGACATAATTTTTTAAAAGGATGCCTGGAACTCCACTGAGAATTGTTATCCTCAACTTTCTCTAATCTCTAAATGCTGAATCCAAACACCAGTACACATAAGAGCATAAATTCTTTTTTTTTAAGTGTTTCTCCTAATAAGCTGAATCTGAAATTGGTCTGCAAACTTTTTGTTTCTCCAGGCTGTAGTATCCATTCACAATAAGACAGTTATTTTAACAACCCAGTAAATGAAATAAATATGGTTCCTCCTGCAACTTATCACGTATACCTGACAATGCTACTTATTCAATAATTTGGCAATAACAACCCAAAGATCTAAAAAATTCATTCCCCGCTTAGTTCTGTTTCTGAAATCAATATGGTAGTAATCTTCCGTTAAGCAAAGCATGATCAGTATCAGCACATGTACCAGTAAAAATCAAATATATCTAACTACATAAAACAGATAATTTTACATAGAACTATATATGCAATTTTGCATATCAACATATTTATAGACTATATAGAGATGCTTTCTGAACACTGATGTCCCACATACACACTTACACATACACATGTATATACACACATATGCACTTATGCACATGCACACATAATATCAATTTGTGAAAACAGTAAAACACATTGAAACCAACATTTTTAACAATGATTTGATATAATTTTTGAAGCACTTCTGTGTAACAAGATCTAATCATCTTATAAACAATCCCTTAAATCCAACAGAGTTACAAAGATTACTCCACTTGCTTTTAGAACAATGTCCACATTCCATTAATCAGTACAGATACCCAGGTGGAATTAGTCAAGCTGAATGTTCTTGTTCATCCTCTCTCCCTTCCTTACAGCATCCATCCACCCATAACTCTTCACCATTTCGAAATCCACCATGGACTATCAGGGCTCCATGACTTTGTATGTGCTATTATCCTGTCTCCCTTTTCTCCTCCCATCCCATTTACACTTTAAACACAATCTCAAATGCACCATTCCTGTGAAAACTCCCTCCAAACATACCCACGAGTTAGGGCTCTCCCCATGCTTGGGCCACACTTCCACCATGATAGGATCACCATGGTAACACTTTATTCTCTTAATGTATTTTTAATGTCTGTACATCTTGAAAGCAGAATATCATCTTTATTCCCCTCCTCTCCTCTATCTAGCCCAGAACAGTATCTACTACAGTAGGTATGTAATAAATTCACTTATTCCACAGACAATTAAAGCCCAGCATGTGCTAGGAAACCAACCATGAGCAGAAAGAGACACAAGAATGGCCCTCCTGGGAACCAGTAGCAGCTCTAAGCTACTTACTAAATAAGTAGCTTTATCAGGGATACATGATAGGCTGCAGGAGGAACCACGTTTCTTTCATTTACTGAGCTGTTAAAATACCTTCCTTTTTGTGAACAAATACTACAGCCTAGCAAATATAAGAAGCGTGTGTTACATGTAATGTTAAATACAAATGATGTCAAATGACATTTAAAAGATATAAAATGCTGAGAAAAATTAAAGAAATATAAAGGAAAGAATAAAGGAAGAAAAACTGTTTTAAATAGGTCTAAAGGTTTATGGTCAAGATACCTGATAGAAGAGAAAAATCATTTTGTCCAAACATTAGCTCAAACCATCCTCTTTAAGAAAAAAAAAGACAAGAGTCTTTTAAACATATATCTTTCATCAGATATATATTTTAAAATAAGTATTTGTGTGCAATATGATTCATGTTTGATCTTATCTGATAACATCAATTTATGTCACAATGAAGCATGTTAATTTATAATGAATGTACACAATGCCAAAGAATATTATTCCAACTGTGTTAATATGCTGAAAACATCTGGGAGACGAAACACAAGACATACATATCTAATATGCATAGATTCCATATAAACAGATATTAGTAATCCTTTCTAATGAAGCTGAGGAAGCCATTCAACTGGATATCAGACACCTGGGATTGAAAATTTAACCCATTTAACCTGCCATATAACCCTGGGCAAGTTATTTAACCTCTCTAAGTCTCAGTCTTTTCACTCAGAAAATGAAGATAGCATCTGCCTTTTCTACCAGCAAACCTCTAATCTCTGGGCTGTGTGTAAATTTCCCTCATCCCCACTTTATCCAAGAACTGGAGCTCAGATGAGGCCTACAGCAAAATGTACTACTACCTGTAGACAAACTGAGCTACCACCTATTTAGCATCCATTCATCCAAAATGTTTGCTATTTTCTACATGCCAAGTACTGTTCTGACTATCTGGAATCAAAAGTGAGTAGTACAAAAACTTTCCTTCATAGAGCTTCCATTCTAGAGGAAAACAATGGTACCCTGAAAGAGAGAACTAAGTGATTCGAAATGTACTGCATAGAGACTCACCTCACCACCCCGCCTCACTGACCTCTCCTACTTCGCTTCTCAAACCATTCGATCCACATTTCGAAATGTACTGGATGGAGACTCACCTCACCACCCCGCCTCACTGACCTCTCCTACTTCGCTTCTCAAACCATTCGATCCACACGATGAGGATGAGCCCAGGAGTGCCTCATGACTGGGCAGACAGCCACTCTCAGAAAGCTGAGTGGAAACTTGGAGTCTCTGGCATGCTGCTCTGTGCCCTCTGGTCCAGACTGCTTTACTGCCTAACACCAACAACAAAGACACTAGACGGGAGCTAAGGCCCTCAGTAGTATTAAAAGGATTCTTGCCTGGTGTATCTTTGTAAACATTATAGTTTGAGCCCCTAGAAAAATAAAAAATATATATATATATATATAGAAACTTGGGATGCCAATCAATCCTGCATACCTCACAGTGTCACTAGGAGGCTAAAATGAAGTAACAGGTGAAAATGCTTGGGTGAAGGCACTGTGAAGGACTTTGCAAACGCCATCATCATCATTATCACCATTATCTTTATCATCATTATTTAGTCCTATTTGTGCCTGATTATATTACTAAGGAAGAGCTGGTATTTTGCAAATTAACTTCACATAGAAAAATAAAGCTATCATATAAAAAAAAAAAATCCCTGCAATAAGCAAGAACTTAGATGAGAACATGGGATTGACACAAAGGAATCAAATAGAAAAATGAATATCCAGGAAAACCAGTCCTCAAATGATCTGATGTGACAACATGTGTGCCCCGTTCCCCTCACTCATGCCAAAGACTGTCACACTTGATGTCTAAACTTTGGCTCTTCTGGCTGAACGTCCTTCTCCCCCACGTAGATACTGGGCAAACTCTTATTCAGCCTGTAAGGCCTAACTTAAAAACTACCATTCTCTGTCCTTTTTCTTGTCTCATCCTCATTAATGTATTGTTTTCTCTTCCCAGAGCACTTTCAATACGCATTCATTCAATATCTTGTATTGAATGTCTCTTTCATGTCAGTCACCGCTGTAGGTGCTAGGATTTAGCAATAAACGAAGTGCTGTTTACACAGAGTTGATATTGTAGTGAGGACAGACATGATAAATGGATCATGTGTCAGATGGTAAAGGAGCGCACTGAAGAAAACTGAATGGAGTAAGGAGGATAATTGAGATACAGAGAGAGGGTTTTTCTGTACACAGCATTTATTACACTGTACACAGTGCCACTGTACACATCCTGGTCAACTGCAGTTTCTGAAGTCAGGAGCTATTTCTTACCTTCGTGTGCTCCCCAGTTGGCACAGCGCTTGAAAAATAACATCTATAAAATAATCATAATAATAATAGCTAGCATTTAATAAATGTTACTACCTCTCAGGCAGTAAATATTGTCAACTTAAAATATATAAATTTGGAAAGGAGAACTTTCTAAGGGTTGCAACCTGCAGGCTGAGCCTCTGGCTGAAATCTAAAGCAGGACTTTGAGGAAGAGAGGCGAGGACAGAAGTTTTATGCTAAGCAAGTTGGCCAAACATAAACATTTAACAGCTTATAGGAGGAGCTGTGAATATTCATGAAAGGGGAGTCACATATGTGTAATGAGCAAACATACACGTTACATAAATGCCATGTTCACTTTGCAGTAGAGACTTAATATTAAAATGCAGTAAAATTAGGCTCTAAATGTCCAAAGGTGAAATTTTAGACTCAGAGGTGGGTGGTGTGCAACCTCTGGAAACTGGCCAGAGCCAGCTCATGGCTCAACGGTCAGGTCTCAGGAGGGAAGCTCTGTAACCACAACCAGGTGGTTGCCAGGCCCAGCCAGTGGAGAGGAGTGGCCTAGCCCAGGTGTCAGGCAGTGGGTCGGCCAAAGTCTTCCACTCTTCATTTTCCAGGGCTGGTTCCTGTTTAACTCTTAGGGAAGAAGGTCCAGCGATGGTGAGGAAGGGAGTGTACTAAGGCATGATCAGCCTTCCATCTTATCGTGGCTGGGAAACTTAGTTTTTGAAGTTTTTCTAGGGTCCCCTTGGCCAAGAGAGGTCTACTCAGTCAGGTAGGTGGCTTTGGGTTTTATTTTTATTTCTCAGTGCTTTACATATGTTAGCATATTACTTCACATTAACTCTTTGCAGTGGTTATTTTTTATCTATTCCACATTTTACCTCTAATTTACTGAGGAAATTTAGGTAGTGAGGGGTTAAACTACTTCCCCCAGGACACACAGCTAGTAAGCCACAGGGATAAGACAAACCCAAACCTAAGCGGTCCAATTCCAGAGGCCTCACCTTCATCACCATGCAATCCTGTCTTCCAAAAATAGTGAACATTCAAAGTCATCTTACATCAAAACCAACGGGAATTCTTCATTTATGCTCTAAACATATCTAAAAATGTCCTGTCCAGGCCCAGAAACAAACAGTCCCAACAGCCATAGATAGGGAGAGAGAATGAGCAGGTCATGGCAGGTTCAAGCATCAGACACTCCAAGTATCTCCAAATCTGGAAGAGTAAGCTCAGCCCTGCAAGAGACAGCAGATGGGGAGCAGAAAGCCAGGCAGGAGACAGAACCAGGCACCTAAGGCTGATGCCCTCATCACACAAATATCCTCTATCTGAAGGATATGATACCCTCATGACATGAATGTCCTCCTCTGTTCATAAAGGAAAAGTAAATAATGCAAACTCAGAGTACAAATCTGAAGTCTACGCTTTATACTATTTAGTTCCAAAGACTAATTAGCTTCAGATTCCAAAGTGCAGGAAATTCCCTCCATTTTCTCCACAGCCACCATGACAACATCTTACTACACTCCAATCCGATGGCGATGACAGCCAGCATGGGCAGTTACAAACAACAACAAACCACTAACAGCAGCAGAATGTGTTTACTTGCCACAATCCATCATGCTTTGAGTTCAGTGCGCACAACAACGCAACTGTAATAATTACTGGTTTGAGAAGAAGAAATTTTCAGACAGGTCAGACCATTGTGCCACATGTTTAATGTAAAAGAAAAGAGTCCATAAATATAATCAGCAACTTTCAAATATCAGCCAGTTGCAAAGAGTATTTAATTAATAAATACAATTCGATAGAGAAAACCCTTCAGTTCTGACCTTTCTTTTCACTGCAAAAGAGATACAGAGAGAGGAGTGGGGCAGGGAACAAAGATACTCGATATCTAGAAATGCTAAGGGAGAATGAAAAAAAAACAAATAATGATATTGTCTCTAGGAATAAGCATGAGAACAACAAAGCACTACCTGTTATTTAATGCACATACTTACTTCCTAGATGTTCTGATGGAAATAGCCTTATGAAAAATAAAAGAATTAACATTTGTTGGGAACCTACTACTGGCCAGGCACTACTTTAAATAAGGTGCTTCACAAATACTTCATTTACTGCCACTGACGTTCACACGCACCTCCCAATATCCCTACTACCTACTAGGTGATGTCAGTCAACTTTTCAGAGGTGCAAAGTGCTGCAGAGGTAGGCTAACTTACCCAAATCCTCACAGTTAATAGCTGCAGAGCCCGTTTTATATCCACTCTATCAGACCCCTTGTCCAAACAATGAAATCATAATCTCAAACAGCAAGCTTCCTGTCTCTAATGCCATCTCTCACCCACCCCAGCATACATGCATGTCCAAAAACTCAAAAAAGTAAATGGAGATTGGGAAAAAAGGTGACATGTAGGTACATTTGGGTCTGCAGAAGCATAAGGACAATCTGAGCATGTAACTGATAAAGAACTATTTCAGAGGACATGAGGTTTCTTCCAGAAACCAGTCTGGTAACCAAGAGCTCACTCTACCCTCCCACTCTTTTCTAGTACTAAGGCTTAAAAAAGAAAAAAACCAACCATTTACCATTTCCCAGGGCAACACTGGGAAATGCTCCGTAATCCTACTCCAGGTTTTATCAAATGCAAATCCAAAGACGGCATACATCATTGTGAATTCCTTTTCTTTCTGCCTATGGACAACTTTAGCCACTCTAAGCTCATCAGCCCAATCAGCAACTCTGAGGTTATACATTAATATAATTTCCAGTGACATTAATGACATCGTTTATTAACTTCGCAAACCCCAGAAGAAAACCAGAAAGCAGTGCTTCTCCAACAGCTTTTCCAAATTCTGAAAAGCATTTATTCTGGCAGTGTGCCTATTACTGTTTAGATCATTGTGCTGAGTGCCAAAGAAAGCTCTCTGCCCATTTAACGGTATCAAGGAACAACAAATTATATTTGAAAGGCAACCAAACACCAGGATGGGAAATGGAAAACCAAGCCTTCAGTTTTCTAGTTTGGCACATTTTGTTCCCATTATCAAGCACTCATAAATGGTGACAGGCTGCAAGCCTGCCAAATAAATGCTTTCTACTTGGTATCTTCCTAAACAGCCATGGCCCAAGCAGTGACAGCACCAATTACCTTAACAGATCTTACCACAAAATATGATTTAGAAGGTGCCACTTAAGTGCTCACATGCAATGATAGCAGAGTGTAACTAGTACAACTCAACTATAAATCAATTTGACAACATTAGTCGACGATGTAAGTCGAGAACCTTTAAAATGCTGATTAACTTTGACCTAGTTATTCAACTTCTAAAAAGCTCTCCTAAAGAAATTATTTGCCCGGTAGACTTGTGTACAAAGAGCTTCGCTGCAGCATTTACTGAACAAATGTTTATGGAAGACCTATTTTGTTTCAAGCACCGTGGATACACAATCTCTGCCTTCACAAAGCATACCCTCTATAGGGGAGACATAAAGAAGATACCAATCCAGTGTGACAGAGGCTATGACAGAGGTATGCAGCATGCTCTAAGAGATCAGAAGTGGATACTCAAGCCATAATTTAAAGTGGTTGACAAAGTAGTTTCCTGTAGGTGATGACACCTGAACTGAGTCCATAAGAATATGAGTTGATATTATGCACCTAAGATAAAAAAAGCACCTGTGATTTTAAAAAAACAAATAAACAAACAAACAAACAAAAAAGTACACAGAAGCCTTACATTAAAAAAATATAAACATATCCTGGCTGTCATGAATCAGACAAGAAATCCAGCATGACTGTAACCTCAGGGTCAAAGACAGGAGTGGCAGAAATAAGACTGAACAGGTAAGCAGGGCAGTGAATACCATCCTAAAACAATTATCTTGAAGATCTAATCCAACAACCCAACGAAAAATTTTTAAACAAAAGAATGACTTCTTTGGATTTGCTGGTTGCACTGCTACCTTTTAAACTGCAAATCTAAAAAGGAAGAAGAATAATGCTGGTGGTTAGGAAGCCAGTGAAGAACAGAGATGGACAGAGTGTAAAGATGACAGACAAATCAGGATTATTAATCATTCTCAAACTGGAAATGATCATTAGTGAAGAATCAGTTAACAATATGATGACATACGTAACATGGATTACTACACAGTTATGAAAAACAGTATTCACAACTTTCTGACGACTTAAGAAAATGACTATGACAGAATATTAAACTTAAAAGATACAAAATTTCATATGGAGAATGAAACTGAAGAAAACTGTCTAAAATATAACCAATAGTTATCTCAATTGATTGCTTTATGGGGAGAACATTTCTCTTTTCCTTTCTACTTTTTTTACATCTTCTACTTTTTTTCTATAATAAGCATTGATTCAAGTATGAAAAGAGTGTCTTCTATATACCAGGCATTTGTATAGGTGGTATTTATACAGGGTTCTACAAAACCGACAAGAATCTTGGAAACTTATAATCCAGTAAAGTATATACTACATTTATTATTGATAAGAAGAAATATTCCCTTTTAAATTTAAATACAAAGGGGAGGGGGAAGAAGAAATGTCCTAAAATTAATGAGTTTTAGTAGTTTTTTTTAGTGGATTTCTTGTTTTCTACACACAAGATTACCATCTACAAATACTTAGTTTTACCTCTTCCTTTCTAATCTGTATGCCTTTTATTTTCTTGCCCAACTGCCCTGACTAGACTCTCCAAAGCAATGTGGAATAGAAGTGGTAAAGAAAACATCTTTGCTTTCTTCCTGATCCTTTCACAAATATAATGTTACCTGTGGGTTTCCATATATTATATTTTATCAGCTTTTAGGAATTCCTTTCTATTCCTAATTTGTTGGGTTTTTTTGTTTGTTTGTTTTTTGTTTTATCATGAAAGGGGTCAGAATTTTTTCTTCATCCACTGAAATGATTATGAGGTTTGTGTCCTTTATTCTTTTGATATGAGGTATTCTATTAATTGATTTTTGAATACTAACCCAACCTTGCATTCCAAGGATAAATCCCACATGGTCATGGTGCATAATCCTCCCTTTTTATATGTCCTGAGATTTGGTTTGCTCATATTTTTTTGAAGATGATTTCGTCTAAATTCATAAAAGATACTGATGTGTAGTTTTCTTGTGATGTCTTTTTCTGACTTGGGACCCAGGGTTATAATGGCCTCAAAGAATGAGTTGGGAAGCTTCTATGATCTAAAAGTTTGTGTCCCCCCAAAATTCATATGTTGAAACTTGACTCACAGGGTGATGGTATAAAGAGGTAGGGCCTTTCGGAGGTGATTAAGTCAGAAGGGCTCTGCCCTTATGAATGGGATTAGTGCCAACAGAGGCTTGTGAGAATCTGTTTACCCTTTCACTCTTCTACCATGTGAGGACATACAGAAGGCGCCATTCATGAGGAAGGGGAACTCCCCAGACACAGAATTTCTCAGCACCTTAATCTTGGACTTTCCACCCTCCAGAACTCTTGAGCGATACATTTTTGTTGCTTATGAATTACTCAGTCTAATAAATTTTGTTATAGCATGCCAAAGGACTAAGACAGAAGCAATCCCTCCTCTTCTGATTTTTGAAAGAGTTTGTGAAGAATTAAGAATTATTCCTTAAATGTTTGCTAGGATTTACCAGTGAAGCCACCTGGATCTGGGCTCCAGTGAGTAGGTTTTTTGTTGTTTATCAATTCAATTTATAAACCAGTATATTTAGATTTTCAAGTTTCAGTTATTTGTGTCTTTCAAGAAATCTGTCCATTTCATCTAAGGTATCTACTTTATAAGCATACAATTGTTCATAGTATTCCTTATAATCTTTTCTGTATCCATCAGGTCAGTAGGAATGTCCTCTGTTTTCATTCCTAATTTTACACTTAACAGACATCTACAGAACATAAGTCTTCTCTCTTTTCTTTTTAGTCAATGTAGCTAAAGTTTTGTTAATTTTGTTGATCTTTTCGAAGAACCAACTTTCGGTTTGTTGACTTTTCTCAATTAATTTTCTATTCTTTTATTTGATTAATTTCCATTCTAACCTGTGTTATTTCCTTCATTCTGCTTATTTCAGATTTACTCTCCAGTGTCTTAAGATGGAAGGTTAGATAACTGATTTGAGATTTACCTTTATTTTTAATATAATAATACAAATATTAAAAATATATTTTTAATATAAGTACTGCTTTGCTGCATCTCTTAAGTCTTGACATGTAGTGTCTTCATTTTTATTTATGTCAAAATATTTTCTAATTTCACTTATGAGTTCTTTTTTGGCTCACTATTTTGGAGTTTGTTAATTTCCACATATTTTTGAATTTCCCAAATTTCTTTCTGTTACTGATTCTTAATCCCATTCTACTGTAGTTGGAAATATCTTTTGCATAATTTCAATCCTTTAAAACTCACCGAGGCTTGTTCTATGAACTAGCATGTGGTCCATCCTGGAGAGCACCTCATGTGCACTTGAGAAAAATGCACTTCCTGTGGTTACTCTGGGGGCAGATTCTACAGATGTCTGTTGAGTCTAGTTGGCTTACAATATTGTTCAAGTCTACTATTTCCTTACTAATTTTCTACCTAGTTGTTGTATACATTATTCAAAGTGGGGCATCGAAGTCTCCAACTATATTATTAAAAAGTTCATAATTATTTAACGTCATTGTGTTAGTTTCCTGTTGTCACTGTAACAAATTATTACAAATTTAGTGGTTTAACACAATAAGAAAAATGTATTTATTATCTTACAGTTCTGGAGGCCAGAAATCTAAAATGGGTATGTAAGGCAGCATTCCTTCTAGAGGCTCCAATCCTTTTCCTTGCCCTTCCCATCTCCTAGAACAGCAGTTCCCAACCTTTCTGGTGTCTGGGATCAGTTTTATGGAGACAATTTTTCCATAGACAGGAGTGCAGGGGGATTAGATTCTCATAAGGAGTATGCAACCTAGATCCCTCACATGCAGTTCACAATAGGGTTTGCACTCCTAAGAGACTCTAATGCTGGTGCTGATCTGACAGGAGGCAGCGCTCAGGTGGTAATGCTCACTCAGGAGCTGCTCACCTCCTGCTGTGCACCAGGTTCCTTACAAGCCATGGACAGATACTGAGGACACATCTGAACAGGGTATCCCTGTTCTGAAAATGGCAGCATCCATGGCTTGTGGCCATATCACAACGATCTGTTTTTGTTGTGATACTGCCTTCTATCTGACTCTGACTCCCGCACATCCTTCTTATAAAGACCACTGTGATAACAGGGCCATCCAAATGATCCAGGATAATCTCTTGATCTCAAGATTTTTCATCATTTCTGCAAAGCACCTTTTACCATGTAAAGTAACATTCACAAACTGTGGGGAATGGATAAGGACATGTTTAGGGGCCATAATTCATCCTACTGCAGACATCAATGGAAATAATCACTGAATCAAGTCCTAGTTCGTTTCATGTCACTAAGCTGATCAGGGTCATTATAAGGGAAGAACATTTTATCCTTACTTTTAAATATATATATTTGTGTTCTCTGAGCATTCTTTACATCTGTTTATTTATGTCAGAAACTTTTAGTTTCTCTATATTTTTCCATTATTTTATGAAATTATTTCAAGTGACCACGTTGAATATGCAGAACTGAAGCAAAAATCTGTAAATAAAATACACCTTTTACAGCACAGCAAAAAGAGCACAGGGTTTGAAGTCAAAACAGAGCTCAGGTGTAAGGAAGGGATACAGTTTCAGCTTTCTACTTATGGCTAGCCAGTTTTCCCTGTACCATTCATTAAATAGGGAATCCTTTCCCCATTTCTGGTTTTTGTCAGGTTTGTCAAAGATCAGATGGTCGTAGATGTGTGGTGTTATTTCTGAGAGTTCTGTTCTGTTCCATTGGTCTATATCTCTGTTTTGATACCAGTACCATGCTGTTTTGGTTACTGTAGCCTTGTAGCATAGTTGAAGTCAGGTAGCACGATGCCCCCGGCTTTGTTCTTTTGGCTTAGGTTTGTCTTAGCAATGCACGTTCTTTTTCAGTTCCATATGAACTTTAAAGTAGTTTTTTCCAATTTTGTGAAGAAAGTCATTGGTAGCTTGATGGGGATGGCATTGAATCTATAAATTACCTTGGGCAGTATGGCCATTTTCATGATATTGATTCTTCCTATCCATGAGCATGGAATGTTCTTCCATTTGTTTGTGTCCTCTTTTATTTTGTTGAGCAGTGGTTTGTAGTTCCCCTTGAAGAGGTCCTTTACATCCCTTGTAAGTTGGATTCCTAGGTATTTTATTCTCTTTGAAGCAATTGTGAATGGGAGTTCACTCATGATTTGGCTCTCTGTTTGTCTGTTGTTGGTCTATAGGAATGCTTGTGATTTTTGCACATTGATTTTATATCCTGAGACTTTGCTAAAGTTGCTTATCAGCTTGAGATTTTGGGTTGAAACGATGGGGTTTTCTAAACATATGATCATGTCATCTGCAAACAAGGACAATTTGACTTCCTCTTTTCCTAATTGAATACCCTTTATTTCTTTCTCCTGCCTGACTGCCCTGGTCAGAACTTCCAACACTATGTTGAATAGGAGTGGTGAGAGAGGGCATCCCTGTCTTGTGCCAGTTTTCAAAGGGAATGCTTCCAGTTTCTGCCCATTCATTATGATATTGGCTGTGGGTCTGTCATAAATAGCTTATTATTTTGAGATACATCCCATCAATACCTAGTTCATTGAAAGTTTTTAGCATGAAGGGCTGTTGAATTTTGTCGAAGGCCTAGATGGATTAAAGACTTAAATGTTAGACCTAAAACCATAAAAACCCTAGAAGAAAACCTAGGCAATGCCATTCAGGACATAGGCATGGGCAAAGACTTCACCACTGAAACGCCAAAAGCAATGGCAACAAAAGCCAAAATTGACAAATGGGATCTAATTAAACTGAAGAGCTTCTGCACAGTGAAAGAAACTACCATCAGAGTGAACAGGCAACCTACAGAATGGGAGAAAATTTTTACAATCTACCCATCTGACAAAGGGCTAATATCCAGAATCTACAAAGAACTTAAACAAATTTACAAGAAAAAATCAAACAACCTCATCAAAAAGTGGGCTAAGGATATGAACAGACATTTCTCAAAAGAAGACATTTATGCCGCCAACAGATACATGAAAAAAATGCTCATCATCACTGGCCATCAAATAAATGCACATCAAAAAACCACAATGAGGTATCATCTCACACCAGTTAGAATAGTGATCATTAAAAGGTCAGGAAACAACAGGTGCTGGAGAGGATGTGGAGAAATAGGAACACTTTTACACGGTTGGTAGGACTGTAAACTAGTTCAACCATTGCGGAAGACAGTGTGGTGATTCCTGAAGGATCTAGAACCAGAAATACCATTTGACTCAGCCATCTCATTACTGGGTATACACCCAAAGGATTATAAAACATGCTGCTATAAAGACACATGCACACGTATGTTTATTGCGGCACTATGCACAATAGCAAAGACTTGGAACCAACCCAAATGTCCATCAGTGACAGACTGGATTAAGAAAATGTGGCACATATATACCATGGAATACTATGTAGCCATAAAAAAGGGTGAGCTCATGTCCTTTGTAGTGACATGGATGCAGCTGGAAACCATCATTCCCAGCACACTATCGCAAGGACAGAAAACCAAACACCACATGTTCTCACTCATAGGTGGGAACTGAACAATAAGAACACTTGGACACATGGTGGGGAACATCAGACACTGGGGCCTGTCGTGGGGTGGGCGGGGGGGATACTGTTAGGAGATATACCTAATGTAAATGGCGAGTTAATGGGTGCAGCACACCAACATGGCACATGTATACATATGTAACAAACCTGCACATTGTCCACACATACCCTAGAACTTAAAGTATAATAAAAAATAAAAATAAAAATAAAAAACAGAGCTCAGTTTTAATCTTGCCCTGCTACATATTAGTAAACACTAAGGTTTAACTCCTCAGGCTTAGTTTCATTATCTATGAAACAAAATCTATCTACAAGACTATTATCTATATATATGGCCGTATCTATTTATCTGTATATGTAACCTATATACATTATTGCAAAGATTCAATAATGTATGGAAAGATCTGGAAAACAGATGCTGGAATTGCATGTGCAATAAATAGTAGTTATCACTGTCATTATTACATATTTTATTTCTGATTATGAATATCCCAGAATAAATTTTATGGAAATTAATAATCTCTTTCATAAGCCATCAACAATGACCACAGCCTAAAATAATCTTTCTCTTCTAAACTTCTACTATATCAATTGCTGGTATAATTCACTTGGCAAATAGTTACTATGCTTTCAACATTTCCTCTATTCCCATCTTTCAATGTCATTTACCTTTTTTATCCTGTCTATTTTTATATATTTTTTATCCACCTAATGTGAAAAGTTTTTGAGGCCATGAGCTATGGAGCCTTGAAACCAAAGGGACACAAACTGAAGTTCTTGCTTCACCACATACTACATAACTTTGAGAGTTAGTTAGCCTTTCTGATGCTCAGTTTCCCCATCTACTCAACGGTAATAGTGTTATTACCTAAAAGGAGCATTAGGTAATATAAGGCACCTAGCACAGAAAAGGCAATAGGAAAAGCAAGTGCAAGGACACTGATTTCCATTTCCCAAACTGCAGTGTATTAAGATGAGAAGACACTGGGGGAAAAACGAATGCGGCAGTTAAAGAGGAACACAATCCATTCTCATTAATAAAAACGGGGACCGAGCGCGGTGGCTCATGCCTGTAATCCCAGCACTTAGGGAGGCCAAGGCAGGTGGATCACGAGGTCAGGAGTTCAAGACCAGCTTAACCAACATGGTGAAATCCCATCTCTACTGAAAATACAAAAATTAGCTGGGCATGGTGGTGTGCACCTGTAATCCCAGTTACTCAGGGGGCTGAAGCAGAAGAATCTCTTGAACCCTGGAGGCAGAGGCTGCAGTGAGCCGAGATCGCACTACTGCACTATAGCCTGGGTGACAGAGCGAGACTGTCTCAAAAAAAAAAAAAAAAAAAAAAAAAAATGTGGGAAGACAGAAGGAAAACAAAGAAAATTTGTCAAGTCAATTAATTACCTGGTCATTTTGACATATGATACCAAATAACCTGACAAATACCCTGACAGGCACTCTGAATACTACACAAATTGTCCATATAAGACTGTACTGTGATGTGGGAGGCAAGACAAAGTAACTCCGTAAGCCCCTTGCATTTTAATCTACTGTAATTTAGTAGAAACAGCATGGGTTTGGGAATCAGACTGATGAAGTCCAAAGCTTTCAGTTATCAGCTAGCCACGTGACACTGCATCAGTCACAACTTAAACAAGAGCCTGTGTTCTCACTTGTAAAATGGAATTTATGTCATGCATCTAAGAGGGGTATACTGAGGTTGGGAAAAATATGGTCTGTAAATCTCCTGGCATAGAATCTGACACTTAGCAAGAACTCAACAAATCACAGATCATTATTATTAATAATTATGTGACAATGACAAGTCACTTAATGTCTCTAGGACCCCTGATGTATAATTTGAGATTTAAAACCAGGCTGAAGGCCGGGCGTGGTGGCTCATGCCTGTAATCCTGGCACTTTGGGAGCCTGAGGAGGGTGGATCATTTGCGGTCAGGAGTTCCAGATCAGCCTGGCCAACATAGTGAAACCCTGCCTCTACTAAAAATACAAAAATGAGCCAGGCGTTGAGGCGGGCTCCTGTCATCCGAGCTACTCAGGAGGCTGGGGCAGGAGAATCACTTGACCCCAGGGAGTGGAAGCTGCAGTGAGCAGAGATCACACCACTTCATTCCAACCTGGGCAAAAGAGCAGTACTCCCATCTCAAAAACAACAACAACAACAACAACAACAACAACAAAACGAAACAGGCTGAAGATACACTAGGTACTTGATAAACATCAGTTTTTTGCCACACACAGTTATACCTCTGTGGTAGGCAGAATAATGGCTGCCCACAGACATCCATATACTAACCTCCAGAAGCTGTAAAAGTTAAGTCGCACAGCAAAGGGGAATTAGGGCTGCAGATGGAGCTAAGGCAGGTAACCACCCAGTCTTAAGACAGGGAGACTATCCAGGATTATCCAGGTGAGCAGGATGTCAGCACAAAGGACCTTACAAATGGAAAAGAAAGGTGGAACAGAGAGGAGCGGAGAGATAGCAGAGTGAAAACATTCAGCCTGGAGTTGCTGGCATGAAGTCAGAGGAAGGGGCCACAAGCTGAGGAATATGAGCAGCCTCCAGAGCTGGAAAGCTCGGGCACACTCTCCCCTGAGGCCTCCAGAAAGGAGCACAGCAGGGCCCATACCTTCACGTGAGTCCAGTGGGAGCCATGTGGACTTCTGAGCTCCAGGACCCTGCAGTCATAAAGCCACCAAATTTGTAAAAATTTGTTATGGTAGTCATAGAAAACCAATATACTCTCACTTCCTTTTCCATCTTATTTCAAATAGGTCTCAAAGAACATTGGAATCTGAAACTGGATAAAAGAAAAAGCATTTTTTTTTTTACACAGATACACCTCATCCTAAAATAAAATCTCTTAAGAATATCACTTCTTATTAGACTAAATTGAATGAGTGATCTTCTTAAGAGTACTTGATTTCAAGGCCTGGCCATAAAGAATTTAGAGAATATTAAACAATATAAACTGGCTCATTAACATTTTGGGCAATGGTGTTAAATAAGAGATAGCAAATACCACAGAAGTACCTGAGTTTAGGAGAATCAGTCAACTCAAATGAAGTCTGAATCCTTAGAAACTAAACAAGACATACTGCATATTCCACTGGCATCTGGTTCGATTCAGGCATACTGCATGTGTCAGGCTTCAAGGCAAAGTTTGTGATATGAAATCTCTTGTGAATATTAGGATTTGGTTTAATCAGAAGATATACTGCTTTCTTTAGGTAAATGTGATATGAGTTGGGGCCAACATTTTCTCTCCAAATAAGGAGTCCAAACCCAGATACTTGGGAGAGTTTATAAAGTTTTTTTTTTTTTTTTTTTTTTCAAACAGATGGCAAAACTTTTCCGGAAAGGGGTCTTCTACAGGTTACTAACACAGAAATTGACTTTAAAGTGAATTAAATGAACTATGAGATTGTGAACTATGAACTGACACATCACTAATTTCTGGTATGGTCTATGAGCAAAGGAACGGAAAAAATGTCAGTGATAGACTCAAGTCTCTAGAGGACAACAAGGATCCTGCTGTTCTCTCAAAACTGCCACATCAACAGCAGCAAGCAAGAATGGTGCCCATTCTCATGGACTCCTCTGACTCCTCTGGAAGATCAGACTGGGCCTGAGTCCTAGAAGATGTAGCTTCCCAGCAGAAGGCAAGAAATAACTAATATCAGAGTAGAACTGAAGGAGATAGAGACACAAAAAACCCTCCAAAAAATCAATGAATCCAGGAGTTGGTTTTTTAAAAGATCAACAAAATTGACAGACCGCTAACAAGACTAATAAAGAAGAAAACACACAAGAATCAAATAGACGCAATAAAAAAATGATAAAGGGGATACCACCACCGACCCCACAGAAATACAAACTACCATCAGAGAATACTATAAACACCTCTATGCAAATAAACTAGAAAATCTAGAAGAAATGGATAATTTCACACTTACACTCTCCCAAGACTAAACCAGGAAGAAGTTGAATCCCTGAAGAGACCAATAGCAGGCTCTGAAATTGAGGCAATAATTAATAGCCTACCAACCAAAAAAAGTCCAGGACCAGATGGATTCACAGCTGAATTCTACCAGAGGTACAAGGAGGAGCTGGTACCATTCCTTCTGAAACTATTCCAATCAATAGAAAAAGAGGGAATCCTCCCTAACTCATTTTATGAGGCCAACATCATCCTGATACCACAGCCTGGCAGAGACACAACAAAAAAAGAGAATTGTAGATCAATATCCCCCATGAACATCGATGCAAAAATCCTCAATAAAATACTGGCAAACTGAATCCAGCAGCACATTAAAAAGATTATTCACCATGATCAAGTGGGCTTCATCCCTGGGATGCAAGGCTGGTTCAACATACACAAATCAATAAACATAATCCAGCATATAAACAGAACCAAAGACAAAAACCACATGATTATCTCAATAGATGCAGAAAAGGTCTTTGACAAAATTCAACAGCCCTTCACGCTAAAACCTCTCAATAAATTCGGTACTGATGGGACGTATCTCAAAATAATAAGAGCTATTTATGACAAACCCACAGCCAATATCATACTGAATGGGCAAAAACTGGAAGCATTCCCTTTGAAAACTGGCACAAGACAGGGATGCCCTCTCTCACCACTCCTATTCAACATAGTCTTGGAAGTTCTGGCTAGGGCAATCAGGCAAGAGAAAGAAATAAAGGGTATTCAGTTAAGTAAAGAAGAAGTCAAATCGTCCCTGTTTGCAGATGACATGATTGTATATTTGGAAAACCCCATCATCTCAGCCCAAAATCTCCTTAAGCTGATAAGCAACTTCAGCAAAGTCTCAGGATACAAAATTAATGTGCAAAAATCACAAGCATTCTTATACACCAGTAACAGACAAACAGAGAGCCAAATCAGGAATGAACTTCCATTCACAATTGCTTCAAAGAGAATAAAATACCTAGGAATCCAACTTACAAGGGATGTAAAGGACCTCTTCAAGGAGAACTACAAACCACTGCTCAGTGAAATAAAAGAGGACACAAACAAATAGAAGAACATACCATACTCATGGATAGGAAGAATCAATATCGTGAAAATGGCCATACTGCCCAAGGTCATTTATAGATTCAATGCCATCCCCATCAAGCTACCAATGACTTTCTTCACAAAATTGGAAAAAACTGCTTTAAAGTTCATATGGAACCAAAAAACAGCCCACATTGCCAAGAAAATCCTAAGTCAAAAGAACAAAGCTGGAGACGTCACGCTACCTGACTTCAAACTATACTACAAGGTTACAGTAACCAAAACAGCATGGTACTGGCACCAAAACAGAGATACAGACCAATGGAATAGAACAGAGTCCTCAGAAATAATACCACACATCTATAGCCATCTGATCTTTGACAAACCTGACAAAAACAAGAAATGGGGAAATGATTCCCTATTTAATAAATGGTGCTGGGAAAATTGGCTAGCCATAAGTAGAAAGCTGAAACTGGATCCTTTCCTTACTCCTTATACGAAAATTAATTCAAGATGGATTAGAGACTTAAATGTTAGACCTAATACCATAAAAACCCTAGAAGAAAACCTAGGTAATACCATTCAGGACATAGGCATGGGCAAGGACTTCATGTCTAAAACACCAAAAGCAACGGCAACAAAAGCCAGAATTGACAAATGGGATCTAATTAAACTAAAGAGCTTCTGCACAGCAAAAGAAACTACCATCAGAGTGACCAGGCAACCTACAGAATGGGAGAAAATTTTTGCAATCTACTCATCTGACAAAGGGCTAACATCCAGAACCTACAAAGTACTCAAACAAATGTACAAGGAAAAAACAAACAACCCCATCAGAAAGTGGGCAAAGGATATGAACAGACATTTCTCAAAAGAAGACATGCATACAGCCAACAGACACATGAAAAAATGCTCATCATCACTGGCCATCAGAGAAATGCAAATCAAAACCACAATGAGATACCATCTCACACCAGTTAGAATGGCGATCATTAAAAAGTCAGGAAACAACAAGTGCTGGAGAGGATGTGGAGAAATAGGAACACTTTTACACTGTTGGTGGGATTGTAAACTAGTTCAACCATTATGGAAAACAGTATGGCGATTCCTCAAGGATTTAGAACTAGAAGTACCACATGACCCAGCCATCCCATTACTGGGTATATACCCAAAGGATTATAAATCATGTTGCTATAAAGACACATGCACACATATGTTCATTGCGGCACTATTCACAATAGCAAAGACTTGGAATCAACCCAAATGTCCATCAGTGACGGACTGGATTAAGAAAATGTGGCACATATACACCATGGAATACTATGCAGCCATAAAAAAGGATGAGTTTGTGTCCTTTGTAGGGACATGGATGCAGCTGGAAACCATCATTCCCAGCAAACTATCGCAAGAGCAGAAAACCAAACACCGCATGTTCTCACTCATAGGTGGGAACTGAACAATGAGATCACTTGGACTCAGGAAGGGGAACATCACACACCAGGGCCTATTATGGGGAGGGGGGAGGGGGGAGGGATTGCATTGGGAGTTATACCTGATGTAAATGACGAGTTGATGGGTGCTGACGAGTTGATGGGTGCAGCACACCAACATGGCACAAGTATACATATGTAACAAACCTGCACATTATGCACACGTACCCTAGAACTTAAAGTATAATGATAAAAAAAAAAAAGAAAAACAAACAAATGAAAAAAAAAAAGGTGGAGCTTCCATGCAGTAAGCAAGAGGCTTAAAGGCTGTCTTCTGAGGAGGGGACCTTTTCTGGGCTTTTCTTCTGGAACTCTCCTTTTTCAGCCCATTTTTACCATGTGGCCATTGCAATAAGAAAGTCCCTGAGCCCTACCCATTTTGGAAGAGGCCCCTATGCTCCACTCAAAAAAAATAAATAAATAAGAACTGAAGTGCAACCCAAGAGAAAGGCAGCCTGAAGCAGAGAAGTGAGCCTGCTCCTGTCCAAAGCCGTAATGAAAGGAGCTAGGGAAATCTGGCAATTTATACATCAAAGGTTGTGGCCAAAGTTCATTAATAATAAAAAGTCTGTACCTGTCTAGAATATTGTCTCTGCACTCCACATATATCCTCAGAGTATCCCCGAGGCATGACCTAGACCCTAACAAGTGACAGGACTCATATTCAGAACATGAAGATCTAAGTCTAACCACTACGAGAAGAAGTAGTAAGACTAACCAAAAACATTCAGAACAAAAGCAGCAATTTCAGCATGCATATGCTGGTACGGATGGGAAGACACAAAGCACATCATCTAAATGGAAAGTGTGCTGGGAAAGTGTAAACCAAGTGGAAGCCAATTTGGAAGCCACATGGCCACCAATGAAGAGAAGCTTTGAGGAGCCAGGAAGCTTTCCGGATGGAGGAGCCTGTGGCACACCAGCTACTCCACCATACTTGCTGAGCTCTCTGTACCAAAGGTCTCTCCTCCAAATTGTCATCAGCTTAGGGCTCAGGAAGCATATAGGTAAGCATCACTGACAGTAATGAGTTTTAAGATTCCGACTTAAAAAATGCATCACAAAAAAAAAAAAAAGCTTTTCAAATAAACAGCTTTAAGTGTAATTTACACAATTCAGTAAACTTTTTATTAAGTTAGTCACCCTAAGCAAGGAAAGGAAGAACTGAGGGATTCTTTTCCTTTGCCCAACCTTTCAATAGTGATAGAGCCACAAGGATCCCTCCCCTGTCCTTTCCCTTTTGATTACACACACTCCCTGAGTGATCTCATTCTCAGCCACAACTTCAAATACAGGGCAATGCATTTTAGTAAGGCTGGTGTCCAGAAAGACCACATGCAATTCTGAACTCACATAATACAAAACGTTTCAACCTCCCTGTTCAGTACCCACAAACGATCCGTCTAAAACAGAGTTAAGCACGTCATTCTCCTGCATGACATTCTTCAACTGTGATCCAGAACCTTAAACATCCATACTCCTTAGCTATGTGTGAGGCCCTTCATTCTAGTCCCTGTCTAATTCTCTAGTCCCATTTCTCCACAAATTCCTGCACTTGCCTTATTCTCCAAATAAGACTGCTAGGAAGAGTTTTCACTTACCTCATCCATTCAACAAACACAGTGTGTCTATTGCATTTCAGGCACAGCTCTGGGCACTGGAGGCCCAGCAAGGATAAATGCCCCAGCTCTCTAGAGTCTGGAGTCTAGGAGGCATCATCTTGACACAGGTCACTAATCGTCGCCATGTGTCTGGGAGGTAGAATCGTGCCTGTTTTACAAAGCAAACACCTGGAGTTTAGAGCAGTGAAGGTATGTACCTGGGCCTAGTAACTCCTGTGACAGAGGGGTACCTCCAATTAACTCTGAGTCCCAGAGTCAAGCCTAGTGCCTACACTGCCACAGAGTGAACACTCCTGGTACACCTATCTGAAAAATGGCAGATCTCTTCTCAAAATCAGTATCCAGAAGCTCTAATAAAGAGAAAACACTTTTTCAATCTTCTTTCACTTGCATTCTGAAAGAATGAATTCATTGCTGTCATCCATAATGAGGAAGCTGAGACCAACTGGCTATTCATTCTACACACACTTACTGAGTGCCCACTATCTCCCAGGCACCACGCAGTGAGCACTGGAGAAGGAATCAAAGGTAATGAGTCAGATTCCCTGCTTGTAAGGCAGTTGGATTCTCATGGGAGAAAGAACTCCCACCCAATCATCACGATCGCAGTGTGATAAATGCAATGTTGCATGCACAGAGGACGGTACTACACTAGGAGCTGGCATACAGAGAGCGAGTGAAGAGAACAGGAACGCATTCACTGTACACTGTAAGCCAGACAGGGAGCCCTGAGAGCTCAGAGATGCCATGGTTTAACATTAAACTGAGAGACTCCTGAGAAGCAAACTTGCATCAGTTCCATCACAGTCTGGAGCCCAGGATGTTCCTACCACTACGTAAGGAGTCACACACAAGTCCCCACTCCTTCACTAAATTGGAATAACAGCTGCTATGCAGCACCATAGTGCGTGTCCACTTGTCTTTATTCCAGCCCTTCCACCCCACAATATAAATGTCTTTTTATTTGGCCACTTCGCCACTGAGCTGAACACTCTTTAAGCAGGAATAAAGTATTACCTTGCTCTGTATCCCAGCACTTAGCCCAGTCTAAGTATGTGATCCTTACTGAATAAGGGGAGAAATAACAGCAACTCCTCCAATCCAGTGGGAAACACTGTGGAGAAACAGACACCCAACTAGTCTTCCCTTAGGGGTGTTTCCCCCAAAAGTCTAAATAGTGATTTCCTGAAAGGGTCTAAAAGTCTGAAGCCTGAATAGATCATGCTACTCTTTTGCCTTAATGTTCACTCTCCAAACCAAAAAGACTACTTTCTGCCATGGACCTTTTATTAGAAGTAACATGGTGCCGACCTAAGACAGGTGAGCCAAGAATTCACACGCATCTTCTCAGTTAACATTTCAAGGAGTACACAATGAATGTCAACTCTGCGCCTAGTATTCCATGCTGGGCTCCATGAAGGAAGAAAACAAGAAACTTGTCCTGCTCGCCTAATTAATTTTTGAGTACCTACAGATACACCACACATGTTACACAGATTCTCTCACGACCATTTTACAGATGAAGAAACTGAAGCTATTCAAGTCAACTATTTCCACGGGTAGCAACATATCCTTTACCCATTTAAGAAGCAAAATCCAGTTGGGCGGGGTGGCTCATGCCTGTAATCCCAGCACTTTCAGAGGCCGAGGCAAGCAGATCACTTGAGCTCAGGAGTTCAAGACCAGTCTGGCCAACATGGTGAAACTTCGTCTCTACTAAAACTACAAAAATTAGCCGGGCGTGCTGGCGGGCACCTGTAATCCCAGCTACTTGGGAGGCTGAGGCAGGAGAATCGCTTGAACTTGGAAGGTGGAGGTTGCAATGAGCCGAGATCACGCCACTGCACTCCAGCCTGGGTGACAGAGCAAGAATCTGTCTCGGGGGGAAAAAAGAAAAACAAGAAGAAGCAAAACAAGAAGCAAAACCCTGACCAAGGCGGAAAAAGGGATGAGAAAAATACAGTCCAGAATACAATCAATCAACTGTTAATGGCATGACTTTCTTTTTTTGTCTCCTTATTCTCTGAAGCTATTAGAAACCATATAACACAGGGCAGGGGATTATCGCTGTTGGTTCTGAATTGGTGATACACCAAACGATGGGCAGCATGTCAAAAAGGAGACACGCCTCATGAGTCTAAGAGAGAAAGAGACACTTTAGCACTTTTCACGTTGAAGCAACAAAACAAAAAAACAGTAAAACTTGTTAAATCAAAACCTTATAATGCACTTCAAGACGCAGAAGATAAAAGCCATGGGAGGAAAGAAGCCTGCTCGGTTTCCTTTATCAGCACACTAGGACACTCCACAGATCCAAGGATTATTTTGTGACCCAGAACGTTAAACCACTCCTTTGGATTGCAGAGAAAGGAGCGAGCAGAACCTCATGCTGCTTCTCACAGAGAGTAAGACGAATTGCCTGCTGAACACCAAAGAAGCCACGCACCGACAGGTTTAAAATTGACTTTTGAATTTTTGAAATTAAACAAAAATTTAAGCAGTAATTAAAGCTTAATTTATTTTAGAGTCATCAGAGACACTTTAAATTGAATGAACCTCCATCTTTACGCTCAAGCTGCTGGTATCGGCTGTGATGTACTCTAGTGCTTGGTTTCTTTCCAGTGTCAAACGTCACCTTGATGGCAGTCTCTGTGCATTAACAATAGGTGGTCCTGGCTGGGCGTGGGGGCTCACGCCTGTAATCCCAGTATTTTGGGAAGCCAAAGGCGGGTGGATCACTTGAGGTCAGGAGTTTGAGACCAGCCTGGCCAACAGGGTGAAACCCTGTCTCTACTAAAAATACAAAAATTAGCTGGGAATGGTGGCACATGCCTGTAATCCCAGCTACTGGGGAGGCTGAGGAAGGAGAACTGCTTGAACCCGGGAGACAGACGTTGCAGTGAGCCAAGATGGCACCATTGCATTCCAGCCTGGGCGAAGAAGCGAGACTCACTTCAAAAAATAACAAAAAACAATAGGTGGTCCTTCCTAATGGCATACTCTTCTTTTGAGAATGATCAGAGATCACTCCCTGATTTGTCACTGCTGTAATAAAATCCTTTTCTGAATGAATTAGAGCAATAAATTACATAAAGAAAACTGTGAAGAACCAAATCTATTCTGAGACAATAAAAGGGGTATAATTTTGAAATTTTTCACCCACTTGATTGGTGCTGGAGTCTTGCCTCTCAGCTTAGCCTACGCAGAATGCAGCGATGACAGACCAAAGCAGGGGCCATGTGCTCTGTGTGCAGTATGGCTATGCCTTGAGATATGCTTTCATTAAGGAAAGGTAACTATTTCATCATGATAAGAAAAATACCCTCACTAGTTTATGATTTCATTTTTCTCAGTATTACTTTGCATACTGTGCACATTATGTTTTTAAAAGCCTCTCATCTTTAAATAAGGACCTGAACAAATTGACAAGTCATAAGACACTGATGTCCAAAAGAGCCATGAGAGGTCTGCAATAGAAAGAGTCCACAATTGTCATTAATTCATGCAAATAACTTTCATTGTGCCCCTATTTTGGAAAGCATGGGTACAAATGAATTTTACCAAATTTGGTAATAAAGCCTGGTCCCCTAGTTTCTCTGCTGAGAGCAGGAAAGGGTAAGCAGACCACAGCCCATGGCCAAATCCAGCACACTGCCTGTTTTTATAAATAAAGTTTTATCAGAACACAACTATTCTCACTCACGTACATACTGTCTATGGCTGCTTTTCTGCTACAACAGCAGAGGCTGAGCAGAATGCACAGCCCACCAACTATTGACTCTTTAGCCTTTACAGAAAAAGTTTGCTGGCCCTAGGCGTAGAGTTTAGCATAAAGACAATGAAGGTGCAGCCACAGCTAGGTATCTACTTCCCAGCTGTCCGGTGAAATGGCCTGAAAGCAATGACCACCAGCACTCCAGATCTTGGCTTCTAAATAACATTCCACACTACAAGAAACCAGGGCACCTTTGGGGAAAATGGCTCATTTGAGGGCTAGGGCAGAGCAAGAACAAGATGAGCATGGAACAAGTTGCTGTTACAGAGATTAAAAAAATACTAAGCCAACCTAGGGGATGATCCTCTCAAATGGACCCAGGAGCCAGAGCAAAGGCTCCCAAAGGCCAAATCTTAAACAATTTGAGCTTCAATTTACACAGTGATAGTAAAGGACTACAACCCACCCAATTAAAGAAAAATGCATGAATTTAGAAGACAGATACGACTGAATAAGAGGAAGAGAGCAACTGAAAAAGAGAAAGAGGGAGAAAGAAGGAGCAGAAAAGATTCCTTTTCAGTAGAATATCAACCAAAAAATGTAGATGGAATGACTGTGAGAAAATTACCATTTTACAACCATCATAATAATAATTCAGGTAAAAAATGTTAATGGATCTAAAATTTGCGAGGGAGAGTTTAATGAGGAGCAGGATATTTATTTACATAGTCTCAAAGTATCTCCGCACAGAAGTATTAATTAATTACCAAAGGAAAGTAGTAACTTTACAGAGGAGAAAACTGGCACCACCTTAACCAAGTGATCGAACTTTTTACCAATAATGACACAGACATTGTGTGCCCAGGTACGAGGGACTGCGAAGACCTACCATCCCCTCGGTGGCATTCCTGCCAAGACAGTGTGTGACACAAATCTAATTTTAAGGAAACATCAGACAACCTAAATGGAGAGGCATTCTACAAAAAACTGGCCTTGCAGAGTTTCTTGTATAGTTTTCCAAAATGCGTATCACGAAAGGCAAAGACAGACAAAGCAGCTACTGCTAACTGGAACACTAAAGAGGCCTGACACTACACAAAATGTGTGTCTTGACTTGGGTCCTGTAAAAGACAAAACCAGAACAACTGGTGCCATCAGCATGTGAACTGTAGAAGAGGTAACAGCACCGTGTGGTAGTTGAACTTCCTAATTTGGATCATTGTACGACAGTTATGAAAGGGAAAACCCTTATTTTTAGTAAATACATGCCAAGGTATTAAGTATTCATTTGTAAAAGACGACACATGAGTAACAGAAATATATGTGTAATAATCTCATCTTAGATACAACGAATATATTCTATGTTAAAAAATTATAGTGAAATTAAACAAATACGAAACCATTGTCATTCCATTTTTTTAATTTTTATTTTTAATTGCGGGGGCACACAGTAGGTGTACATATTTATGGGGTACATGAGACAGTCTGATACAGGCATGCAATGCATAATAATCACATCAGGGAAATGGACTATCCCTCACCTCAAGCATTTATCCTTTCTGTTACAAACAATCTAAGTATACTCTTTTAGTTATTTTAAAATGCATGACAACCACTGAGGTGGCATCCTGCCTGCCATGTGCAGATGAGGGAATAGAGGCTCAGTGAGGTACAGTCATGGTCCAGAACACACAGGTCAACTTAGCAATTCAACAAATATGTGTTGAATAAATGCATAAAATGAAAGTATAAATTTTTTAAGTCCTGGGGACTCGTTAACAGTATTCAGCCCTCCTAAAAGTTACTAAAACAGGAAGCCTGGCTTTGTCCAAACTTCTTCCCACATTTTATACCTAGTACTCATCAAGTCTCAACCCACTCAAGTCAGTAAACAGAAGGCAAGAGGAAGCAGACATTTCCACACCGACTGACAAATCTCTTGTTACTGTTGTGTGCTTTCTTATACAAATCAGATTTGGTAATTTGATTTATATACTCCAAAGCGAATTAACCGTGAGTCTAATTTTTCCCCAAAATAAACATCTTACAATGGCCAGTAACCATAAGTCAGACTACCCTAACAAGTTATTTGACAAAAGCTTTCCATTTCATGCTTTTGGAGTATATTTTTCTTTAGGGCCCACTGATCCCTATAATATGTTAGCTTTATGACCTTGAACAAGTTATAAATCCCTCTAACCTCCATTTCTTACCTGTAAAATGAGAACAACAAAACTATATTCATGTGGTAATCACAGATTAAATGAAGAAATGTGTGAAGAACCTAGCTACAGTGCCTGGCATACATACCTTTACGCATTTGAGCAACGGTGGCTACAAAAAAAGGCATGGCTTTCTGCAAATATTGATTAGCAAGTATGCCTCTTAAGATGTTAGGAATATGAAAAATGCCAATGCATGAAAATCAAAAGCAATGCACGTTTATCGATCAACACTCATTTCAGTTCAGAAATAGCTACCAGTGTGAAAGAAAGTGGGTAACCTAGCTGTGTGGAGCGCCATCTAGTGGAAGAAAAGCAGAGCACAAACCGCGCAAACGAAGTAGAGAAAGAACAAGGAAAAAGGATGAAAATGAAAACTGCCCCTTATCTTCATCATAATTTCTATATTTCTCCCATGGGAGCTCAAATCAACAGTGACCCCAAGCGTAAGATATAGATCGAAAAGAGACATTTAAAAGTGTGCCCTCACATACTCTTGCCCTTTATCATACCAAAGAAGAACATCAATAATATGCTAGGAACACCTTTTAAAATCCTTAAAATAGCAGCAGGGGCTGATTGGTGAAAAATTATGGAAATTTACAGCTTACCAATTCAGAGTAAGGTATCTTGTGCTCGTGGAGAGAGGCTGCTGGGTGTCCAGACATGTTTTAAAATATGCAGTCATAAAACTGTTTATGGAAGCTTCATTTGTTAATTTAAGCTTCAGGTGCTGTGTCTTGAATAGCATAATAAAAATCAATCAGAGCTGCTGCTAATTTTGTGCATGATATTAATGAAAGAAGCTTCCTAAAGACTGAATTTCTCCTTCAATATTTCCTGGATTGGAAAACTAAAATAATTCTAACAACATAAAACTACCCTAAGAAATGAAAGTAGATGATTTATGTATTGAATTTTTATTATATACAATATATCTGAAAAGTGACGCCAATACTCACACATCTGTCTCAGAACATTTTATAAAAATAGCAAGTAACGTTTATTAAGCACCTACTGTGTGTTAGACACTGTCCTCATGTCTAAAATAGCAACCCTACAAAGAAGGCATAAGGTCCCCAATGTCACAGATGGGGAAACTGAGGCTCTGAGAAACAAAGTAACTTGCAGGGGGTTATAGACTAGAAAGCTGTCACCTCTCCTAATCACATGGCTCTTTCGGCACCAGCTCATTCCTTGTTGAGTAACACTGTTTCCCAAGTAAACGCCACCCACCAGATGTTACCACTGGTCAGAAAGTTTCTATGCCATTTTTCCATGCCCCTGTGTGCCCTCTGTGTGGTACGCAACCTGCCCTGCTCACCCAGGTCCAATACTAGGCATTTAATTTGAAGAGCTGCATAATCCAAATTCCCCACAAAAGTAAAACATGAAAAACAAGACATACTCAAAGCTTCCACCTCTATCTGGTGCTAACAGGTGCCCTACATAGTGTCATAGTGTTGGGCAGACAAGGATCTGAATCCTGATTCACCAGTTACTAGCTATTTAGGCAAATTAAGTGACCTTCCTGATCTCAGTTTTCTCATCTATAAAATGAGGTAAAATGACTTACTCGTTTAAGACTGTTAAACTAATTCAATGCAATAACATACATAAAGCATGTAAACCAGAAAAGGCTCTTGATAAACGGTAGCTATTATTATTAGCAATTGCAGGGCAAGTATATTTAAACATATGCCCACTTTCCAGAAAGTCATAAAGCATTATCTGTGGGAATACCTTTTTTTCTTTTATGAACCTATTTTTAGAGAATGAAGAATTCACAAATATACCATAAACTGACTATAAATCCCTGATATCATACTCTCAACTGTTTTTGTGATAAACAAAGTATTAAAATACAAAGAGCACTGCACCTCTAGGAGGCGCCTTCAAGAGACAGAACTTTAGCAAGAATTTCACTTGCTTTCCATACGGAATGCTTTTCTATTTTCTTTTTGGTCACTGAAATATATACATATTTAAAAATCCTTACTTTGAATGCCTACTGAAGACTGAAAAACACTGCCGGAGAGCATAGGAGAAAAAAAGTGAGCTCGCCTTTTTGGTAAAACACATTTTCAGTAACCTCTTTTAAAAATTCATCACCAATGGAAATTCCTAAGAGGCTTCTGCTATAATGAAACTTTTATTTAAAAACAACAATGTTGAATTCTGTCCTTTTATCTCTTTTCTTAAAGTATCTTACCAGAACACTGCAGACTTGATTTAAAATTTCAGCCTGACTACTTACAAGCTGTGCACCTTGACTGGGCAAGTTACTTAGTGTTTTTGAGCCTTAGAGGCCTCGTTTGAAAAAAAATAAAGGAGGCCTGCAGGGAATAAAACCTCCTACCTTGCAAGATCTTGTGGGGATGAGAGAGAATGCACAGAAAGCAGCTGGCACAGGAGAGCTCTCAATTTGGTGGCTTTTATAATCATCATCATCCCCAATGCCAAGGAACACTCTGCTTCTATTGTTTTGGTAGAAGATACGAGTCATTCTGTCTTAGTGGGACTGGTGACAACAGGCAAATGGGGCTTTTGATATCAAAGTTGCTGTTGGCGTTCAATTTGCGATTTCAATCGCTCCTCTGGCTTTCTGAGTTTCCCTTCGGCATCTGAAACTGCAGAATGACTCTCTCAGGTAAGAAACCTTATTTGGCATGTGACTAGGGCGTCCAAAATTCTGTTTTTAATCTGTCATCAGAAATATCATTAGGAGTTTAGAGAAGGAGAGCAAATTGATGAGAGTGCAGTGATTTCATAACTTCCTGAAGAATAAAAGTAAATAAACATCTGATTCAAAGCAGATCTGACAACATCTTTTCATTATCTCCTAGAGAAGGATCCCTACTGTGCAACCACATTTAAAGAGCACTGGGATGTTTTTCTGCTTGTTCAACCCTGCATTTCACTTAGAACCTTCTTTCATTGATACGGGCAGAACTGATGACTTCATCCCCACCTCCAATTCAGGCCCTCTAAAGCCATAGCAGCAAAGCTCTTTACTGACTGCTAAATTCCAAATACACTTTCTGATTCTGCTACCCTTAATGATAATTAACACATGACACTGAAATTAAGACAGGAGTTCCCAGGGGCCCTGTGCTGAGACTTATGCTAGGTGCTGAAGATACAGAGGAAAGACCAGGCCCTGCCTTCCGAGGAACTCACTCTTTACCAGGAAAGACAAAGATCCAAACAAAGCAGTGTGAGGAGGATCACACCCTAAGAGCACCAGGTGTTAAGTGACACCAGAAAATAAGCAATCCAACCCATTTTGAAAAAGGTCAGAGGATTTACCTTAGGGCAGGAATGTGAAGAACAAAGTATGAAAATGGATGCTATATAATTTATCTTTCAATTCAGCACAGGCTGGAGAAAAAACAAACTGCACATAAAAAAGCTAGGGTTTTCATTCTCCTTCTGTCATTCACTAATTATACCATCACAGGTTGACCAGTAACTTAGCCCTTTAGACCTCTGAGAGTCAGAAGGACATGGTAAAAAGAACAACGAACTTGTAAAAGAACAAAGCTTGATCCTTCACTCTGACATTTTATTACTGGAAGCATGTCACCATGGGCAAGTCACTTTAGTTGTCAGAATCTCGGTTTCTACAACTGAAAACCTGGGCTAATAACCTCTCCATCTCTGAGCTGTTCCTAGTATCGAGATTACAAACATGACCCAGTACCAACGAGTGCCTCAAAAATATCCACAGGCTGATTTATTAATAGTAAATCTAAGCCATCCAATCACTAAATAGTTCAGCATGGTTGAAGGACTAGGATGTTCCTTAGCAAAGAGGGCATCTACAAACTGAAAACTCATTCTCAAACGCACACAGAGAGAGCAGGAGCTTCTCACCAGTGCAGACTGTTTTTCCTCGCTACCCCTAGGACCCAACACAGAAAACCGGCATGGCAGGTTCTCTATAAGCCTGTTACAAATGTCCAGTACCAAAACCCTGTACCTCCCAATCACTGGGTCACTTTTAATCATAATACACTGTGTAAAACTCAAGACATGGCATATCTAATACTGAGGGATTGCATTTTCTTACAAAACAAAACAAAACCTGGTAACACAAAGAAAAACAATACAAAACTAAAAACTAAATAATCACATCCTCCTTTGGATGAAACAGAAAATCACAAACTACAGCACGAAGGCACCACACCTAAATACAATTCTGCAATTCTCATTCTTACTCTCTCACTTTACAAGTCTGTGACATTCAAGCAATTCCGAAATGTTTTCCAAAAGGGGTCCCCAAAAATCAAGTTTTAAGCCACTGGGTTTTGTGGATTACAAAGAGGTGTATATAAAGTAAAGCAATAATCCTTCCTTCATGTATTTTTATCCCCCACATTTATTCTAAGTAATGCTAAGAGTTGTAATATTTGAGAAATTGATATAAAAAACATTTTGACATACCAACAAAAAACTTTTATCAACCTAGACACAAATCTGGACCACCTTAATCTTGAATCCTCTGCTCCACTTTCTCTTGTAATCAACGACAACTAAATGTAACTTGGCAGTGAGCCAGCCACCAATCCATACATTGTATCAGATAATTAAAAATACAGCATTATGTAATCTTATTTAATGGTTACTTGGCTTGTATTGAAAACCATCCAAACCAATATCAGAGACTTGGACTAAATTATAATGCATAAGACATTTCTAAAGATGTTTCTTTAGTAAGAGTCAGCACATCCCCTACTAGCAAATATAAAACATGCAACACTACTCTCATCTCCAGTTAACCTCTCCTTGGCAAGAACCGCAATGTCAACTCACCCTACAGGCACTAAGTGGGGGTCCGGAGTGGGATCCCAAAGCCTTTTCTTTGACTGAGTTTTAACATCAAATAAACATTAACCACTAATTTTGCTAGAGAAACAAATTCAGAGGCCAGGAGCGGTGGCTCACACCTGTAATCCCAGCACTTTGGGAGGCTGAGGCAGGCAGATCATGAGGTCAGGAGGTCGAGACCAGCCTGGCCAACACAGTGAAACCCTGTCTCTACTAAAAATACAAAAATTAACCAGGCAAGGTGGCAAGCACCTGTAGTCTCAGATGCTCGGGAGGCTGAGGCAGGAGAATCACGTGAACCCAGGAGGCAGAGGTTGCGGTGAGCCTAGATCGCATCACTGCACTCCAGTCTGGGTAACAGAGTGAGACTTCGTCTCAAAAAAATAAATAAATAAATATTCGGGAAACTAATTCATTTAGGAGGTGGAGGAGGAGAACCAATTATCCTTGTAAAATGAAAATAAAATCAGCAATCAATGCCCACCATGAAACACAAGTCTGGAAAAAATATAAAAGCCAATGTATACCAGACAGGAGTATATCTCTTATTGTCATCCTAGCTCAGGAAAGAAAAAGGGTAATTCAGTTAGGAAATCGATCAATCTTCACGAATATTGAATTTTTAAAGAATGACTACACCTCATCTATAAACTGTTTCATTATCATAATGGATTGATTATTAAACTAATATACTGGTCACAGGAGGGATTTAATTCAAAAGTGCCTCTCGGCCTCAGCATCAAAATCCTGAAAGATAAATCTACCATAAATGTTTGCTTCTGCAAAGAAGGCAAGTGCAGACAGAAACTTTTTGTAAAAATCAGGATAAACTTCCTAAAGGATATATATTATTTCCTATACATTTAAGTCAGTCGGAAACAATCATACTAATTATATTGATTTCTGCAGGGTTTGAAGTTAGCAAGTGAGAAGTATTTCATTCCAACATTTTAGGAAGGCAAAATAAGAGAGAACAATGTCGTCAGAGACAGAAGACCTGAGAGTTCAAATTAAACCTCAGTTGCCCACAAGCTTAGATGGCTGGGACCCTCAGTTCCCTCTCCGAAAAGAGAAAACATGAACATCTGCCTAACCGGAATGCGAGTGTGAGGATGAAACTAGCGCCTTCGAAACTTTAAAATACTATGCAAACATAAGGCCTTGTTAGAGTTTAGAGATACCATAAAATATATCTATTACATGGCACGCTAAGGTTCGCTATGCTGGCCCACTCCACAATTTAGTGCCGAAATACCAACTTCAATGTGAATAACCGCTGAAAACACAGTTGCATTAGAGGCAAACACAAATACAACGAAATTAAGAAAAAACGCTTTCATATAGCCCATAACAAGATGGTTGGATTTAAAATCAAAGCTTCCTCACAATCATGTAGCTTCAGATTTAAAACACTTGTAATTTTGGAGCTACGTAAGAGTGTAATTAATGTTTTAAGTGATAAAGCTTTGCATTCTGAGTATCAGCCTGTGATTTAAGAGAAAAATGTTTCAATCTGAAGTAATCTAACCGTAAGACAAGCTTCTGAGCAGCACCTCCTCCTTCCTTCACATGTGAGAAATATACTTCTTACAAGAATTACTTTTATGAAAAGTAAGTTTATCAAGTTTAACATCTAAAAAACACTAAATGGCAACATTTCCCCAGTAAATATCTGCTCCAAGTAACTGGAAGCCATTAACACTAGTAAAAACACAGAATTCAAAAGAATTTTGGACGTTTTAGCAACACAATACTATGGTAACATGGCAGAGAAAATCATTCTGACTTTTAAAAATAAGATAACACACTATACTTTTAGTTTAACTGTTCCTTAATTAAGTACAACCTAACTTTGATTCGGCCTCTCTATTAGGAAAAATGCACTTGAGTCCACAGTCCAGAATATTTCCAATTCCACGGATCTCATGCAATGTACAAAGAAATTTCTTTCACAGAGACGACAGCCCCGCAGGCAATAAAAGATACATGTAAATCATCAGGCGCAAGGAGTACAAACTCAACTGCAGAACTGTTCAGAGGGCACAGAAATCAAACTTAGGAAATTCTTTTCTTTTATTTAGTAATGCATGCCCATTACTTTCTCACAAGCCCATTTTATTAAAGAAATAAAAATAAGCCTGCAATTAAAATAAAATGGGGGAGCTCCATAAGCCTATTTCTGTTCAACAATTCAAATATTCTTAAATTCTTGGAGACAGTAAGAGTCTCTCCACCACCATCCGTCGACCACACACACACCCTACTCTGAAGAACTGGCTGAAACAGGCAAATAGTGGAGGCCACTGTTTTAAAATATAGGTATCTTAGGTATCTATATACAAATAGAATATGTCTGCCTCATCTTTCACTTCCAACAATAAAAGAGCCAGGGCGAGCACTGAGAGCAGCAGATCCGATTCATCTAGGGAACCACCGACTGTCAGTGCACAGTAATTCCTGCAAAAGGTAACAGATCTGACCAGATCATGTTGCTGCCATTTCCCAGAGAAAAGACAGACCAATGGCCCCCACACCCATCTTCATCTGAAACACATATTCCAGGAAAAGCAGGAGACTGCTCCCGGGAAGGAAGGCTTAATTTACCGTGCATCCCGGCAGATGATTCAGGAAGCCACAGGAGGAGAAAGCCAGGGAAACAAGGTCCCAGGTAGGCGTGCCTCCAGATACCCCTGTATCCCTGTCCAGCAGTACTTCCCAGGACCTTTCACACCCTGAGCTGGCTGGAGTGGTGTGAAAACGGCAAGGACTCCCTTCACCACTGTTCCAAACCTCAAGACAGCCAACAATGAGGGCCACCCAACCCAACGTCCCCCAGAAGGGTGCTCTTTTGCCGGCCTCCTCTCTCCTACTGACTTTTCCAAGGGCCAGCCTGCAAGGCTTGGCATGGGCTGCCCACCCCCGGGGAGGGCTGACTGCCCCGCCAGGGCTGCTGGAGCCTGGACACAGGAGAGACAAAGGGCTGGAAGGGTGAACTGGACTCCTCCCCTGGGACCACGGAGCTCCTCTCCTCTCAGGTGCTGGGGTCTGACCCCAGCCCTCTTCCAAGGTCCCCAAACTTCGCTAACAATCCAAGCACCTGTTCTCTTCCCCTCTTCTGCATTTGAGTCCCTCAAGTCCTTCCGTTTTCCTCCGGCTTTTTCTCCAGTACCTTAGACAATCCAAACACCCTACTTCCCCGAGTTTAACACGCTCCCCTCCTATGAGATAATTCAACCTCGTCCCCAACAAAGCCCCGAGATGGTCGCTGTCGCCCACCCAGAAGTTTCCCCTGGGTGTCTCCGAGTCCTCAAAGATTTCCTTCAAGTCTCACCCATGCGCCCCAGCCTTCTCCTTCCTTTCCAAGTCCCCAAAATTCACATCGGGGTCTTCCCCTAGGTTTCCCACAGCCTCCCAGGTCCCCATGCAAAGGCCCCCGGGGGCCATCCGGGCCTCCGTCTCCGCCGCGTCCGCTGACAACAGAGCGCACGGAGGCGCCCCCCGGGCCCCCGCGTTTCCACCCGGCCCCCAACCGCCGCCTGCAGGCAGTTAACGGCCGGCGCCTCACCTTGGTTCACCAGGCGCAGGGCGTGCGTGAAGGAGGGGTCCAGGGAGTCCTTCTCCGCCATCAGCTCGGGTAGGTACTTCTCCTCCATGCTCGCCGGCCGCCGGGCCCGGGACGTGGACTCCAGGCGCACGGGCGGCGGCGCCAGGCAACCCCCGACTCCGCCTGCGCCCCCAGCGGCGCGGACCCGGGGGCCAGACGCGGCGGCTGCGGCCAAGCCGGGCAGTCGGCTGGGAGGAGGCGGCGGCGGCGGCGGCGGCACGGGGGCGGGAACTGGCTGCTGAGCCCAGATCCTCGGTGGCCGCCGAGTGCCCAGCGCCGGCGGCCCCCGCGCTCCGGGCGCGGGGCGAGGAGGAGCGGGCGCAGGCTGCGCGGTTAGGCGGACACTAGGGTCGGGCGGGCGGCGCGCTCGGCGCCCCTGAGGCAGTCCACGGCGATCCCCGCCAGTCCCGCCAGCACCTGCCGGCGTCCGAGCCACAGCTGCGACCTGCACGCCGCGCGCCTCCCCGCGCACTCTGAGCCGCCGCGCCAAGCGCCCAGCGCCTGCCGCCGGATCCGCCCCGCCCGGCCCCGCCCGGCCCCGCCCCGCCCGGCCCCGCCCCACGCCCGCCGCCCCGCCCCGCGCCTGCGCACTGGCGCCCACCGCCCCACCGCGCACCGCCTCCTGAGGCCGCTCTCGGCTGCGCGCCCGTCGGGACTAACCGGGAGTTTGCGAGAAGGGGTGCGTCCAAGGTCCCCTCCCGCATGCCTGGCGCCCACCTTTGGCCCTGAGGGTCGAGTGGGGAGCCCCACGACCCTCTTACAGCCTTCCAGATGCACGGACTGGGAAACTGGGGCTCAGAGAGGTCAAGTGGCTCGCCCAAGGTCACCCACGAGTGATCCTGGGAAGAGGGGACAAGGGTCGAGCTGGAGCTGGGAAGGGCGCCCCAGTTCGCCCCAGCCGCGCTCTGGGGAAAAACAGGGGTACCGTCCTGCTCTCTAAAGCTCCGTGGACTTCTTTAAGTTATGTCGCGTTGCTGTCCCCTCGTATTTACAAGAGAGTAAGGCAGGGGCGCCGTACTTTCTCCTCGCCTGGGCTCAGAGCGCCAACCTCCTGCGATCCTCTAGCTCAGAGGTCTGTTACATAAAAGCGCGTGTCCTTCTGGGCGTCTTTGTCATCCGGACTTGCTCCTGGGTTGTCATTCTCTTAGGTCATAAACCGGCTGTGCCTGGACACAGCTGAGTGAGCCGCGTCTGAGCTCATCCGCTCCCGGGGAGAGGCCCTGGGACGCCCCGCCTGTCGGTGGCAATGCCCTCTGTCCCCTTCCGCCCACCCCCAACCCCCAGCAAATGCGCTCCCAGGGCCATTTCATATTTCCCGAGGCACGTGGAATAACCGTCCCCCAGGGAGGCCAAGGGCTTCAGTCCTTGCCCTGACGTTTTTCCTGCCTTCAAGCACCCAGCTCAAGTCCTAGCCTCAATGTCACCTTCCCTGGACAGCCTATCAGGACCTCCCTGGCAAAGCAAGTCACTTCTCTGTGTCCCCCCAGTTCGGTCAGAGGTCATTCACAGTCAGCTGTAATTCTGTTTTCAGTAGACCATGAACATCAGGGGCAGAGCTTGAGTTTTGTTTTTGAGGGGGAACGTCCCCAGCGTGTCATACAGGGGGCAGGGATGGAGGATACTGGAATGTCTCTTGGAGGAGTAAGTCAGTGGCATGCCACGCTCAGCCAATGGCCTGAGGACAATTCCCACAGTCCCCCAGGCAGCCCCCGCCCTCCCAATGCAAATGGAGGCAGCTTTACAAACCTCTAAGGGAGTGGGAGGTGGTAGAAATCTTGGAAGCTCTAAGTCCCAGCCCCCAGTACTCAATTGCCCTCACTCTCAAGCCCCCACTCCTCCCCTCCCCAGGTAAGGTGCCTTTTCAGAGTCCCCAGTAAGAGTCTTCCTCATGTCTCTCTTTAGTCTCAACTTGCAAGAAGCAGAAAAATGACACAGTCAGAAGTAAGGCCTCTGGAGTTCAACAGCCTGGATTTGGAATCATGGCTGTGCTGCTCACTAGCTGTGACCTTGGGCAAGTTTCTTCACCTCAGGGTCCTCATCCATCAAGTGGAGATGACAACAGAACCTATTTCATAAGAAGTTCATGAGAATAAATATGTTAACTCATAATGAAATCCCCAAAACAGCATCCCGCATATCGGAAATGCTGAGCTGATCTTTGCTTTGGGTTTTTCCCTGCTGCAGGGCTATCCTCTGGGCCTTCTGAGCCTCCCTTGCCTTCGCTTCAACTGTAACTCCAGGGACGCTGGGCAAACAGCCATCTGTGGACTCCTCGCTGCTGGACATGGTGCTTCGCCCCAGCCTGGCCAACTGAGTGAAGGACCTGTGACCATCGCACCTCTGTTTCTGACCTGGTCCCAGCGTCAGACTTGTAGGCTGCTTATGGCTGCTCTTCTCAATTCCAGATCTGTGACTGGCCTCTCAGCCCCAGAGACAAAATGGGCACTTCCCAAACCACCCTCACCCAGAAGGGCAGGAGTGTGGATGGCTGCATCCTGGCTGCTACCTGCCTCACTATGCCGCTTGGTTAATTAACTTGAAACCTGAGCTTCCCAGTCCACACCCCCAAAACCAGGGTTATGCCAGCAGTCCTGCGGGACAACAGGAGGGACTCATAGGACAATGTCTTTTGCTTTTACAACTGAAGGGAAGCATACACCTCTGGCTTATATTCCTGTGTCACAGGACTTACATTCTATGGTGGGGTTCCCTGACAGCTGCTTGTAAATGGGCAAAAGGGGACAGAGAATGTCTGGGATGAGGCTAGAAGAGGAGAATGGGGCCTGGATGTCCAGTGGCTTCATCGGAACACTTAGACTCTCTCTTCTCAACAGCTCTTCTCCCTCTGCGTCTTCCATTCAGACCATCTGCCCCAGTGACAGTCCAGACCTTGAGGAGTCACTGTTTTTATTAAGTGCCAGCCCTGTGTTTACGACTTCGGATTCACTATGGTTCTCTCAACCCCCTGTAAGGAAAATTCTATTTATCACCACTTAAAAAGAAGGAAACTGAGGCCTGGGGCAGTTTAATACCACCTTGCTTAAGGCTCCACAGCTGTCAGCGGGGATCCCAGGCCCACCTGACTCTCTGACCCTTCTTTCTCTCCCTTCCTGGTTCTGCCTTCCCAGGTAGCAATCTGGGACACTCCCGACTGGCTCTTCATCCCTCCCTGATCTGAGCTGGCAGAGTCAGTCTGCCAGCAGCTGTGGAGGAGGGCTATGCCCTGGGAAACTGACAGCAAGGACACTGAATCTTCTGCTCCAGACCCTCCTTCTCCGAGAAGCTTCCAAGAGGGCAGGTGCCAAACGCTGTGAGTGCCCATGCGGGGTCCTCCAGGGAGGAGGGAGATGAATGTCTCTGTGAGATGCTCAGGAAATTGTCCCCACCCACCAACCTGGCTGAGCTGTTGGCTGTGGGGCACCTCCATGCTGTGCTGCACACTCTACTGATCTTCATGAGATCACCGCCCTGCAGGCACTAACCCTCTGACCCTTTTGAAAAGGAGAAATCAGGTCTTGGGAAAGGTGGTGATTTTCCCACAAGCAGCTGCAGGTGGTACTCACACTCAGGTCTCTCTAGAATACACCAGTACTCACTGAACACATACTATGGGCAGAGACTGCTCTGGGTACCGGGGACATAGCTATGGACAGAACAGACTTCTCCAAAGGCCCTTAAGGCCAGGGCACTGGGGCTGCGTACTCCATCTGCAGAGTCTGTGATTAGACTGACCAGACGCTCAGGTCTGGACTGGAAGCCCCGCACTGCAGTGAGGAACTGTGGCTGCTCTTTCTTCTCACGTCCAGGTCTGGGACTAGCCTCTCAGCCCCAGAGACAAAAGGGTACTTCCCAAACCCACCCCACCCAGTGACACTGGGCCATCTCAGAAAACACAGCAAGTCCCCGTGGCCCCAGCCCACCACCATGGCACTGTCTGCCAGAATCCACACCTGCCTCCTCTTCCCCCACTTACTGACTCCTGGGGAGAGACAGACAAGTCCCTGGCCTTTATGACACTAACTGCAGTAAGTCAGACAGCTGCAGCAACTCAGTGTCGTTAGAGGAGACACAAAATGTAGGGAGTGTGTCCATGAGGAAGTTTTCATATTTGCACAGGACAGCTGCTCACACTACAAGCTTCCTCTTCCTTTTGTTTAAGAAAGGTGAATCCTATCCCAGTTACTCCAAACCTCTGCAATGCCACACTGTGAAGTCCTAATCCAACTGCACCAAAGGCCAGAGAGACCTCAGCTTGGCCCCAGCTGCCCTGCTTACTGTCTTCCTCACAAGATCATTTTGAGCTTGAAACTGAAGGATTAAGCTCACATAGGCACCACATGCATTTTAAAGCTTTTCCACTCTCCATCCTCTCCGCCCCAGTAGCATTGTTTGTGCTCCTGTTCACACTTGACACATCTGGTCCTGGTCATCTGTGGACCCCTTTGCCTTCACACTGTCCTCAGAGCCTGCTCAGCTGCCCAGCCCCAGTGCCTGGTCCAGAGGCCAGTTCACAGCAAGCACTCAGCACTCATTCTGGATCCGTGTCTCCTAAAATGCCGTCCCGGAACAGCACTGCTACCCAGCCATCTGAGGCCAATGCATTTGTCATGTAAGACAGGCACCAAAAGATGGCACATCCTTACCTAGAAATCAGTCATTTATGTATCAGGGAGAAAGACACCAAAAGTGTTCACTCTGAACCCTGACTCCAGTCAGTTACAGCAGGAAATACTTTTTCAAACTTTGTAGCTGTGGCTGAAAAGCCTTGACACAAGTTGGGGAGGACACAAAGCAACTCTTCAAAGTTTGGAGGCTTCACACAGTTCAAAGCCCAGTGTGGATCTGGAGTGCCTTCACCAAGGACTAGTTGGTCTGTGAGTGGCTCTCTTGTATTTTACTCAAACAAGCTCCAAAATCCTCCTGCATTCAGATAGTCACAAGCCACCACTTTTTAGAGATGAGGAAACTGTTACTCAGAAGGTTTAAGTGACCCAGAGGTAGTAAGTGGAGAACTGGACACATGCTTGCATGGGTACACACACACACACACACACACACACTCCACCCAATGTGAGGATGGGTAGAATCAGACCTTCAATCCCAGTCACTCACATACCTGAAGACACCTGTTTTTCTGTCTATATCCATCTGCCCTGCAAATCTATACCCTCCTCTCAGTATTTGGTGGATGGAAACTTCAGTTTCTCTCGCCAGCTCTCTTCTTTGCCAAGAGAATCGAGCCATCCTGGCTGTCTTTCTGTAGCTTAAAACAATTTTTTAAAAAATGAAAATAAACCACACACACAGATATTGTGCACACACCCCCTAGTGGCCACATGTGGAAACACATGCCCTACAAAGTTTGCGTTGGGGTTGATAGCCACTTGGGTTTGAGAAGGAAACCCCAGATAGGAAGGAGGATGGTGAAAGATGATCTTATGTGGAAGACAGTGAAAAAGGAAAAAGACAAAGAAAAGGTGGGGGAGAAAGAAAAGTGTGATGGAGAAAAAGAAGGCAGGAGAACAAAAGGAAGATTAAAGAAAGATGTATAGGAGGACAGAGAGAAAACAGTAAGACAAGCTTAAAGGAGGGATGTTTCTCAATGTGAAGTCTTTCTCTGTTTCAAATATAACTACAGAAAGTAATAATGGAAAATAACACGAATTGGTGTGTCCAGGGTCAGCTGGCCATCCTGTACACAGGCAGGTGGTGACAGGGTCCATATCTGACCCCATCACTGCCTGACTGGGTAATCTTTTCAGAATCCAAAGCTTTCTCTGTCGCTATTTCTGAGCTTGTAAAGGGTAGCTAATAGAAGTTGTTCTTTCCTATTTTATTGAGGTCTGATGAGAACAATAAAGATTTGCAGAGAAAACCTTGAAAAGTGCTCTAAGCTCTTGGACATAACCATCACAGAAATGTGTTTTATTATTTTTCTCAATGCAGCAGAAACCCTCCATCCTTTGCTTCCTGGTCTAAAAGGTTATGAGTGATGCTGGAGTGCCAAAGTACTTGCTGTATTTCAACAATGCATCAAGTTATCACCACTTCTAGTGCTTTGGAAGATGCTGTGATTTGGAAAGCGCTGTCGAAATGTAAAACATTATTGCCACAGTAGTAAAAATATCTGTGTCCATCTCCTAGCCCACTATTTCTTGTCAGGATGCATAGAGATACACACAAAACAATTCTGTCCACATTAGTAGAATGTTTTACAGCAAAACCGCACATACCTCAGTTTGGCAAAATAATCAGAAACAAAATATTTCCGTCAGTGGCAAGTTAGCCTTAGTGTCTGAACAGCTACCGAGGGGGTGATAAAGTGTTTAGTGTCCACTGCAAATGTGAAGACATCCAGGTCTCATAAAAATGCCAGCTTGGGCTTGTGTTTTTCTTAAGAAAGGAAGAAACAAACTTACAAATGGGCTGTGGAAGAAGAATGGACATAAAGCTGAGATTGTGGACTTAAGTTAGATGATTGAATTACAAGAGAAACATTTTTTCTCAAAATGAAAGTTGACTTTTGTTGGTGACTCAACTGCAGACTTGCTGAACAGGTCTGTGAGTTTCATTCTTTGGCATCTCTCTAGCGTAGCACTAGCCTTCCCACTAATATCAGCCCTCATCACCACCATGTCTGGATTTATACCAAGGTGACACAGAATGCCTCAAAATCTATTGCTTGTTGGAGAGATGGGGGCTACTGGTTATACCTGGGCAACCTCGATCGACTTTATCATGCCTCTGATGACAGCTGGCATGTGGAACGCTCCAGCTTCCTCTGGCAAATCTTATCCTGAGAGCAAATTCTCTCTCAGTCTTTGTAGCCATACTTGTTGGTCTGCAAGCAGCAGCAACTTAGATGTAGAAATTATCATGATCTGGGCACAGTTCAAGAGTAAGTTACCCTTGAGCGTATGGTGGTTGAGCCCACAAGTTAAGGAGTCTGACACCGCTGTGAGCCTGCCCTTAATGATCTGGGAGCTTTGAGGCAAGGCAGCCTCTTTGGGCCTCTCTTTCTGCACTTGGGAAATGAAGGCAGTATTACCCCCTCCCGTGCAAACAGTTACTTTAGGACCTCCATGAGCTGAATGTGTTTAACATGTTCATCACAGAGCCTGACACTCCAGGGGCACAGAATGGGTACAATATCAGTAGAGCAGCACTGTCCAAAAATAATGTGAGCCACACATGTAAAGTTAAATTTTCTAGAAGCCAGTTGGCAATGTGAAAAACAGATGAAGTTAGTTTCAATAAAGTTATCTAATCCAATATATCCAGAATGCTGTTTCAATATGTGATCAATAATTTTAAAATATTAATGATGTTTTACATTCTTATTTTGACTAAGTCTTTGAAATCTGATGTGTAGTTTGCACCTACAGTACATGTCAATCCAATGTAAAATTTTCAACACCTAAGGTTCTATCCAAACTATAAAATTGTGTTTAATGAAAAAAAAAAAATTCTTCCACTGCTTCCATTTTAAAATTTAACTTTAATTAATTAAAATAACATGAAAACCAGTTATTCACTAGTGACAGCCCCAATCCAAATGCTTGTTAGCCACATGTGGCTGGTGGCTGTGGGACTGGCCAGTACAGAGTCAGAAGAAGATATTCTGGGATGTGGCTTAGAAACCCCAGCTGTAAGTACTTAACCAAGTAGGCTCACCCTTGTCTTACCCTCCTCCCCATGAAGTCCCAGAGTAGGCTGCCCAGGCCTGGGGCAGCAGCTACAAGATGTCCTAAGTGTGCCACGCCCCTGCGATCTTTCTGCTTCATCAACCTTAGGGGACCAAAATGGGCTGTGTTCATTCCACCCTGGGCATCATGACCTGATTCCAGGCAGGAGTAAGGAAAAGGGAGAGAGCTAACGGGAAAATTCTCAGCACCTGTTGAGTCTGTGCAGCTGATAGGACGCTTTGTTGGAAGCCTCACCAAATGGCTTTTGCTTAAGTATCATTAACCAAACTGCATCACACATGAACACCCTTATTTGCAAGGGGCAGAACTGGTAACCATCATGTTTTCCCTGGGCACATCACATCTTCCAACAAAAGCAGCGTTCCTCAGTAAGGAATAGAGGATGATTGATGTTTAGGAAGCAACTGACAGCCTCTATCAGAGGTGGCATCTGCAATTATCATGACCACTTCAACTCCTGGCTCTATTACTACACAACTACCATCAAACTCTCAGATGATCTGGAGGAGGCACTCACAATCTTTAAAGAAATAAAACAGTAGGGTTGTGCATTTTTTGCCGGTTGAAGGAAACAAAACTCCCTTTCCTGCATCGCATCTTACAATTCAGCCAGGTATGATCCAGGGAATCAGAACAGACAGGAAAGGGAGGGCAGGAGGACTGGACTGCCTTTCTGAGTGGACTCTGGATACTAGGAAGAAGTAGAGTCTTCTAGGCAGAACAAGGTGTGGCGTGAGCAAGAAATCCCTCCTTTGTGGTGCTGAGGGAGAAGCTGTGGCTCAAGTTAGTGCTGGATGGGGACTAGCTGTAAGCAACCAGGAGGGAGACTAGATGGAAGGCAGGTGTGCACCCCGTGTTGTGGCCCTTTCTTTCTTACAGACACCAAAGATGTTTCCATGCGCTCAGCTGTAGCTTGGAGGTCTTTCTTGAGGTGCTGACTTCCTGTGCTCTCGTCTCCCCACTATGCCTCTGCTCATTGTTGAGCAGGAACAGATGCACTGTGAACCTCAGTATCACCTAGATATTGTCTTGTTTCCTCTTGGAGAGTTACTGAAAACCTAAGCCTCACAGCGGGATCAATATTATGACCATTTCATAGGCCAGTTGTGAGGGTGAGATGAACGAATGCACGCAAAATGCTTAGTTTCCCCCAGCACATAGTTTCCAAAAACACTTCTCTAAGGTGTTTCTTTTGTTTGTTTGTTTGTTTGTTTGTTTGTTTTGAGACAGCATCTCACTCAGTCACCAGGCTGGAGTGCAGTGGTGTGATCTCGGCTCACTACAACCTCCACCTCCTGGGTTCAAGTGATTCTCCTGCCCCAGCCTCCCCAGTTGCTGGGACTACAGGCACCCACCACCACACTGAGCTAATTTTTGTATTTTTAGTAGAGATGGGATTTCACCCTGTTGGCCAGGATGGTCTCAATCTCTTGACCTCGTGATCCGCCTGCCTCGGCCTCCCAAAGTGCTGGGATTACAGATGTGAGCCACTGTGCCTGGCCTCTGAGTTTTTTCTTATCATGCTACAGGGAGTTTTGTGTTTTCTTTCCTGTATCCTATTATTTCATATATTGGTCAGAATCTTGGCAGGAAGGAAATGGTGCACTCAAAAGGAGTCATTAAAGAGAGTTTCATAAACAGCTATTTATAAGGTGGGGGTAGGGCAAAGAGATACAAAGGAAAGAGTTTGGCCGTCTAGGCCGCCAGTGGGAGACCTTCTCATCCTGTGCCTGAAGAGGCCAGGAAAGAGCAGATGTCAGAACCTGAGAGAGCTGTGGAGGTGGGAGCAGGCCTCCAGCAGGAACTGTAGCTGAATATGGAAGACACTAGCCCTGTTGAACAGGGGCAGATCCAGGAAGGAGCCAAGGCAATAAACACCCTGACTTCACTCTTCCACTCTCTGATCTCCTGCGAATGCCTCCCACTGGCTGAGTTGGAACTGAAGTCAGGGATCAGGGAGCCCAACTGATGTATTCCATAAAGGTAAACCTCTCAGGGTAGAGACTGAAGTTGAAAAAGGTAGAGAGTAGATCTAGAGAAGGCAAAGAAGACCAAACCCCTTTGCAATGTGCTGTAGTAAATAATTTTACCTTAAATATCTGGCACTGGCTTACTGGATTTCTATTCTGGTTAATTATGTTTTCTCCCTGCAGTGTTTGATATCCTCTTTCAGGTTATGCATACACGTGGCTTCTGGTTGAGGAGCCAGAGACAGAGAGGCATCCTGGTGCCACAGAGCACAGGTTCTGGGCTGTCCCGGAATTTCACTCCATGCCTCTCTCATTAACTCATCATGTGAGCTAAGACAAGTTAACAGGCCACTCTGAACCAAGCTCTCTAATCAGTATTACAGGAGGAAAAGTGGTCACCTCGCTAGGTAGTTGTGAACATTAAAGTGATGTGTTTTCTATGCCTCTGAAACCCTGTGGAAGCTGTAGACACAATGGCTAGGAGCTCATGTTCTCAAGGTAGCATTTGTGGGTTCAAATCCCAGCTCTGCCATTTTTAGGCTCTGTGTCCTTGGGCTAATTACTTAATCTTTTATATTTCAGTTTCCTTATCCACAAAACAAAGAGAAATTGTCCTCACCATGTAACATGATTGTGAGAATTAAATGTTCAATGACATAACAAGTAATTGGGACAGTGTGTGGCACTGGCCAACACTCAATGTCCCCGATTATATGTAAAGCACCGAGCTGCATGCAGTTGAACTCCCTCTTTCCTTCAAGGGAAATGTGAAGCCTGATCAGCACTGAGCACATGGACAGCGCCCTGTTGAACTGTGAGAGAACTTCTTCCTTTGCCCTGTGAGATCCAAGACAAGCAAGTGTTTGGGACATCGGAGCAGGAACAAAGGATACAGTAGGGCCCATGGATGGTGGCGCACAGTCCTCAGACGAAGGAAAGCACAAGAGCTGCAGCCCCGACGCCTCTGCCCAAGAGATAACTGGGTTTCGTCCAAGTATAGGGCTGCCTAGCATAGCAGTTAAGATTCTAACTAAGGAGCCAGCTTCACTCTAGCGGTGTGATTTTGAGCTAGTTGCCTAACATCTCTGTGCCTCAGTTTCCTCACCTGTACAAAGAGGATTACAATGGCACCTACCTCATCCTCAGTGAAGATGAATTTAGTATGTTTGAAAGTGCTCAAAACAGGGCAAGCCATATAGTAAATGCTGTACAAAGATTTATTAAACGAATAGAGAAATCTCAGTTCAGTAAACAAATTTTGTCCAATTGATTTCCCTAGTGTTCAGTACTGGTCTGAGTACTGTCCTTTCTTGGGTGCTGAGATCAAACAAAAACTGTACTTGCTGTACTTGTCTGTCCAGGATGAAGATAGAAAATGCTTAAGTCAGCAAAATCAAGAGGCCATACATTGATACAAGTCACTCAAATCCACTGTTAGCATTCTATAGCCTGAGAATAATTTGATTTTTTAAAAACTCTCATAGACAAAAAAAAGCCTTGCCAATATTTCCTGATCAAGGAATAATAGAATTAGCCAACTGGAATGAAATTCTTGCTCCCTCTTTACTGGCTTGTTTGTATGACTTGGTCAAGTTATTCCACATTTCTTTGAGCCTCCATTTTCTCATCTATAAAATGGGGATAATAATTCCTATGTCAAATATTCCTATAGGCATATAGCAGTTACTTAGTAAATGGGAGTTTTTTCCTTCTACCTTTCATCTTTGAACGTCTATGAATATGGAGAAAGTCTAAAAAAAATTAATTTCGGAGACTGAATTTCACAGAAGGCATCAGTTAGTCAAGCACCAACAAGTTTGAAGCCAAACGTGCGTCAGGGTTTGTTTGTTTTCCTAACCAAGCAATGTGCGGCAGTGTTTCCTTCCTGTGCTAATCAGAAAGAAGTCTCTACTGTTCTACTTTGAACAAAAGGGCCACTTCCTCGGAGGCATACCAGGAAATGCAGACTTTGGAGCTCAGCTTTTCAATGCCAAGTCATGTGATAACCTTTAGCAAGTGACAACTTTTCTAAGCCTCAGTTTCCTCAATGGTAAATATCGACTTTACAAAAATATTGGGATTGCCTATAAGCTCATATCCCCTTGAATAAAATTAAGCTTCTCATCAAATCAAACAGACTGTATAAAGTAGATAAAGAAAAAAATTTTCTAAAACATAGGGAGGAATAAAACGTTATGTTCCGAAGAAATAATGCCACTTCTATTGAAGAAGCTGTTAAGTTTTAATGACATGAGAACAATTTACTTCAAGCAAAGGCCACAGAGATACACCTAATTCTGGAAAATTTGCTTCTAGACAGACTTTTAAAATTAGCCAAGAACCTGAGGCTGTGTGGGGAGAGCTGTCATGGTCAGTCATTGAATAGTTTCTCCAAGATGTCAAGTTTGCTCTTATAACAGGCCCCTCCATTTAGCCTTAGACCCCTTAGAACAAACAAAATCCCTGATTAAAGGATTACTGTGGTCTTGTTTTTGCTTTTGTATCTCTACCTTTCATAAAATAGTTGTCCATCCTCTTACAAATAGCTTTTATTCTTCTTCCCCTAGTCTCCAACTCTTATTCTCTTTCAGTGTTCTCTATCTCAATGAATGGCCTCTCCATTATTCCAGAAACCTGAATACCACTCCCTCCCCTTCACCCCCAAGGTGACTGTCAACATTTCCTGTTGCTTTTCCTCCTAAATATTTTGGGATTCATTGCACTTCTCTCTCCCTACTGTCTCTTCTCCACAGTCCTCTCACTGGTCTCATGCCCTCTGGCCTCCCTCTTGTCTGTTATCTACACTGTACCAAGACTGATCTTTAAAAATGCAAGTCTGGTTATTTCATCTTCACTTAAAACCCTCCCAGGGTCTCCAGTGCTGTTGGTTTAGATGAAGACCAAACTCTTTATTGAGCCAGGAAGGCCCTGTGTGATTTGGTCCTGCCTACTTTGACAATTTCTTCTAATATTACTCTAGCCACATAGATCTTTGGGTTTGGGGGAATGTCTCATAAATGAATTGAATGGATGCTTCATAGCCTGGAATGGCTCCCTTCTGCTCATAGCATTAAAATTTAATATTCCTCTGACTCTGGCTATTAACCCATTCCCATCATTTCCTTCTACCGCCTAACTCTCTTCTTTGCACCAAGAAAACAGTGTCTTCCTTGGCTGGTCTCTCTCCTGGGGGGCAGCATAGGCTTATATAGTTTCAAGTTCTGGTCCCTCTGTCAGAACTTCAAAATGTTTGACCTAAGAGTCAACAGATATTTCACAACCTTAACCTATCAGCCTATCATACATGCACATGCATGCATGCATTTACACACAGATACACATACATGAGTACATGTGCACATGCACACAAGTACACAAACCTACACTGCTCCCCAGATTGTAGCACCTAAGCCAGTATCTGGGCACTTACAAAGCTCAGTAAATCAGTATAATAAATCAGTGTAGTCAGAGATACAGCAACTGTTTCTGAGCACTAAAAAAAATCTCATCACTAGCATCGTAACTCCTTTGTGTTCTTTTCCCTTGGTACTCATCTCTGTATTGACTCCAGTGTTTACTGACTGTCTATGATGTGCCTGCTACTATTTCAGGCTTTGGAACAGGGTTCCTGCCCTCAAAAAGCATAGAATCTAGTGGAGGGACATACATACTACTTACTAGCTTCATGGTCTTGAGGGAGTTACTTAGCCTCTTGTGTCCCAGGTCCATTGTCTTAAAAATGAAAATATCAGTGTCATCTTCACAGCATTGTTATGGAACGAAATAAACTAACATTTCAGTTGCTAAGAGCTCGCCTCATAAGACAGATGTGAAATATAAGGAGATAATACAAGAAAAGTGCTTAGAATAATATTAGGATGATATCCATCTTTAATAAATACTAGTTTAATATTTTTATTATGGTAACAAAGGAATGTAGAGTTGCTGATTGTAATAAGTTCTCTGAAAGGGAAAGACCAAGTGCAGTGATAAAGATGATTCAGGGAACATCTCAAAATTAGGTGGAGTGCTGAGGAAAAGGCCCTCTGACGAGGGAACCATTAAGATGTGAAGGAATTGACCATGATGGCCAGCAGAGGGCGAGGGTCAAGTCTGAGATGTGGCAGAGCAAAGTCGGGTCTCCCCGACAGACAGCTCTGGTTCCAACACCTCTGCAGCTCTCCGACTGTGTGTCCTCCAGCCAGTCATGTCACCTCTCTGAGGCTCAGTTTCCTCATCTACAAAATGAAAACTACAGTGTTCATTATATAAAAATGAGGGATAGCAATAACAGAGAGAACAATGTAGAAGATTTTAAATAAAATAACTCATATAAGTCACCAAGCACCAAGTCTCTCACACAGTAGGCATTTAACAAATCATGGGGTGCTCTCTATCTGTCCATCTGCTCTTCTATGCTAAGCATTCTCCAAAATTAACAATTGCCTCCTGAGACCACACACATAACCAGTAAGTCAAGGGGCTTCAGAGCCATGCGGATCTAACACCAAACCCTGGGTCCTGCCCGCTTCACCAGTCAAATCCAGAATTATTACAGTAGCTAACAAGTGGGTGGAGCACTTCTTCTAACCCAGGCCTTTTTCATGAATGTTCTCACAATATCTCATCTCAGTAAAGAGGATTCTGTTTTTCTCCATTCCGTTCTCTTCTGAGACCTGAGCCTGCGCTAACTTGTTCAGTGATGAGGCTGCCCATGCATCCCTGAGCAGTTGGTTGCCCAGAGTGTCCCAGCCTGTTTCCTGTGTCCCTGGCCCATGCGTGGACTCCTTCAGGAGAGGGCATTCTCCTATGTGCTCAGTCTCCTACACGTACTGTGCTCAGTCTTATTCTTGATTAGTTTTCACTTCTTTCAGAAAAGTTCTGGATTGCTCCAGGCCACAGAGATCTGAAGTGATCTGAAAAAGTGACCTTAGCCACTCTTAGTCTTAGATCTCTTGTTGTTAATTTATGAAAGATTTACCTGTTCAAGGGACTGAAATTGCACCTGCCTCCCTCCCTCCCTTCCCTTCTGTCCTTTTCCTTTTTCCCTCCTCTTTTATTCTTTTTCCTTGATCTCCCTCTGTGCATTGTACAGGTCTGGGGACTTGGTAAATTGTCAAGTCCTGATGACATTGCATGAGAGGCAAGGGAGAGGAGGAGAGACAATTCCAGTGATTCCAGCACGAGTGCATTGCACTGATTCCTCACAGCTGGAAGTAATGTCTGAATAGCCTCTGAGCTAAAACAGTACTTTTCCTGAAGAAGCCATGTTTTCTGAAACAAGAATTAAGACATATTTCTGAGAAGAAAGCTGAGAAGATGTCAAGAGGCCAAAACATTAGGAATGTTGAGGTTGGGCTGCAGGCTGGGGCAGTACTGGAAATTAGATTTTTGTGTAGCGTCTTTCAAAGGATATTATCATTCCTGTTTCACAGACAAAGAAATTGAGGCCAAAGCTTTTTCAGCTTCTCAGTCGATGAGGCATTGTACTAAATGGTGAAACTTTTCCTTCTGAGAATTACCCCTATATGTATTCATAGCCTGTATTCCCAGGCCCATCGTTAAGACTTCCTGAGTTCACATAACTGCTCATTTGAGCAGGGTCTATGTATGACCATGCCCTCTCCTCATCACTCCATGGAGCCCCTCCTAGGTATGGGCTAATTCCCTGAAGTTCCCCAGACAAAGCTTTCATCTTATTATAATGTAATTGTCTGTTGACTTGTCTCTTAGCCCCTGGACTATGAGTCACTGATATGGTTTGGCTATGTCCCCACCCAAATCTCACCTTGAATTGTAGCTCCTATAATTCCCACATGTTGTGGGAGGGACCCGGTGGGAGATCATTGAATCATGAGGGCAGTTTCCCCCATACTGTTCTCGTGGTATGAATAAGTCTCATGAGATCTGATGATCTTCTAAGGGATTTCTCCTTTCTCTTGGCTCTCACTCTCTCTTCACCTGCTGCCTTGTAAGGTGTGCCTTTGTTCTCCCTTCGCCTTCCACTGTGATTGAGAGGCCTCCCCAGTCATGTGGAATTGTGAGTCCATTAAACCTCTTTTTCTTTATTAAGTACCCAGTCTCGGGTATGTCTTTATCAGCAGCGTGAAAACAGACTAATATAGTCTCATTTATAGCTTGTCTGCTTCATGCTTGTATTCCAGGGTCTGGGATAGCTACATTTTTCTGCCGTTGTTCTCCTTTCTAAAGGATCATTTTTCCTGTCCCCCAAGAGACACCACACTCCCCTCCTTCCTCCTGTGGCTCCCTCACACTTGTACTTGTTCCTCATCTTGTTGCCATGCCCTTCCTGGAGGCAGTGCCCCTCCACTGGGCTGCCAGAGCTTTGGGCTTCCTCATGGCATGGCCGCCTGCTGCTCACTCAGCCATCGCCTTTACTGGGCTGTCCTTTCCTGGAGGCCAGAGCCCAGATGCTCTCAGTAACTGTTAGCTGAACAGATGAACAAATGACTCATCACTGTTGTAGCATTGAATTTGTGGCAAGTATTTCCATTAATAGGTTCAAAAAATACATTTTAATATAAGTGACTTAAGCCATCTGCCTGCATTTCATGTCCAACAAATTCTTACTGGGCTGATTTGTTCTGAGCTGTGGTAGTTTAAAATACAAAAGAAAAGAAAAACTAGTTATGAATAATCAGTTTTAGCATTTAGAAAAAAAATGCCTACAGCTATTATCTGGAGAATTTTTAAGGTGGTGGAGGTGGGGAGGGCTTTAAATACATGGTATACTTTCCTGTACTCATGAGAAGGATCAAGTTTCAGAGCTTTTTCAACTCCAAGTGTGAAAGAGAATGTGAAATTACTTAATAGTTTGTTATATGTCAGATCTAGAAAACCAATTATGTAAAAAAAAAAAAAAATGTCCATTTGAATAAAAGTGAAATCTATGTGAGCCAAAAAGCTGTTATTTTTCTTCCTCCCATAACTGGTATTCAGAAAATTCAGGTTATCATCTCTGCCTCTACTATGATCAGAATGTGTCTCAAGTCATTCATTCAATTATCTCTTCAGCAATCATTGAGCACCATGTGCCTGGCCTGAGGAGCAACAGGGAAATGGCTGTGGCTTCATGCAATCCTCCCAGTGCTTCTCCGTAAGGAAGACATAGATAAAACAAATAATCTCACACATCAAGATGGAAATGAGAAGTGGTGATAAATACTCTGAATGAAGAACAGTGGGTGGCCCATTTAACTCTGATGCTCAGGAAAGGGACAGGCTAGAGGGAGAACCCTTTGTCGTGAGTCCTCCACCTACCTCACTGGAGGCCTAAGACCTTGTGACTCATTGTCACAGGCCTCTCTTGCTTAATTGGTTCATCTTCAAAACGATGGAATATGGAATAAGGCTATTTCTAAGGTCTTCCTACCTCCAACAGTCTGTGAGCTTATTTTATTAAATTTGTTGAAATAGACACCCTCTGAATATTTTCCTTTATTCTGATTCCATTATGAATCATTGACAAAAAACAATGATGGTGATTTCATTCACCATCCCAAAAATAATTGGGAATTACTTTTATTCTAAATACATACATATTTATTTAGCTCACATATGTTTTGTTATAATGTTTGAAAACTGCATTCTTCTTCCACAGCATAATTTAACTTTGAAAAGGAGTTTTGTGTTACCAGGTAAAAACACAGAACAAAACAATTGATTGAAGACCATGAAGATAAAATTTCAAGGAAAGAAAAATATGGCCAAATAATCCACACTTGTTTTAATATCTATATAATCAACATCTAGTAGATGACATTTCTGAAATTGTATAAAATAATCTATATTTCATTAGGTAGTCATGTCAATTGAACAGAGTCTTGTCACAGAATGAGTTCTCTACAATCTACAATTAATTAAGCAGAGGAACAAATTGCTTAAAGATCTGTTGGAGAGTATACAAAGTGCTTTCCCATCCTGCATCTGATCCCACTTTTTTCCCCTCTATGGTACATGGCTGCAAAGAAATCTTTAAAACAGGCAGAGTCCTCGTAATACAATTTTAGTTGTCTCTGGAATGTGTCTCAAATCCCTGAATACGGTCTTCTTCTTCTAACTGCTCTCTGAGTTTTCACTGTGGTGGTTTTGTTCTTTGTACCTAAGGTTTTGTTTTAAATTGAACAGAAATTATCTGATAGAAGTAACTCACATTTTTCCTTCCTTCCTTCCTTCTTTCCTTCCTTCCTTCTTCCCTCCCTCCCTTCCTTCCTTCTTTCCTTTGTTCCTTCTTTCCTTCCCTTCTTCATTCCTTCTTTCCTGTGTTCTTTCTTTCCTTCCCTCCTTCCTTCCCTCCTTTGTTCCTTGCTCCCTCCCTCCCTCTCCCTTCCTTCCTTCTTTCTTTCTCTTCCCTTCCTCCTTGCTTCCTTCCTTCCTTCTTTCCTTCCTTCCTTCTTTCTTTCTTTCCTTCCTTCTTCCTTCTTTCATTTCCTTCTTCCTTCCTTCCATCCTTCCTTTTATTGTTCTGTTCTTCTTTCCTTCCCTCTGTCTCTTCATTTTTCTATCCATTTCCCTCTCACCCAAAATATCAAAACATCTCAACATTTTTGGCGGAAATGGGAATAGGGAGCCTGGTAAACCATTGCCACCTTTGTCTGTTCTGTATCCACTCAGAGCTGGCAGAGCCCCTGCGGGACTCAGCATGACACTGGGGTTCCCACTCACCCAGACATGACGTCAGCCATAGATGGGGCTTAGTCTCTTCCTCGTGTCTGCACAGTGCATGGAACAGCTCCTGGTGCCCTCTAGTTGCTTAAATAAAAAGCCAATTGAACTGAATTAAACTCAGACTTGCTAGATGAGAACTAAGGAATTTGAGCCTGGTCCCACTGTACTCATCAGGCTGGTGATTAAATATTTATTGAAGGGGACGTGAGGCTTTTCTTTTCATGATGTAATGAAAATTGTCAGACTGGCCTAAGTTCATATGCTGACTTTGATTCACAGCCATGGTGGGACTGTGGGCAAATCATCTAATTCTCATAGCCTCTGTCTCTTCATCCTAAAAATAGATTAATAATAATACTTCATTGGATTACTGTGAAGATTTGAGATGACATCATAATCAGGTCTCCTGTAGGGTCTGACACGTAACAGGTGCCCATTACCTGTTTACAATCAGTAAGAACATTAACACCTCTACCACCTGGAGGGTGACATTCTGAGTTATAACTCCAGGACTTGGCATTGTTCCCTGACACGTGGTTGCTAAATGAACCAAAGTCCATGCGTGTATTTGTTAAGCACTTACTCAACCTGCTCAGGTTTGCTGCTACGTGGGATAGAAGAAAAAGCTAAAAACAGGGCTCTGTCCCTTAGGCAAGTAACCTGTTATGTTCCAGTAGATAATTTAATCCATCTCATTATTTGGTAACAAACTGGACCAGCTGCAGACTGCCCAGGATGCCAATGAGAAGAAGAGTAAAACACTTTAATCCAACAGCCTGCTTTCTCTGTCTGGAACATTGGTTAAGAAATAAAGAACAGGCCGGGCGCGGTGGCTCAAGCCTGTAATCCCAGCACTTTGGGAGGCCGAGACGGGCGGATCACGAGGTCAGGAGATCGAGACCATCCTGGCTAACACGGTGAAACCCCATCTCTACTAAAAATACAAAAAAAAAAAAAAAAAAAAAAAAAAAACTAGCCGGGCGAAGTGGCGGGCGCCTGTAGTCCCAGCTACTTGGGAGGCTGAAGCAGGAGAATGGCGTAAACCCGGGAGGCGGAGCTTGCAGTGAGCTGAGATCCGGCCACTGCACTCCAGCCCTGGCGACAGAGTGAGACTCTGCATCAAAAAAAAAAAAAAAAAAAAAGAAATAAAGAACAATTGCTGCCTTGTCTTCCTGGCTCATCGCCAAACAAGGTAGGACGAGAACGTCCCCAACTGCTTTCCCATTTTCTTACAGTTTTAAAAATCTACCACCAAAGCCGTGCACCTTTTTGCAGAATGCTGGCCGAAGTAGGAATCACAGCTGCCTACAAATTTCCTGTGTTTTTAAATGCACAGTAGAAAAAGGAATGAATGAACACACAGTGTACATAATTCTGGCCTTTCCTGCTTAATTGTCACATTCTCGCCTTTCCTACTTAATTATCATGTCCACAGGCATTTCACTCATTCACTCATTCTTTTATTCAAGCGTTCATTCAGCTAACATCAATCAAACATGCCCAGTGTGTTAGGCACCATGCAAGGTACTTTACCAAGTGACATCCAGTCTGTGTAACAAACCTGTAAGGTAGTTACTATTATTCCCACCGGTGAGGGGTGAGGAAACGGAGCCTCAAGAGGTTACATGATTTGACCATGTTTATACCATTACTACAGGCAGAGCCCAAATCCAATTCCAAAACAGTACCCTGTAAATAACAATTATGTTATTTAGGGTGAAGTATAAGGGAACTGCCCTCTAAACCTGCGCCTTCACAATTCTTTCCATCTCAGTTCAAGGATGAGTCCATTTTCCATTGCACAGGCTGAAAACTCTTTTTCTCTCACACTCCACACCGAATGCATCAAAAACCATGTTGCCTTTACTTTCAAAATTAATCTAGAGTCAACTATGCCTCACGACCTTACTGTAGACTCTCAGGAATTGCTGGTCTCTGAACTGTTCTGCTCTTCCCCTTGCTCCCCAGATTGTTTCTTCAACTCTGCAAGCCAGGGGGCACCTTTGCAAACAGACCTCAGACTGGGTTCACTTCCAATGGGTCCCACCTCACTGGGAGTCAAGGCCACAGTCCTGAAAAAAACCTGCAGGCCCTTCCTGGCCTGGCCCTCCATTCTCTTCCTGGCCCAGACATCTGGCACTGTCCTGCTCCCAGCATTTGCACAGAACCTGCCTTCTGTCCTCAGGGATTCTTAGCCACAGCTCATTTGGCCTGGGCTCACCTCTTTTGAATCTTTGCTTAAATGTCATCTTCCGGGTCATGCCATTCCTGGACACTCCACTTAAAACTGAACCCTGTCCCGCTGCCCTGCTTTATTTTCATCACACCTACTAGCATTTTTCACCTTATAACATAATATATAATTTACCTTTTCATCTTGCCATCAAGTGTCTTCCCTCTCCCCTAAAATGAGGCTAGCAGTTTTCACCTTTGTTCTCTGATGCATTCCCAGCACCTGTCACATGGTAAGTGCTTGATACACATGTTTTGCATAAAGGAATAAGGCCGGGCTTGGGGTGCTTTTCCAAGGCACTAAGATGATATTATGGCTGAGGAGTACAGGCACATTGGAATCTTAGTCCAGGCCAGAGACATCCTTCCAGTGAGATCCACAGGGAGACATACACACGAGAAACACAAGACATATACACAACATCCACAGGGAGACATACACATAGGAAACAGTGTGAGGCAAAACTAAATGTGAGATTTGATTGCCCAGTGATGTGGGCGCCAGCCCCCAAGGAAAGCACTCTGATAAAATAAGCTAAGCCAGGTGGCCTCAAGTAGGAGTCTAATGGGTTTCTACCACCCCACCCCCAAACCAGACTGCCAATCTTATCACTTCTTGACCATCACCTGTAAGTCCAGGAAAGAGCACCTCTTACTACTTCTACTGTGGGTGTAAAAGAGGAGAGGGAGCGAGAGCCCATTTAGACAGAGAGAGAGAGAGAGAGAGAGAGAGAGAGAGAGAAGAAACAGGGTCACACTCATGTCCTGACCTGCAGGGTGCAGTGAATCACCTGCCTGGAATCTGACCAATGAGTGGGACCCCCTCCCTGAAAAACAGGTGGGCATAAGAGAGATTCCTGTCCCACTCAGGCCAAATGCACACAGTTTTTATTGTTTTTTATACTTTATAGAGAATAAGAATTTTCCTGTATCACTAAAGACTACATAAACATTGTACGTAATAGCTGTCTAATATTCCACCCTACGGGATCAGGGACTTCCTTGGACAGGAGAGGGACCCTCACTGGCTGATAAGAGTCAAGCCCCTGCTGCAGCCTCTCAGTCCTGTGGAAGGACTATATTTAAAATGATTGACTACATTATTACTGCTTTTAATTTCATATAGAAACAACCTGTCAGTAACATATGATCCAGCAATTCTACCTCTGGGTAATACCCCCAAGAGTTGAAAGCAGGGACTCTAACAGGTATTATGCACCCATGTTCATGGCAGCACCACTGGCTACATTCAAGAAGATGGGTATGAAACAGCATCCCTTGATATGAGAAGCTGCACACACATATGGGGGAAGGACACTGATGGAGATCGTCCTGAAGACCATCCACCACAGCAGCTGTTTCTGGATTGACAAAGAAATCAGGAAAGGTGTCCTGGCACAGACTAGGTCCTAAAACCCAGGGAGAAGGGTAACATTGGAGATTCAGGATTCTAGATGGAAATATATCTCAGCTCTAGGTTAAGGAAGTGGGTCAAGGAAGGGCATGAGAGGAAATGGATTGAGATTGAGGTCACCATGAATATCGGAGACAGGAGGGGACTGGGTTCCTAGGCCTCCAGGCCGCATGCCTTAGGCTTTACTTCCATTAGTTGGTAAAGTGATAAGGGATAGAGTCAAACAAATACAGTGATCTCCCAGGAAATCTTGATGCCCAAACGTTTCATGCCATAGCTCATTGAGGTGGCCTCATAAAGGACTGAAGAATAAAAATTTGTGGGCAAAAGCCAATTTTTGCCCACAAACAGAGGAAGCTGATGGCTAATTTTATCAGTGTAGATAATCCAAGAGAAAAAAAATTTTAATTCAAAAGAGACATCTAATCAAGTTGCCCTACACCCTCAGTGGACCTCCGTCACTCATTGTGATGCTCTCAACTGGGAGAGCTTAGCAGCAAGTTGGGCAGGACACAGCACAACACAGAAAGCCCTCCTGGAGTATGGATTATATTTAATATTAAGGAATTTCACATAATTGTTAAGTTAAAGCAAACACTGGGATATTTTGGTCTAGTGTGCAAACTTTACATTTTTTAAATAAAACTTGACATTTCAAAGACATTTTCACTTTGGTGGGTTGTTTCGGTTCAGACATTTCTCAAAAGAAGACTTAAAAATGGCCAACAGGTATATGAGAAGGTGCTTAACATCATTGATCATCAGAAGAATGCAAATCAAAACTACCATGCCATATCATCTCACCCCAGTTAAGATGGCTTTCATCCAAATGTCAGGCAAAAACAAATGCTGGCCAGAATGTGAAGAAAAGGGAACCCTCATGCACTGTTGGTGGGAATGTAAGTGAGTATAACCCCTATGCAGAACAGTTGGAGGATCCTCAAAAAACTAAAAATAGAGCTACCGTAAGATTAAGCAATCACGCTGCTGAGTATATACCCAAAAGATGCAAAATCAATACATTAAAGAGAAATCTGCATTCCCATGCTTATTTCAGCACTATTCACAATATTCAAGATTTGGAAGCAATCTAAGTGTCCATCAACAGGTGAACAGATAAGTAAAATGTGGTATAGATACACAATGGAGAACTATGCAGCCATAAAATATAATGAGATTCTGTCATTTGCAACAACCTGGATAAAACTGGAGATCATTATGTTAAGTGAAATAAACAGGCACAGAGAGACAAATTTCACATGTTCTCACTTATTTGTGGGAGGCAAAAATTAAAGCAATTGAACTCATGGATATAGACAGTAGAAGGATGGTTATTCGAGGCTGGGAAGGATAGTGGGTTGGGGGGAAGGAGGGATGGTTCGTAGGTACAAAAATCTAGTTAGAAAGAATAAGTAAGACCTACTATTTGATAGCACAACAGGGTGGCTACAGTCAACGATAATTTATTGTATATTTTAAAATAACTAAAAGAGTCTAATTGATTGTTTTTAATGCAAAGAAAGGACAAATACTTGAGGTGATGGATATTTCATTTACCTCGATGTGATTATTATGCATTAAAAGCCTGTATCAAAACATCTCACGTACCCCATAAATATCTACACCTACTATGTAACCCCCAAAATTAATAAAACACACACACTTATCGTGAGCCTTGAGGTTTGGGGAGGCAGGGGGAGCCATCTGTAAGAGTCAGTCAGACCACCTGCATTCAAATCCTGCCTCTGCCTCCTCGTAGCTCCCTCACCTTGCACAAGTTATTTGACCTTCTGGGGCCTGGGTTTCTTCATCTGTGAGAATGGAGCTAATGATAACAAGCTGTACTGCCTTAGATCAGGGCAGCCTAGGCCACGTTCTGGAGAGCTTTGTTCTGGCCTCCTCCAGCCACACCCTTCTCTGGGGACTGGGGGCACATTTCACTGGGATCCTCCATACCCGCTGCCACATCACGTCCTAGGTGTGAGGAACTTGGGAACTCCTGGCCTAAGTAGCCTCTAACCCATGGCCTTGCAGGGCCCACACGGTTTCTTCCCTGGCCTGTCCTTCGCAGGGCAGACAGTGCCATAACACTCCTAGGCCTGCAAGGTGTCCAAGGGGCTGCTGATTGCGACAGGTTTCTGGACTGAGCTTCAACTTGTGACTAGACAGTCCATGCATTGAGTGTCTGCCCCCTCGTGATAGAGACAGAGTAAGGATGAAAAAGGGGTAAGTCTCCCTTTGTACCATGACCCCAGGCCTGTCTCATAGGTTGCTGTGGGCATTAAATGGGTTGATTCACAGAAGGTGTGCTAACAGTCGCTAAGTTGGCCCTTACCATTGCTCTCCATTCCTACATGCAGGGATCAGTGTGTGCAGGTTTACATCTTCCTGGAGGACAATGACTCAGTCTGCTTTCTCCTCCTCGGGCCCAGAAACCATGACTTGCTTCCCACCTGGCTCCCCTGGAAGTTTCCTAAAGTTCTCTGTCTTCACACACAGCAGCTTTGTCCTCTTAGAAAGAATCTTCAGGTCCTACTTTCAGAAGTCCATTCTAGGAAGGTCCAAATCCGAATTGATTCTGGAGTGATTTTTCTCATTGCCCATGCTTAATTTATTTTCCAAATGGTTCCCCAAACTATCCTTAAAACCACGAAATGCCATCTGCAGTCCTTCTCTGTTCCAAGAATGAGCACGAATGACGGGAGAGGCCCTGTGTGCTATGCAGAGGGAAGGTGCACAGATTTGTGGCTCGGCCCTACCCAGCCAGTGGCCCTTGCTCCTCTGCCTCCCTCCCTCTCCCAAGGCTGGGCTGCCTGATGCTTCTACTGTGGCCTTTGGCCTGCTTCTTGGTAATGGGTTTCCTGAGGCTGTCTGCCTCCCTGCCTCCTCCAGGATACCCTGTCACTCTCCACCAATCTGTCTCATTGTCTAGGCAAGAACCTCCAGGCGCCAACACTTGTCTGCTTCTTCTTTCCTCTGGCCCCCACCTTCATCCTGCTCAGTGTACATTTGGAGCACCTGCCAGCCATTCTGAGGACCCCAAGGACTCCTTCACCTGGAAGCAGAAAGAGGCAGAGTAGGGGGAAAGCTGTGCCGAAGCTCAGGCTGTGATGAGGGCAGCACCTTGGTTGTGGAAAGTTCTGGGACGCCTAATGCCCCTTCCTATGATAAACTAACCAAGGCAGTTGAGTGCTGTAATTGCCAGGCAATGGGCTCCTTGAGAGCAAGCAGGTGCTGAGTGTCCGTCTGACTTCTGCATCTCACTGTCCCTGCACAGTGTTAGCACAGAGTAAGTGCTCAGTGAATTTGCTAAGTGAATGAATCCACCAGTGCAGCATGTAGAAAAACGTTTTTTTAAGCTAAAATTACAAGAGCTGTGTATAGAAGGTGAAAGTGTTATGTGGAAGGCCTTTTGCTCCGCTTGGTGAGTTTGACAAGGTAGGTATATGAGGACATGCAGGCGATGGGAGCTGAATTATTTTGTGTAAAGGAAAGAAGAATCCAGAGTACCCCAAGACAATCCTGGGGGGAATAGTAGGGAGCAGAGATGGCAGGAAGGAAGACAGGTGGGAAAATAAGATAGCTGGGAGCTCTGTGGTGTGCGATGCTATCCCCACCTCCTGCACCTGCAGCACCAAATCTTCAGTAAAGTTTACCAAATTCATGAATGCTTATTGTAAGTGGTGTGTGTGTATGTGTGTGTGTGTGTGTGTGTGTGTGTGTGTGTGTGCATTTATTAGTGAGGGTTCTCCAGAGAAACAGAACCAACAGAATGTATCAGAGAGATAGAGAAGAGAAGATAGATTATGGGAATTGGCTTACACAATTATGGAGGTCAAGAAGTCTCATGCTGGAAACCCAGGAAAGTTGATGGTGTAATTCAGTCCAAAGCCAAAGGCCTGAGAACCTGGTAGCCACTGGTGGAAATCTCAGAGTCCAAAGTCCTGAAGAGCTCCAGTGTCCAATGGTAGGACAAGGTGATTATCCCAGCACGAGGTGAGAGAAAGGTAATTTGTCATTCCTCTGCCTTTTTATTCTATCTGTGGCTTCCATGAATTATGTGTTGCCCACCCACATTACTGAGGGCAGACCTTCTTTACTCACTCTACTGGTTCAAATGCTAATCTTTTTAAGAAACACTCCCACAGACATATCCAGAAATAATGTTTTACCAACTATCTGGGCACCCTTTAGCCCAGTCAAGTTGACACATAAAAGTATCCATCATAGTGTATGTGCTTGTGTGTGCGTGTATTTGTGCAAATGCGAGCATATGGTGTGCTGTGTGTACATATGTGTGCATGTATGTGCATACATGCACGCATGTGTGTTTGTGCATTCATGCAGAAATTAGGAATGAGATTGCTTTCATGTTGAAGTCAGCATAATGTAGGACAGAAATAGCACATAAAATAAGAGCTTAAGAGGCTAAAGAAGCGCTGAGAAAGAGAGCCTCCTAGACTTCACAGAAATTGCATAGGCAAGTGCTGGATTTCCATGAGGCAAAGGAAGTAGCAGAAATACGTCTGACTCTACTGCATCCAGGTATCTCTGGGTCACGTGAGCAGAGAAGCCAGTACTGATGCTTAGAATTAACCTGGACCCTTGCAGAGGGGAGAAGAATGAGCTCACAGAGCCACAGTCTCAGGACTGTGGATGGGCACAGCCAGAGAGCAGGAAAGAACTGCAGATGGCCCTGGGATAGAAGCCTTGTGAGAGGGGTGGTGTTGGGTGGAAAGGAGAGCGGTGACTAAGGAGGACGCTTGTCATCATGTGATTTCTTTGGTCATCACCCTTCACTAAAGTATCTGCTTCTCAAAACAGATACAGAGTCACATTCATCTCTGTGTTCCCAGGGTCTATTAAAGTGACTGCTGGCATCAAGACACTAATAAATGTTTGTTGAATTAACAAATTAATGGAGATATTTTTGCATATAAAATATGATATGTTGCTTAAAAATTCAATTTGCGCTCAGCTTCGCAGATGCACATCTGTTTCAATAGTTAGTTATTTTAATTACATTCGGCTTTTTCTGTGCTGCATTTATGAAGCGGACTGTGGCAGTAATAAAATTAAACTAATCATAGTAGAAAGCTAAATAGGCTTATCCAAGGTAGATTTTTGACCCTTAATTATATGATACGGCTACCATCATTCAGATCGTATTAAGAGGCAGTGTGGTCCAATGGGGAGATCAAGTCCCTTAAAACAAACCACCTACGTTTGAATTCTAGCTCTGTGCCTTACTATCAATGTGAACTTGAGCAAGAATCAAATTCTCAGCAGTTATATGAAGAAAGTAAAATCCACCTCCTGGGACATGAGGCTAGGAGTGATGACATGAGTATATAAGTGGCACAGACAGTGAGATTACTGCAATTTCAGGCCAAGCTATTCTTGAATCCAAATCTGTAATGGTTGTGAGCTTGAGGTGGAAACAGGTAAGGTTGCTTTAGGAATCTGCTTCCAACTCAGAATCCAAATACCTAAATAACAGGAGACCTGGCTTTGCCTGACTTTAATCCAAATCTTGTGGCCCAGTGTTCATCTAGATTCAATATGAAGTCTGATCCCAAGCAATAAAACAATATTTAATGTCAGCACATTGTGCCACTGAATTCTGCCATAATCTGTTTTCAGATTTGCTGAAGTTTTCTTTCTGATTTTATCAGTAATTATCTCAAATGAAATTGGCACTTGGCAATTGGATTACTGGATCATTGCCTCTCTTATCCTAGTAGACAGTGAAAAGCAAATGCAATTTTTGCCAGTTACATGTCAACTACTCCATGTTGCCATAGGAAAAAGAAGCTTTGGCCTAGAGAGATGTGGTAGGAAAGGACCTGGATGGAGGAGAAACCTGGATTCTCTCACTTCAAGCATTTCTTTACATTCATAAGATATAAAGGACCTGAACATTTTAATCAATCAGCTTTTTATTGTTTTTGTAGTCCATATTCATATTAATCAAACTTCCTGCTGTTAACGATAATTTGTGCTTATATAGTAAATGTCAATCCTTTAAGACAACATTTTGCCATGCTTTATCCTGCTAATAATTCTTCAGGGTAAAAAGGTTAGATGAAGAGTCTGGATGCTAGAGCCAGAGAGAACTGAATTTAATTTTCACTCTAGCCCACAGTTGCTTCGTTTGCAAGATAGAAATTACAGGTCCTTCCTGGAAAACTTGTTATGAAGATTAAAAGAGATGGTAATGTACAGGGCCTACCCAATCCTTCCCAACTCTTTCCTCTTTTATAGAGGCAGTTCTTCTATACAACTATTCAATAAATAATATTCATGTCAGGCACTATCCTACATAGTGTAGATTGCATTTTTCTCAATTACTTGCTTTTTCCCCTGTAAGAGGATTATACATTTCTGCCATTGTCTGGATCTTTAAATGTGAAAACACATATAAGAGTGAACCTGCATCCAACCTGCAGCATCAAAGAAAGCATCATAACTCATGGAGCTGTGAGTCATGGCAGATGCTGACTGGTACCCTGTGTGCTTCAGATTGAGCAAAACAGACCCTGTTTTCTGCCACATGGAAGTTACAATCTAATGAGGAATACAGATATTAGACAATGAATTATAATACATTTGGGGGAGTCTCTATTAGCCAGTGTTCTCCAGAGAGGCAGAACCAATAGAGAGAGAGAGAGAGAGAGAGAGAGAGAGAGAGAGAGAGAGAGAGAGTGTGTGTGTGTGTGTGTGTGTGTGTGTGTGTGTATCTATCTATCTATCTATCTACCTGTTTATCTATCTATCTATCTATCTATCTATCTATCTATCTATCTATCTATCTATCTATCTACCTACCTACTTGTTTTATCAATCTATCTATCTATCTATCTATCACTATCTTATCTAATCTATCTATCTATCTATCTACCTACCCCCTACTTGTTTATCTATCTATATATCTATCTATCTATATATCTACTATCTATCTTTATCTATCATATCTATCTACCTACCTACCTACATACTTGTTTTATCTATCTATCTATCTATCTATCTATCTACTCTATCTATCTATCTATCTATCTATCTATCTATCTACCTACTTGTTTATCTATCTATCTATCTATCTATCTATCTATCTATCTATCTATCTATCTATCTACCTACTCTACCTACTTGTTTATCTATCCATCTGTCTGTCTATCTATCTATCTATCTATCTATCTATCTATCTATCTATCTATCTACCTACTTGTTTATCTATCTATCTATCTATCTATCTATCTATCTATCTATCTATCTATCTATCTATCTACCTACCTACCTACCTACCTGTTTATCTATCTATCTATCTATCTATCTATCTATCTATCTATCTATCTATCTATCTGGAGATTTATTTGAAGGAATTGGCTCATGCAATTGTGGAGGCTTGGTGAGTCATGATTGCTAATCACCTGACCTTAAAATAAATAAGTTATCTTGGATTATCTGGGAGGGCCCAATGTAATCACAAGGATCCTTTAAATGTAGAGAGGAAGGTCTGAGAGTGATTGTCTGAGTCAGAGAGCAATTGGAAGGTGTCACACTCCTGGTCTGAAGATGAGGGAAGCTGCTATGAGCCAAGGTGTGCAGGAGGCCTCTTGAGGAGCTGGAAGGATGAGATGGTCGCTCCCCTAGAACCTGCAGAAGGAACACAGTCGTGCCAACGGCTTGCCTTTGGCCAGTGAGACCCGTTTTGGACTTCTGACCTCCAGAATTGTAAGAGAGTAAAGGCGTGTTGTTTTAGGCCATTAAGTTTGTGGTTGTTTATCATGGCAGCAAGAAGAAATGAACACAGCCCTTACTCTGTCTCCAGAGCTCACAGCTTTTGTTTTCTGATGAATTACTTCCTATTTTCTCTATGATGTGCTTTGATGTGCTGCACCCTCCTAGAGTAATACTTTAAATGTGCCTTAAACACCAAGCCTACCGTCATCAGAGGGGTCACGCTGGGTCAAACCCATCAGCCCAATATCTAGTTTGTGATCATGGTACTAGGGAGACAGAATCACTGGGGCTGGAGGGACAAGGGCACTCAAAGATCACCCAGGTCATCCCATCATTACAGACAGATAACTAAGGTTCAAACCTGGGGAGCAACTTTCCTATAGCTGCAGAGCCAGCGGGGAGCTGCGCTAAACCCCAGCCTCTGGGCACCACATGGGGATGCTTTCCTCCTAAACATGATACAAGCCACACTCATTCCCATTAGCAGCTCACCCCTCAAAACCAAGCATGGTATAGCATTATGGTGGTCGGCGGGAGCGACAGAGTGCCAGGAGGAAGGTGGGGAGGGTGCCTGTCTGAAGGCTGCATGAGGAGGACGAAGCTATCAGAGCCTTGGAAATATGGGATGTGTGTCCAGGAGGCATTGTTGCCCTTCATGAAGGAATTGAACAGAGACGTGGCAGTGTGGGTGGCAGGGAGATTCCATCCTTGGAGGAGGAGAGGCTTGTGCAGGCTGCCTGGAAGGTCCCTTCGACCCTACACTGCCATACCTCAGTGAACCGTGGCTGTGGGAAGACCACGCTCCCTGACGGTATCTTTAAGGCTCAGAGCGTATCTTTCCCTAAACCTCTCCACCCTTCCTTTTGCCAAACCAGCAGGAGCAGCTGTTCACTTTGCGTCCTGTCACTTCAGTCTTTGTTCCCTTGTCTCCTCCATCCCAGGCTGCTGGGAGATATATTTGTCTTACTTCAAAAAGCCCGTAACAGTCCACGCTGGTAGCTGAGAGGCGCATGCAAGGCTTGAGCTCATTTGCGAGCAGCCCTCTAGGTCCAAATCTAGCTCGGGCCAGAGCTTCTGGCCCACCTGCTGTGCTGTCCCCACCCTGCCGCCTGTAATCAGCACCTTTCTCTCCAGGAGAAGGCAGGCTGAGCGGCAAAGCCCATCACAGTGGGGCCAGAATAAAGCTCAGTGATCATCATACCTGAACTCCAAAGGGTTGTCTTCCAGCCTCTGCAAAAGCCTCAAAGCAGCCTCTGAGACCTCTGTGATGTTCTGCCAGGGAGGAGGGAGCTTTAGGGACCTGGAGGATTTAATAGAGAACATGCAATTAGCATACACCTCCAGACTCCTGCACCCTCCAGCCAAATCTCCCTTTCCCCAAATAGATTAACATACACTTACCTGTTTTACTTAGGGGAAACAACAACAAAAAAATCAAACAATTATGGTCTTATGATCTTGTTTTTCTACAAGAGAAATTCTTTTGTCTGGTGGTGGGGAGTTGTGGGGGGCAGGGATGTTGGACAGGATGCGTGGCTCCTAGAAGCCAGAGCAAATTTCAGTAGAGCAGCTCCCTCGATTTCCACCCACCCCCAAGACCTAATTTGGAAAGCAAGGCTCTGACCCCAGTTTTGATTGTAGTGTGTTTGTTTTGTCTTGCATTCAGGGCCTTCCTCAATGATGCGTAATTTTCCTTCTCTTTCCGTGTCACCCAAGTGAGAGGAAAGAAGACCGAGACAAAAGGAGGACACAGCAGGGCCCTCCTTCCTTCTTATTCCTAAATAAAGTCTGTCTCGGATCAGGGTTGGAGGGGAGCTTTTCACATTTGTAAATTGCAGCTGAAGAAAAGTCTCCAAGGGAGGCAGGGATGTGAATGTGGTTCAAGACTAAAAAGGGAAAAGAAGGATTTCTTTTTCCTCGATGTTTTGAGTAAAGAAGAAAATAATAACGTAGGCTTCCTGCTTGTTTTCACGAGATGGGAGAGTCACCTGAGACCTGGACGTTTAATTTTTTTTTTTATTTAGAAATTACATTTTATTTTAAGACATTGTCCTTTTCAAGGTATTATCCTGGACAATGACAATATAAATAGCCGTATTTCCTACTTCATTAATACCACAGGGGGATATGAGGGTTTAGGCTGTTTCTTGTGTCTTAGAGGGAAGGCCTAGGGAAAGAGGCTCTTTTGAGTGCTTTTCCTTTGTTTGTTTTAGAGACACGGCTTCACTTTGACATCCAGGCTGGAGTGCAGTGGTATGAACATAGGTCAGTGTAGCTTCAACCTCCTGAGCCCATGTGTTCTTCCCGCCTCAGCCTCCTGAGTAGCTGGGACTACAGGCATGTGTCACCTCCATGCCTGAGTAATTTTTTTTTTTTTTTTTTTGAGAAGGAGTCTAGCTCTGCCACCAGGCTGGAATGCAGTGTCACAATCTTGGCTCACTGCAACCTCCACCTCTTGGGTTCAAGCGATTTTCCTGCCTCAGCCTCCCAAGAAGCTGGGATTACAGGCGATTTTTAATTTTTCGAAGAGATGGGATCATGGTGGTGGTGGGGGAGGTGGTCTCATGATGTTGCCAAGGCTGGTCTCGAACCCCTGACCTCAAACAATCCTCCTTCCTTGGTCTCTGAAGTGCTGGGATTCCAGCCATGAGTCACTGTACCCGGTCTATTGAGTGCTTTTATACAGGTAGTATTGGTTCACCTGTGCGGAAGAACTCTTCATTTTCCAAATGAGGAAAGTGAGAATGAGAAGGTGAAATACCTCATCCGGGCCTACACCGTGAATGAATGTATGAATGAGTGACTGAACTGGATCCAAGAATTTCTATCAAGTGTGCAAGTCAGTGCTTCCCCACTGAATCTCCCCTGACACTCATACAGCCCATGGGTCCCACACAGCCTTTCCCTGCAGCTCCAGCGTCACCTCTTCAACTGCCTTGTTGACAACATCAGTAACATCAAGCCTAACAGTTTTACAAATGAATGCTTGATTCTGTCTTCCCAACCATTCTTTGCCTCCAAATAATGGATTTTCCCCAGCACTACAGTTATCTCTTGTTGTGTAACAGACTATTCAAAACCTTAATGACTTAAAACAACCATCATTTAATTTTATAATTTTGTGGCCCAGGAATTTGAGCAGGACTCAGCTGATACATCTTCCACATGACTTTGGTACATTCCATTGGTAGACAGGCTGTTCTAGAGGGTCCAGGATGGCTGGGGGTTCACACATCTGGTGCCTCAGTGGGATGGCTGGAAGCCGGGCTCACCTAGCGTCTTCACTGGAGCATTGATACCTGGCCTCTCCAGCGTGGCAGTCTTAAGGTAGCCAAGTTCTCACATGGCCATATCTACGTGCTTCTATAGACTTCACAAGAGGTGGCATCTCCCTGTTATTAAATTCATGTTGAAGCCTAATTCCCGATGCAACAGTATTAAGAGGTGAAGCCTTTGGGAGGGGATGAGACTGCGAGGGCTCAATCCTCGTGGACAGAGTTAGGGACATTATGAAAGGGCTGGAGAGAACTAGCGAGGCCTCCTTTTGCCCTTCTGCCACAGGAGACACAGCGTTACCCCTTCATCCATGTGAGGATGCAGCAAGAGGCACCATCTTAGAAGTAGAGAACAAGCCCTCACCGGACACCGACACTGCCAGCGCCTTGATCTTGGACTTCCAAGCTTCCAGAACTGGAAGAAATACATATATATTGCTTATAAATTACCCAGTCTAAGCTGTTTTGTTATAGCAGCACAAATGGATGAAGACACTCCCTTTGAATATGGGCTGGCCTTAATACTTTGCTTCTGAAGAACAGAAGTGATGCTTCCAGGGCTAGGTTAGAAAAGTGATGCAGCTTCCACCTGACTTACTTGCTTATGGCACAACCTGGAGTACTGGACTGATACACACATTCATGGTGACCCTGAAGGTGTCATGCTGGAAAAGACATATATAGAGACTCCACAGCGCCAGAGACACCCAAAGGGCTCCAGCTACTCCAGCCTCAGCTGTTAGCTGTGGGGGTATGGCCATGCCCCTTGCATGGGGCGTGCCTTCTGACAAATCCCCACTGCACTCTTGTTCCCCTACAGTATTATTTACACATCACCAGAGGCAACTTTTTAAAATATGCATTGGATCATATAATTTCCTTATTGGAACCTTTCAGTGACTTTCTACTCTAGGTAGAGACCACCCTTTACTCTAGCCATGATATCCCAGCTCTCAGTGGCTCCCCTTCCAGCTTCAGGCCTCTGACTGTCCACTGTAGACTCAGGACCTCACTGTCCAGTCCCTCCACCAGGGTACATGGAAGCTTCTGCATCTCCTAGAAATGGGAAGATTGGAGCTGCATCTCAGGGCCACCCCTCCACACGCCTCACTCTTTTCCTGCTGCTTACCAATCCAGCTTTAATGTGAGCATGGTGGAGAAGAGGAGCCCTCACTGACACAGGGATTATGCAGCATCACCCCATCTTATGGCTGAGGCTCCAGCATTGAGTGTTGGGGGTGATTTTCAGAGACCCAGGCTGCATCTCCATCCTGGATGAGGACCCACAGAGCTCTCTGCCTTCTTCTGCTACAGAAAGTATCCCACTTCTTCTCTACAGAAAGTATCCCACTTCTTCTCTGGTGGGAGAAGTCTTGCCTGACATCTCCAGTCTCTGCATGCTCAGGGTGACTATTCTGGAAATCAAAAGTTCCATATAGGTGCTTTCTCAGTATTACTGCTATAAGTCTCCTAATCCTCCCTAAGGCAATGGATTTCTCCGGCCTAGTAGAATAAAGATAACGTAAAAGGAGACACTGAAAGAGCACACAGGCAAAGATGTGTGGGTGTGAGTTTGCATCCAAGTGTGCCTGTGACTGGGCATGCGCATGTGTTAGGTGCATGTATGTGCATGTATATGTGTGCTCACGCGTGTATTGGCATATGGAGATACATTAAATAGTCCCTGTTGAACCTACTTCAAAACGCTTAACATATTCTTTTTACTTGTTTATTATCAGTTTACCTTACTAGATATAAGCACTGTAAAAGTAGGGGCTTGACTGTCTTGTTCATTGTTGTATTCCTAGAACCTACCTAAAACAGTGCTGAAAGCACAGATGGTGCTCAAAAAGTATCTATTTAATGAATGAATTAATGCATGAATGCATGCATGCATGCATGCATGCATGAATGAATGAATGAATGAATGAATGAATGAATGAATGAATTGGGATCCATATGGTTTGGAGAAAATATTGAGCTTTTCATTTAACCCCTCTATTTTAACCTTGTCACTTAGGTGTGTTAATTGCTGTAATCTTCACTTTGAATACCTTCTGAATAAAGAAAAAAGCCAGTGTGGTGGGATTATGTCCTGTCCTGTGCTAAGCATTTATGGGCAAATCTCCTTTAACCCTCACGCTATCCTGTGAGACACACACCATTCTCATTCCCATTGTACATGTGAGAGAACTGAGGTTCAGAGAAATGAAATGACTTGTTTCAGTGAAAAGATTAAAATATGACAGAGCTGAATTTGAATCTATGTTTTTCTCACACTAGACCTCACTACATCACGTTGAAAAAAATAATGTCTTTGGGAATCACAGCAGTGCTTTCTGCAATGTCGTAAGGATCCAACGACAAACAAGTGAGACTAGAATGCTTGGCACGAAATAAACACTATATGTTCTAGCAATTATTAGAATTACTGTTGTTGTTTTATTTACCCACCAACTTGTCCTCTTCATTGTTCCCATTTCCCTTTAGGGGAATATGAGGGTGTAAGATTCACATCTCAAGGGCTACAAGACACTTTAAAGCCACCTTTTCCACCTTCTCTTCTTCCTTCTATTCTCCCACTTTCTTCTAGACAGAATCAGGGAGAGCCAGGCAAGGGCTTCCCCTCAGATATTACAGTTGGAGGAGGGGGGGTTATCGAACACTTTCAAAGGCTTATCATCAGAGGTGGAGGATGAGAAAGACTGACTGTATGCAGAGTTCAAAGTCGGGGAGGTGGAGACTGCGTATATGTCCTACCAGACAGGAAGGATGGGGCAGCTCTGTAACTGGGAGAGCTCAGAGCAGCATGGAGTTTTGGGGCCTGGAGGCTGTGCTACAAGAATACTCAACTGATGTGGTGTCCAGGATGAGTTTGGAGTGGGGGCGGGGTCTCCTACTGTGTCAAGGAGGAGCGGGACACCGGGTTCCTGCTTTCCGCAGGCATGGGGTGGAATTACCCCATACAGAGCACAGTGTTGGAAGAGCAAAGTGGAAAGTGAGAGTGAAGCCAACCGCAGCTAAAGCAACATCCAGAGGGAGGCGGTCAGATTTGGAGCAGCAGGAGAGAGAAGGGATGCAGGCGGGATGCAGGCGAGAGGGCTCAGAGAGAAAGGCTGGAGATGACACGTGGAGGGGGTTCACTCTGGGGGTTGTCTGGGGACCCTCTTGCAGGTGAAGAGGGGTGGGCTCACCTGCCTTCGTTATTTTCCATGTTCTTAAGCTGAATAAAGACTTTTAAATTACTTATGTAAAACACAGTCCTGTAAACACACAGGAAATGGTTTATATTATTATCTTTGTTTCTCCAAGGTAGGGAAAGAGAGAAGGGGAGAGCCTCAGGGATACATGCAGCTTTAGAGTTGTTGAACGACCTCTTTCCAGTTCCTTAAAAGAAAAGGAACCCTTGGGAGTCTGAGTTGGGCGGATCACCTGAGGTCAGGAGTTTGAGACCGGCCTGGCCAACATGATGAAACGTCATCTCTACTAAAAATACAAAAATGAGCTGGCCATGGTAGCGGTCGCCTGTACTCCCAACTACTCGGGAGGCTGAGGCAGGAGAATTGCCTGAACCCGGGAGGTGGAGGTTGCAGTGAGCCAGGATCGTGCTAGTGCACTCCAGCCTGTGTGACAGAGCAAGACTCTGTCAAAACAAACAAACAAACAAACAAAAACAAAAACAAAACAAAAAAAACATAAAGAAAAGGAACCCAACTTGGTTTGAGGAAAACCCAAGACAGACTGTTGCAAAGCGAGAAGCACGAAAGCAGACTGCGAAAGGCCCCCGCTGTGGGCAGAACCCTCGCAGTAAACGGTGTGGGAAAAAAACAGTGAAAGTCACAGAGCAGTAGAGCTCAAAAAAACCCGAGAGATGATCCATGCCTGAAATTTTCAAACCTAGTCCTGCAGAGGAAGGGCCGCTGTGGAGCTGCCTGGGGGCTGTTGAGGTGGCTGTTAGGAGTATCTCCCCATCCTTGTTCCTATTTCAATCTAAACATTTCTACTTTTACATTTTTTATGTTAAATTTATGCGTAACGATTTTGCTTGAAAAGTGGATTCTGCTGTTGCTGCATGAAATGTACAAAGTGCTCTCTGTTCCCATCCACCCATGTACCAGAGAGGAAAGGGAGTGCTAGAGAGAGGAGATCCTCCCAAAGGACACAGCTGGTTAAGGCAGAAAAGGAACTTGAACCTAGCACTCTACCCTTAGCGTCCAGAAAGAAACAATCGATTTCCTCCTGGGGTAACTGGAATTAGCTCCTGACTCTGAACAAGTGGTCTGGTAGGAACTCATGGACTGTCTCCGCCCACGGCCAGCACCACGCTGACCTGTGATCCCAACTCCATTAAATGTCATATCTGATTAATGGCCCAGGCAACTTGAAATGTTTATTATCTCAGCTACAGAAGGCCTGACAGGGAGAGAAAAAAAAATCTCTTCATATATATTCATCAAAATGCTCTCCAACCTTTCAGACCAGGGCTACCTTTGTTAGCCCAAGATCTCTATTATAATTTGCTGTGAACCTGGCAGTCTCATGTCATTTGCATATGGCCACGTAGGCTCTATAACATTTTCTGGGCTGTCATGACATTCAGAGAGGCGAGGCAAAAATAACATGCCACTTGGGCCATGGGTGAGCCTTTCTATCTTCATCGATTCTTATGACCCAACTCAGGTATGGGTTAGATGAAGGGGAGAATCATTTGAGGAGCACATACAAGATGTTGGGCAGTGCCCTAGACATTCTATGTGCATATCTCATTTGATACACATGACAACCTGGAGAAGTAAGTATCTCTTAGAACAGGCTAGGCTCTGCTGCAGTCATGCATAAACCCAGAAAGCTCAGTGGCTTAACATGATGCACATTTATTGGTCATGCAAATCCAGGCTGCATTACAAGGTGGATGTAGAAGGGGTGCTCTTTCTCTTGGCTGTAGGTAGGTCTTTTCTGGCAGATCTGAGATCAAACTCATCTTGCTACCTCCAGGATTGAATCTGTCCTCTTTACTATGGTCTGGTGCACAGAAGACATTCATAATTTTTCCATTAATGAAACTTTTACCCTGTTTCTTAGCAAGTAATCCAATGGACTAATGAAACTAAAGAGAGTGCAGCTCCTCCTCACCTAGACTTACATTACAAAACATTCTGCACTGTGAATCAAATTAAAGAATATTATAGTTGTATTCCCTCTTTTTTAATATCTGCAAGAGGAGATTAGAAGTCTCATTTTACCTAAACACACATATAGTCAATCTGTGAAAAATGACAATACTGATTTCATTCATAACATATTAAGGGGGTAAGAAACAAACACTTTCAAAGCACAAATTGTGAGGTTTACTAGGTTTGGTAAAACTTTTATTATTAGCTATAAACAATTAGGTTTAATGAAGCAATAAATCTGCTCATGAAAAGTATAAGTGATTATTAGAATTGTAGACAAAACATTCCTACTCACAGAAGGCCTAATGGAAAGAAAACAGTAATTACAATGCCAAAAATATTTTTAGGTGTTAAAATTGACACCGGGAAAATGAAACACTTTGCTTAATTTTTGATAGTGTTACATGTTGAGACATGACATGTGTGGCATTTCGATTGACACAAAGCCTTGTTTTTTAGCTCAAACACATCTCGCATTTTCACACTTGGATTTGCAATATGAGTTCACAAATGTTGGCCTGGCTCCAGCTGATTGCAAAGTTCTAAGTGACATTTCCCTTCTTCCTGTACAGAATAGGAAGCATCACGTTACTCAGGAGTTTGGTTATGTTGTTATTGTTATTGTTTTCCTTTTGTAAACATTTTTAAATGTTCCTATTTACCATGTGTTAATTTATGTTTTAATTTTTAATTGTCCTGGGTACCTAGCAGGTGTATATATTTATGGGGTACCTGAGAAGTTTTGATACAGGTATGCAATGTGACGTAGGCCCTTCCTGGAGAATGGGGTGTCCATCTCCTCAAGCATTTATCCTTTGAGTTACAAACAATCCACTTACACTCTTCAAGTTATTTTAAAATGTGTAATTGGCCGGGCGCGGTGGCTCAAGCCTGTAATCCCAGCACTTTGGGAGGCCGAGACGGGCGGATCACGAGGTCAGGAGATCGAGACCATCCTGGCTAACACGGTGAAACCCCGTCTCTACTAAAAAATACAAAAAACCAGCCGGGCGACAAGGCAGGCGCCTGTAGTCCCAGCTACTTGGGAGGCTGAGACAGGAGAATGGCGTCAACCCGGGAGGCGGAGCTTGCAGTGAGCTGAGAGCCGGCCACTGCACTCCAGCCTGGGCGGCAGAGCAAGACTCCGTCTCAAAAAAATAATAATAACAAAATAAAATAAAATAAAATAAAATAAAATAAAATAAAATAAAATAAAATGTGTAATTATTATTGACTTTAGTCACCCTACTGTTCTATTAAATAGTAGGTCTTATTAATTTTTTCTATTTTTTCTATTTTTGGTGCCCATTAACAATCCCCACCTCCCCTGCAGCCTCCCACTACCCTTCTTAGCCTCTGGAAACCATCCTTCTACTGTCTATGTTCATGAACTCTAATTGTTTTGATTTTTAGATCCCACAAATAAGTGAGAGCATGTGATGCTTGTCTTTCTGTGCCTAGCTTATTACGCTTAACATAATGATCTCCAGTTCCATATATGTTGTTGCAAATAGCTGGGTCTCATTCTTTTTTATGACTGGCTAGCTCTCCACTGTGTATGTGTACCACATTTCTTTCATTCTATCATCTCTTAATGGATACTTAAGCTGCTTCCAAATCTTGGCTATTGTAAACAGTGCAGCAACAAACACACGTGTGTACCTATTTCTCTGATATACTGATTTCCTTTCTTTTGGGTATATACCCTGTTGTTTTCCTTTTAAATGCAAGTCTAATACTATGATCTAAAACACTATTGCTTAAAAATATTGACTCTCTTTTTAAGAGGATCAACATGATTGCAGACAGAAAGTGTAACTCAGAACCAACAGAGATCTGTTGATCTCTATTTTATACATGCCCATATGAGGTCTGACACTAAGCAAACTATAAAGTGGGAACCAGTTTATATTTCATCTGACTTTTTTTGGACAATCAAAACATTGCCTAACAATGGTTTACAATTTCTGTTTTAATACACTGCCTGTAATATATGCAAGTTTCTGCAAACAAAAGGAACCCCACAAATTTCAGCAGGTCGACAGTCTGTAAGGGCCATCTCCTCAGAGTGCTGAAATCAGCACCATTTGAACAAAGCAGCCTGTCCTTTTAAGAAAAATCCCTCTATAGAAATGCTGTAATTTCCCTGTTACAAAAGAGCCTTTTTCCGAGCACGTAAAGTAGCAGTTTGTTCAGTGTGACCTCTGCTTTCACTCTATCAAGGTTGTATCTGATTACAATGTAAGACAGATGAAGGGGATGCCGTTCTAGGCAAAGAAGAAAAAAAAGTTTTAGTCCTGGGTCACTAGCAAAAGTGGCTCGACACTTTCATTGGCAATGTTGTCAATATTTTCAGGGGTGGTTCTCCTATGTAAGCCTGAAAAGATCTGTCTGGGATATATTTTCAGGTGCTTTGATGTGCTTATTGAAAGTTGACCCACATGGGTAAACCCTGGGCTGTGTTTCTGCTTTAGTTCTGAAAAACAAGACAGAGGGACAAGCGGGAGCCTGGGCGGGCATCCGCGTCAGCCCTGACTCCCCATGTGTCTAGGTCCTTTGGTTGCCTGAGCCTGAGCTGGCCCACAGTCTATTAAAAGTCATGGCAAAAACCGCAATGACTTTTGCATCGACCTTAATAACTCCTACAGGAGTTGCTGTGATTTCTGAGAAAGCACCACAGAGCAGGGAGCAATACAAATGCTATTTGTGTATCACTGGAGGCAGAAAATCATGATGGCCAAGAGCCCAACAGAGCTGGGTTTTAAAATCTGTTTCTACTACGAAGTAATTTTCTGTGTTACTAGCAAATATTCTGCATTGTTACTATTCTGCAAGGTCACTTCTGAGTGACCTTGGACAAATTAATTAGCTCTCTGATCCTCAGTTCCATCCTCTCAGCGCAGGCTTGTCAGGAGTTAAATGAGATGATGTACATCATTCTCCGGGCGCACAGCCCAGTACATAGTAAGTGTTCAGGGAATGTCAGGTAGGATTACTCTTCATAGTTATAGTGATTTTAGGAAGGAGATAAGGCCCCGGGAGTTTCTACCTCACTGAGAACCGTAGGAGGGAATATAGTTTCGTGTAATTGAAATGGCATGGACACTGGAGCTAGACCTGTATCCTGTTTCCAGTTCAGGGGCTTTGGCTACATCTCTGCGTGACATGGAGTTTCCCAAGTGCTGAAATAGAGATAATAATTTCTACTTCCTAGTGCCTGACCTCTAGGATGATCCATAAATGTTATGTAAATACAAGGATGAAATAACGAATATAAAGCATTTGCCGTGTAGCAGATGCTTTACAAATGTCATCGAGCGATTGGGGTTGGATTATCTCCATCTCAGCAGGATACTGTGCTCTGGGAAGCTCTGCCTTGAAAACACATCTCAGTCCCACCCCACGCCTTCATCCAAACCCTCAGCACCTGCTGGGAGCCGCAGACTCCTCTCTAGTGTTCCTGTGGCCACTCTTAACACTGCCCTCCACTCCCCATCCAGCAGTCTAGACGGGTCGTTCTAAAAACACAAGCCAAATCATGATGCTCCCCTGCTTGAACCCTGCAATGGCTTCTTTTTGTTCTCAGAATGATAGCTCCTGGCTCCTGGCAAGGCCTGGTCCCTAGCTGCTTGTCTAGCTTCATCTACTGAGGCTCATTCCAACCCAGCAACATTGTCCGTGCTGTTCCCTCTGTCTGGACTTTTCTTTACCTACATCTTTCCTGCTCCCTCTTTCCCTTCATTCTGTTTCCAGTTCGCATATCTTCCCTTAAAGAGGCTCCTTAGCCACCAAGTTTCCCCTCCTTGCCCATTCACCATTGACCATTGCCACCATATTGTCTCCATGACAGTTGTCACTCCTAGACATGCTCCTTCTTGTTTACTTTTTAAAACATCTTTCTTATATATCTTCCCCCATGAATTAAACCTCCTTGAGATCAGGTGCTTTGTGTGTGTTATTCACCCTGTATCATCCATGCCTGGTTCAGAACCTGGCATATAGTAGGTGCTCAATCGATGTTGGATTAATGAATATTGATTGCTCTCTATGTGTCGGACACTGGTTAAGGTGTTTGAGATTTACAGGTGAATGGCTTCTTTGTTCTCAAAACAGATACATATGGTAAGAGAGATAAGCATTGGGTATTACAGGAGAAAAAGGCATCTAAATAAAGTGGGAGTGATGGTGGAGGTGGCAGACTCTTCCCCAGGTGACCAATAAGGTCTGAATCTTGAAGATCATGCACCAAATTATAATGTCCCCATCCCCACACTGTTGTACCAGGTAGAAATTGGTTACATATGAAAGTACTTTGGAAACAAACGTTTGCTATTAATATAATGGCTGCTAGTAACCTCCATAGAAGGATGTGCATTTGCACTTGTTCCTCTGAACCTCACATTCTATTTCAGGGTGATGCATTTATTTTCCCTTCCCATGCAAAGAAACCCCAAACTCCAACCTCAAGCCTTTACATTCAGGAGGAGACCATGGGTGGCAAGTTTAAGACAGCAGAGAGGCTGGGTATGGATGCAGCCCTGGGAAATAGCTATTGCTGCTACTGTGCAAGAATGGCAATGCTGGCTGCCAGAGCCCTCCAGCCCCTTACAGTGTCGTCAGGGGAGACGCTGGTGAGAGGTTCTCACAGAGAAACACAAGAAGAATTGCTGTTAAAAATATTGTGACAAGGTATATGAAGCACTGAGGGATATTCCCGAGTTTCTCAAGAGTGAGGCAATCGCTCCCACAGTCGTAAAAGTGCCTTGGCAAGCAAGGACAGTCAATGTAATAAAAAAGGGGGAAATGTTGTCTAAGCTCATAAAGGAGGAGGGTGATTGTGTAGTTACAGTCCTTCATAAAATCTTCCAACACAGGAGAGGGAAAGAAATTGGGTCAGCAGACGATGCCTCCATCATGCTCACTAACCTAGACAAGATTGGCCAGCTGAAAAACAACAGGACCATGCCATTATTCTAGTGAATAAAGATGGGCCTTGAGGGAGTGAGCTCCCTGTCACTTTAGATTCAGTACAAGACATAGTCCAAGAGTAGAAAACGTAGTGGACTAGGATCAAGAGACCTGGGCTCAGGGCTTATTTTTTTCTGAGTTGTTGCATGACTTTAGATAGTTGCTCAATGTATTTATTAATCAGGGTAATTACCCCTAGTTGCTGTAAGAAACAACTTCATAATTTTTATATACTAAAACAATAAATATTTATCTCTCATATCACCTGTAGTATGGATCAGCAGAAGGGTTTTTTCCACATGGTCATTCAGGGACCCAGGTTAATGGGTACTACCACATGCAGTGCAAGATTCTCAAGGGCATCCTGGGTGTTAACTTCCAGCCTGCAGGTAGGAAAGAGAGAGACAGCATGGAAGACCACACAGAAGATCTTAAAGATCTGGGGACCTATAAACTAAAATTACTAATTATTTCTTTCTCCTCATGTACAATGATGCCACAGAGATAGATATTACACAGTGAAGTCTCCCATTCATAAAAGGAGAGAAAAGAAGGCATATATCAGTTGTTGGACCATAGCAAGGTGGAAATCCTGCAGTGCAGTGCAGACATTGTGAAGCTTTCTTGCCCTAGCAGAGGGTGGATTCCCTAGACTTTTATTCTGCTCTTTCAGTAGAACTACCATGTTCGTTTGCCTCAATGGCCCTGACTTAACTCTCCAGGAGCTTCTTCCTTGCTTGTTATCTTCCAGGAGTACATGTGAAGCAGCTATTGAGAAGAAGCTCTTCTTGGGGGCTGTATAATGTTTGGAGCTTGTTCTTTGCTTAAGGAAGGTTGGAGGTTCAATGGTTTGCTTTAATGGTTTTTAAATTATCACATTGTTAAGGATTATTTTGTATAGGTTTGTGTTTTCTTTGATAATACAATCCTCCCCAAATCTTAGTCAGCTTCTAAACTTTCTGCTTCCAATCAGTTCCACATGCCAATCACCACACCCAAAGATCTTTCCTGGATGTATTTTTCAAGCTTACCTTATTTCTTTGCTTCCTCCTCCTCATGCCTTTCTCTCTCAACTTCATAGTTCACTGAGACTATCAGAGTCACGTGAACAGGCCACATTCTTAATCTGATCTTTGTTGCAAAATTTGGATTGTTTCCTTGTTTGCCTATTTAGATCAAAGATTTTCTCAATCATATTTTCTGCCATTTGATTCCTGTTTAGAATAAATCAAGTTTTCTGATCCTTCAAGGTCCCATATTTCTGTATCCTATCCCTTTTATTTTTGCTTATGAACCAGCTAATTATCCCCTGAGCACAATTTGTTTTTGTAATGCTTTATCAAACAGCCAATATTAGCCAAACACTCCCAACATTTGATTCTCCACTGGAGATGGGGCCATTACCACCTTCAAATCTAACCCACATCAGATGTCCTGTTTCTTAGAGTCAAATGCTGTATCAAATCCTGAAACCACAAGTGTTTCAGGAAAAGATAAATGCCTACAGGTATTCTGAGCAGGAAGGGATTTAGTACAGGCAATTAGAATTTTGCTCTGTCATTGGAAATGCTAAAGAAGAAAAGTCAGGATCCACTGCACTCTCATCCAAACTCTCAGTGAGGGAAGACAGATGTAAAAAATGCTGATGCACATTATGTAAGGGGAAATTCTGGAGTAGACTGAGTGTGTATAGCTGGACGACCTGGTATAGTCTAGGGGAGGAGGAACATATTCTGTTTCCTTTGCTTAGGCTTCTGTAGTATATGAGGGACTAGCATTCCACATTTCCCTGATACCAGGGTACTGTGACCATTGTCCTTCATAAGCTACACTGATTAGATGCTGGACGATAAAAATTATACATGACAACATAGAGTTCTGATAAAAGTGTAGCATCTACATTCAAAACTAATAAGTAGAATGTTTGGTTTTCTATTACTTCTGAGATAAAATCTGAACTTTATATCGTGACACATGAGGGTGTTCACGATCTGTCCTCTCACTTCTGAAGTCTTTCTCCTTGTTGGGCACCTCTCCCATATTTTATTGCCGTCATACAAAGTAAATTTGTGTTTTATAAACATGGCACATTCTCTCACTTCTCCTTGCCAGGCTGTGCCCATAACCTAGAATGCCCTCACCTTGAGAGCTCTCCTAATCTGAAGAAAAATTTTAAAGGAATATGTTGAACTAAATAAAAATGAAAATACAACTTATTAGAAATTGGTGCAGTAAAAGCAGCGCTGCAAGAGAAGTTTATAGCATTATATGCATATATTAGGAAAAAAGAGATTTAAGATTTAAAAAAATCTAAGTTCTCTACCATAAGAAACTAGAGAAAGAAAAGCAATTTAAGCTTAAAGCAGAATGAAGTAAATAACAAAAATTAGAACAAAAATCAATAAAATTGAAAGCAGGAAAACAATAGAAAAAATGCTGGTTATTTGACAATATCAATAAAATCAATAAATCTCTATCCAGGTTAACCAAGTTTTTAGAAAAAGAGAGAAGACACAAATCACCAATATCAGAAAGAAAGAAAAGTCATCACTACTAATCTGATGCTAAAGGATGACAAATATTATGAATCTTTTCTTGATGATTTAGGTGAAATAGACCAATTTCTTGAAAAGACAGAAACTACCAAAAGAGAAATAGATAGTCTGACTAGGCCTATATTTATCTATTAGATAATTTGAGTCAATAATTAATACACTTTCAAAAAAGAAAGCACCAGGGTTGGATGATTTCACCAGTTACTTCTATAAGTGTTTAAGGAAAAAATGATACCAATTATTCACAATATTTTCTAGAAAATAGAAACAGAAAGAAACTTTCTAATTCATTCTATAAGGTTGGTATTGCCCTAATACCAAAACCAGAATAAGAAAGTACAACAAAAGAGAAGTACAGAGTAACATCTCTCATGAACATAGATGACAAAATTCTCAACAAAATATTAGCAAATAAAATGCAACAATGGATAAACAGAATTATACACCATGACCAAGTGAGATTTATTCCAGATATGCAAAGCTGGCTCTACATTTGAAAATAGTCAATATAATCACTATATCAACAGGTGAAAGAAGAAACATATGATCACATTAATTGATGCAGAAGAAGCTTTTGACAATACACATTCATGATAATACTCTCAGCAAACTGGAAATAAAGGGAAATGTTTTCAATTTACTAAGAAACACAAAACGTCTACAACTATGTCATACTTAATGAAGTGAAATGATGTTTTCTCCTAAGATCAGGAACCAGGCAAAGAAGTCCTCTCTCACCACTTCTACTCAACATCACACCAAAAAATCCTAGCTAGTGCAATAAGACAAAGAAAAACAAAGAAATGAAAACCAAAGAAAAAAAGAAAATGAATAAAAAATATATAGCAGTTTGGGCAGAAATAAACAAAACTGTTTTCATTCATAGACAACATGTTTGTGTACATAAAAAATCCTAAAGGATAGCCAAAGTTTCCAAGAAACAATAAGTGGTTATAGCAAAGTTGTTGGAAAACAAATGAACACAAGAAGTCAACTGCTTTTTTATATACCAATATTGAACAACTGAACTTTGAAATTTAAAATTAATATGATTTGTAGTAGCATCCCAAAACTAAAATATTTAGGTATAATGTACCAGACCTCTATGTGGAAAATGGCAAAACATTTATGAAAGAAATAAAAATGTCTACATAAATGGAGAGAGATTTTGTGTTCCCAGATTGGAATATTCAATATTGTTAAGTTGTCAGTTCTTCTCAACTTGTTCTATAAATTCGAGTCTAATCAAAATCCAACAAAGTGTTTTGTAGATACCAACAAAAGTATTCTAAAGTATGTATGGAAAGCCATTGACCAAGTATAGTCAACAAAATAACAAAGAAGAAAAAAATGTTGGAAGACTAATAAAATCCAATTTCAAGACATACTATAGCGTGACAGTAATCAAACAACATGGTAATGGTGAAAGAGATACATCAGTCAACAGTGAGGAATAGAGTCCAGAAATGCACCACACAAATATAGTCAACTGATCTTCAACAAAGGAGTACAGAATTCAACGAAGAGAAGACAGTCTTTTCAAACAATGGTGCTGGAAAAATTGAGTATTCATATCCAGTAAATAAAAAATAAATAAGCCTAGACATATGTTACACCTTTCACTAAAATAAATTTAAAATGGAAAATAAAATGAAGTATAAATGCAAAACTGTAAAATTTCTAGAAGAAAACATTGGAGAAAATACACATTTCCTTGGGCTTGTTGATGAGTTCTTAGATACAATACAAAAAGAAAAATACATGAACATAAATTGATAAGCTGGACTTTATTAAAATTAAATAATTCTGCTCTGTGTTAGTTATTAAGAGATTCCAAAGCCAAGTCATAGAATGGGAGAAAATACTTACAACTCACTATCTAATAAACGACTTATATCCAAAACATGCAAAGAACTCTATAAGCCACCATTATAAAAATAACACACTTTTAAACAAGTATGCAATCAATTCATCAACAACCAACCAACCCAGTTAAAACATGGGTAAGGAACTTAAACAGATATTTCTTCAAAGAAAGCATGCAATTGGCTAACAAGCACAAGAAAAGATGCTCAGCATCACTAATCATTAGAAAAACTCAAATCAAAACCACAATGAGATACTATCTCACCTCCATTAGGATGGTTACTAACCATAAAACCAGAAAATAACACGTGTTGGCAAGGATGTGAAGAAATTAAAAACCTTGTATACTATTGGTGAGAAAGTAAAATGGTACAGCCACTACGGAAATCAGGATAATGCTTCCTCACAAATATTAAATATAGAATTACCATATCATCCAGCAATTCCACTTCTGGGTATATACTCAAAATATTTAAAAGCAGGCGCTCAGGCCGGGTGCGGTGACTCACGCCTGTAATCCCTGCACTTTGGGAGGCCAAGACGGGCAGATCACGAGGTCAGGAGATGGAGACCATCCGGGCTAACACGGTGAAACCCCGTCTCTACTAAAAAATACAAAAACTAGCCGGGCAAGGTGGCGGCGCCTGTAGTCCCAGCTACTCGGGAGGCTGAGGCAGGAGAATGGCGTGAACCCGGGAGGCGGAGCTTGCAGTGAGCTGAGATCCGGCCACTGCACTCCAACCTGGGAGACAGAGGGAGAGTCCGTCTCAAAAAAAAAATTAAAATTAAAATTAAAAAAAGCAGGCACTCAGAGAGGTATTTGTCTGCCCACGTTCATAGTAGCGTTATTTGCAATCGCAAATATGTAGAAGCAACCCAAGTGTTCATGAACAATGCGTCAAAAAGCAAAATGTGCTCTGTACATCTAACAAAATATTATTAAGCCTTTAAAAGGAAGAAAATCCTGACATGTGCGACAACATGAACTTTGAAGACAATATGCTAAGTGAAATGAGCTAGACACAGAGGGACAGATTATTTTATTATTCCACTTATATGAAGTTCATAGAATAGTCAAATTCATAGAGAAAGTAGAATCATGGTTACTAGACGCTATGGTGAGGAGAGCATGGGTAGTTATTGTGAAATGAGTACACAGTTTTAGTTTTAGAAGATTAAAAATGTACTAGAGATGGATGTTGGTGATGGTTGCACAATTTTATGAATGTACTTAATGCCAGTGAACTGTCCGCTTAAAATAATTGAATTGTAATTTTATGTTACATATATTTTGCCACAATAAAAAGTAAGCAAAAGATCTAAACATACACCTCATCAAAAAAGATACACAAATGGCAATGAAGCATATGAAAAGATGCTTAACATCATTGACCATTGGAGAATTACACATTCAAACAATGGAGAGCTCTACATGTCTGTTTAAAATCCAAAAACGCTGGCAATACCAATTGCTGGCAAAGGTGTGGAGCATCATCAAGAAGGCTCACTCACTGCCAGTGAGAATACAAAATGATACGGCCACCGTGGCAGTTTCTTATAAAGTGAAGATCAGTCTCACCTTACCATTTGATCTAGCAATTGTGCTCCTAGGAAAATAACCCAATTGATCTGGAAATATATATCCACATTAAAAACCTGCACATGAAACTTTGTAGCAGCTTTATTCATGATTGACAAAAGCTAGAAACAGTCAACTTGTTCTTCAATAGAACAACTTTTGTTGATTAATAAGCAAACTGTGATACAGCCATACAATGGAATTTTATTTAGTGATAAAAAGAAATAGACCATCAAGGCATGAATGACATGGAGGAAGCTTAAATATATATTGTGAATGAAGCCAGCCTGAAAGGCTATATACTCTATGATTCCAATTACACGACATTCTGGGAAAGGAAAATCTACAGAGAAGGCTAAAGAATCAGTGATTGCCTGGGGTTTTGGAAGGTAGGGAAAAGGGAGGGTTGCATAGGTAAAGCAGAGAGGTTTTTAGGGTGGTGTAACTATTCTGTATGATATCTTAATGATGAGTATATGACACTATGCTTTCATCAAAATGCATAGAACTTAACACACAAAAAGTGAACGTTAATATATGCAAGTAACAGGAGGTCAGTAGATGACAGGATGGAGGGAAGAATGTGACAAAACAGTCTAACTGTATCACAAATATATGAGACAACCTCACTGAAGGAGACAGGGAAAAAAGTTAGTGACCTAATATGCTTTAAAAATGAGTGGAATCTGTTAAGACCAAAGGCAAAAAAAACTACACATAAACATCATATTCTAGTTGTAATTTTGTAATTTGTAATTCTAGTTGTAAAGTTGCTTCCTATGAGGTTACAGGTCCACAATTCTGATACCACCATCATGAATACTGGAATGTAACAATTAAGTAAATGACTGGTGAGCAGAGGGAGTCAAATTTTTCACTGTTGATGTAGGAGGTTACAGATTAATAGAACTGGAGGCTAGAATGATGCAGTGATGAATAAAGTTGGAGACATCCATATGAACTCATGTCTACTTTAATATAGATACAGGTGGCTATATTAGAAATATTTATGGATATATTTATATAGATTGGTCAGTATACATACACATACACATATATATTATATATACCTGTATATGTGTATACATGTATATACACATATATTCCTTCTTTTGTCAGTTGAGAGGGTCTAGAAGCAATAACACTCTGGTTGCAACAGCATACCTAGTGCCCAGATCTTGGTTGCTAATACCATTCTCCAATAAAAGGAATCAGAGCTCCTTGGAGAAACAGCTGATTCACAACTGGGCAGTGAACATACAATATAAACTTTGCAATGACAAAAAGCAAGAAAGTGTTAAAAAAAAGAGTTCATAATGATGAGGATCTATCAAAGGGACACAGGAACCCATGGAAAGAGTTCTCAGTGACCAAAGCTGGAAGAATTTAAGCAAAGGAAGGAGGGGAAGAAGGGAGGGAGGAAAAGAGAGAGGGAGGGAGGAAGAAACTACTGGATTATAACCCAAAGTATAAAGTAAATATTAATGAGTCCATACTGATAAAAATAAATGATTAAATAAATAAATAAGAAAATAAATAAATAAATAAATAAATAAATAAATAAATAAATAGGGGAGAACAGAAAAACCTTCAGTGCAGGAGACTTCTAAGTAATTTATATTGATATTCTCCCCTCAAGGAAGTGGAGCGTAACACCCCACTTCTGAAGTGTAGACTACACATAGTGACTTTCTTTCAAAGAGTATAATAAGAAAGTATGGAAAAAGAGTGACCAGAGTGGAAAAAGCTGGCAAATACTACCTTAGCAAGGTGATCAAGGTCAACATTGACAGCGATAAGTCATGTTCAAAGTACATACTCCTGACATATGATGAAAACGGCAGTTTACCTCTGTAGTCTTCCTCCTCAAAACCCGTAATACCAGCCTAATCATGAGGAAAATATCAGACAAATCCCAGTTGAAGGACAAAATGCCTGACCAGTACTCTTCAAAACTGTCATGGTCATTACAAACAGGGAAAGTCTAAGAACCTGTCCTGCCAAGCGAAGCATAAAGAGACATGACAACTAAAATGTGGCTGGGGTAGGATGTGAAGGGGATGCTGGAAGATAAAAAGGTCATTAAGTGAAAACTAAGGAAATGGAGTGAAACATGGACTTTAGTTAATAATAATGTGTTATTGCAAAATACTTTCTTCAACAAATGCTTGCGTGCAAGGCTAACGGACAAAAAGGACTAGTGCTCTACTTAGAGTAAGTGGCCCTTGAAAAGACCTGGTGGATTCCCTTGTGATTCTTGAAGCACAACTTGAAGTTTCTGGACCAAATGGTTTCTGTATTCCCTTGGAGCATAGCAGATTATAGAATTGTCATGGTAGAAGTTATTCCAACCTGCCAGTTTACCTCTTAAAAAGAATTTCCAGGCCGGGCTTGGTGGCTCACATCTGTAATCCTAGCACTGTGGGAGGTCAAGTTGGGCAGATTGCCTGAGCTCAGGAATTCTAGACCAGCCTGGGCAACACAGTGAAACCCCATCTCTACTAAAATACAAAAGAAATTAGTCGGACATGGCAGCATGCTCCTGTAGTCCCAGCTACTCGGGAGGCTGAGGCAAGAGAATTGCTCAAACTCGGGAGGCGGAAGTTGCAGTGAGCTGAGATCACACCACTGCACTCTTGCCTGGGTGACAGAGCAAGACTCCATCTCTCAAAAAAAAAAAAAAAAAAAAAAAAAAGAGAAAAAAAGGGCAAAATGGGGAGAATTCTAGTGAATGGCACCCCCAATACTAGAGTTGTGCAGTGCACAACCTGTACAAACATACATAGCAGCTATGAATGGGATGTGCATCCGTGTAAGGTCCTCACTTTGCTATTTTGCAGGGAATATCCTTTAACTCATATTGAATTCTTTCTCCTTTATGGGGGGTTTGGAGGAAATGCTGACATATTCTTTCTTTGGGATATTATATGATCGAGATTTTCTTAGTATTTGTTTCTTTGTGTGTGTTCTCACCTTACAAAACACAAACTTGGGAACCTTATGAATATTCTTTGAAATTGTACTGATCCGTCAGATTGCAAAGTCTGGGAACCCCTGACCTAGTGCCGCCCCCTGTGGTGGTGTGTAGGACTTCTTGTTCCCTTCAGCATCTCAAGGGGAGGGCGCTCAGGCTGCAGCAGCCATGCCACTGCCAGCTCATGTCAATGGCATGGATGGTGCATTCTGCTCTTTAAGTTGGCCCCAAACTAGCCTGGTTCTCCAGTAACAATCAGTGAGGAGGAGGGATATATTTATAGTAAAATGGTCTTTGACCTGAGAGGTGGAGAGTCTCGATTAGGATTCCAGGTTTGCCACTAAGCACCTCACCTAACTGGCCCTCTGTTTACAAATCAATAAAATAGGAAAAATAAGACCAGCTTCTGCTCACTTGCATGGGTATGGTGATGTTCAAATAAACTAAGAGATGTAAATGCTCATTGAATGTAAAACATCCTAGGTATGTAAGTTAGGACCGAATTGTCAAAAATAGCAATAATAATAATGTTCTGATCATTACCACTGGGGTCCTTTCTGTGGGCTCCAGGGTCGCCTGCTGCCAGAGGCCCCTGGAGAGCATCTCTCTACTGGCTGTGATCCCACTAGGGTCCTCTGAGGTCGTATCTGCCTCTGAGACCCACTCAATGCCCTTGTCTTTCCTTCTGCAAAGTCAAATGTTAATATGCTGAGCTCCTTTGTGCTTCTTGTTAATAGAAGTCCTTGTCTTTCAGCAGTGGCCTTGCCTGCTGTCATCAGGAAGGGACATGTAGGGACATTTCGCATTACTCCAAGTGACAAGCTGGAAGCATATCCCCCCTCACTAGCCTTGAGTTCACTTTCTGGCAAGAATAGCTGAAAGCATGAGCTTAAAGACTTACCCCCCATAGCTCCATCCTCCAATTGCATGGTCCTGTAACACAATAAGTGTGCTCCACTAATAAATGAACAAATAATGATGATAAGGATGATGATAAAGAACACATACCAGGTCCAAAGCACTGCTGTAAGACAGTGTATTAACTTATATGTGCAAACTTATTCAATTCTTACCTCAATTCTCTGAGGCAAGCACAACATTATTCTCATTTTACAGATGAGGAAATGAGGCATGATGAGATCCGAATTCATACAGCTAAGAAGCTTTAGAGCTGAGATCTGAACCCAAGCAATCTCTGGATTCAAAACCCGGGCACTTAGCCATTAAGCTTCATTATGTTGCCTTAAAAAGAAAGGGCAAGGATACGAAATGGACCAATCACATGTTGGGTTTCTGTCTGCCCTCCACCAGTTTCTTCTCTCAATCCTTCTGGTCTTGCCTCACCAAACATCTCACAGGACGCCAACAAGCTTACTCCTTGGCACTCTGGTTCTTTGTGATGGCAGTGGCAGCCTGTCTGGAGTGACCTCTGTGAAGACTCCAGTTGTAGTAGGGAAGGCACAGCCAGGGCTGCACACTCCATGGAGCTGGTGGAAGCCTAGAACAGGTGAGAGCCACACCCTCTTCCAAGTTGAAGGGTAAAGAGTCCCACCCTCCCAGTCACAGCTGCAGGCACCCAGGTGCAGCTGCAGGCCCAGGCATCCCTGTGCTCCCAGGGGCCCGGGAACCTCACCTCCCCCAGCAAGCTTGTAAGTGCCTGCTCTCACTGCCTGAACTCTTTCCCCTCTGGTGCTTGTTCTAATTTTGGAGCAAAGCTGAGGCTGAGCCCAAGCAACGTCATGACCCAGTTGGGTATGCGTGCGCTCAGGGCAGTGCAGACACACCAGCCCCCTGCTGTCTCAGCCCTCTCTGGACTTTGGCACCAATGAGCATGAGAGGGGGGCTGAGTGGGGCTGAGGGCAGTTTGGTGCAGGCCTGCAGGTACCTCTCTGTATGAACAGCCTGGGCTCCATGGGCAGCAGGTTGATGGTGGCGGGAAGCAGACAGCCTTCTAGGCAGAAAGGAGTGGGTCCCCAGTGAAGCCCCACTTTCAAGCCAGGGATGGCCTGATGCCTGGGGGCTGGGTTGTCAGTTCCACAGACTGGGGTGAGAACTTATGGTGCTATTTTCTGGCCTGCCCATGGCTGCTCATGGGCGAATCAACATGCACTTCCTCCCTTCTGAAGCCCACAAAAACCCTGGACTCAGCCAGCCTTGGACAGATGATAGGACAACCTGTAGAGAGGAGCTACCCATTGTGGGTCTCCTCCCTGCTTAGAACTGTACACTTATCAGGACGACCTGCCAGCAGATAGGAGCTACCCACTCCAGGTCTCCTCTCTGCTGAGGGCTGCAGAGAAGTCAAGATGACCTGCCTGTGGATAGAAGCTACCCACTCCAGGTCTCCTCTCTGTTGAGGGCTGCAGACTCCACTGGATGACCTGCCTGTGGAAAAGAGCTAAGCATCTCTGCACCTTGCTCACCCTCCAATTGGTTATGTACCTCATTCTTCCTGGATGTGGGACAAGAACTTAGGACCTGCCAAATGGCAGGACTGAAAGAGCTGTAACACAAATAGGGCTGAAACATTCCTCCCTGCTCACCACGTTGCAGGCAACAAGGAGAGAAGAGCTGTGGCCCTTTTGGGAACCCAGACCTAGGGTCTCCCCAAGCCAGAGCTGTGACACCCGCTTTGGGGCTCTGCAGTTCCTGATGTCTTCAAACTTTTGGGTGCTACCACATTCCCTGGAGCCTGAAGTGTAAGCCATTTTTGGTACACCTGGTCCAGCTGCAGCCTTGCATGGAGCCAGCGCCTGTGCTGGTGCCTGGAGCTGCCCACCCCACCACAGCAGCCAGGGCACCTGGCTGTGCACAGTAGCTGGACCCTGCACTCGCTTGCTCCTGCACCCCTGCTGCTCTGTGTCCTTGGCATGTGTGGGATCTGGGGTGGTAGCACAAGCTGAGCAGGGCCTGCCAGGATTGAGACCAACGGGCCTGAGCAAAACTTGGGCAAAGACACCACTGGCCACAGAGGCTTCCAGCTGGAAGAGCAACACCACAGGGATCCCATGACGTTTTCATGTGGTTTTTCTTTTGTCTGGAAAACACATGATCTAATTCACTTAGCTAAGTTCTAACCATCCTCATGACTCAGCTCAAAGGTCCCTTCCTCCAGGCAGTCTTCCCTGAACATTCTCCTGCTCTGGGTTCCCATAGCCCACTGAGCTGTGGGTCTCACAGTCTTCATCACACTGACCTGTCTTTGTTTGCTTACATGCCTATTTTCTTCATGGCTAGACCCTGGCACTACCTTCTATGTGTTCAAATCCTGGCTGTACCACTTATAGTTGTGTGACCTCAAGGAGTTTACCTAAACTTCTTTGCCTTGGTTGCTTTATCTATAAAATGGGACTGATAATGTATTAATTGAATTTGTTTCTGGAAAGCACTTATAACAATGTCTGGCACATAGGAAGGGTTTTACATCTACTTGCAACTAAACCTCAAACACTGTTAAAGCTGAGACCATATCTTATTTATGAATGGCCAGAGCAGGCAGAGGATCTGGCATGTAGTAGATGTTGAACACACATTGGTGGACTAAATAAATACATGTAGGTAAACAGCTCTTGGGAGAAGACACAAGGACTCAAAGACAATCCAAGGACCAGGAAAGTCTCCTTGCTGAGGATAAGATAGGAGATACAGAGTAAAAGAAGTCCTGGTGGAATCCAAGGCAAGTAGAATTGGGGTGGGGAGAGTAGAGGGCGGCACTATGGAAGAAAGTAATGATAATAGCACAGATTCTTATAAGTATAATCATGGAGGCAGACAGGAATGGATGTGGCTGCGAAGACCAACATGGCATGGCAGAGAAGGCAGTGGACTGGGTTGAGAAGGCTGACTGGGGGCTATAGGCAAGCTAATGACCTTCTCTGTGCCTTAGTCCCACATGGTTCCATTCTGCCTAGTGGGGGGCCAGAATTGACAATTGTTATGGATTTCATGTTTTCCCCCCAAATTCATATGTTGAAGCCTAAATTCCCATTGTGATGGTATTAGGAGGTGGGGCTTTTGTGAGGTGATTGGGTTATGAGGGTGGAACTCTCATGAATGGGATCAGTGCCTTGATAAGAAGAGACACCAGAGACTTTGATAGCTCGCTCGCGCGCGCTCTCTCTCTCTCTCTCTCTCTCTCTCTCTCTCTCTCTCTCTCTTTCTGCGTACACACACTGAGGAAAGACCAAGTAAGCCCAGTGAGAAGTGAGAAGCCTGGAAGGCAGCCCTCACCAGAACCTGACCATGCTGGCACCCTGAACTCGCGCTTCCAGCTTCCTGAATCATGAAAAAAGTAAATCTCTACCGTGTAAGTCACCCAGTCTATGTTATTTTGTTAGGGCGGGCTGAGCTAACTAAGTCATCATCACAGCCTCTTTTGTGTTTTTCTGTAATCTGTTTTTCTCTAAACAGTGCATCTTCAGTATACCTGTGCCTTGACTTGCATATCAGTGCATTTGTTTTACCTTCTTTGTAGTATTCCATCGCACTACAAGACCACAAGGCACTGACATATTTCCTCATAGAAGGACAGTTAGAGAGCTTCTCATGCATGTGTCCTCACAAAACCTGTAGCCATAAACTTCTATGTGTGTGTCTTCTATGTCTATATTGGAACATTTTTTCCAGAAAGTATACTAACAAGTAGATGGCCAGGAATTGCTTATGCATATGCTTTATTAGAGATTGTTAATAGCTAAGTTGTCCCAATTTATAGTCCCAAGCTGGCCAGTTTTTAGAATATCTTTGAATGCTGATGTTCTGTGAATTCATGATCCCCCCCATCCCTACCCCCACCCTTGCCATAACTGTCTTGCATTCTCCTGGAAGGAAGACAAGCATCCAGGGATCTTGGGAGAATGCAACCATACATTCAGAGTGACTTGTATTTACAAGAGCCCAGAGAAGAACATTGTTTGGGAAGAACAGTCATGACCACCACAAAGAACTTTGTTTCTATCTCTGCCATGTTTCCCAAATGAGAAAAAGACTAACCAATGATAATAGCACAATGAAGGCCAGGATAGGCAACCATGGTGTGCTCTGAGTATCCGTAGTAGCAAGGTTCTTTAACAATCACTGGTATTTTTCCCTTGGTCAAAGACACAGGAAGGGTAGAAACCTTGGAAATGTAAGGATCAGAAGCTCTGTAAAAAGTGGAATTCAAGATTAGGAGCCCCCTGTTATCTGTGTGGGGTTTCATTTGCTAAGGCTTCCCCAGCCTTCCTGTAGTTTTCCTAGAGATGAGCTGACTTTGGGACAAGCTCAGGCTTCTGGTCAGGCTACCTTACACACTGCTACAGATCATGGACTGAATCATTGTCTCAGAAATTGATGAGCTGACCCTAAAATTCACAAAGATATGCAATGTTCCCAGAATAGCCAAAACAATCTTGAAAAGGAACAAAGTTGAAGGACTTACACTTTGACTTTAAAACTTACCATGAATCTATAGTAGTTAAAACCGTGTGGTCTTTCCTAGCATGAGGGTAGAAACAGATCAATGGAATAGAATTGAGAATATGTCAATAAGCCTACATATCTGTGGTCAATTAATTGTTGACAAGAATGCCAAGATAATTCAATAGGGGAAATAATAGTCCTTTCAAAACATGAATGATGCAGGGATAACTAAATATCTATACACAAAATAATAAATTTTAATTCCTACCTCACATCATGTATAAAAATTAACTCAAAATGCATCATAGACTGAATATGAATCACAGATCAAAATGTAAGACTAAAACTATAAAGCTTTTAGATGAAGACATAAGTGCGAACCTTTGTGATCTTGGATTAGGCAATGGTTTTTAGATATGGTATCAAAAGCACAGTGAAAAAAGAAAAAACTCAGTAAATTATATTTCATAAAAACTTTTGTGCAAAGGACACTGTCAAGAAGGTTAAAAAATAACCCATAGGAAGGAAGATATTTGCAAATCACAGGTTTGGTAAGGGACTAATATCCGGAATACATAAAGCACTCTTACAACTCAACAACTGAGAGACAAATAGCCCCGTTAAAAAAATGGGCAAATGATTTAAGTAGACATTTTTTTTTTTCAAAGAAAATATACAGATGGTCAACAAGCATGTGAAAAGATGCTTAACATCAGTAGCCACTAGGGAAATGTAAATCAAAACCACAGTGACAGCACCCCACACCCACTAGGATGGCTAAATAGGCAGACAATAACAAGTACTAGCGAGAATGTAGGGAAATTGGAACTCCCTAATTGCTAGTGGGAATATGAAGTGGGGCGCCCACTTTGGAAAACAGTTTGGTAGTTCTTCAAATTGTTAAATATACAATTACCATTAAACCTAACAATTCTATTTCTAGGTATATACTCAAAAGAATTTAGAACAAGTCTTCTAATAAAAACTTGTGCATAAATGTTCACAAGAATATTATTCATAATAGCCAAAAGGTTGAAACAACCCAATTGATAAACAAATGTGGTATAGCCATAAAAAGCAGTATTTTCCAGCCGTTACAAGGAATAAAGTACTGGTACATGATACAACATGAACGATCCTTAAACTTATATTGCTAATTGAAAGAATCCAGACACAAAGCCCACGTAGTACATAATTCAATTTATATAAAATATCCAGAATAAACAAATCTAAAGAGACAGAAAACAGACTAGTGGTTGTCAGAGGAAGGGGTTAGGGGTAGAAATCAGGACTGATCACTAATAGTACCAGGTTTCTTCTGGGGTGATATAAATGTTCCAGATTTAAATAATGGTGATGGTTGTGCAGCTCCTTGAATACATGGTATGTGAATTATATCTTAATAATAATGATAATGAAAGCTATTGTCAGGCAGAAGCTCCCTGACTCCTTGATTTGATGAACTTGTGATGAATCAAAATGATTTTAGGACCAACATGGTTTGCCAATAATTTTATTCTACTAAATAGGATATTAAAAGAATAACTTACTATTACTACTGTCATTTTTAAAAGGAAAAGTATTTTCACATCAGAAAGTGGAAAGGACATTGTCTTAAAGTTATTTAAATTGACTAAGCTTTATGAAAAACTTTCTACATTCATTTATTCATCCCCAAGATGCTGATATTTAGTATACATAAAAACTTTACACTTAGTATACAGCAAGCACAATGCCTGGCTTTGGGCAGGGCTGACAGTCAGCTGGAACCCACCAGTACAGCGTGCTGACCACGATGGTGATGCCCCATCATTGGGACCTGCCATACCATGCCTGTTGGGATATATTGTGAAAATCACACTTCACACTGGACATTCAGAAATGAAAACAAACATGGTCTTTTCTTCATGAAAAATACAGACTGCTAGGGAGACAGCTATTAATATAAATATATAATTAAAGGTTCTAACAAGTCCTCAGAAAGACAAGAATTGGAATTGAATATACTAAATGGAGGAGGCGACAGGAAAGGGCTCTCAGGCACTTTTCTTATTCCTTCATTTCACCTCGGACTGGCAGAAACATCACAGATCTGCATTGGTCTGGATCTGGGAAACACTGGAATAGGTCAAAGGGCTCCAGGAAAAATGTGTGAAGTGCCAAGTGTTAGATGAGAATGCAGGATGAGGAGAATGCAGGACGAGGACCGAGAATGATTGCAATAGAATGCAGAGGTATCTCTTTGTCCTGTGCTGCCTGCCTGGGGAATCTTTCAGAGAAGCCAATCTGGTGGGAACAGTTGGACAAGGAGGTGCGATCTGGAGCTTGTTACATACCTTGTCACTCTCCCAGGGATGCCAAGAGCCCTTGCCTAACAGCCACCGCTGCTCTCCAGTCAGCCCATCTTCTCGGCAGGTGACATGTTCCTCCAGCTGACAGTGGGAGAAAGAAGGAGGGAAGGGAACATTAATGGAGAGCCTTCAGTGTCAGGCACCCTACCCGTGCTTTAGATTTGCTGTCTGCCCCTCTTGACAACATTCACCTGAGCTCCCCTTTGATGGTGATGGAGAGTAGGCTGGGCCTGGGCTAGAGTTGAAAAGGGGATTTGGTTTCTTGGAGCTGAGGCCTTGGGCTCAGGTTTTTTTCTGAGTCGAGATGAAAGCTAAGACCTGCAACTGTGAACAAAGGCCGAGTCTGTGGGAAAGGCTGAAGTCTCAGTGTTGGTTAAGCATAGAGCGACACCATTTTCTTTCAGGCACAAGTGTCATAAGCTGAATTAAGAGGTAGAAGTGGATGGGCCTTGTCCCTGTTTTAGAGATAATTAATTTAATCCTCTATCCAGTAATTCTTATAGGTCTGATAAATTCAGTAAAATAACTGATGGACACTGCACAAAAACATACAAGTTGGTAATTTGTTCAAATTAACGAGACAATTGTTAGGCCAGGGGGTTGGCAAACTATGGCCCTTGGACCAGATCCAACCCACAGCCTGTTTTGTAAATTTTGTTGGAACCCTGACACACCCATTCATCTGTGTATCATTTACAGCTGCTTTCATATTACAACAGAAGAATTGAATAGTTGTGACAGAGAGCATATGGCTGGCAAAGCCTAAAATATTTGCTATTTGGCTTCTTGAAGTACAAGTTTGCCAACACCTGCTCTAGGTCTTTGATACACTTAATTTTATCTACCTAGGTAGGTTGCGTTCATTCATTGCATGAATTCATGCTGCACATGCCAATGGAAAGCTTAGTACGAAATGTACCAGTGGCTGGGAAGAGAAAGCTAGAAGATCCAGCTCCTGCCATCAGAGAGCTCTGTATCCAGTGAGGAGATGCAGATGATTGCTATGTAGGTGGTAGTTACTATGGAAATAATAAGCAGAATGGGCTGCTAGCCCAGGTGGGGTAGGGGCTGGAGGTTAGGTTGGAAGTCAGTCAATTCCCAGCAATCTCAGGGTGCTTTCTGACGTCCAGGGATGATGCACTGGGGGAAGATTGGGGCCGCCTTCAGGAGAAGGTCGGGCCAGATGTGAGAAACACCCCGACAGCTGTGGGTGGTGAGCTTGATTACGCCAGGAAGAACTTAGGAGTGCATGGCCTCAGCAGAAATGGCTCAGCTTACATGGGATCTGTACACCAGGGAAGGGTCTCAGAAGGCTCCTTGCTGCTGAGGGGTACCCAGGTCTTACTGCATCTTTCTGTCTGAGGTTCTGGATGTTTGTGGTGATGACTTGGGCGCGATAGCTCTTACCTGCCTCTTAGATCCTGGAGGGGCCTGGGAGGTTGCATCGACACTCAGAGAGGTTCTAATTTCCCTCTGCTCTCCTCTTGTCCTCTGCCAGGATGCACACATCTCCTCAATCCTTTTCTGCACTGTCATTTCTCACCCAGGTGGTTCACTTCAACAGATTATTACCCGATGTTTTCCAAACTTCCCTGTTAACAAGAATCACCTGGAACTCTTGCACTACCTAACAGACTAGCACAAAGTGGCAGACTGCTGGGACCCCAGCTGAGACCTCCTGGTAATCTGTAAATTTAACAAAGCCCCCAGGTGACTTTTATTCAGGGAGTGTGACGAACACTAGGCTCTTAACAGTGTTTGGGACTGTGCGTGCTTTAAACTGGACCCCAGCTGGTCTGACCCCAGCTTTACTACTTTCTTACTCTTCAACCTTGTATAGATTAGGGGACCAAGTTATGCATTAGCTTTTCCTCTGTGGAATGAAGATAAGTACAATGACTCTCCCTTAGGCTCATTTTGAACGTAAAATGAGTTGTTAATGGAGCACCTAGCAAAGTATGAGGCATGGACTAAGCCCTTGGTTAAATGTTAGTGTTTAGACATTGCTAACAAGCTAAGGAATAACTGGAAGAGTAACTAAGGAACAACCTAAGCGTTGGGTAGTGAGAAGTAAATAAGATGAATGTTTCCCTCCGCACTGCCCTTTGATCTTTCCAAACCTCTCATCTGACTTTTCCCTGCTTAAAGACCTCCTGTGGCTCTGGCCTAGCTCAGCCCCATAGTCTCATTTCCTCCCTGGCCTCTCTTAGAATGTCTTCACATTTTCCTGCCTGCATTGTTTTCTTGCCTCCTGACCTTCCTCCAGCTGTTGCTTCTGCCTGGGATACGCGCATCTCCTTCCATTGACCTACTCCACAGTTAGTTCCTTGTCAGGTGTTAAGGCTCAGCTTGGTTGTTTCCTTCCCCAGGTTAACACCCTTGATTCCAAGACCAGGTTAGATGCTACATATCTACAGGGGTGCCATAGGCAGAGAACATGTCAGATGCAAAGGCAGGCAGTTGGAATGAGTCAGGAAGGCCACCAGAGGGGCCAGTTTAGGAAGGAGTTCACATGCCAGGCAGTGGTGTACATTGATGGAAAGAAGACACTTTCAGGGAAGAAATGGAAACTTCCAGTGTGAGTTCCTAGAAATGGAAGATACTTGATGGGGTTGCCCATCAGGGGTCTTTGATGTCAAAGAGAAACACACAGGACAGCTGTTAAAGGTGGAAAGATGGATTTTATTTAAATGACTGCAGTAGGAGAGACAGGCTCTACTATAAACTGAGCTCAAGTCTAACTAAGACAAAGGTGACTGAGCTTTGTAAAGGGAGAACAAAAGAGAGAACAAAAAGCAGCTATGGAAATTTAAAAAAAGGGGAATCGGCTGGGTATGGTGGCTCATGCCTGCAATCCCAGCACTTTGGGAGGCTGAGGCAGTGGATCACTTGGGGTCAGGAGTTCGAGACCAGCCTGGCCAAAATGGTGAAACCTCATCTCTACTAAAAATACAAAAACTAGCTGGTTGTGGTGGCGGGTGCCTGTAATTCCAGCTACTCAGGAGGCTGAGGCCAGACAATCACCTGAACCCCAGAAGCAGAGGTTGCAGTGAGCCAATATCATGCCACTGTACTTCAGCATGGGCGACAGAGTAAGACTCTGTCTCAAAAAAAAAAAAAAAAAAAAAAAAAAAAAAAAAAGGTTGGGGGTAAATAGAGGATTGTAGAAGGAGGATTAGTGGAAAAAATACTGAAAATGGTATGTCAATGTGCTTTGGGACAATGTACATCTTGTGGTTTGGCTGCCTTGCATTTTCTTGAGTAAAGACTTGGCATGGCCAAGAAACCTTGGTTTAAACTGAAACCTTTAAGACACGGTTTAGGTTTAGTACATGTGGAAGCCAGCCTGGAATTTAGTTGAGTCTCTCAGCACAATGCTCAGGCAAGTCCTTTGTGCCACAGAGGAGTTCACAGTTCAACCTGAAAGTTCTCCTCTATATTCTTTAGAGGTCTAGAACTGAGAACAGAGCCACTGGGAGAAAGTACGGTTTGGCTTCTCCCTGCTGGCAGGATCAGAAACTAAGGGGAGGCTGGGCAAGCTTATTTAGAGAGAGAGAGACCTAGAGTAAGAGTATGCAGGCAAGAACCAGCTCAGCAGGAGTTGGAAGCTCTAAGCTGGGCATCAATTGAAGTGAGGTTGGAGGAGTATTGGATCCTGCCACTTCTTACAGCATGTGATTTCTCCACACTTGCCCCCAGCCCTGAGATTCCCTGTGACTAGTAGTTCCTGGAATAACACAATAAGTCTGTAGAAACAAACAAGCCCCACTCAGAGTGGCTTACAACAATAAGGTTTGTTTCTTACTCTTGAAGTCTGTCCCTCCTGGGTCAGTTCAGACCTTGTTCTGGCTGCTGCTCTCTTACTTTCGTCTTTGCTCTGGGACCAGGATGAAGGGACAGTCATTCCTGGGCAGCAGGAAAGGAGCAGGTGCCAAGGCCCAGGAGGTTCAGAAAGCAGTGGTGGACATCACTTGCATCCTTGTTCTACTGCCCACAGCCAAGCTCATGGCCACGCCTGATGCCCTTGCAACGGGAGGTTTTTACATTGGTTTTACATACTATGCAACTGTTTCCAGCTACTACAATTCTAGGTCAGATATCATAGATCTGCTGTGGTCCACATAGGAGCAAGTTTTGAGGTTGATAGCCGTATTACCATGTGGCTCATTTGCATGACCCTGTGTTCAATGACAGATGTGGCAGCTAAAACTGTGTGTGTCAATCGGATACAGAAAATAAATCTTGTATGCTATTAGAGAATCACAGACCTCTGCATCTAGGAGGGCCTGAGGTCTATAGTGTATAGTCAATTTCTTGATATTTTCTTCCTTTTACCTTCCACTTCTTTCTCTCCTTTTTCTTGTCCTTCTCTTTCTTTTTCGTCTTCCTCCCCTCTTATATCCTTGTCTCCATCTTCCTTTACTCCTCTCTCTTCTTCACTTGTCTTCCTCTTCTCCCCCTCCTCCCTTTTTTCCTTCAGAAATGAGGTCCAAATAAGTTAAATGCCTTGTATAAGGTTAGCTTTGGCAACTAGTGTTGCTACATCTCAGTCTAGAATTTTTGCACTGTTTTGCAGAGCTGCGATTTGAAGAACATCAAGCAAAATCATTTACAAAGCAAAGACCTCTTTGGCAAAACACAAACAAAACAAAACAAAACCAAAAACAACCCTCACAAAAATGAAATACTTAAAAAACCTGTCTAGCTAATATTTTAAAGTTGCATGTCAATCTATAGTTTGATTTCAAGAGAAGCTCACCTGGTAAGTCTTTATTTGATGCTCAAAGGGAAAGAGTTTGCTTCACTTTTGAAGCCCATGCTGTGATTGGCAACCTACCCCTGGCTGGGGTGTTCTACAGGCAGCCCCTCCACGTGGTTAAAGTATTAAGCATGTATGATGTTTGCTAAAGGTAATTTGTGTCACAGTAGCAGTTATTGTAAAACAATCACAATTTCAGTGGGATCCAGGAAAAAAACAATCCAAGAAGCAATGCTTTTAGTGAGTTCACTAATTGTGTGTATGTTTTAGGAGCTGACAATCAAAGAACAAAATTACAACCTTCTCTAACCTCAAAATGCCCTTCCTTTCAATTAAGTCACTCCTGTTGTTCTTAGCAAAACTCAGGAGAGATTATTTTAGAATAGGTGCAGCATCATGGTGAGCAGTAGATAACAATCAATTCATGCTGCCTAACAGTTCTCTGTTGAGAAAGGCTTCCTAGAGGGAGGAGAAAGGGCTCTGAAATCAGGCAGATGTGGCACCACCATTGACATGACTTTGGGCACCTCTCTCAGCCTCAATGCTCTTACCTCATCGGGATAAGAATCCTACCTCAGTGGGCTCTTGGGAGAAAGCAAAAGGGATCATTCATCAAAGGTTTAGCACACCATCGGCCACTATGTGGTCAATACATAGAAATGAGCATCCATGTTTCGTCCTAACAGTTGTCCTCTGCTAGCCCCACCACACTTGCCTGTCACAGGCATCTTTTCTTATTTATAACAATCATGCAAGAAAGGGAGGGTGGAAGGAAGATGTGCAGAAAAATAAGATCCACATTAGAGGTGGTAGTATCTCATGAAAATACACAATAAACAGTTTCCTACTCTAAAGTAATAAGTACCAACTAATTTGACTTGTTGAATCTTGGAGAATGGCCTTAAATGTCTCCTAGTTTAACCATGATTGGATGCACAAAACCCCTCCACAACATCAGGAGAAGTGATGGTAACATCAGCTTGAATGCTCTTAGGGATCCAGAAATTGCTCAAGCAGTTTGTCTTGTTGTTGAACATTTTTGACCATTAGAAAGCTTTTCTATATAATGACCCAAGGTTTGTCATTCCATACTTTCTATCCTTGGCTTTCGGGCTTACTCAGAAAAGACTCTAAGTCATTTTTGGGATGAGTTTACATAGCTAGATAGCTAAATAATAGATCAATTTAACAAAACAGTAGTTTGTCCTTTCACTTTTGAATTTTAATATTTTGACTGCATCTAAAGTGCATTTAAAGCCTAGGGTCCATTTATTTCTTTTAATAGCTAATAGTTATACTGTGGTAAGCAGTAGCATGGCACTGTGCTTACCTGAATGGGCTCTGGAGTCATATAACCTGGGTCCAAATCCCAGCTCTACCACTGGCTGTGTGGCCATGGGGTGATACATCACCTCTCTTAGCCTCCTCTTATTCATCTATGGAATGGAGATGATAATAATAGCTACCTTAATCCAGGTGCAATGGCTTACACCTATAATCCTAGCACTTTGGAGGCCAAAGCAACCAGACCACGCGAGCCCAGGTATTCAAGATCAGCCTGCGCAACATGGCAAAAACCCATCTCTACAAAAAAAAATACAGTATTTAGCTGGGCATAGTGGCACATGCCTGTAGTTCCAGCTACTTGGGAGGATAATTGGGAGAATTGCTTGAGCCTGGGAGGTCGAGGCTGCAGTGAGCCATGATTGTGCCACTGCATTCCAGCCTGGGTGCCAAAGCAAGACCCTGTCTCAAAAAAAAAAAAAAAAAAAAAAAAAAAAAGTCTACCTGGAAGGGCTGTTGTAAAGATAATGACTTAATATATGTATAATGCTCACAATGCATTAGTACTATAGTAAGTACTTAATCTATGTACAGTCCTCTCCTTGAACACCTGCTACATGGTGGAGAGAGTGTTAGGGGCTTTAATGGAGGCTTACAAGTAACCTCAGAATAGCTTGCATAATATCTATTAATAAACTCTAGTTATTTCAATGATCTATTGCTATGTAACTATCCCAAAACACAGAGGCTTTATCGAGCTGGTAAATATCTTTAGGCATCCATTATACAAATGAAGAAATTGGAATTCAGTCACTGAATTTACTGAGCTGGTAAGTATCTTATCTGTAGGTAAGCATCTATTAGCTTATTTGAAGTTAAATCAATTTATGTGTGCTAAGGTGTGGAGAAGCTTTAGACAGAAAACAAAATGGCATCTGTCTCACATGAGGGACTTTCTTTGGGTTTCCACAGAGAAGCAAGCCACTAAAGGGTGAATTTTAAAGCCAAATACCATAGCAGGCACTGGAGCTAAATCTCAAGGGCAAGCTCTGGAAAATGATACAGAACATATGCTTTTGCATTATTTTACTCCAGGGGAGAGGGACCTGGGATATTTATGCACCAAACCCCAATGAGCACTGGGCAGAACAGCCTTCTGAAGTCCTAGAAAAATCCATCTGCCCACATATTGGCAGTTGGAATTTGCCATATGTGCCACAGGACATTCAGCAGGGCACAGACGGCACCCACTACAATCCCCTTGGACTAATTCTGAGTCCTGTTGGAGAGAGAGTTGAAAGCAGTCCCTGAGTGAGACTGACTTTGTGAGACTCTGGGTTGATGCAGAATTACCATGGAGCCCTAGTGTCAAAGGCAGGAGTATTTCCTCTACTTCTGCACAGAAGGCAGAACATTGGAAGGGTTGGGATCCTCAGCACCCAACCCTCGCTACGGACATTCAAGTCCTTAGGAGGGTCAATGGGAATTCTCTGAATGTCTTTGCCAGCATTACACAAGGACAAGTGGGAGACAAAGAACATGGCAAACTCTAGTTATTTTCATGATCTAGTGTGATGTAACCACCCCAAAACACAGAGGCTTAAAACAACCATTTCATTACCTCTCTACATTCCATGGTATGACTGAAGTCAACAGGATGGTCCTTCTCCATGGTGCCAACTGGGGCTGCCGTCACAAGAGGGCTCAACCAGGCTAGAATATCCAAGACAGCCAACTCATATGTTTAGCAGAGGGTGTTGCTGTCAGCCAGGAACTCAGTGGGGGCTGATGATTGGAGGGCCTAGGTTCCCTTCCATGTGGCTTTGCATGTGGCTTGGGCTTCTCACAACATAGTGGCTGGGTTCCAAGAGAGAATATTCCAGGAGATAAGAGGGAAATGGGGGTATTATAATGCCCAGCATGGGAAGTAAGACAGCATTACTTCCACCACATTCTAATGGTCAAACCGAGGCACACTGCAAGCTCAGATTTAATTTTGAAGGGGATTTACACAAGGGCAAAATTATTAAGAGGCAGTGATCACTGTGGGCCCTATTTGGAGACTTACTATTATACTGGATAATGAATGTGTCTGGCAGACTGGTTTGGGAAAAAATATATCTTTTACATTGGAAACAACTTTCATGTAGGAGTTGGGAATGAGGCCTTGGAATCCTATGAGCATGAAGGCAGGTACAACTGAACCAGTGGACATTTAGACATGTCTCCAAATAGGCAGGATTATATATTTCTTCTTATTCTCTTTGCTCTGCTTGACGTACAGTGAAAATGAATGTTTGTTGAGAAACTGAATTGATTACAGGAACATTTCTCCCAGTCACTTTCTAGCCTAAGAAGAAACACATTTCTCAAACACTCTCTGGATACTAAGCATTCTATATCCATTATTTCATTTAATTCTCATTCTGTGAGGCAGGTACTATTTAATCCCCATTTGACAGGTGATGTTGAGGCTCAGGGAGGCTGGCCAGCTGACTTGTTCAAGGTCACACAAGCAAAAATGTCTCAGGGAAGACCTGAATGAAGATTCTCTGCTCCCAGGTTCCAGGACGCTTTCCAATCTGACATTTTTCCCTTTATGGTATATGGTAATACCACAATAGCAGATAGTGGGACAGATGCAAAATTGCTTTTATTGGAGGAGTAAAAATTATCTAATAAAAATCACTCTTAGATTGGAAATATGTAAGACTGCCAACTTCTCTGTGATTGCAGGTGTAGTGGGAATGAGGACATGAAAGAGTTAGAAAGACATGAAGTGCCAAGATGTGTCAATTGACTGTGAGATTCAGGGAATTCTGGTTCTGTCACTTTCTGGTGTTGTTGAATGAATGAATAAAGAATGAATGAGTGAAACAAATCCACAGAGGCCAAAGGAATATCAGTTTCTACCTCTTTGGGACTGCCCTTTCCCCCGCCACCCCTCCCCTCGTTACAGGGTACCCCAACTCTGCACACACACCACACTGCAGGGAGACATCCCCCTCCCCACGTTATAGGGTGCCCTGACTCTGCACACCCATACCAGACTGTAGGGAAATACCCCTGCTGAGTCATCAGCCTTTGGCTTGTCTGGCTCCCCTAGCTTGATGTGGGTAGTGAGCTTGGCTATTTGTGCATTTATCCCCAGCACCTGACGTGGATCTTGGGAAATAATAGGTGCTCAACACATCATTGTTGAGTGCGTGATGAATGCTCCATCTACAATACATCAAACCGGCTTAGAAGTTTTTTTCATGGATACCCTCCAGATCAAATAAAAACTAAAGTTAAAAAAAAAAATTTTTAAGGAAAAACATATGTGACTCTCCCAGGGACAGATCGCTTCTCAAATGAATAAAGTTTTCATCTAGCTTTACCCATGGCATGGAAATGAACCCAAAAGCTAATTTTAAGCCTGGCCTATATGCTTTCCCAAAATTAGTGCATTCTGCTAAGAAGTAAGTTTGTGGTCCAACTGGAATAATCATGTAGAATTTCACAGCATGCTTTTCTGCTTGATGACTTTTTAAAATTTTGTTTTCGTCTTCTTCTTCCAGCTTATTTTCTCTTTGCCTCAGTTTTTAAAATGTATTTTTATTTTTTGTCTTGCTGTGTTATGTGTAAGAACTTCCTCAAATTATTTTCATAACGAGGTTGGGTTTAAGCAAACACACACCAACATGTCCTTCTGAATTCACAATATCAAGCTTTAAAATGTTGTCAGCTTTTCTTATCATTGTTTCCTCTCAATACCCCATGGAAATGCTAACCCACTGATAAAAATTCTTTGGCCAAACAGTAGTCAGGCTTTTGAATCTTCTCCTAGGCCTATCTGTTCACTTCCTTGTAAAATCCAATTTTAGCAGCGAACCCTGTTTAATTAAGCAAGAATCCACCACCCCAACCCCAGTCCTTGATATGTGATCATCCTCAATATCTGATCAGGTTCCTTATCCTCCTCCATTCCCCAGGTGATACCTGAAAACTCTGACCTGTCTTCAGTAAGAATCCAGTTTAGCCAGAATCCCTGTACCCCAATGTTTCCTTTCAGTAATTTTTTACCCACTGGCCCCTACAGTGTTCCTTTGCTATAAATTCCCACTTGCTTACGCTGTATTCAGAGTTGAGCCACTGCAAGATCCCTCACTGCAAGATTCCACTGCAGTGCCCCCTATATCGATGGTGAAGGTCCTGAATAAAGTCTACCTTACCATGCTTTAACACGTGTTATTGAATAATGTTTTTCTTTACTACTCTTATCATTCCAGATGGTTCTTTATATCAGGGATTGCCACTGTAGATTTTAAAATCTTCTGACGATACCATCCATGAATTGGCTTATGACAACACCAGAAAATGTCAACAGGAGGTCAGTGTTCCCAACTTCGAAGGCTTCTCGTTCCAGATACTTAAAGGAATTAATTGAGCTATGGATGTAAAATAAGGGACTAAGAGTCTTTTATTCTCAATAATTTGATAATATGCTGGAATTTTCTATGAAACTGAAATATAGTGTCATTTTTGCTTTTTAAAAATTTTTGTGTAACCAAAGTAATAAGCATCATTTATAACCATTAAACATTTAAATTTTTTTAAGAGATGGTATCTTGCTCTGTCACCAAGGCTGGAGCAAGCAGAGTGGCATGATCATACCTCACTGCAGTCTCAAACTCCTGGGCTCAAGTAATCCTCTATCCTTAGCCTCCCAAGTAGCTGGAGCTATAGGCACATGCTACCATGCTTGGCCAATTTTAATTATTATTAAATTTTTTTGAGAGACAGAGAGGGTCTCTTTATTGCCCCAGCTGGTCTCAAAGTCCTGGTTCCAGGCAATCTTCCTACCTTGGCCTCCCCAGGTGCTGGGATTATGGGAGATTTATTTTTATTCTTTCTTCTGCAACTGCAGTCTTAAACTCCCTATCATGGAATAAAGGGATTGTATATCCCACAATCAAATAATGTTACTGTTAGTCTGTCAGATTTAAGGTGAATGGAGGAAAATTCTTACTTGTCAGAAGAGCTTCTCATCCCTGGAATCTCTTTCTTTCCCTCTCTATTAAAGACTTTAGCCCATTTAATCCCCGTGTCACACCCCTACCCTCCCTGACCCTCTGAGGTATTCAGCTTCTGGCATGGACTGTCATTTATTTAGCAAGCTGTGAGTGGCCTGGGGGTCTCCAAACTCCCAGGTTTAGGAGGGGGTGCCCAGCCCCTGGCGTGGGTCTGGGTTGCTGAATGAAAGGCAATGAGATTCCCAACACCAAAATAAACTTTCTGCAGCATTGTTCATTTTTATGCCAAAAGTTTTTCTGTCTCCTTTTGTTCTAATAAACTTTGTACATGCCAAACAGGAAATGTGGAAAGGAAGAGAAAAGAAAAAGAATCCATATTTAAAATTCAATTTCCTTATCTTCTGGATTTTGTATGTTATTATGAGATTTTTAATTAAAATCTCAGCTCAGATTCAATTTCTCTAGTAAACAGGGTAAAGGGAGATGGAAGGGGTGAAAAATATGACTTAAGTTTATGAAGATGTGGGTTTCATTATTCCTTTTTCAAGTAAAAGATGGTAACAGCACACATCAGATAGCTCTGGAGGAATTTTCTGGCTTCCTGTGTTTCAGGTGACTTAAAAGGAGAGATCAGCCTGGTAATGAATTGAGTTGGACTGTTAAATACTTTGAAGGGAAAAGAAGAAAATCCAATCCCTGCAGCTCCTGTGGCCCCACTGGAGGGATGGAGGAGTTCCTTCCTGCACCATCCCTTCTTTGCAGAGTTCTTTCCTCCTGTATGTTTGAGAGTCCCTGGGTGTTTTCTCACTGTAGCTCTATCTCATTCCCAACTGGGGTGAGCATCTCCCACTCATTGGTGTTGTGATGGCATCTCTATAGGACACTGCAGTTCTGGAAGCACCCTCATCATTCGTCTCTATAGGACACTGCACTTTCAGAAGCAGCCTCATTGCTTGTCTCTATAGGACACTGCAGTTCCAGAAGCACCCTCATTGCTTGTCTCCATAGGACACTGCAGTTCCAGACACACCCTTATTGCTCATCTCTATAGGACACTGCAGTTCTGGACACACTCTCTTGGCTTGTCCCTATAGGACACTGCAGTTTCGGAGGCACCCTCATTGCTCATCTCTATAGGACACTGCAGTTCCGGACACACCACCCTCATTGCTTGTGTCAATAGGACACTGCAGTTCCAGATGCACCCTCATTGCTTAGTCAGTGCCTCTTGGGGAGAAGGGAGGATGTTCTTCTTTCTGCCACCATCCCAAGTCTGTGATTCTGAGAGGTTTAGCAGAACCTGCCTGCAGGCTTGTGCATAACACAAAGGAATTGCAATACAGAGGCATTTACACCATGATAAAGCCACTTTCATATTCTGCTGTTAGAGCCTCTCCCCAGGGACTGGTCCTGTATTTAGTGCCTTATGACCACTCCTGGCCCATCTTATTAAGCAGAAATCAGGCTTTTCCCCACATTATCTCAGTGAGACATTGAGAACATCTCTGTCCCTCCATGGGGTCAAGTTCTTTTTTCCTGCTATAAGATCTGCCTGCAGACATATCTCCCCTGTTTTCAGATTTGCTCTTTCTAGAGAAAGCCCACTGCCACTTGGAAACCCCGCATCCCCCTCCTCATGTGGGTTGGCTTTGTACTGCGTCTTCCAGCAGGATAGTCCCATCAGAATCTAGTTGTCCCAAAGCAGTACAAGGCTCCTAGCTGGTGATCTTCGTCTTGGAATTGCTTGACTCTATTTTACTATATATAGGGCATCAGCAACCTAATATGGGTAAATTGCAGATTCTGTTATACCTGGAGCTGCTGGTCAGGCACTTGTGCCATTCCTGCATCTTCAGGGGCTCAGTTCCTAATGTACATGAAGAAAAGATTACACACAGACACACACACCCCACTGTGAACAAATTAGAAAATTCAATTCTAAAAGCCATATAGAGAAGAACATTCTCTCTAGGAAACACACAGTGTAGACTTTCAGCTCTGCCCTCAATACAAGTGGCTTTTCATACAAATTCAGTTAGCTGCTAGGATCCAGAGCATCTTAAACTCTTCACTTGAGAGAGGACCTTTGCTCTATGTACGCATAGCTATGAGCAGCAACGAAGGGCAAGTTTGAAGGACGATGCTCCTCTTTTCCCATCTGCAAGGTAGTTTTCCTACAACAAAGAATGGTCTGCTCCAAAGGTGAATTCAGTTGTTCACTTCTTGTAAAAAATAATTTACCAAAGCTTTGAAATGAGAGAATTGCTTAGGATAATGATTTAGTTAAGCTCAATATATAGATACCTCTTCTCCCTACCCCCATATCATAGTCTCTGCAAAATGGAACCTCCTCCCAAGCACTGGCCTATAGGTCTGAGTTCAAGCATGAGAAGTAGGATGAGATCAGGAGGAGGCTGCACTTCCCCCTTTGTTTATGATGCTCAGAGGCTATGGCTTCCTCTCTCTCTCTCTCTTTGTATGGAGAAGTGAATGCTCTTAAGATTTTCTCCCAGAGTTGAAACCCCCTGAAACTTCTCTCCAAGAGGAAGTTCATGAAATCATAACCCTTACGTATCTACAAGAATAAATCAGAAACAATGTCAAATTCTGGGTGAATTACAGTGTTAATATTACCATCAAAACATAAAGGATGCAGAGATGATCTTCCCTACCATCTATCTCACATTCAATCCACTAGTAAGATCTCTGGAAAGAAAGCATATGGATTGTACGCCAGCCTATGGAGCCCTCATTGAAACTGGGAGTCAGCAGTGACCACACTTGTGAGGACTACAATGCCTCGTTTATTGCCTGGCTCAGAAACTCCTAGTTTCAAGTGGTGTAACAGTTCCAGATTATTGAGTAAGATTTCTTATTTTCATAACGAGGTTGGGTTTAAGCAAACACACACCAACATGTCCTTCTGAATTCACAATATCAAGCTTTAAAATGTTGTCAGCTTTTCTTATCATTGTTTCCTCTCAATACCCCATGGAAATGCTAACCCACTGATAAAAATTCTTTGGCCAAACAGTAGTCAGGCTTTTGAATCTTCTCCTAGGCCTATCTATTCACTTCCTTGTAAAATCCAATTTTAGCAGAGAACCCTGTTTAATTATAAGCAAGGTATATAAGGGTATATATATATCCAGGGTATATAATTTGAAGTCTCTTGGAAGCCCCAGTTCAAGAATCATAGCTCAGACCATAAGGTTCTTGAGCAAGACCATGCCGCCTGTGTCAGGAACTATTTGCCATTTGAAAAAGCAGTTCCTGATGTGCTACTAGGACCTACTAGAGGTTGAGAAACTAACCACAGGACTTAAATGACCATGTGAGTGGAGTTGCCCATCAGGAAGCAGGATTGCCAAATTCAGAAAGCTTGAAGGTAAGCAGGAGTAGTAGCACCCCTTCATCATGCAACAGAAATGGTGAATTGGAAGTGCGCCTGTAATGTGTGGCAGATGGGGGAGAAAATAGAAATCAATTATGGCTTCAGACCCAGCATTAGCAGTGGGGCCTTTAGCTTGTTCAACTAAGGTTGGTGTACAAAGACTTTTCCTAAGATCGTAGCTGACTGTCACCTTGCAGGCTCAGTCATGGGCTGGATTTAACGTAGTAAACAAACAGATCTGAGTGCTGTATGAGGTGAGCTGTACCAGACAGTGCTCAGGCCTTGACCCACATTCTCTCGGCCTCTCCTTTCGGCTTTGATGGTAGTGTACAGTTTCCTGCAAGCTTCTACTTACTTCAGACTGATAACTCATATCCCAAGAATGCACAGTATTTCTTCCATTTGCTGCTTCAGGATCTCTCTGGTGCTGCGCATATTGGAAAAAACTCACTGACAGGCACGATGACACAAACAGGATATAGATGCACCTACATAAGCTTTTCTCCCACTCCGCCTCAGGGTACAATTCCTGGAGGTAGTCTGAAATGCTCCTCCAGGGGCCGCAGACAAATCCAATCTGTTTCCCCACAGTGGTGCCTGCATCCACACTTCCTTGTCAGGTGTTCCTCCTTTCTCACTCCTGTGTTTCCTCCCACCTGATTGCCTTCCAAAAATGTACCTGAACAGCGTCCTTGTCTTGGTTCTCCCTTCTGTGGGAACTTAAGCTAAGATGTATACTAAGTAATAAATGGATGAAATAATTGATGAGGAGAAAGACACAGCTAACACTCTATACCTAGACAGTGGAAAGCTCCCTAACAGAAGCAGCGGAGTTCTGGAGTCTTGCAGAGGGAGCGATGGTGCAGCTGTGCTAGGAAAGCAGGGAGTTGTCATGGAGGAGCCGCCATCTCCACCGGACCCTGAAGAGTGAGTGAGACCAGCAGGGTGGGAGAAAGGAGCCTCTTTGTGTTGAATAAAGGCATAGAGGGGTTGGGAGCAGTAGCTCACGCCTGTAACACTTTCTGCATGCTATTTCTTTAATTCTCACATGAACTCCACAAGGAGGATTTTATTAAACAGCACTTGAGGAGGCCCAGGCGGGTAGATAACATGAGGCCAGGAGTTCAAGACCAGCCTGGCCAACATGGCAAAACCTCATCTCTACTAAAAATACAAAAATTAGTGGGGCATGGTGGTGCATGCCTGTAATCCCAGCTACTCGGGAGGCTGAGGCAGGAGAATCACTTGCAACCAGGAGGCGGAGATTACAGTGAACCGAGATTGCACCATTGCACTCCAGCTGGGGTGACAGAGTGTGAGACCCTGTCTCAAAAACAAACAAACAAACAAAAAAAAAAACAAAACAAAAAACAAAGGCATAGAATAGAGAGCAAAAATACAGGACCTTAGTACCACTCAGTTCTCTTCTGATTACAAGTGACCAAAAAAGAAAAAAATAAAGTTAGATAAAGAGGGAAAAAATTGTCTCATAAAATCCAAAATATATTGTTTACTAACCAAGCCAGGGAAACTGCTCCAGGATAGGTTGAACAAAAGACCCCAATGGTAAGAGTGCCCCTCAATTTACAGCCTAAACTACAGATTCACTTAATTATTCCTATGGGCCAAATTCCAAAAATTTCAAGGAAGGGACTCTGACTCTCATTAGGTTGTCTTGATATATATGTTTATCTTTGAACACATCAGCTGTGGCCAGAGGACTTGGTCCAAGTTGCATCAACACAGTTCTTATAATCCCTGCTAGAATAAGTGAGCCACTTCCTAGGAAGGAAAGGGGTTCTGGGCAGATGATCTGAAGGTATTCATCTCAGCTTACCTGAGGGGTGATTAGAAGTCACGAGTGAGGTGCAATGCAGGATATGAGGGTGTGAAATTGATTAGAAACATGAATGGAAAAGAAGACAGTGAAGGACCCTGAATGCCACAGGAAGCAATGTGGGTTCCATCTCTAAGTCATTAAAATTTTGATGTAGGACTGTGTCATGATTTGCTATATATTGTAAAAGTGTAGACCAAACGGGTACATTTTATGAGAGAGGGAGACCACATAGGTGGTTATTATTATTGTCCACATTAAAAGTGGTAAGGATTTGAATTAAGGTAAACGCTCAGGGAACTGAAAGAAGGAGATATTTCTGAGTCACAGGAGTGAGGGGAGATGTGGTGGGTTACACTGATTACCGGAATTAATGACATTCCTATATCCACACACTTTGTTTGCAATGTGACTTTATATAGCTCTTCCAATAATCAGAAATGGAGTTTGTTTTCTCACTCCTTGTATCTGGTTGCTTTCATGACTTACTGTGGCTAATATAATGTGATCTTTGACCATTCCAAGTCTAAACCTCAAGAGGCCACATGTGCTGTTTCTTGCTTTCTTGGAACTACCACTGCCCTGTGAACCAGCCCGGGCTAGCCTGCTGGATGGTAGACGACACAGGGGGAGAGCTCTAGCTGGAAGAAAGACAGAGCTGCTTCACCAGCCTGAAGCTGACCACAGACACATGAAGGAGCCTGGCCCAGATCAGAAGAACCACCCAACTTAGCCCAGCCTAAATTGCTGATCCACAGCAACATATGCTACACGAACAACTGTTGTGTTAAGCCACTAAATTTGGGGGTAACTATGCAGCAATAAGCTAAATGATATAGTTGACTTCATTTTTCAGATGAGGAAACTGAGACTTCTAAAAGAATATATATCCAACCCCTCCTGGTACCTTTGGTGGAAACCCAACAGGATTGATGTTCATAATCATGACTGTCCTTTACTGAACACATGCCAGTCTCTAACTCTGACACTTGCTGTGTGTTATACTTTAATTCTCACATGAACTCCATAAGGAGGGTTTTATTAACCCCATTTTAAAAACAGAGTATAAAGATAGGAAAAAGTTTACAAAATAAAATGTAGAGTGTCTGGGACTCAAACCCAGGTCTGTGTGTCCACAGAATCCTGCATTTTCTGCTTTTAATCCAGAAAGTCTATTTTCAAAAATGTTACTAGACAGAGTTTCATCATTACTCAGAACCATATGGCACTGTTGATTTTTCTCCTACTAAGTTCCATTGTTACATTGCATATTTTGTATTTCAGACTTGTATATTTTTATCATAATGTGCTTACTGGGTACCAGACACTTTGATTAGTGTTTTTTCCTGAATGGTCCTTTTGGATTCCCATGAAAGATACAAATACTATTATTGACCAAAATTAGCAGAAGAGAAAACTGAAGTTCAGTGTGTTTAAGTCACTCATCCAAAGTCGTTTCTGACTCTAAACCATGTCTCTTTATCTGCTACGTTTACTGTCCCCTTTAGAAGCTGTTCGTGTTGAAAGGAGTCCAGAATTGGAGTCTCTGGGAATAAGAGCTAAAGATAAGACCACATGTAGCCTTACTGAGTACATGAAGTATGTGGCTATGATGTATCCTGTTTTCATATGACAAATGGTGCTTTCTATTTCACTATTTTGTCATTCTTGATTCCATTAAGAACTTTGCTTTCATCTCCCTCTTTCTATTTTCCCAAGTCCCATTGTTTGAGTCTAAATCAGGTCTGAGCAAGAAGAGTTAGAGGGTACCTAGAACATTTTCTTTTAATGTAGACAGTTGTAGTTGGAGGTGACATCTACTAGAACAAAAAACTATTTTCTGGATGGCGCATTTGTTGTTATTGTTCAAAGAGAATTACAAAATTGTGAGAATCAGGCATCTGGTTATTTCACCTTGTTGACAAGTTTTCAAGCATGATTGATGGCTCTAGCTCTGACCCCAACATACACATGTGCTAATACTATAAATTTTCTTTTAGTTCATACATCTTGATTAAATTTCCAACATTGCTGATAGACTTGGTGAACAAACACCAAGAACAACAGCCTGGTGAGGGGAGTGAGCCCAGGGAAGCAAATTGAGTTAACATAAGTGAATTTGGCAGATGTCTCAAGACTCTCTCATGGACCCATCACAATTATAAGATGTAACATGAATTAGGGACCCCCTAGAGGCCTCAGAAGAATTAAGAGGCAGGTGGAGCTGCACAGTTCAAGGAGTGTGAGTTGGGAGTTCCCTCTCCAATGTGTTCCTATTCTCACCAGCTCTCATTCCTTCCTACACCAAACATCCATGAACACCCACCTTGTCTCTGATACTGTCCTGAGCATGGAGGTGCAGGTTTGGGACAGCCACTGTCTGTCTCTAATGGGAGAAAGGCCCCAAAGCAAAGACTAGCCCAAATTCCATGATAGGGGCACAATCAAGATGCTGGCAGGGAAACTAGGGCAGCTTCTCTTGGGTGATGAGGACTGTGCCTCGGGAAATAAGCAGGATTGACCAAGGAAGAGAGTTCCAGGTGGAAGGGACAGTGTGCAATGGCATGGGATACACAAGTGTCTAGCCGCTTTCAGAGTTTTGAGACTAGCAGGAAAGGGGTCCAGTGAGACTGAGAGACAGAAAGTAGGAGCCAGGTCATGCTTGTGAGACATCAGAAGGAATGTGGACTTTTAAAAAAGTTTTACCTTCCTTATTCCACAGAATAACATATCTTCCTTTAACACTGTTGAAAATTGCAAGATAAGTTCTGAATTGTTACCAAAATAGTGAAACAATAGTGTGAAGCATGGTTTTATTTTCTCAGATATTTTTAAAAAACTACTTGTTAGAGGCCACGGAGAACCTTTGAGGGTTTTAAGCTGGTGCAGATGTGCACACAGGAGCTCTCTGAACTGAGCAGAAGGAAGTGCCTGCCTTTGGTGTCCAGCCCAGGAAGATCATAGTAATTATGGCCACAAAAGAAACAGAAAAGGGAGAGGCTGGTCTGGTGAGGCCTGAGAGAGAGACGATACCTGAGCAGACGCCACCACCCATTAAAGTCTGACCTAAGCTCAACTCCATTCTTTAGCTTTTCAGAAACTCCATCTTAAAAGTTTACACAGAGCTCATGCATTCTTAGGGGGACTGATGCTTTCTGAACTAATCATAGTGATAGATAAATAGAGACCAATTGATTAAGTTATAATGAGAAAGCATGCTTCCTGTTCAGAAGCCTAAATTACAAGGAGATTTGTAGATCTTGGCCTTTGTATTTTCTCTACATGAGGAAGATCACAGGAAACAGAATTATTCTCAGGAATTTCCTTGTTGGGCTTTATTCATCTTCCCAACTAATGTTCATTGAACTAAACACTCTGTATGATGTGGGGTGTGTATGTGTGTGTGTGTGCCTGCATAGGTAAGGAGAACAGAACTTACCTTACAACAATGGCTAAGAGAACAGCTGCCCTGAAGCTGCTTATGGTCTAATGGGGCAGATGAATAGAAACACTCATATAAATTTTTGAGCGCAAGAAAGAAATATTATGAGACAAGCAGGATCTGAGCAGACCAAAGCAGAACATAATACCTCCTTTCATTTTCTAGGAATTGCCTTTCTTTTGGAGTTGGTTGTATCTGATTCCCGGTACAGCCCTTGGCAGGAAGTCGTGGTATTTTCAAATGAAGTCATTAATAAAAATCAATTACTGAGGGATTTCCGAGGAAGTCGATAACAGGAGAGCTACTTATGCTAGATGACTAAGCATGTTCTGTAGTGTGGGGGGCCTATAATAGTCTCCCAGGGCTACCATAACAGAAAACTATAGACTAGGTGGCTTAAACCATAGAAATTTATGTTATCACAGTTTTGGGGACTAGAATTCTAAGATCAAAGTATTGGTTTGCTTGGTTTCTTCAGGGTCATCTCTCCTGGGCTTGGGGCTGACCATCTTCTCCCTGTGTCCTCACATGACCTTTCCTCTGTATGTCACTGTGTCCAAAGTTCCTCTTCTTATAAGGACACCAGTCATATTGGCTTAGGGTTCACACATATGCCCTCATTTAACCTTAATTACCTCTTTAAAGACCTTATCTCCAAATACAATTACAATCTGAGGCACTGGGGGTTAGGACTTCAACACAGGAGTTTTGGAGAGACACAACACAGTCCCTTGCAGAGCCATATGGCATGTTTGTTGAAGTTGAGATGGTCAAAATGTGTAACAGGATTACTGCTCCGTCTGAACTAGAATCAGGATGTTTCTGAAAAGACAAGTTTACATGATAATATAAATCTAACTATAAAAGGAACAACTCAGGGTGTCTTAATCAACAGACAGGTATCTGGACAGTGGGCTTGTTTAATGCTGTGGCACCCTGCAGTGTTCTCCCACAGTCTGGGAACCAGGGCACTGGTTGTGGAAGGAGGTTCAGCCTCAAAGCCAGCAAGTTCCCAACATTGACTTGACAATCTCTTTTAGTCTTTTTACTTTTTAGTCAACTGATGTACTTGTAAGACACTCGTGATTTCAATATAGTCAGTCATGTCATCCACCTTGACAAAAAAGAGAATATCTATCAACGCAGCCTGAGATCACACACATGCCTTTGCCACTTGAATTGTTTTCCCTCCTGATTAAACATGCAATAAACTAAAACCTAGAGTTGTCTCCCCGTGTACTTTTGCTAAGTCATATCTCCCCTGGGCTTACTTAATTGTGGGGCTCCCAATCAAGACCTTACATTTGCCTAAATTGAGTTCATATTGTTATATTTGGACCATGACTTAAAAATGATGTTCTTCATCAATTCCAAGCTGTATGACCTGCCCAAGCCATTTAAATATTCTAGAATTTGGCTTTCTAACATGAACATTAAGGTTAAAAGACTTTCTTCTCAATGTTATAGAGGGGATTAAATGAGATTATGTAAATGACAATGACTATTATTATTGTATATTGTCAACGTCATGATGCAATAAGGTAACTGAGGGTCTCAAGTTCAGATGAACAGTCAGGAAGGAGGAGACCTAGGAGCGGAGAACAGATTTACAAAGGGCCCTGTTCTAGTACTAGACATCCAATCTCCAGAGACTTACTGTGCATCCTGTCTGGACTTTGAAGTGATCTGCACTCTTGTCTAAACCTATCACAGCTAGCTGGGCTTAGCCTCTCTCTCTCTTTTTTTTTTTTTTTTTTTTTTGAGATGGAGTCTCGCTCTGTCGCCCGGGCTGGAGTACAGTGGCCGGATCTCAGCTCACTGCAAGCTCCGCCTCCTGGGTTTACGCCATTCTCCCGCCTCAGCCTCCCGAGTAGCTGGGACTACAGGCGCCCACCACTTCGCCCGGCTAGTTTTTTGTATTTTTTAGTAGAGACGGGGTTTCGCCTTGTTAACCAGGATGGTCTCGATCTCCTGACCTCGTGATCCGCCCGTCTCGGCCTCCCAAAGTGCTGGGATTACAGGCTTGAGCCACCGCGCCCGGCCTGGGCTTAGCCTCTCTTATCTTTGCTTGAATTGAATCTTCTCTCCTTCCTTTATCCATTACTATCTTGATTGCATGCCAGGCCACCTACTCTCCTAGAATGTCAATTTTGTCACTCAAATTACTTGATGTTCTTCCAAGCTTTATGTCATCTGCAAATTTAATTTCTATCATCTATGTTTTCATGAAAGTCAGCCCGGGTACAGTAACTTCTGTTCTCTTTCTAACTATACTGTCGCTACCCCCTGGGTTTTCACTTACCCCTAATTCCTCCTCCATATCTGCCTTTGGTCTGTTCCAATGGCTACCAGGTCTCTCCTTGGGAAGTCTGAGGTTTTGGGTTTGGAGTTGGGGACAAATGTTGTGTGCACAGGGTCAAGTTGTCTGACCATATGTAGGCAGTCGTAATATGGGGTTGTTTGCATAGCTTTGTCCTGCTTTGCAGAGATGTTCCGGGGAAAAACAAGAAAACAAAAACAAAACAAAACAAAACAAAACAAAAACAGATGAGATTTGTGATTTCGTGTGAATTATGGGAAAAATAACAATATCAAAACTTATTCCACATTTTAAGGTATCAGAACTAGAATTGTATTATTCTACATTTAAAAATATAACACTGGTTATAATCAAAGTGAGGTAAAGGAAACACAATGAAAGATTTTGTGTGTGGGATACGAGGGTAGGCTTCACAGAGGTGGCTGAGATGTGTCTTTAAGGCTTACCCTCAATCTCAATGAATGCCTATATTGTCCATAAGAATCTATCCATCTGTGCATTCACCCTCCAATGTAGTTTAGTGACCATGTTGGGTCACTTACTCCATTATATTGCCTAAAGTGAGCCTGCCACAATGGAACTCTCCCACTAGAAGATATGACTGTCACACAGCTCTGTGGATGCAGGAGTGGTCTGGAACAAAGGATGACAATGACTGTGAGTGATCATATTCTTCATTGACCTTGGATCCATGGCCATAGAACCACTTTTGCTCACCCTAGCAGAGTTAAGTTATTCCAGTCAGCCCTGAGCATTTTCACAAGAGTGGGCTCATTTAGGTAGGACACCTGTTCTTGTCTTTTATCCATATTTTCCTTTCTACCAAAATCTACTATGTAGGGGCATTGGGATAGGCAATCTTCTGGCATTTACAGCATCTCTGAGATGACACACTTTAGCTTCTTCTTTCTATGTCCCTTGGTAGTTGACAAGGTTATTCTGTTCCCCTGTAACTTCCAGCTCTTGGCCCTAGTTCTGCCACCTGAGCAACTGGAGTAGAGAGAGGCTTCTACATTCTGTCACCTGAGCAATTGAAGTAGAGATGTTCTTCTATATGGCCACTCCTCTTCAGAATGTGAAGTCACATTTCCTATTCTACTGATATTCTTCCTGTGAAGACCCTTCTAAGCTCTTACCCCTTCCTCTCCTCCCTCCATCTTCCTTTCTTTCATCTTTCTGCCATTTGTTCCTTGAACATTTATTAAAAAGGCTTTGCTCCAGAAGCTCAGACTGCAATGTCAAATAAAATGTCATGAAATCAGAAGCTCCATGAGGGCAGGAGCCATATCTAGCTTTATCTCCACTGTATCCCCAGTGCCTAACACAGTGCCCAACCCATATGGGGGCTTAGTCAATTTCTGCTCTTGGCAGTCAGGCAGGAAGGCAGGCAACCACTTCCCTCAAGGAACTTGCTATATGTTAGTGGAATAGACCTTTTCTATTCAATGCGGTAAATCTAAAAAGGGAGTGTATATATGGGACAGTGATATATCATGGAAATAATACATAAATCAACCCAGGAAAGTCAGAGAAGAAGGCTTTACAGAGGAGATTTTCCTTGGATTGTTAATCCTTGGACAACAAGGAGGTGTTGACAGTACAGACAGATAGATAATAGAAGCGACTGTACCAGGGTTGATTTCCATGAAGACATAGATGATATAAATCAAATTTGCAGATGACATAAAGCTTGGAAGAGTATCAAGTAATTAAGTGTTTGTCAGAGGGAAAAGTAGGATTTCAGCAACAAAAGTAGCATGTGCAACAGCACAGAAGCTAGTGAATACACCAAATAATGAGGACACCACTAGCACATCAGTGTCTACTGAGCCTGGCTATGTGTGACCATGTTCCATGTGCTTCTAGTATGAGAGATTAAAGAATGCTGTCACCACATGTGTTTCCCAGTTCCAAAAGGAGGAGAAACTCAAGAAAATCCAAGCTGTATTCCCACCTAGACTTTGATCTGTTAATGACGTTTTTCTTATTCTTCTATTTTATAAGGCACAGTCAACCACACAGCTACTGTGTAAGGCATCATAAAATAGCAAGTGAAAAAATAATTACATGTTCCTGAAATTGCTTGGTGGTTATCCTTGAAATATCAAATCATTCCAATGAATTACTTGGTAATGTAACTTTTCTTTTTTAATTTCTTGATAATGTTCCAATTTACTAGTCACAAAACTCCCTGACATCACTGTCATCTCAGCAGGGTGAATATTTTAAACAGTTTTGACAACATAATTATGGCTATTAGGTGGGTATTTGTTTCTCATCAACTAAATAATAACACCTTGTCCCAAGAATCTGGGTTTCTTGGAAGAATCTCAAAGTGCTTTACCAACAAGCATTATTTTTCTAAAGGGGAGGTTCGAAGGCCCCCAGTTGGATTCACGTCCCAGGTTGTGCATAAAGTCAGCACAGTTAAAGGATACCCAAGTCCAGAGATGCAGCTCAGGAGGAGAAGTGGTAAGATTGCAGTAGCTTTGCCACACCAAAGGGCCTGGTAGCTGATTGTACAGACTCCAAATTAGAGGGTCTCACAGCTTGATATATCCCCTTCCAAGAAGGTCAGGAATTTGGGCCTCCACTATCTCTAGTGGAGATAGTATGCTTATAAAGAGTGATGGAAAGTTAACTCTTTTCTGATTGAGACCAGTTCTCAGTCAAATTGTAAGAACTCATTAGAAGGGGTGGTGGATGTGGGCTCTGGATTGGATGGTTTGCATGGGAAAGGCCCCCTTGCAGGTAAGTCACTTGCTGCCTCCAGGAATTAAGAAGTCCTGGAAGGGGCAGTCTCCTTGGGGTCAGTAAGTTCTCAGTACTGAGTCCACTACAACAGCTAGGTAAGTCCCTGTAAGTCTTCTGTGCCACCAGACCCGAGGTTGGAAGTTTATACCCAATGTATTTCTTTGTAGTAAAACAACAACAATGAAAAACGCTTATGTAAAATGCATAGTTTCATTAGCAATTAAAGTAACCTTAAATAAAAACCACTTCTAATTTTCTGAACTTCTATTGAATAAACAACAGCAAACAAATGTTGTCAGGGATAGAAAGAAACATGAGTTTTAAGTTGCTTGATCTTTCTGGAGAAAGGCACTAGGCAATGACACCTATAAAATGATTTTTTTGACTGGTAAATTACTTTGAATTACTTCAAATGAAATTAAATAAGTGATGGTCTGAGTACACTGGCTGGAACTTTGCAGGCCAGCAAGGAAGCTATGTCTTTTTTCCCTTTGGGTAATACCTTAGCCCAGTCATTCTAGAAAAATGGAGCCTGAGGCACATCTGGTATGTTAACATTTACTTGGAGATAAAATACTAGGATGGTAAGGGGTAGTTGTTTTACAATGTAGGTTTGATTATTATTCAGGTATAGTGAGGCCAACAGATCAGAAAATGACTGTCGTTAAAAAGACTGTTACAGGTCCCAAGAGGAGAGCACAGGCCATGCCACGTAGGGCCACACAGGGAAGCAGCAGGGGTGGTCATGAAGTTGGTGGTGGGGGGAAGGTTGGGGTACAAACACCTTCATTGTGGATTCTGTGGGAAGGGATGGAATGGGTGAAGCAAGGTAAACAGGTTTAGGATGGGCTGATTTGAATAATTTCAGCAGGCTCTGGAGTATAGGGACTCTCTAGTAGTCTGATACCGGGCCCTAGGGTAATTAGGGCAAGGTGAATGAATAACAGCCTGAATGGTAAGAACTGGTTAGAAGGGGTGGTGGGCATGGGCTCTGGATTGGATGGTTTGCATGGGAAAGGCCCCCTTGCAGGTAAGTCACTTGCTTCCTCTAAGAATTGAGAAGTCCTGCCTCCGGAGAGGCAGCCTGGACACTGTGTCTGAGAATGGTCTCCTGTGGTGGGAAGGAAGAGATTTCTCTACAGGCATGTTCCCATTGTTTCCTATAGCTCCCTGGGCAGGGTTTGACCACTGGGTGTATGTATCTCTAGGTCCCATCACAGAGGCGCCAACAGGCAGAGAGCAAGAGACTGCGGGCAGGAAGCAGAAGAGGCCTGCTCCAGGTCTAGAAACCCAGGGATGAAGCCCAGATGGAAAAGAAGCCGCTCCAGGTGGAATTCTGCCGTCATCCCTAACTCATGCATGGAGGTCCTGACCTCCAGTACCTCAGAATGTGACCTTATCTGGAGATAGAGTCTCTAAAAAGGCAATTAAGCCAAAGTGAGGTTTTAGGGGGTGGGTGCTAACCCGATATGACTGGTGTCCTTATAAGAAGAGGAGACTTGGACACAGGTGCGTATAGGGGAAAGACTGCCTGAAGACACAGGGAACTGATGGCCACCTACAAGCTAAGCAGAAACGCTTCTGAGAAAACCTACCCTCCTGACATGTGGGTCACAAATTTCTGGCCTCCAAGATGGTGAGAAAATAAATTTCTGTTGTTTAGGTCACCTCTGTCTGTAGGACTTTGTTTTGGCAGCCTGAGCAAACTAATATAGAGCCATTTGAACAAAGTTGCTCGCAAGCCATGCAGTTTACAGTCGCCGACTTTGAAGAGGATGACCATAGAGCCAAGTCTGATATCTCAAGGTAATGAACTCATAGACAGCTGTCAAAATACAAATTCTCTAGAGTGACCACACAATTGCATGCATTGAATGATGGCGAGTAAAGTGAGCAGAAGGGAAAATAGAATGTAGTCTGATTGCAACTAGGTCCCATAAATGTAAATTTGTATGTTTATAAAGAGTGATGGAAAGTTAACTCTTTTCTGACAGAATTGTTTTAATTAGACTAACTGTATAGTATAAGTAAATAAATCTATATTATGTTATTTTTCATGTTTTCCTTTGATCCTTTTCTTCTCGTAGCTTACGTGAGAGAAAACATTGCTTGATTAAGTAATACAAGCTTGCTGGGCCTGTTTGCTTATGTGAAAAAATGAAAGCCTCGGTGTGTTAAGAAGGATTCTGAGGCTCTGTCTGGACAATGCAGGCCAGAAATGTCCTGTGTGTGGCACATGACGGGGTAATGGCAGCACACACCTGCCCTGGGTGATCTCCAAGGGCCTGTTCAGATTTCACTCTGAGAAGACTTCAGGATAACATTGGTGAGTCCTTGCAGGTTGGAGTAATATTGATTTCTCCGCTGCTTATTGGCCATGTAAATAAATAGCAAAGGTGTTTTTAAGTGTGTGTCACAGCAATGCCTGTACCTTTGTTCTAAGGTGTGTCTGGTCCTGGTTCTTGGATCAGCTACATTGACAGCCTGAGTAAATAACTGGCAGCCTTTTCATTAACTGGAATTTGTTTCTCATTTGGATTTGGATTTTTCCTCTCTCTGGGATTAGGATCTCTCTTGTCACCAGGTTTCTACTGTCTCCTGATTGATCTTATGCGGCTTAGTTTATGTTTTCTAAACTAAAGTCGATAGTGTAACAAACAAACAGCTCTGAAACCTCTCACCCAACTCCCACTTAAACATGTTTCCTGAGTTATCTAAAAAATAAGTCAATATTATCATTTCTGCATTCTTTGCAGTTTGCAAAGCATTTTCCTGTGCATTTGATCCTCATATATCAACCTCCAAGAAAGGCAGGCAGAGGCAAGTCATTATTCCTGATTTATAGAGGGGTTTTGTGATTCTTCAGGGGTCACACAAATACCCTTTTAACCTGGGCATGGGTCTGGCTGACTCCAACTTTGGGCTCTTTACAGAACACAACACTATGTTTCAGGAAGTCACTTCTAAGTAGGATGGTACTGGCTGACTCAGCGCAGTATTCTCCCCACTGTGTTCCTTATGAAGTTTAGAATCAGCCTGGGTCATACTCCATTGAACAGGCTTTGGCCTCGTGTCTCCCTCAGCCTTCCCGCATTGATTCGGAATTGGATGGGCATCTCCAAGGGGATTGCTTGCGCTCCATGCCCTCAGACTCCAGGAGCCTGGTAACTAGGGGTTTCCCAGGATACAGGACTTTTCACTACTAAAACCAGGAAAGCCCTGGGCAGAGAGAGACAAGTTGGTCACCCTGCTAAAGAAGGACTATAGCATCTCATCCTTGAGAAGTGGGAAGAGAGGATGGAGATGGGATGGGACCAAGGGCACTCTCATTGCAGATAACAGTGTGGCCAACTCCATGGGAGGAGTATCTGGAGTTCAGTTAGAGACCACTGAGTCCAACCCTCTTGTTTTGTTAGCAGCCCCTGAGGCTCTAAAAGAAGGGCTTTCCCCAGGGTGAACCAGCTTATAATGGCAGACAGAGCATCCAACACAGGGCTTCTGACACCCACTCTGGGCCTCTCCTTGTAACCATAGAAGCTTTGGTATCATATTGTCATTTGCTTACATGGCCTCTTTAAGTCCCCCACCCCTGTGAGACAGGTACTGCTTTCTCATTCACACTCAACTCATGAGGCAACCAAGACACGGAGAGCTGAGATAATTTGCCCGAGGTCACACTGCTTATAAGTGTCAGAGACTGGACTCTTAGTCTAGGGCTTGTTCAGTTATCATCTCAATAGCTACAGTCTATACAATGCAGAATTTACTTTTTGCAAAGTCTTATATTATATGACTTACATTATTTCATGTAATCCTATTAACAACCTTGAGGTTAAAGAACTATCTGGCATGATTGAGAAATAAATAAATGGATGTTGTTTTAAACCATTCAATTGTGTGTGGTTTGTCATACAGCAAAACCTGATACTGGGCATTATCTCATTTGTTTCTAATAATAACTCGGTGCTGGTTGTTATTAGACTCGTTTGATAAATGAAGCCTCTAAACTTATTAGTGTTAAAGTGACTACTGATGCAGTATGTCACAGAGCTGGCAAGTGACAGTGTTGGAATCAGAACCCACGTCCATGTTACTCCAGAGCTAGTACTTTTAACCACTGCAATCTGCTAAAAAAAAAAAAAAAAAAAACAAAAAACAAAAAAAAGGTTTCCAAAGATGTCCACATCCTAATCTCTAGAACATGTGAGTATGTTATTATACCTTACATGGCAACAGGGAATTAAGGTTCTAGATAGAATTAAGGTTACTAATCAGCCTGCCTTTCAATAGGGAAATTATCCTAGATTATCAGAGCAGGTTCAATGTAGCCATGAGAGTACTGACAAGTGGCAGAAAGAGGCAGGACAGGAGAATCAGAGCGGGTGTGGCTGCACTAGAAGGGCATAGAGAGCTGCAGCAGGGTTGCTGGGCTTGACTGTGGGATTTGGGTTCCCTCTAGAAGCTGGAAAAGGCAGGGAAACAGATTGTCCCCTAGAGCTTCTGGAAAGGAACTCAACTCTGCTGACACCCTGATTTTAGCCCAGTTAGGCTCACATCAGACTTCTAACCTTCACATTTGAGTGTTCTTGTTTTGTTTTGTTTTGTTTTTGAGACAGAGTCTTGCTCTGTCGGCCAGGCTGGAGTGTGGTAGCACGATCTTGGCTCACTGCAACCTCCATCTCCTGGGCTTAAGCAATACTCCTGCCTCAGCCTCCCGAGTAGCTGGGATTACAGGTATGTGCCACCACGCCTGGCTAGTTTTTGTATTTTTAGTAGAGATGGGGTTTCATCATGTTGGCCAGGCTGGCCTTGAACTCCTGACCTTGTGATCCGCCTGCCTTGGCCTCCCAAAGTGCTGGGATTACAGGCTTGAGCCACCGCACCCAGCCAAGTTTGAGTAGTTTTAAGTCTCTGAGTGTGTGGTCACTTGTTGTAGCAGCAACAGGAAATAGGTATGACTGCAGTGTGGCCCACACCTGCCACTTGTCTACTCTCCCAGGGTCTCAGCCCTGTTCATGCTACAGCTCCCATGGTGCCACTCACATAGTGGGGGCTCAAAAAAGTACTAGAGTACTAATTATGGCCATTTATGGAGTACATCCTGTGTTCCAGGCTCCAAGCTACGTGTTTTACAAAAATACTTCATCTAACTACCATAATCACACTATGGCTATTCATTTCACTATGTGACGATTGAGGCATAGAAAGGCTGAAGTCACACAGCTGGAAGTAGCATAGCTCAGATTTGAGCCCAGGCCTGCTAGCTCCAAAGCCTTCCCCTTTTCACTCTGCCATGCTGTCAGCAACACTACAGTTTGTCGAATTAAAGTGGGAAAGGATTTGAAAATCCTATAAGGAGAATGTTTCATTAACTTGGAGAAATGGCACCTAGGGAACCAATGGCCCATCATTAACACCTCCTTCTCCTTCTTTTCCTCCAATTCCCACGAATTTATTTCCCGCTCCCTCATCCTTCCACATACATTTACTGAACACCTGTCCTGGGATAGAAAGATAAATAAGACACAGCCCCTGTTCCGAGCTCACATTTAGCAGAGGAAATGAGACACAGATGCATACAGCATCCTTGAGAGGCAGATACGACCACTGCCAGGAGAGGAGATGGGAGAAGCAGAATGGAGAGCCTCCTCCTGCTCAGTTTTGGAATCAATAGAAGGAGAGAAGTGAAATTTGAGTTCTGGCCCCGCTCTGTTCTAGCAGTGTAGCTTTCATGATGCCAACAAATATCATAGTAGCTAACAATCTCCCTGTGTGCCAGGCAGTGTTCTAAGTCCTCTTGTAACTTCATTAAATCTCTTTGCCTCTCCGAACTCAATTAATAAAAAAAATTTGAATATTAATTCTATAAGAAACAGTGAGCAAGACAGACGCAATTCGTCAAATAGGTAAGACAAGCACGATGAATGTCACCAAACTGCTCTGTGAATCCCGAATCAGGAAAGCTGACCTCGCCTGGAATCAGCAAAGACTCTTTAAGATGTTCAAATATACTGAGACCTGAGAATCCATGGGGTCAGCTAGAGGCTGCATGGGGGGTGGAGTTAGCAGTAGTCACAGAAGATCAGGGCAGATAGAAAGCCTAGAAACAAAAGGAAATGGTGCATTGAAGGACAGAAAGAAGTTCTGTTTTTCAGGGGCTTAGAAAGTATACATTTGTGAAATGGAGCTAATCATCCTCCCCATGGAGCTATAGGATGATTATCTGAGATAATGTGTGAAAGAAAGAAACACAAGCTTTTCTGATAACCTATACACACTATTATTTAGCATTTATTGAGCACAATTTTTATCATCAATTTTTTCTCCCCATCTAGACTGAAAGCTCCTAGAGGATGTACTAATTAGGATAAAAACATCAGCTGCTGTAACAAACAGACCTGATGGCATATGTTTTAAGGAACCATACCTCTGTTTCTCTCTCACATAGCAGTTCTGAGATGAGCAGCCCATGCATACAGGCAGCCCTTGCCCCCAGGTCGTTCAGGCACCCAGATTCCTTTCATTCTGTGACTCTTTTTCTCCTAGCACATTGGCATCATCTGAATGAATGAAGCTGAATTACCAGGGGTCAACTAGTGGGAAGTAGCCAGGCACTGACCTTGGGGCAGAATTTGATTGCTAAGAAATCAGTAGTAGGGAAGTAGGGAAAAGAGACAGGGAAGGAAAGACAGGCAATACAGGTTGTGTTATCTATTCATCTACCACTATGCATAATGCAGTTATCCCTCTGGGGAACTCTGGAAGTCATGTTAAACATACACACCTCAGAGTTATCTCACACAAGTGCTGAGGGAGCTGGGGCATTGATACACCAGCTCCTGTCAGTCATTTGTTGAGAATGACTCCCAGAGGCATGCCAATTCCCTGGTGCTTTTCCTGCCATGCCAGCAGAAAAACAGACTCTGGGAGCAAGGAAGATCCCTCTGGAAAAGAGATGCAGATGCTGGCAGTTGGAAGTGAGGCTGACATGAACAGAAAAGATAAGGGGGATGAGATATGGGTGTAGCGCTAACAACATCTGCTAGAGTGGGCAACTAGCAATGCTTGCCAGAAAAGAAAAGCCAAAACTGTTGCCCATGTTTACACCCCTGAGCATCAGCCTAGATCAAAATGAAGGTTCAATAAATGTTTAGAGAATGAATGAGTAAATGAGTGATTGATGAGTACATTAATATGTCCTGTAATGATTTACCTATTTCTATGGTGGAAGAAAACATTTATCTACATTTATGTCTATAGCTATAGCCATAGGTATTTATATTATATCTACATGTGTCTATCTACATAAATAGGTAGACGAATAGATGAATGGATAGATGGATGGATGGATGTATGGATGGATGGATGGATGGATGGATGGATGGATGGATGGATGGGCAGGTAAGTAGATGGATAGATGAATGGGTAGGCAGGTAGGTGGATGGATGGATGGATGGATAGACGGATGGATGGGCAGGTGGGTAGATAGGTGGGTGAATGATTGGATGGATAGATAGGCAGATAGATAGATGGATGAAGAGATGGACAGATGACACAGAGAGAGAGATGTGCATACATGTGCATCTCTGGAATTGTGCCAGGTACTCTACATCTATTACTTAGTTTAATTTTCACAACAGCATTGTGGAAAGTGAATTTACCTGCATTTATTGGAACTTGAGAAAATGAAAGGCTAAGTCACTTGCCCAAGGTCACACGGTTAGTTAGGAAACTGCAGAACAACCATGGAACACAGCTTCATTGAACAATCAAGCATAGGCCCCTGTGGCTGCATCTTCCTTTTCCCCTTATGCACTACCCAGCTGCATTAGCCAGTGCATCAAGCTGATTTTGAATTTTGAGGAATTCTCTTTGAAAGTCTTCACACATGGTAATTTTACAGAGACTTGGTGGAAAGGTTCTCACAATTGACCTGTCAACCTTGATAGATAGAGAGTATTTGCTACAATCCCAGCTGAAAGCAAGAAAAATAAAATTTAAAAAGGAAAAAAAAATTGGTATTTTATGTGCCTTCTAAAATTTCTAAGCAGGGATCTAATTAAAACAGGTTAACAACACAACTCTGGCTCAGGAATGCAATATGAAAAGTGCGTCTACCTGAATGAATCAAGAATAAACCAAGGGAATGAAGATTTATGACAGAGAGAGAAGGGGAAAAATAGAAACCGTTAAAAGAAAGGGGCCCAGTGCTGGAGAGTTATTTGAAGCCATGGATGTCTGCTGGCAGATTCATCTTAAAAGGTTTCGAGAATTAAAAAAAAAAATAGCACTATGTTTCCCTAAAGGTTGAAAGAGCAATAAAAGATAAAGCAATTTCTATTTGATAAAATAAAACTGCAAGATCCATTTCACACAAGACTCAGAGAAAGAAGAATCTGGTTTGTCACATAGCCTTGTTGGGTGTGTGTTGGAAACTGAATGCTATTCTTAACCCAAGACCATCTTTCCCTGGCTGAAGCAGGTGGGGACGTAGCAGCTATGAAAGGAGCAGCATGGCAAGGGGATTCACCAAGGGTGTGTGTTCACACAACCCTGACCTACAGGCCATGCAAGAAGATCCCCAGAGGCGAACTAGCATATACTGTTCAGCTTCTATTTTCCATACGCTGTGCTAGATGCTTTTAAATGCATCACTTGATGTACTCGTATCAGCAATCCTAACAGGTAAGCATCATTTTCCCAGTTTTAAGGAAACTGAAGCTCAGAGAGGTTCAGGTTGTAGTAGGCCCAGTGAAATCCAGGTCTAATCCCTGGAGCCTGTGATTGTTACCATACATGGCAAATGGGACTTTGAAAATGTAATTACAGATTTTGAGATGGGGAGATTATCCTGGATTATTTGGGTGGGTCCCAAATGTAATCATAAGTGTTCTTATAAGACAGAATCAGAAGAAAGTGTGACCACAGAAGAAGCAGCCAATGGAACAACTGAAGCAAGATGTTACACTGCCAACCTAGAAGGTAGCAGAAGGGGCCAAGAGCCAAGGAATGTAAGGAATTAAGTTCTAGAGCTGGAAAAAGCAAATAAACAGATTATTCCCTGGCCTTCAGAAGGTGAGCAACCCTGCTGACACCTTGGTCTCAGCCCAGTAAATGGTTTCACATTTCTGACCTCTAGAAATACAAGAAATAAAATGTGTGTTCTCTTAAGCCACCAAATTCGTGCTAAATTTTTACAACAGACTTTGGAAACGAATGAAAATGTCTTACTCAATGAAACACAGCCAGGAAATGGAAGAACTGGGACTTGAACCCAGGTCTTTTGACTCCAAATCTAGTATTATTTCTATGGTAACCTGCTACTTCTTGCTGTGTGGTCTATCCCACTGTTACTGGTACTCCTCAGATGTCTATATAGCCTCTACCACCTCACAGTGATTCCTAAAATGTGACTGTATGTCAGATCTCCTGGGCTCTTTGAAACAAGATGTGGAGTCCTGGATCCTAAAGGAGAAAGAAGGGCCCTAAAATTTCTTATTTTAAAATCCAATTTGGGAATCATCACTCTAGCACTTTGATTTTTTTGTTGTTTGTTTTGATTTGTTTATTTTCAAGATGGAGTTTTGCTCGTCACCCAGGCTGGAGTGCAGTGGTGTGATCTCAGCTCACTGCAACCTCCGCCTCTCGGTTTCAAGTGATTCTCCCACCTCAGCCTCCTAAGTAGCTGGCATTACAGACATGTGTCACCACACCCTGCTAATTTTGTATTTTTAGTAGAGATAGTGTTTCACCATGTTGTCCAGGCTGGTCTGGAACTCCTGACCTCAGGTGATCTGCCCACCTTGGCCTCCCAAAGTGCTGGGATTGCAGGCATGAGCCACCATGCCCAACTGCACTCTAGCACTTTTAATTTCTAAAATGTATTCTATATACACGTTAATAGAAAATATAAGGTCAGCATTGTATCCTCCTTTTGAACACATGAACACTTTAAGAAGACACAGATTTCGAGGAGGCTACTCTGTGGGCGGCACTTGTACCTAACACAGCGTCTACCTTCACAGCACTTGCTGTATTAGTTTCCAGGGGCTGCTGTAACAAAGCACTACAAACTGGGTAGCTTAAAACAACAGAAAGACTCTGCCTTTGAGGGACTAGAAAGATGCGCCCTTGGCCAGATCTTTGGTTATGCAAATATACCTTAGAGACCGCAATGAGAAAGACATCTCTCTGAAATGCTTTGGCCCGGCGCGGTGGCTCAAGCCTGTAATCCCAGCACTTTGGGAGGCCGAGACGGGCGGATCACGAGGTCAGGAGATTGAGACCATCCTGGCTAACCCGGTGAAACCCTGTCTCTACTAAAAGAATACAAAAAAATAGCCTGGCGTGGTGGCAGGCGCCTGTAGTCCCAGCTACTTGGGAGGCTGAGGCAGGAGAAAGGTGTAAACCCGGGAGGCGGAGCTTGCAGTGAGCTGAGATCCGGCCACTGCACTCCAACCTGGGCAACACAGCGAGACTCCGTCTCAAAAAAAAAAAAAAAATGCTCTGGTCCCAAGGAAAACTGCTGTATATAATAATGGAAAATGTTGTCTGTATATCATGCTCAGCTGCATTTTATTTTGTACCCTTGAGAGAGTTTTTATTTTCTGATAAATAAGAATTGGAATTGTAAAACAAAACAAACGACAACAAAAAGCCGGGAATTTATTGGCTCACAGTTCTGAAGGTGAGAAGTCTGAAATCAAGGGGTTAGGAGGGCTGTGCTCCCTCTGAAACCTATAAGGGAAAAGAATCCTCCCTGCCTCTTCCTGTTTCCAGTGCTTGCCAGCAATCCCTGCGATTCCTTGGATTTTAGATGCATCCCTCCAACTTCCACCTCTGCTGTCTATGGCCAGCTTTTTCCTATATGTCTCCATGTTTCTTCTTCATTTCTTATAAGGCCACTAGTCACATAGGTTAAAGCCCCACGCTACTCCATTATTACCTCATCCTAATTTAACTAATTACATCTGCAATGACCCTATTTCCAAATAAAGTGGCACTCTAAAGTACTGGGAGTTCAGACTTCACTGTATCTTTTTTGGTGACTCAATTCAATCCCTAACACTTGCCAAGGCCATTTAGCTAGTAAATGTCAGTGATGGGCTCAAATATAGATCTGGCTCTTTTCCATTCTTCAAACTTGATGGAGTCTGCGTATGAGTAAGTGGGTACTTACTTAGCAAAATGGGAATCACGGATCACAGCTTTTCTATGCCTTCCTAAGTCCTTTCAGCAACTTCTTGGTGCCTGGAAGTCTCCCAGGTACCTTCACTTGGGAGCTCTGTTTTGCTCCACTGAGCTCAAATCAGAGGGAGCTCACATGTGAACCCTTTTGTCCCTATTCCAAGTGGCTTAGCCACTTTATTTCCATTCTATTCGGCATGAAATTATTCTCCAATGTGCAGAAGAGGAGGCTTTATGCTGAAATGAATAAGTTTCTATCTAGGAGCTGTTATGTCTATTGGCATTTTGGATAATCTCTGTTTTTAATCAACCATTCCTATCCTTGATCCATTTTTTTTTTCCTTTTGAGTTTTTGGCATTTTTCTTGTTAATTTGTAAGAGCTCTTTCTATTAACCTTTATCTATCATAAGAGTTGTAAATATTTTCCCCAATCTATCATTTGTCTTTTGCCTTTGATTTATACTCTCTTGACATGCAAAAGAATTTAATTCTTCTGTGGTCTATGCACATTCTTTTCCTTCCTTATAACTTCTGGGGCTGCTGTAATGAAGCACCACAAACTAGGTGGCTTAAAACCTTCTTAGAAAATTCTCTCTGACTCCTTTATGATATGAATACATATGTCATCCTCAATTTCTAATTTTTGTTGTTGCCTTTAATTCTTTATACTATTACGCCTATATGGAATTGGCAAATGACTAGAATGTTAGTGACTGTACTAACTGCATTAATTGTGCTGAAGTCTGTTTAGTCTGTACAGTTCTACATAATTTCTGGATTTCAGTGAATGGATTCTTACCTCAGTGAATCCATAATATTGAACACTCAGATGTTACTGTAATTCTGGGTAAATTGAAGTGAAATGTGCTTGTACAGAAGAGAAGGATAATCCTCATTCTTCGCTTTTCTGCTCATGCTTCCCTTTGTCAGAGCTTGGGATGAACTGTTTGACAAATCTAAACATGTATATATATATACACACACACACACATGCATATTCATGTACATGCAGAGATTGCTGTGTCTTCACCAAAACTCACATGCCTGTTGTAGGGGCAAAGATATAATACCTTTTCCTCATAAGGGTCATGCCTGACAATCCTATAACAAAAGACAGTGTAGCAACAGAAAAGCATCACAAATTTATTTAACAAAGTTTCGTGTGACGCAGGAGCCTCCAGAAGTGAAGATTCAAAGAGCCAGGGAAAAATGATATATTTTTATGCTAAATCTTAAGAAAGAAGTGGACAGTTGTGGAGAAACATGATTGGATAAGAAGTGTCTGATCTAATGTTAATGCACTTGGGAGGAGAGCCTAGAAAGGCCTGCTTGTTTAGATTATTTTTGGCCTCTTTGTGTAGCATTCCTTCCTCCTATGTATTAGTCTATTTTCATGCTGCTGATAAAGACATACTTGAGACTGTGTAATTTATGAAGAGGTTTAATGGACTCACAGTTCCACGTGGCTGGGGAGGCCTCACAATCATGATGGAAGGTGACAGGCACATCTTACATGGCAGCAGACAAGAGAGAATAACAGAGCTTCTGCAGGAAAGCTCCCCTTTATAAAACCATCAGACCTCATGATACTTATTCACTATGATGAGAATAGTATGGGGGAAACTGTCCCCATGATTCCATTACCTCCCACCATGTCCCCCTGAAAACACATGGGAATTATGGGAGCTACATTTAAAGATGAGATTTGGGTGGGGACACAGCCAAACCATATCACCCTGGGTATGGGGCAGGACCCCCTATAATGAGGATCATATGACCCATTTTCAGGGGAGGTAGCTCAGAGGGTGAGCTTCTAGGCTTGCGCTGGGGGACAGGAGGAATTCTGGTTTCTGATTCTCCTTGGGGAAAACAGGGGTGTGGAAGAAAGAAAGGAGGGTGGGAAGATCAGAGAGACCTTGTACCTGAGGCCCTCCCAATAGCCTTCAGTTCAAAGTATTTAGCATGTCACAGTGCCATACTTTGGGGTATCATTTTCTGTACCCCTGACACAGCTAAAGGATGGAAGATAAACTCATGGGGAGTCTGGTGACTGCCACATTGGTGAAATTGTGTGAAATCAGGTGTATAATCATCTGGGGCATGTCTGGACATGCCCTCCAAACTACAGGTCAAGTTACTGCACTTTGAGCTTTTTACAGATAAAAGATGGGCACAGTGCTTAGTGGGCCTCTTTGGATTTGGAAGGCAGCATGGACCATGTTTGGGAGCATTGCTCCAACAGTTTAGTGGATGCCTTGGAAGTCTGCCAGTTTTGACTGGGGCCAAAAGAAAGAGAGGGCTCTGCAATAGGTTCAGGCTACAGCAAGTTTCTCTGCCATGAAGCCACGTAATATGGCAGATCTTATGATATCAGACCCATCCAAGGTAAATAAGGACACTGTGAGGGGAGTCTGACAAACTCAACAGGGTAATCTCAGAGTAGACATCTAGGTTTTTGTATCAAAGATGTGTTTCTCTCATAGAGAATTATACACTCTTCCAGAAACAGATCCTGCTGTGTTACTGGATCTCAATAAAGGATGAATATCTGATCATGGGACATCAAATAACCCTGCAGTTGGAGCTGCTCAGCAGGAGCTGGGTATTGTCAGATCTACCAGGTCATGAAGGTGGGCAGGTGTGCAACAATCATTCTATGATGAAAATGGCTCATGCTGGTCAAGCTCAGGCAAGTCTGGAGGGCACAGATAAATTGCACAGACAGCTGACCCAGATCCTCTGTTGCAACAGAATCTCTCCCACCACTCACACCTGTGCTGTCCTATAGGGCTTCCTATGACCAGTAAGGGAGTAGGAAAATCCCAGTCCTAATTATTCGGTGGGCCACCTAGATTTGCTACTGTGCTGACCACAGTCTGCTGCCACACTCAGTCCCACTCAGGAGTGTCCGTGAAGGTGGGGAGGGGACATCTCAGCATGCCTCCACTGTGTGAGGAGGTAGAACTGGTCTGAGGAAAGGCTACACACAGGGGTGAATGGCGTCACTGGTTGGATGAAATCTAAAGACATATGATTGGAGGATTGAAGACCAAGAAGTCCAGGGAAGAGTCATGTAAATAGACCCACAGAGTGGACATGAAGAGCCTCAGTCATGTTGGCCTGTCACCATCACTCCCTGTAAATCTCTTGGGAAATTTTTTTACTTCCCAAACCTACAACTGTTGGCTCTGATGGACTAAAGGTCATAATTCCTAGGACAAGGGTGTTTTTTCCAAGTAACACATTAAGAATCCTACTAAGCCTAAGGTTATTGTTGCTTCCTGGTTATGTTGGACTCTTCATGCTGGTGGACCAGAAATACAAAAAATAAAAATAAAAACAGAGAGTTCCTGTACTTGCAAAGGTAAATCACTGATTATCAGGAAGAGCTGGGGCTGCTGGTTGCAATAGGAGCATAGAGGAGTAAGTGTGGAGTTCAACAGATTCACTGGGGTGCTTCTTGGTGCTTCCATGCCCGGTGGTCATAACTGTAAATGGGCAGTGCATCAGCCATGATGTAACAAGGACATTGCCACATTGTCATACTGTCAGGAGCTCCTAATCCTCAGTGATGAAGCTCTCGGTCCCCCACTGGTAAAACAACTTACACTAGCAGAAGTACCTGCTAAGGCAGAGGACAATCCTGAATGAATGGTTGAGGAGGGAGATAAGGAATATCCAGTATTCCTTGCAGAGCCAGTGGGAAGAAAAAGTGTTCTTAATGGGTGGTAAGAGTGGATCTGAGTGGTGCAAAGGGTGAACTGTAGCAGCCGCTCATATATCCTTAGCACAGAGGTCACCACAGCCCTGTGGATGAACCTTCCTACTCTAACATCCGTGTCCATCTCTGCCTGAAAGCATTTTCTGATTACAGGAGCTTGCTAGGCTGAAACTCAGTTGTAAATGCCAGGAGGTAACCACGCTACACCCCATGACAAGTAACCATCAAGTTATGGTGAACAGGAGTCAGTGAGGAGTACTTTGTGAAGTCTCCCAGAGGGTCTTCAGTGGGCTGAGCCTCAGAAGCTAACCTCAATAACGCCCTCAATTACACACCCTTTGCTTCCTTTCCTCCATCCCCTCACTGTCCTCCCACATAAATGTCATGTATCAAGTCCTCACCTTAGGGTGCACTTTTGGGGGAATCCCAGCTGAGATACCTAGTCACTAGGCAATAAATCCTGGTTCTTCTCTTATACATGTTAGAGACATTTATTCTAAGCTCATTTATGATTTAGAAAGAAAAGTTGATTACATTTCAGATGCTACCAAATTCCAAACAATAATGAGTATCAGAGAGACTAAGAGAACAGAGAAGAATGGGAGCTTTTGGAAGCAAATGAGATGAGATTTAATATAGATAAGTGTAAGATAATGCAGGTGGAAAAGTCCTAATCAGCATTAATTTAAAGTGGGAGCCTGCAATTTGTGAAACAATCAGGCCAAGGAAAAGCTGGGACTAATAATGTATAATCAATTATGAATCAAGAAATGTGCTGCTTATTAGAAAAACAAAGTTCACTACCTTACAGGGTATAGATTAAAATACAATCAGACATGGTCATATCATTCCAGGGTCCTTCTTAAGGCAGCTGGAAACCAAGATGGGGCAGTTAAAGTAGATGAGGAATGAGACATGGGAGACAACAGACTATGGGCGGGTGGGGGGTGGTTCCAGACTTATGGGTTTGAGATTAAAAGCTATGGAGTGGCCCAGCATCACACGGGGCAGGATAATTAAGATCAGATGTCAGTGGCTCTCAGCCAGGCAGGTGGGCAGGACAGCAGGCATGCCATTGGTCTTGGGGACCGTGGTTCTGTGGTGGCTCTGATTTCACATTGGACACCTTACTGAGTGTCAGTGCAGAAATGAATTCCAGGGAGATGTGGAGCCCTCCTTCCCCAAGGGTGCACAGGTAAGTGAAGGCACATCACATAAGGAAGGCAACACATGGGTGTCCTGGGTGGTGTGCAAAATTGCTTCTCACTCTGCCGCAGGTCAGTTGGGATTCTGTTTGGCTGAAAGTAAGAGAAAGCTGGACACAGTGGCTTACACAAGCATATACCTTGTTTCTGTTGTATAAAGAGAAACCTGGAAGTTGCCTATTGCTTGTATTGGTTCAACTGCTTGTCAATATCAGAATGAAAGTCTCTGATCATATCTTGGTCTTTCCTTCATAATCAGAGGATGGCTGCCATAATGTGAGGTGCCGTGCTCTGTGTGAGTCAGGAAGAAGAGGGAGGGAAGAGAAAACAGGGCTGCCATGGGCTAATTTCTTTCATTAGATTAAAAAAAGGCATGTGCTGAGTAGAAGGAATTCCATGAACAACTGCACAGGAATGGGTAATAGAATGATATGTGTAGCAATTACTGTTAGCCACCTACCCAGTATACATCTTCTTTTTCTTCTTTGATGATCAAAGCCCACTGTCATTTGGAAGCAACATGATCAGCTGAAATGAGATCCTTGCTTTCTCAGCATCCATTGCAGCTGGGCACAGCCAGGTCACAGGTATTGATCTAAAAAATTAATCAGAAATTTCTCCTCTGGTAATAATTGTTTTCTCATTAAAAATAAATAAGCACATGGCATCATCTTTTTCCCTCTCCTACCCCTTCTTCCTGACTTGAACAGAGCACGACACCCCACATGCAGCCATGCTGCGATCATGAAGAAAAGACCAAGACAAGCTCAGAGACATCATCATCCATCAGCTTTCGACTTCGATGTCACTTGTTGATAAGGGTTTCCCTGACCACCTTCAAGTAGACTCTACCCCGCTTTTCTTTATCTCTTCCTTTGTTTACTTCCTTCATTGAATTTATTTCAACCAGCAATAGTTTTTATTTTTCAGTGTACTATTTTTGTTAATATTTTTGTAACTTTCATTAAAAAATTAGCAAATCCTTGAAACTAGGCATGGGTCTAGTCACATAGTAGGTGCTCAATAAATATTAAATACTCGAATACATTTCCTAGAATGCAAGAGCTTTCATTTCTAAGATCGTCTTTTTCTGGTTTAGTGCCTTATCCAGAGGCCAGGCTTTGAGAGCTGCCTCTGCCATTTCACAGCTGTAAGACCTTGATCAAATCATGCCCTCTCTCTTTGGGTTTCAGATTTCTATCTCGTCACTGAGGTGGTGGGACTCGACCGTCTCCAAGATCGGTTTTAATTACTGATCTCTAACATTGCTAGGTTTTTCTTCTGATTGTAGAGTTTTTAAGAGTTTTATGATCAAGATCATTCAGCAGTACTACATTTTATGTCACAATTCATTATGTATCAGGAACTGTGTTCTCTTACATTTAAAAAAAATGCCAACTTGTTTTCAGGACCTGTGATAGGATTGTCACCTGAAGTTTGAAGAAATCCTCTAAGCTACGGTATTTTGTCCCAAGCAATCCCCTATTAAAACATATTTTCCTTGTGAAAATATTTTATTAGTGATACATGTAATAATATGACATTAGCATATTATAATATATACTATGATATATAATAATAAAATACAATAATAAATTCAACATGTATACGGCTCTTTAGAGCACACAGAATACCATCACATGGAGTATCCTATTTATTCATTGGATTAACTCTTTCATGGGAGTAAACCATTTTTCATATGAGAAGTGAGTGGCCAGATCCATATCATTATTTGGAGGTAAAGACATCAGGACTTGCTGATGGATGGGAAGGAGCTTGAGGAACAGAGAAAACCTAAGCCATCTTCTAAGTTTTTGGTCTGGGTTGTTGGGTGGATGCTGATGCCATTTGCTGAAACTGGAAAGACTTGGGGAGAAACAGTTTGTGAAAGAAAACACTCCTGGAATCGGTATTAAATTCAACATGTGTATTAGACATCCCAGTGAGGATGGTAGGTAGGCAGTGCAGAGCAGAGGGAGTGGGAAGGACCAGAGATACAATTTGTTACAGTGTATGAGTGGCATAAACAGGCACTATTCAGTAAGGAATGTATAAACACACACACACAAAGCTACACTGCTGTGTTGAGTTCCAGCTCTGCCACTTACCAGTCATGTGCCCTTGGACACTTTTCTTCACCTCTTTGAAGACATACAACAAAAACAAGCACATGCATCCCCTCCCCCACGGCAGTTGTGGAGATTAAACGGGATGATATATAATTAAACGGGACAGTATATAATGCCTAGCACAGTGCCTGGCAAGTGGAAAGGACTCTATTCATTGTTGTTATTATCAATATTAATGCGAATCAGTTTATCTGCAAGATGAGATCAGCTGTCCTGAGGATATTAGGCTTATGAAAGTTTAGTATTCAAACAGAATAAATTAAGCTATGTAGGTAGGCAGGAAGTATTTAGGACTCTCTTCCTCCTTTTCCCTATTTGACTTCATTTAAAGGCAGAATAGGTTTAGGGGACCAGACACTTGCATAAGAACTTTCCTTTGTTTTCTCTTTTATCTTCCGCAAAATTACTATAGAACACCTCTGTTGCACTTCCTTATTTTGTTTGTATATAGCCTTTTAAGGTCCTGGCTAAAAATCCAGTCTACCTGGTACATAAAAGTAAATAAAATAATATCCTTAAAAGCCAGAGGCAATCTTAGATCTATTAAGTAAGAGATGGCCAGAAATATCTGGAGTTTGATGTGGAGGTGCTGATTATGTTTTAAATCTCAAAGATAAAACCAAGAAAGTGAGATATGGTGAACCAGGAAGAGAGGCCAAACCTCGCTCCTTAGAAAAGGGTGGAGACCTCCTGTCCTAGCCAGATGAGGACCAGTGGCTTCACTGGGTCCTCCTACTACCCAGGCTCTGACAGCCACATATGCAAGCATCTGCTCATCTTTAATTGCCTAAATTATAAAATTACACTAAAAAGCATAGCAAATGACAAACAAAGATTCTCCAATCAGATGTTTTCTTCATATACTACTAAAAGGTAATATAAATAAACATAAATAAAATGGAAGCCCCTCCATTCAGCTCTTATCCTTGGCGGTAATCAGGTTCTAAAACTTGTGCCCCTCCTATTGAACCGTGGCTTCATGTTTTTACTATACATGTGTGGTTCTGGAAGCAATACATAGTTTTGTGCATGTTAAAACATTTACATATATATTTTTATAGTTTTATCCTTATGGATCTTGCGATTTGCTTTTCTCATTCAATATCATGTTGATAAATATATGTCTAGTTCATTAATGGCTAGGTATTGCATTTCACAACTGTATCAATTTATTCATTTCTCTATTGATAAATAAATAGATTTATTTTCCTTTCTTAGTCTTCCCTCCCCTCCCCTCCCCTCCTCTTCCCTTCCCTCCCCTTCTCTTTCCTCCCCTCCCCTCCCTTTTTTTCCCTCTCTCCCCCAACTTTTCTTCTTTTTCATTTGTTACAAACAGTGCTGGCTTGACCACCCCAGGCATGACCTTGGATGCACCTGTGGTGTTCCCGCAGGGCACTGCTAGCACTGGAGTTTCAGGACAGTGGAGCAGGCTTATTTCAGCATCACCAGATATCATCTTTCTGCTTTCCTAGGCAGTTTCCTAGTTTGTGTCACTGCCAGTGATGTATGAAAGTTATTTTTTCTCCACAGTCTCACAAATATTAGCTCTTTACTAGTCTGCTAAGTGAGAAAACTAGATTCTTGTTGCTTTGATATTATCTCTCTGATGTCTAGTAGGATGCACTTCTTTTCAGATGCTCATTTGTTTATGTCACCCTGGCTGGGTTCTTCTTTCATGCAGCCAAACGTTAGCCCTAACAGAGGCTGGCATTTTGGACCAGTGTTAACTAGCTTTCCAGGAATTACCTTGTGAGCTCAAAAAGAGAGAAAGGGGAGATGAAGATAAGAGGAGTGGGTGCCTTGAAGGACAAACTTAATCGACTTCACAATTTTGCCCAGGAATGCTAAGAAATCTTACAATCCCATGTCATAGTTAATTTTTCAAAAGCAAACCTAACAAAACTATGCTCTCCAAGTTTGGATCTGTTTTACTTCTGACATGTGGATCCTTCCCACCACTCACCTCCAGGTGATAAACTTGGAGGAACTCTGAGCTCGAGCAGCTTGCCCAAGACTTCTAGAGAGTCAGTCTGGACTTAACAGAAACCTTTATGCAGTTCAATCCTGAAGATATTTATTCGTTGCCTGCTATGAACAATACACTGTGTTCTCCATCAGGAAAGACTCATTCCCTTCACGAGCCAATTAGCAAAGTGATGAAAAAAAGGAACAGATGTGTTTGGCCCACCTCTCTCTCCTCCAGAACTCAGAACCTTAAGAAGTGACAGTTTCTTTTCAGATCCCCAGCCAGAGTTGACCCTATAGCCCTGAGTCACCAGGAAAGGTCCCAGACTCTTCAGCCTTCTGTCTCCAACACCTGGCCATGTCATTGCCTGGGATCCCCCTCAGGTGTCACCCTGTCTCTGCATCATCAGAAGAGCTCCTGCCATCAACGTCAACCACATTTGGGTGTTAAAAAAACACAGATGGCATTTTGGTTCCGAGCTAATTGCAGCATATTTATCTGATAAGCCATTCTCATTATGTGCTCGTCAAACGATTATGGAAACAAGTAGTGGCTCCATCCTTGTGCCTGTCAGGTCTGGTTAATAAAAAATGAAAAAAAAAAAAAAAAGAGAGAGAGGAAAATTGCTAAGCTAAGAGTGGTCTTGGGATCAGAAGGCAGGAGGTAAAAAGAAAATAGCACTGTTAGGCAATTAGTTAGGATGGCTCTGGGCCCAACTCGCTGTGCCTGACCAGAAAAGATTTATCTCTACCTGGGGCTTGAGGATCCCCAAACCCAGGAGGAGGAGCAGAGAAGAGCTGACTGTCCAGTATCTGGCCTTTCTTCTCCTTGCACTTGACTTCCCTGCCACTGTAGTGTAGTGAACTTCCTCAGATAGACTTTGCTCTTGTGCCTTGGGACATTGTACATGCTGTTGCAAGGCTTTTGCTTTTGCTCTGGCTCCCATAGCTTCTTGGACTTCTCCAACATAGGACTCAATCTAGTCTAGGTTTTAAGAACGTAGACAGAAGACAGACCACACAGATTCAATCCCAGGTGCAATGGCAAGACCACCACTTATTAGCTGTTGCCTTACACTGATGACCTGACCCTTCTGAGTCTCAGTTTGAACAATAATAAGACAAGAAAGGATGGTAACATTTGTTTTTGCACAGCCCTTGTGAGGTTGCAATGAAATGCTGCACGTAGGGCCCTTGGCACGATGCCTAGCTTCACATAAACTTTCAATCTATGTTGGTTACATCACAGCCACAGCTGTGGAACCCTTTCCTCACTGTCTGCCCATTGCTTACCTTCTTTGCTGGCGGATAAGCTCCATGAAAGCAGAGACACTCTGCTCACAGACTGTCCCAACACAGAGCACATAATAGATGCTTAATGAACTTGTGTTGAATAAGGAAACTGGTGAAAATCACCCCTGAGAACTGGAGACACCCTGAGATTGAGAGGATGAAGCCATGAATGACCTGCGATTCTCAAGAGGGGAAGGATGGCGGGGTGGGGAGCGGAATATATAGTTTATAAAATCATACTAAATATTATCATATAACTTTACATTTATGAAGTTAACATAATTTGGGAGGACAGTACAAGCCACAGCAAAAGCAAATCTGGATAAAGTTTTGTGATTGGTGGGGCAAGGGTTAAAAAATCATAATTTCTATCCACTTTCTTACTTTATAGATGAGGATACTCAGACTAGGAGAGGCAACCACATTGAGCATTTCATGGCTAGTAACCGCTGGCTCCAAAACCCATTGGTTATTCATTCATCCAACAACTATTTAGCCACCTATGCTCCAGTTTCTGTCCTCAGGAAGCCCCCATGCCAGACAGTTGAGACCACAACTACATCACTCCATCAGGGGGAGTGGGCATAGCGTGTTTCTGGAGGGCGGCTGTGCCATCTGAACATGAAGGGTGAGTAGCCTCTGTCCACTGGTAGAGGAAGAAGAGCACAGCAGCAGAGATTCTCTGCACAGGCATGGAATCCTAAAGCAGTTGGTGTTTGTTGAGTGAGACTCCTACAGGATTTCCTGGTGCCCACACTCTCTGGATTGTTCTGTACATGCTGTGTTTGATGCCATGTTAGGCCAGAAGTCCTGTGAGGGCTGGGCCAGGCTTTCTATTCCTGTTTCCCTCACTGGGATGGACTAGTGCTCACACTGCTGGTGCCTGACACCTGCTGACAGACAGAAGGTCCTAGCTCTGCCTAAGGCTTTACTGTCATCTAGTAAAGGGGGTAGGGAGGGACTGCCAGGGTCAGCCTACCATGGCTCAGACAATGGATTTCAACCTTACAGAATCAGAGCTTCTATCTCCTTTGTTGTTTATTACTTTTATTTTAATATTGTCCATCCCAGCTTATTCTAAAAAGGACTTGAGACATCAATGCTTTCCCCCTAGGGTCCCACCTCAGCAGGTCAGATGATGGGATCAAAGTTTGGACCACCATTACGGATGCAGATAGTTGATGCTATATTATCCTCCCTGCAATTCACCCTCTTGACCTAACCCATCCCTGGTATCCACCTCCAGTCCCTCTGAGTGTGGGACCTTGGCTTTGAGCTCTTTAGTTTCCTTTTACACCTCCTTTCCCTTTTTTCCCCCAACTCATTTTCTCTAGTCCCACCCCTTTTCTCATCCACCATCTCTGTCTGTGTTCTGAAAGGTCTCTCTCTGTTTAGCTTACCTTCAGATTAAAAATTGTCCTTCTGGGCTTCATGTTCATCCTCCTCTCCATTTAAGGCTGAGGTTTCTCCAGGCACATAGCAGTCCTGAAACTTTATGGAAGCTTTGTAGTCCACTTCTGGATTCCCGTCATCAATTTCATAGGTTAGAATTAACTGGTGAAGCTTTCATTTATTTATTTATTCATCAAATATTTCTCAATGATATTGTTAGTTCTTCTCCAGATGGGAGCTTAGAAAACAAAGGTATTACTAATAATCAGGGGATTAAAGTCTCTGGACAAGCAGAAAGTTCAGTGAGCATAACAGAAAAATCAGAAGAGGAAGTAACATCTAAATAGTTCTAAAATGCGATCATCGACTGGATAAAAAAAATGTGGCACGTACACATCGTGGAACACTATGAAATACTAAAAAAGAATGAGATCATGTCCTTTGCAAGGACGTGGATGAAGCTGGGAGCCATCATTCTTAGCAAACTAACACAGGAACAGACAACCAAACACCACATGTTCTCACTCATAAGTGGGAGTTGAACCATGAGAACACATGGACACAGGGAGGGGAACATCATACACCAGGGCCTGGTAGGGACGAGGGAAGGGAGAGCATTAGGACAAATACCTAATGCATGGGGGGCTTAAAATCTAGACGATGGGTTGATAGGTACAGCAAACCACCATGGCACATGTATACCTATGTAACAAACCTGCATGTTCTGCACATGTATCTCAGAACTTAAAGTAAAATAAAAATAAATAAATTAAAATGGTATCCTCCGTGTAATTTAGTTATTAATACAATCAAAGTCTTATGGAAGCAGCACCTGATCTTTGGAGAGGATAAGTGACTCTTCCAGGATCAACAGCTACTCTTTAGTTAGCAGGGGTGGGAACCCCGTACCTGTGCAATTTTTCCATTAGAAGAGGTGTCTACAGTTGGAAAGGCAAGGGCCACTCATGGGCTAGAAGCAACTCATGTTGTCTTTTGAAATGGCAAAGCCACATAGGAGTGAAAGTAAACGATTTCCATTTTGGCCTTTCCTTTTGCAGTAGGCAGAGTTCAGCGTAAACCACTACTTATAATCCTCTAACAATTTCTCGCCCTTGTGTATTGACCTGACAAGGCTCTGGAGTACTTTGCCTCCCAAGGGCTCCAGGAACTTTCTGAGCGCATCGATAAATGATGAAGCTGGCATCAGCCAGTCACAAACAGACCAGGAAAGGCAGGGAAATTCGCAGGCAAAGAAAGAGAGAATGGGTGGAGATAGTCCTGAGAGTAGGAGGTTCCTGGGTGCATCCCCTCCCTGGGTGCATCCCCTCCCTGGGTGCACCCCCTCCCTGACAGCCTCCAAGGAATTCTGAGCCAGTGAGGCTGTTTGTCCTTCCGTTGTTCATACCTGTGAAAAAATGCTTCCTAGCTGCAGGAGAAGGAGTCCCAATCCCCAGAGTCTGGTGGTCCTGTCTGGAAGGGTCTCTGTTTTGGGGAACCTGGCACCATCAAGCACCTAGGTTCCCCAAGATTCCTGGCCCCTAGGCTCCTGGTTGCCTTCTGTGGCACTGCAGCTCAGTCCCATTCTGCTTCCTCTGTCCCCTCCCAGCACCTACCCTCCTTAGTCCTGCTCCTTCTCAAGGCGGCACAGAGCATTGGCCTCCATTACTGTCCTATCCCTGCCACATTCAATGGCAGGACTACGGGCCCTCCTGGTCCCAGCAGTCTCATTTCCTGATGAAGAAACTGATGAAGGGGAAGGAGGAGCACTCCAGAAGAACCCGCCTGTGGTTCTGCTTTGTGATGCTCTCCCCTATCAACTCTAGTTCCCTCTTTCCATCCTTTTAAAAGTCCTCATTCTACGCCTGAAGGCAAAATTAGGGTTTACTGCTAGGGAAGGACAGGGAGCTCCAAGCTTGTCAATGCACCAGGCACTGTTCTGGGTCCTGTACCTGAGATTCTCAGATTTTCAGACAGGATCCTCAGAAAGATGCACAACAGCCCTTGTACTGTGCCCATTCTATGATGAGGACGGAAGAAGAGGTGAGGCAAACCAGGTGTCACAGCTCGTGAATGATGATGATCAGTGTTCCAGTCCCAGTCTACCTGGGACTCAGCCTCTTTCCAAGTATCCATCCAATCCCTTCTTATCCCATATCTGGAGCTTTCCAATGAGGGGACCCCATACCTCTGAAGGGTAGCGTTTGGGGACACCTTCCCCAAACTGGTCCATAGCATCCCACACCTTCTATTATCTATCTGCACAAGGTGCTGGGGCTTGGCTAAGAGGCTGCAGGGCATGGGGAGCCCAGCAGGACCCTGAGCTGTTAATGGATTTTACAGATTTATTGTCTACTATTAAGAAAAGCAATTAGCCAGGAGGCAGTGCCTAGACAAGGCTGCAATTCACGACATGGGTAGACTGCTTTGTATTTGTTTTCAGACCTCATTTGTCCAATGTGAGCAATTGGTACTGGGAAGCATTTCCATGTTTGTGGAGCTGCACACCCGCTCTGGTCCTGGACTTCTCCAAAGCACAAAGGGCCTCACTCACCTCTCCTAAGCCTGTGTGCATACCTGGGGTCACAGCACAGAGAGCATGCAGGGTGCACCCGGGAGGAACTGACAATTTCTGACATTTTCTGACAAAAGACTTCTTGGGGCTACTTCTTACTTGATGACGTGCTTGATGAGGCAGTGAAGTTCTGGGTCTGGGAAGACCTCGGTCAGCCTCTTGCTCACTCATTGCCTTTGGATGCATCTATAAAATAGTGATAGTAATTAGGGAATCAGAGAGAACAGATGTACAATACCCAATACAGAGTAGCTTATAAATCATAGTAGTAATTATCATTACTATTACTATTATTTCATCTTGTAGCAGCCCAATTATGAGCTGAGATCTAGCACATACCCTAGGAGGACAGCTGCTGAGAGGAGACAGGTGCACCCCTAGGAGGAGAGGCCCCGAGAAGGCATCGGACACCAGTGGGCTCCAGGGGAGCTCAGCTGGGCAAAAGCCGATGTGAGAGGTTACTTGAAGTACAGGCCCCCATCACAAGTCTGGGGTTCAGGGTCAAGAGTCTGCTCCAGGGAAGAGCGGGCAGAGCTGCAGAATACTCCAGCAACCCACAGCAACAGAGTTTACTTAATCTTTACCTGCTAACACCAATCCTGAGCACTCCCTTCATGCCAATTTCCCCTTCAGCCCCAGACTCAGCCCCTCAGGTACTGTTATGTTCCCAGCATGCAATTGGGGACTGAGGCTCAGAGATGCCAAGTGACCTACCCGAGGTCACACAGCTTGGAAGCAGAAGATTGAGGATGCCCACCCAGGCTTGCTGGGAGTGCAGATCAGCATTTCCACATGACAGGATCCCTTGAGGCTTGGAGATATGATTTCTCAACTTGCAGTCTTCTTTCTTATCCTAGAAGTAGCCAGCAGTTCAGCAAAATAAGGTCAGCATGTGAAACCCAAAACCATGAGCTTAATAACTCCTGGGTGGTCAGAACTGTGCCAGGTGCTGAGGGTCAGGCAACAACAGAGACTTATCCAGGTGCTCATGGTGTGAGTATCTGAGGCTGGTTTGCAGCAAATAATCAGGAGAGATTTATGGCTGCCTTGCCCCTCACTCACAATCTTTGCTAGTCTTCCCCTGGGGCCACCCCCTATAATAACATTTAAAACTAAATAAAAGTTGCAGCTGGGAGTGGTGGCTCATGCCTATAATCCCAACACTTTGGGAGGCTGAGACGGGTGGATCACAGGGTCAAGAGATCGAGACCATCCTGGCCAACATGGTGAAACCCTGTCTCTACTAAAAATACAAAAATTAGCTGGGTGTGGTGGCACACACCTGTAACTCGGGAGGCTGAGGCAGGAGAATCGCTTGAACCCGGGAGGAGGAGGTTGCAGTGAGCTAAGATCGTGCCACTGCACTCCAGCCTGGGTAACAGAGCGAGACTCCATCTCAAAAAAAAAAAAAAAAAAAAAAAAAAAAAAAAAAAAAAAAAAAATTGCATCAGGGCAAGGCTCTTAGACCCACTTTCCTTTCAGATGTAAGTCCTTCCTCACGGCCCTAGACAGACCTTGACACAATGATATGATGCAAGTAGGTATTTTTTCTTTTTGGAAGTGAATCCAAGGAAGCGGTCATGGGGAGGGAACCAAAGAAAGCTCTCATGGTGCATCCACGAGCAGGGCACTGCTGTGGGCAACTGAACCCCAATCCCATGGGGACTTCTGGGAGGCTGGGCGGAACATATCTCAGGTGTTCTACCCAAGGGACAAGGAAGCTGGGGTACTTATCCACCAACTCCAATTCACACGGGTTGAGGGCCTCTCCTAGAATTCTTCACCCTCCATACTTCTAGCCTGCCCTCTGCATAGGGGGACCATGTTCTGAGGCCAGAGGAATCCCTCAGCCAGAGAGTCCCACCCCCTTGGAACAAAAAGTTTCCAATGGGGAAGACAAGCGCTAATAGTATGTGAATAGGCCCCAGAGGTGTCTGTTACTGGCTCTCCTGTAGAAATGCTGGAGCTGCCATGGTGGGCTGCAGAGAAGAAGGGTCCAGGGAGCCCTGGGTCGTATCAGAGTTCCACTGTTAAGAGATGTGTGACCTTGGATGAGTTACTTTACTTGTCTCATCTTTAATTGCTTCATCCAGAAATGGAGTATAAAAGTACCTACGTACTTAGGGTATCGAGAAGATTGAGTAAGATCCTCTATATCAAGTGTCTGACTTCCGGAAAGTACTTAATAAATGATAGCTATCAATATTGTTATTCTTAATCACAAGACAGATCATGTCATATAAGCCATAAATCACCTAAAAATTTGGAACAGTGAGAGAACGATGTAGCGTGGGCGATTATTCTGGATGGGTGTCAAATGGAAGTTGGGACTGGCATGGAGCTTTGAGAAATTACAGGATATTTTTAAAAGTATAAAATGAATATATCAACATTACAAAAAAAATTTGGAAGCACAGAGTAGAACATCCTATGCGCCCACATCCCAACATTCTTCTTTACAGGCCTGGTATTGTTTGCATGTTCCTGACGACTGTGATGCTGAGCATCTTCTCATAGACTTATGGGCCATTTGTATATCTTTGGAGAAATGTCGACTTATGCCCTTTACCCATTTTTAATTGGGTTGTCCTTTTCGTGTTGAGCTGTAAGGGCTCTTTATATGTTTGGTTTAATGTTAATTTGCTTCTGTAAATTAATAGTGACATTGGACATTTTCCAAGCATCTATTTACTGGTTGTAATTAGTAAAGGAATGTAGATGGAAGCATGGTAGGGAGGATATCTTAGGCAGCAACGAGAACAAAGATGAATGTGACCAGGTGGATATCATAAAAAGATAGTTGTTCTATGATTCTTTAATTTTTTTCATTTAACACTTTTGTTGCATATATTTCCTGTTCCAAAAACTACATCATGTCACAAAATAGTGCGCATGATAAAAATAGCCTCTGTCTTCACAAATCACACAGCCTAGAGGGGCTGAGAGAGATTTATAAAGTCAAAAAAATACTTATGGATTGGTCTATGTGCCTGACGTCCTGGAAACAAAAAGGATGCAGAGTTAGGCAGCACTGCAGAGGGACCCAGTTCAGCTAGTTCAGAGTGATTCACGCTGGGTTTCCCAGAAGTCGACACTGAGAAGAGCTTGTGCGTGAGAGCCATGTGTTATGAAGTCTTCTTACGATAACCTGGTGAGTGGGGAAGTGGAATGGTGGGTAGAATGGAGAGGGGAAGGAAACAAGCAAGTGAGTGAATTCGAGCCAAATCCTTGTCAATCAACAGGGGAGCTCTGGACATAGCACAGGACAGAGTTTTCCCAATCGGATGAGGGTGCTGAAGCAGGTACACTTCAGCACCCTTCAGCCCTGGGAACATACATCCCCAAGCCCTTATATCCTTGCATTCGGACAAGTTGACTTCTGGGAACCAGAGAGCAGACAGGCTGAAGAGGTTCAGGTGCCGGCTGATGAAAGTGAATACACCCAGGAAGCCAGTGTGCCAAAGATTGCCAAGAATCTGATCTAAGGAAATGGGAGCCTAAGGGTGGAACACTGAGTGCATCTGCAACAGATGGGCAGATCAGGGAAGGCTCTTCAGAAGAAGTGACATTAAGGATGATGAGGAGCAGAGGAAGAGCCTAACAGGCAGAGGAAGGCAGGTAGGTGAAGGCCATCAAGTGGCAAGGGATCAGGTTTCTCCAGAAACTGAGAGAACCATGGAGGGTGGCAGATTGGGAAGAGGCCTTAGTAAGTTTTGCTCAAGATTTCTTGTTTTACCAAGGGAAAACAGAAGAGAAGAGGGAGGCTCAGAGAGACCGAGTAACTTGTCTGATGTCACACAGCTAGCGATGTAACAGAGAGCTCAGGGCAGACCTCAATTCTGACATGCATGACCAGTTGTGGGGAATGCAAGATGCATGCAAGACCCTCTGCCTAAGGGTTGTGGGGAACTGGAGAGACAATTCAGGGAGAGCAGAGAAACAGCATGGGCAAGAACATCCAGACCACACACCCCCACGCCACCCCAGTGCACCCCCATGCTTGCTATGGTTCTTTCTTAGAGCAGAAAAGCTTCTCAAGTATATGGATGCAACAGAACAGACACAGTTATAAATAAAGTGACAGATACCATAGCAACAGAGGAAGCAAAGTGAAATACATCATTTTATTGTAAAGGGCAAAACCTACGCTATATATACAAGCGAGCGTCTCCTTCTTCTTTCCATCGCTTTTCTGCACAAGCATTTCAGACTTCACATGCAACAGGCCCGCCTCCTCAGCCAAGGCAATTCTGCTACAGAATGCATACCTATCTTTATACATGTCTCTATTTGTGTTCAGTTATATAAAGTGTTCCTAAAGCTCTGTCTATAGAGATATGCTTTATGTTATTGATGTGCATATTTTATATCTGCAAAACACTGAGATGTAAGATATAGGTTCTGTGGCAGATTATATTTTCCAAAGATGACAAAAACAGTATTTTTAAGAGAAGCCAGCCCCATGTAAAACGTCCATTTGCCCTGAGGCCATCATACTAGAGAGGTCAAAGATCGGTACTCCAATCAAGAGTCTCAGCTGAGCCCAGGCTTCCAGCCATCCATGCCAAGATGTCTGACTCGGGAGTGAAATGACATTGAATGCTCCAACCAGTACATCCATCAGCCAAGCACTTCTGAATAACCCCAGCAATGCTACAGAGAGCAAAGAATCAGCCAAGCCCTGGCCCAAATTTGGGACCCATTGACTTTGTGAGATGTAACAAAGTGGTTATTGCTTGAAGTCACTAAGTTTTGGGGGAGTTACTTATACCACACTAGATAACTGGAATGGGTACCCCATAAATATCAAGACAGCTGCCATGTGCTAAGTATCTAGCATGTGCCATAGTCTATGCTGAGACTTGACATGTACCATCTTATCGAATCCTCAAGTCAACAGCAAAAGATGAGAACAGCAATAGCAATCTCCACTTTTCAGATGAGGAGACTAAGGCTGAGAGGGTTCAGGAACTTGTCCATGGTCATGAGCAAGAGCTGAGTGGGATCTAGGTCCCCTAACTACAGCCCTCCTTCCTTACCACTGAGCAGACTGCCTTATTGCTTAGGTTTGATTTCTGGGTCCTCTTGCTCTTTTTTATGTGGGCCTACTTAAACTTTTTTATTTTTTCAGAGAAATGGGATGCTATTATGCATACTGTTGTGTAACTTGCCATTTTCAGTTAACGTATTTCCGAGTCAATACATATAGATCTATATTATCATTGTAAATGGTCACAGTGCAGTGCATCAGATGGATTTACTCTAATGCATTTAACCAGTCCTCCTGGAGATGGATATCTAGGTTGTTTAAAGCATTTTTTAACTGTTACAAATAATGTTTTAGAGAACTGCTTTGCACATATATCTTTGTGTACTGCTATAATTATTTTCCTAGAACAAATTCCTACACATCAATAAATTGAGTTCTGTAAAGATTGTGCTTAAATGCCTACACTAGTATATATGAGCTCCTGTTTGCCCACGCCCTGGACAACACGGGAGTTTCTTCATTGTTTTTAATTTCACTGCCACCTTTTCAATATTGGTTGAAAGTCCTGTGGAAATTACTTTGGAGGTTAGAGTATAGACCTCATCCTTGCCTCTATGAAGCATGAAGAAAGGCCCTGGAAGGGAGTAGCATAAGCCCTGTGTCGACAGTGCCAGGGCTGAATCTTCAGCTCTGCTACCTGCTATTATTGTAACCATGGACAGGTCACCTGACTTTTCTGAGCCAGTTTCTTTGTCTATAAAATGGGGATAAAAATAGAACCTCCTCATAGGGTTCATGTAGCATGGCACAAACAAAGCATGTAGTCTTGTACCTGACATATTGATAAATTATCACGGGATATCATTCTGTGTAAGGGGAATGCCTCTCAGCATATCAGATCACAGAACGTCTGGAGTGCTGGAAGGAGGAAAGTAGTCTAGGGGTGTGGAAGCACGTGAGACAAGCAGCACTAGCTCATCCCCAGAGTTCCACTTTTCCCAAGGTTCCTCCACAATTTCTGATATTATCCCTGATTCTCACTAAGTTACTGTTGAGGTCTGAGACAGCAGAATCCATAACATCACTTCAGTTCACAACAGCTGGCAAATTGGGAGATTTAAAAATAAAGTTTTATTATGGAAAAGCAGGATTGAAGAATGGGCATTAGCTATGTGAACACACCTGGGCTTCTTAATCTATCTCCCTTTGAACTGAACTTGAAAATCCCAAATTGCAAGAGCAGCATTGGACCTGGCAGGGTTCCCCAACAGAGGAACAAGATGCCCACTGCCTCCACCCAGTCTCCCCAATTAGATAAATCTCTCTTCTTCCTTGGGCAGACAACTGAGTACTTGGAGAACAGCTGGAAGTGCATGTTTGATCCAAAAGGGGAATGCTTTTCCCTTGAACAGTTACTGAAGACTCCTTGCCCTCCAGGTCCATTGAGATGATCAGACAGGGTTGCAGCTCTCACATTTGGAGAAGGAGATCTGAAAGCACTGCTCCCGTCTTTATAGGTTCCCCCAAATCCTTCTTCCTTCTTCCTCCTGGGACTGCTGGTAGAAGTTTAACCTTTTCCACAGAAGACCCAAAGTGAGGTTCCCTGAACTCTCGGCAAAAAATTTTACTCTGTTATTCACTCCAGCATCTTGTCCAATGGAAATCCCCAGATGTCCTGCACTGAGATAAAGACCCTGCAAGGGAGGTGACTTGGACACATGAACCCTCTGGCACCAGCCTACCTGGGCTTGCTCCTTGGCAACTTTTCATTGGAATGGGTATAAGCCATATAGGCCATCAGGTTCGTTGAAACCCAACTACCTTCTTAAATGTGTCTTACCATTTAAGAAGTCTAAATAGTTAATAAAACAACAACATCACAGTGCCAATCTCCCCCAATTGTTCCCCACCCCCACCCCACAATCAATTTAGAAAATCCTAACTCCTGTACTAGTTGTTCCTAGAAAATATGATATTCCCAAGGCCTGGTTCCTAATCTAGACTATATTATCTCTGTTGTCAAAGACCAGAGGAAAAACTCGGGGATATCTTAGGGAAAGTGGAGAAACACTTGGTTTCTGGATATTGACAAGTCTAAGCCAGTTATCAAGATTCCTTAGCTGTGAGCAAAGAACTCTCCCATTAGGAGGTTAATTTTGGGGCTGTGTTAACCGTATCTCCCTATACACACTGCCTCTGCTCTCGGAAGGTGGCACCTGAGATATTTCTGTCTGCTTGTAAAGTTGAGATATTCCTGTGGTGTGTTATACTTTTTCTTTTGCAGGCCACTTCCTAAAACTCTCTACTTTCTCATGCTGCTTTGCTTTCAGACTCTTCATGTTTGTCCCTCTTGTTAGTTCTGGGGTGACCTTGACCAACTCTGCCACAAGGAGTGTGAGTTCTGTCCTAGCTTGAGCTGCAGTGGCTGCACTGACATCACTTGGTTGCAGCTGCAGAAGCATCCTTAGCAGATTCCTCAGCTGGAGATGCAGGTCAGGCTTCTGAAGTTCTGAACCTACAGGCCTGGGGAGTTTTGGTGCCTCTGCCATGGCCTCATGCCCAGAGCTTTGCTTTTCCCCAGCTCGGCAATTTTTCAGGTCTGGGTAATTGGTATGACTTCAGTAGCAGCTAAATATTCCCTCTCTCATGCATTCCCTGCAGCCATGGCATGTGCCTCTGATGGTCCACTTTCTCCTTGTTTCTAAACTCATTTCAAAATTGATTGGCTGAACTTTTAACATATTTAATCTTAAATGGATTCCTTTCCTTTTATGCTCTCTTGGCTGAAATTCTTCCTTTCCTTTTTCTTTACATTGTCTGTCTTACTGACAAGGGAATTTGGTTTTCAAGCATCATCTAGATTTTCTTCTGTGAGTACAGCACAGCAATAACAATGAAGTCAAGGAGAGCTGGACCTTCCAGAATCATCCATAGTTCGAACAACTCTTGACCAGATACACCCTCCTGAATTTTGCATCCCTTCTAGAAAAGGTTCCTCCATCAGGCCAACAGGTGGCCCAAGTCTTGACGTAATTTTTGATCAGTTTCCAGTATTCCTATAATGATCACCTCTTCCCTACGCCCCAATTCCACAAATTATTTTGATTTTCACCCTCAGGGCACATTTATTGACACCATTTCCCCCTGAGCTTACTTAATACTGCCAGCTGCCTCAGTTTACCTCTCTTGGACCTGTGTAACCACTTAGCATGACTATCCTGGAGTCCAAGAAATTTCCCCAATTGTGGTCTGTACCTGGAGCTTTGGGAATTATATTCTAAACATTTTAATGAACCTAGAGTCCTTTTCTAAGAGTCACTCTGGTTTTCTCTCTCAGTTCTTGACACTTTCTCTTTTTATTAGATTTATTTGGTCCTTACTGCTTTCTATGACCTAGTAACAACAAAACCATTTATTTCCCACTGGCTTCATCTTTAAGAATGTTGGGCCCAGGTACATCTTTGCCTCCTTTCACACTTGTCCAGCTTGTCCTCTGGGACTTAACCTTCTTGGCTATCTAGACTTGACCCGGATCTCAAACACTACAAAAATCACCTGCATTTTCCCTGGAGTTTCATCACCCTTATTTTTCTTTCCTGCTTGACAATAAAGAAAAATGATCATCCTCATTTTTCTTTCCTGCTTGACAATAAATCTGGTGTTTATTATCAAACAGTTGAATTATTCTATGATTTTAGAAGGAAAGGGTCCTACACACAACTTTTTAGTATCTTTATTGTCTATCAGATTTGTGAAACTGTTATTACATTGTCTTCTAACTCAACCTGAGACATTGCCATTAACCCTATACCTTACGGGGCTCTGCTCCTCCTTTCGTCAAGGATGAATCCATCACTGGTTAGTGGGTGGAGCAACAATCCGGGACTCTGAAATCCAAATCACAGCCTGGGCTGATGTATCTGTGTGAGGGTGCAACTGATTTGCAGAACATGCGTGGGGCAGCTGATTCACTTAGCCTCAGCATTTCCATTTTAAGGTCTAATCCTCATCTATTAGTGCCTCTGTTGTCCACGTGGAATTTTGTAGCTTTTCCAATTTTAAGTCCTGGCTTAGAGTTCTTGCTGAGAAACATGGTAAAAGAACCATATATATATATTTCCTCCCACTGCTGACTAAAAAGCCTATAAACTGAAGCTCTGCCTGCACTGAGCTAGACCTTCCCTGAGCCTAAAACATTCTTCTTCCTATAAGTTGATGTTTGCCTCAGTGGTACTCACTCTAATCAGAATCAGCTGGCAAGACTCCAGGATCAATGTTCACCAATAGTCTATGGCTGGTGTCATTTAACAGTTACACACAAAACCATAGTAGAAAATGCTGCAAACCACAGGTGAAAATCATGTAAGATCAAGGTTTTCTGAAGCACCAAAGCCTTCCACCTTGGCTGTGCTAGAAATGGTGTCTCTCTGCACTATTTAGGGTTCCAAATGATAATCCCAATGACTATCTCTGAAGCTTCCACACAAATCTTTAACATGTGAAACTTTAAGAAGGATGACAGGTAACACCTGTATATCCTTCAAATTTGGAGTAGATCAGGAGATGACATGCAAGAGTGAGATAAATGAAAATAAAAATATCGGGTCTGTAAATGAATGGGTTGGTTTGGAATCTGTGGCTGGGACAAACTGAGTTTCCACTCTTTCCACTCCCACCAAATTTAACTTGGCCAGCCCAGCCTTCAGGCCTTCCCACTGCAGGGGCAGAGAGTCAGGTACTCTTCCTAATTAATCACATAGATTTGCAGAAAATATGGGTGTCCTGAGGCTGCCAAGAAACTCAGTGGACTTGACCCATGTCACTCATTGGATCCTTGATTGAGGTTTAGGGTGGGTCAGAGAAATGCCTAAAGTAGAACTCAAAGAATGGGAGTAACTGTTCCTCCACCACCAGTCCCAAGGCACTGCTGTCTTGTCTTCAATGCTCTAGTTTATGCCTGGCTAGAACTCCACTTCTGTGCTCAGAGCACAGCTGAGCCACAGTGGAATCTTCCAAACTTCCAATAAATAGTAAGTTGAGCAAGAGATAAAGACACAGAAAGTGTCCAGGAAGCATATAAAAACTTTCTGGCATACACAGTCTGGACTTCTGCTCAAGTGACAGCTAGCACACAGCCAGGGCCCCTTTGTCCTGCTGCATTCTGCCAGAGGGGTGCCTACACCCTAGCTCCTCAGAATTGGTGCATCTCTCTGGAAGAACCAAGAAGATGGTGAAGCATCATCCAGTACAGGGTAAGAAATCCAGAGCTCAGAAATAGGTGGAAGGACTCAAGTAGGGTCTCATCAGGATGAAAATAGGGGTGGGATATGAGTGGGAGGAGAGTTTTAGAACAATGATTCAAATTTCTGCTATAGCAGAGAGTATACTTTTATTGACTAGGATGGCATAGGCGTGGGTTTATTAGACTCTTCCAGAGAATTTTTGTTTGATAGATGAGGCAGAGGTGGAGTAAGCTGGTCAAGGTCACAGTGGCTGAGCTAGGATTTCAACGCTTGTCTCCTGACTCCAAAACTCTTGTTCATTAATAGTAGGAGGCACCTTTGGCCAAATTTGGCAAAGCCCCACTTGACCCTTCCTTTGCACAGAGAGGTGCCAGGGACAGCCCTGGTCTCCTGTAATGCTTCATCATTGACTTACAAATCTTCTTCCGCCAGACCTTGGGTGGCACACACATGTTCTTAAAGAACACGTGCATGTGCACACAAATACTCCCCCATGTTTGGAGTTGGAAAGAACCCTTCTGGCATAAACTAAAAAGGAATAAACAAATATATGACGTGTAACATCATCAGTAATAGAAAAACAAATTCTGATTTGTTTCTGGATTGAAGGAGAACAAAATCTTAGAACAGAACTTAAAACCTCTTGAAGAAAATGTCGCAAAAACAGCATCCACCCACAGCTTGCTGCTTCCACTCTCCCTCCTTGTCAGCTCTGGCCAGATGGTATCTCTCTCAGCTCCTCTTGCCACAGCTTTCAGGCCTTGTTTTCCATTCTCTGTCAAACCCACCACTCAGTGTCCTGCAGTGTCCTCTGCCCTGGTCCTGGGAGACTGTGAATTTTCAACCTCGACGTTGTTCTCCCCACGATGTTCCTGTGACTGACCCTGCTAGTTATTCATGTCTTAAGTTTAACTAGCATACCCTCGGAGTGCACATCACTTCCTGCCCAGAAACATGCTATGTCATAGTATTCTGCAGATTTGTGTGTGTACATGGGGGAGGGGGTGGTGGTAATGTACACAAAAGAAATAGTAATTCCCAGGAGCCAGTGCAACCCTCTGTGTCAGGTAATTTTCCATTGCTGACGCCGTCACTGTAATGGTGTGCAAGGGGCTGTCAGAAATGATTTTCAAGGGCACCCTTATGAACAGTCTCTTACTCACAATGTACCGACATAGACATGGAGCTGGATGAACGTTTGTGCTCTGACTATTAATGGATTCATTTCCACCTAGAAAGAGGCTTCATGTGGTGTGCCCCAACTGTGACCCAGCTAGAGGCTTAGAAGACGTACTTAGTTTTGACCCAACGTTGGGAGGGGGCAATCATATGTTTGAGACTGTAGCAAAACTCTAAAGGGAACTATGGTGATTGGCTCACACTGGTAAGAGTGCATTTAGCAAGGGTAATAAGGGTAACCCGATGTGCTAAATGAACACAGGCACAATAAACCAATGGCACAGGTAGGGGGTAGGGAGAACTTTGTTTAACAACAATCCATATGCAAAGTATTTGAAAAGTTTCAAAACTGTAGAGTTTGGAAAAAAGTTATTCAAAAATTTTTACCAGTGCACATCTCCACCAGCTTCAGAACTTCTGACTTAGTAATCTACTCTTAGAATACACTTCTAAGTAAATCATAGTTTTTTTTAGAGATGTATATATAAAAGTATTAAATTAGTGCAGCATTAAAGTAGTAGAAAATGGAAATAACCTTAATTCCCACTAATACAAATATTCAATGGAATATTGTGCATTTATTAAATGTCATATTTACAAAGAACATCTAATGACATAACATGATCTTTTCACTTTATGATGCTATCTTTCCAACTAAAGTTGTGCCTCTAATGGCAATATTTTAGACTTCATGGAGCAATTGTGGGGAAAGTTAGGTAGTAAATCACATCGGTCAAGAAATCACTTTCTTTACCTCTGTATGAGATCATTCCCTAAACTCTCCTCGTGTCCCTGAAGGAAGTTAGGACAAGGAAAGGCATGTGGGAATAAACGGAGTCTTGGATCAAGCCTCAGCCACCTGAGTAGGGTACCCTGTCTCATCTAAATATTCAGCCAACCATATCATTTCTATGGTCAGTGACCTCCAGGGGGAAAGATGCTCAGAGACATCATCTTTAATATTTATTCCTCCATTTTCCACAGTATGGAAACTACTTTAAAAGCTAGTAGTTTTGCCAGATATTATTATTTGCAGCTTACAGTTTGCATCAATCAAATGATGTACCTGTCACTCTCTCTCCAATCCCCACCAATACCAGCGCAAACCACAGCTTCCACTTTTTCCTCTTGGTCTCTCCTGTGGTCACCTGCAGGTCTATTTATGGGAAAGGAGTTTAAGATGAAAAACTCCAATAGTGTCCTCTGATTCAATTCCATGACACCTAGATATATGTTATTAAAGAAGGCATTGATCCACTAATGACAAAACACCAATGAATTTCTGGAGCAGAGTCTATAAAGATACGCATTCAATCCTAGGATCATGCTTACAGTGAAAAAAAAATCAAGACAATTTCACGATAAAAGAGAGAACTTTAGAGTCATCTGTTTTGAGGTTGGTTAAAGAACTATTGAGGAATGGTGAGAGGAGAGGTTTTGGACAAAACTAGAACTTATTTGAATCCAATCTCTACCACTCATCAACTGTGTAACCTTAGACAAGATCTTTATTGGCCTCTCCCTTAAAGTTTTTAGTGTCATGTAAATAATAACAGTGTCTACCTTCTAGTGCTTTTGGCAGAAATGAATGAAGTCATACATACAAATGTTTAGTGTCATGGGCAACCTTGCCAGTGCTTGATAACTAGGAAACATTTTATCGTTATAAAGGAAATTAAAGGACCTTTAGAATCAACTAGGCTTGGGTTCAAATCCTTATTCTGTTAATTAGTTTTGTTTCAGTGTGTGCAACCTACTGGGTCTCTTGAACTTTGGTTTTGTAACCTAGAAAATGTGAGTAAAATACCTATTTTTTTCTAGTTCTTCTAAGGATAAACTGTGGTACATATTCGGTATATGTTTATTATCTGCCTTTCTGTGTTATTCTAATGAGAATTCAGGTACTGTGCTATCCTCTCTGAAATCTGCTCTCAGACCAGAACACTTTGCTTTTCTAGGGTGACCTTCATTTGAATTAGACCCCATTTTATTGACCCAGAATTCTGTTTTTAAGAGTGCCTGCCTATACTTGTTTTTATATCTTGGAAAAAAGTTCCAAGATAGAGTATAGTAGGAGTATTTAGGTGAATTTCCTTTAGGATAGGAAAGAGAAAGATATTCTAGATAGAAGATTAATAATTTATTTATTTAGAAACTCATTCAGGACATTTATTAGGTAAAGCTGAAATGAGGTAAATTATATACTCCCTAAACCTTTTTCGTTCAGCCCAATTTTTGTAATTTTCTCATTTCTCTTTTCCCAAGAGACACAGGTATTCTAACATGGGAAACATGTATGTACAAGATATCATTACATTGTTACATACCCAAGTTACACATGACTTGACTCAGAGACAAAGCCTTAGACAACAGAGATAGGCAGTAGGCTGAGACAGAGAATCATTAGCATATTTTTTTCAATTATAGTCAATATAAAAACTAGATTGACCACCTACTTATTTCTAAGATACAACCTCTGCCTTTAGTAAACCCTTGTGGTTAAGAGCTATCACGGAGTAGGGTCAGACAGGAGGGTCTCTGCCCGCAAAACCAGGATCTATGGCAGGAAAGACACCAGAGGGGCTTTTTTTTCCAGCACCGAGGAGAGCTCCACGGTGCCTCAGAAGGTTTTATTGTGAGGGATCTGGTTAGCTGCTCCTGAGGAGACAGTAACTCATTTCAGGCTTAAAAGCTTTGGTCCTGTATGACTGGGGATTTTATTCTTTTTAGAATCTATGCTGTATCTTCTGATAGAGCCTTGCGAGGTTTTACATTTAATTCACCTTCTTTGCCAGGTTGGGTCTAAGCCAAGAATAATTGTCCACTTCAACAGTCTGGGACTGTGGCGGCGTAGAGGGAAGGGCAGAGGGACCAGCTCAACAAACACCTAGAGTGTGAGGCTACTTTATATCACATTGATAGTAGGCCAAAATCCCTTACATTTGCAATAATGTTTTAAATTAAGCCTTAGAGACAGGTAACATATTAGTTCATATTACATTGACATCGTCATTCAGTTTAAGATTCCATTCCAGTTTACTTTTCCTCTTGTTCCTCAATCTCTTCATTCCTCTTGAACAATTACAGTTACCCACCTTATTGTGTGATACTTGTTCCTTAATTATGCTTCTATCCTTGTGAAAAATGTATAGCATTTTGAGTGTACATATTTTAATTATATAAATGTATTGTGCCGTTAATCTTGTTTTTCCTTTTATTAAACTGACTACTTCTCTACTGTGTTCTTAAAACCATCCATGTTATTGTAAGCCCATCAAGTTCATTGCTTACTACTGATTATAATTTTGAAGGATGTATCCACTATATTAGTCCATGTCCTTAGTAATACACACTTAAGTTAGATTCAGCTTCCCATCAGCACAACACTGCCAAAACATTGATAGGTCATGTGGCAAACGCATGTCAAATCTTAAATTTCAAGGTTGCTAAATCATGATTAGGTTATAACAACTGAAAGTGTTGCTCTGAACTCACAACATCCAAGCCCATCTTAATATATGCAAGAGGTGGGGATGGAATGTGGATTGACAGTCCAGTAGGAAAATACAGATTTCGATGGAGGGGCCTCCATTCTGCCATAGTCACAACCTTCATTTTCACTGAGTAATGCCTTTCTGCTATCCCTTGGCTATAGAGCTATTGCCACTGGAATGCCCAACTTGAACCATCCCTCTTCTGAGGAACGGCATTTTTATGCCATCTCATTCATCACATTTACCAGCTTTGTGTCTCATCAGAGCCTCAATTACTGGTAAAAACTAAGGAATTATTAACTTCTTATTTATTCACCTCACAAACATTTATTCAATACCGACCATGTTGAGCTCAGTGTGGGGGCTATAAGATGAATCAGGCATGGTCCCTTTCCTGCATGATCTGTGTGGGTTTGTTTACATAAGCCACGTAAACAGAGACAAGAATAGAAGTGTGAACAAGCACAGCAGGGCATAAAGTAAGGGAAGAGATAGCAGAAAAGGTGACATTTAGGAAGGCAACCACAAGCCTCTGGTTTTCCCCCAGGAGATTCCAAATAATCAGGGGTAATGCCCATGTTAGTCTTGTTCAACAGTGTGCTCCTGGTGCTGGGTACAGGCCGTGGCATTTAGTAGATGGCCAGTAAATACTTGTTTAATCAATAGGTGAGATAAATCTTTGAAGACAATGTGGTGTTTACAAGCCAGGACAGAGAAAACAAGGAAAGGCAGAGGCCATTGCAGGCAGAAAGAACCATACTTTTAAAAGCATAAGAAAGCCCTACAGCCCTGAAGCACTTGGAAACCTAAAAACGAGATGTGAAGAAGATAGAATGTGATGAACAATGAAGCTGAGGGGATGACTCTGTGGGTCCAGTCTCAGAGGGGTCTGTTTGCTATGTTAAAGTGGTTGTATTTTATCCTGAAGACAATGGTTATCTACAGAGAGATTTTAACCCAGAAAGAGAAATGATCAAAGAGATATGGAAGCAGAAAGATGCTTCTTGGGTAGAAAACAGGCCAAATTCAAGACAGACAAATATTTGGGGAGGGTCTTGTGATAGGAGCTTGATTAAAGGATGAGAGTCTTAGCTGAGCTGCAGTGGAATTTGTGGACTGTTAAGGATTGATGAGACTTTGTCCTCATGTGGTATTGAGAGATCAGGAGGGGACTTTCAGTCGTCTAGTAAATATTTGATAAGTGTCTGTTCTGGTGCTGAGAACAGAGCTATCACCCTACAGACAAGGCTCCTCTTCTCATGGAGATTACTGTCTCGTCCAGGCTCTGGTCAGTAAACAGTAGCAGTCTGTTAAGCTCTGTGACAGGGAAGACACAGAAGCATATAAGAACAATTAGCAGGGCACCCAGTCCAGTTTCTGTGTGGATAGACTTCCTATACGAAGCAGAACTAAACCCAAGGCCTGAAAGACAGGAAAAATTAGCCGGGAGAAAAAGCATTAAGAGAAAGGAAAATGCACCCACATTTAGAGATGAGAAAGGGTATGCAGAGCATTTGAGAAACAGAAAGACGTTTACTATGCTGAGAGCAGCCGGTGTGAGGAGGGGCTAGGGAGAGTTGAGGCTTTCAGAGGCACCTGTGATTGTTCCTGAAGGGTCTTCTTTGAAGGCAGGCTGAGAAGCTTGGCCTTGATCCTAGGAACAGTAGAAAGCCATAGGAATGTCTCTAGGAAAGGAAGGTAGTAATCAGATTTGCATTCCAGATCTACCACTCTACTCCTGTGAGAACAGTGGATGGAAGGGACTCAAGCCTGGGACACCCCTGGGAGACTGGGGTAGTGCTCTGGGTGGCAGAGGACACTGATCTGGGTTAGGATCATGACAAGAGAATGCACAGGAATGGAGGGACATTTCTGATGTGGCATCCATAGGGGCTAGTAATCCATTTGTTATAGGGAGAAAGAGAAGGGAATCAAGGGTGAGAGCCAAGTTTTGACAAGTAACTGGATGAATAGTGGTGACTTTCTCTGAAAGGGCATGCTGGAGGAAGCCCAGGTTCTGCTGAGTGTGAATATACTTGCGTGTGTGTGTGTGTGTGTGTGTGTGTGTGTAACAGAGACACCATAGTGTTTAGTTTGGCACATTTGAATTTGAGGCAATTGGATAGCCTGAATCAGGAGCTTAAGCCTGGGACCTGAGACACAGATTTGTGAGCCACTAGGATAATGACATAGATGGACCCGTGAGAGTGGATGAAACCAACTAGCATAGAGTAAGAATGCAGAAATCAGCAACTAGAGAGTTGGAGATGGACTGACTCATGGCTGAACCCATCCAGCATTCTGGAATTTCTGGCCTCTGACTTTGCCTTTAAATCATTGTATTCTTGAAAGAGCCAGTAGATCTCTGGCCCCCAACCTTGAGAACAGTGAGGTAAAAGGGACAGGAGAAAGAACAGAGGGTATAAATGGTGAGGAAAATTGTATTTTACAGCTTTCCAAGGAAAGAGATTCAAAGATTTGCATCACTTTTTAAAGGTGTAATGGCAAGTACTGCCAGATCCAAGGTTCATATCAAAGTCTCAGATGCTCCAGTCCAGAGCACTCCACTCCCATATGTTTTTAGCTCTGGTCACTTCCTAGAGATTTAGGGTTGGGAGAGAAGAGTTTGAGGAGGAATGGCTCAAAAGATACACTAGGCAAGCAGTACCCAATGCAGGTCTGGGAAGAAAGTTTCTGAGAAAAGTTTACATCTTGGCTCCACTTCTTGCTTTTTCAGTATGACTCAATTTTGGTGAGAAATGCGTGTTTTGGCTGCTCCTCAAGAACAAAGCCTGTTGTTGATGAGGACTTGGGACAGCGTGCCCTCCTTCCCGCCAAAGACTGCTGTCCTGTCTTCCCAAATCCGTCTGCTCTGGCACAGGAAGGAACACTAAACCCAACACGTATGTGTCAGATATGCGGCACTGTGTCTGCAGCAGCCCAGCCATCTGCAGGAGGCCGGATCTGCCAGCTTGTCACCAGGCAGGGAAATCCATTTCACACTCAGTGAAAATGTTCGCATCCTCCCCCACTTACCAGTTGGAAGTTCTTCTTTCTCTGATTAAGCGTTCTGGGGGTTTATGACCAATGCAGCCCTATTTGTCAAGTGAGAGTTAAGATCTCGTGTTTCACAAAGTAGTCCCTTTGTGTGACCCTTGAGTATTTACTGAGGACAATGCACATAGGTTGAGGTGAGAAAGAAATTTTATCAGGCAGGGCTTTCATCCCAGGAGGAGTTTTAAATTTAATTGTGTCTGGTTCCACTCTCAGATATTCTGGTGTAATTGGTAGGGGCTGTGGCCTAGGCATCAGGATTTTTAAAATTCTGCCCCTTCCCCAACTCAGGCAATTCTAATGTACAGGAGAATTAGAAAGCCACTAGTTGAGAAAGGGCTTCTCAAACTTTAGTTTGCATAGGCGTCACCTGGGCATCTGATTTAAATAAAGATTCTGACGCAGTGGGCCTGGTGTCAGCCTGAGAGTCTTAGTTTCTAATAAGCTCCCAGGTGATGCTGATATAGTTGGTCCGCAGACCACACTTTGTGTGGCAAGGCTATTAAGTAGAATATCCTTCAAACTGGAATATAGGTCTCCTCCTTGTTTGCTCAGAGAATGAATTCAAGGCTCAGCTTAAGTACCCTTTGCTTCTCAAAGACCTCCTTAGCTTCTTTTGCCACCCCCTTCCCCTCAGTAGAAGTGACCACTCCCTTCTTTTGCCTTTGCTTGAACTGGTACAAACATCTCCTGCAGCCCTTAGTCTCTGCTCCTCCCAGACTCTGAGCCTCTTGAAGTCCAGATGTGTTCCCGATTCCTTCTGAATCCCTTTGCAGTCAATGCTCACAACTCTATCGAATGAATGGGTATGACTCACCTGCTCTACCTACCCAGCCTCATTTCTCTTCATAATTGTTATGGTTATTTGTTTATTGCCTGTCTTCCCACACTAGAATGCAAGTCCCAAAAGGAAAATAATTTTTATTTTTTTGTTCCCTGTTCTATCTTCAGTGGCCTGGAACATAGTAGATGTTGAATAAATATTTATTGAATGAATGAATGAGCATTGGACAGGCACTGAATCCAATTTAATGTAATATCTAACCAGAGATGATCAGGCACTTGTCATTTATTGGGCTGGCGAAGATGGCAAGTGTAATGGGAGTGGGAAATTAGGTGGGAGGCAGGTGCAAGAGAGAGGGGAGACAAATCTGTAGGAAGCTGCCAGGCAACATCAAGAAGTCTAAGCTCACTTGTGCCTTTTGAGAGCTGTCCACATGTTTTAGGGCCAGTTAGGGACTAACACCCAGGTCAAGGACTGGCTAGAGGGAGACCTTCATCCTCAGGGTCTGAGGAACAGTTCAGATTCCTCAAGTAAAGACTTTGAGTGTGAAGCAGAGGGGAAGTGGCAAGTTGCCTCTAACACAATGTCATAGAAGCCATCACTAATTCATTCATTCACTTCTTTATCCTTGCCATTAATATTTGTTGATCTCACTGGGGAACAAGACTGTGTCTTGTCTGCAGACATTCAGCTGCTAGGAGAACACCTGACTGTTCTACATCGTTGGCCTTGTCTTGCCACATGGCTGTTGTAATGGTTTTATATAATCACACTTTGCATTAGTTATTCATAAAGAGAGAATTTTTTATTGTTCCTTTAGTTTCATTCTTTCTGTTCCAACCTCAAAATTCACAGAAGAGAGGGTTAGATCTCTCTGGGATCAACAAGCTGTGGCTGGGACTTAAGGTTATATGATATAGACATGGCCACTGGGCTTCCATCTAGTATGCAGTGGTGGAGGAGAATATTTGTAAGATACATAGTCATCCACAGCATGGGAAATTCTCAGTCCATTCTCTCAAGGAACTTTGAGCCTGGTGGGAAATTAATAAAGTAGAACTTACAATAAACCATGATGTGCCAGCCTGAGCAACCCCATCTCTACAAAAAGTACAAAAATTAGCTGGGCATGGTGGTACATACCTGAGATCCCAGCTACTCAGGAGGCTGACGTGGGAGGATCATTTGAACCCAGGAGGTTGAGGCTGCAGTGAGCCATAATTGTACCACTGCACTCCAGTCTGAACAACAGAGAGATACCCTGTCTCAAATAAAGCAAAACAAAACAAAACATGTTTATAACCTTATATTAAACTTACATAATTTGCACTGACCTGTTTTGTGTATTCTAGGACCATTTTCCAATTCACTGGTACTAGGATATTTCAAAGAAGCCCTGATAGATATGAGGGGTATCACCAAAATGTTCCAACTACTGAGCTTTATTCTTCCCATGGAGCCACACTGTGAAAGGAAGGATGAGTTTACTGAAGATTTCTGTCAGACTGGGAGTGTGAAGTAGGGTTGTTATAACCAGATGGACACTGAATTCAAATATAAACATAGTATCAATGACTGTTATCTACTCTTGAGTTCCCTAGAAAAAAGAGCTGCAGACGAGGATTAAGTATTAATGCTTTATTTGGAAGTTGTAAACTCAGGGCAGTAACACTGAGGACAAGGACAGAAAGATAGAAGGAAGAATAGAAGCAATGCAAAACATGCAGTAGCATAATGACCATTGCATTTAATGATCTGTATGGAGGTGCAGCAGGTTGCTTAGCAGCGCATCTGCTCCACCTGTTGGTTATCTTGGGATGATGGGTGATATGGTTTGCCTCTGTGTCCCCACACAAATCTGAACTTAAATTGGAATCCCCACTTATTGAAGGAGGGGGGTGATTGGATCATGGGCATATTTTTCCCCATGCTGTTCTCATGAGGGTGAGTGAGTTCTTGTGAAATCTGATGGTTTTATAAGTGTTTGGAAGTTCCTCCTTCATTTTTCTCTCTCACCCGCTGCCATGTAAGATGTGCTTGCTTCTCCTTCACCTTCCACCATAATTGTAAGTTTCCTGAGGCCTCCTCAGCCATGCCGAACTGTGAGTCAATTAAACCTTTTTTCTTTATAAATTACTCGGTCTCAGGTATTTCTTTACTGCAGTGTGAAAACAAACTAATACATTAAATTGGTATTGAGAGTGTGATGTTGCCTTAAAAAATATATAAAAATGTGGAAGTGAGTTTGGAACTGGGTAATGGCAGAGGTTGGAACTGTTTGGAGGGCTCAGAAGAATAAAGGAAGATGTGGGAAAGTTTGGAACTTCCTAGAGACTTGTTCAATGGTTTTGGCCGAAATGCCGATGGGGACAAGGACAATGAAGTCCAGGCTGAGGTGGCCTCAGATGGAGATAAAGAACTTTTTGGGAACTAGATTAAAGGTAACTTTTGCTATGATTTAGTAAAGAGACTAGTGGCATTTTGCCCCTGCCCTAGAGGTCTGTGGAACTCTGAGCATGATAGAAATTATCTGAAATCAGAACTTATGTTTAAAGTTGAAGCAGAGCACAAAAGTTTGGAAAAATTACAGCCTGACCATGTGGTACAAAAGAAAAAACCATTTTCCAAAAAGAAATTCAGGCTGACTGCATAAATTTGCATAAGTAATGAGGAGCCTAATGGTAGTCAGCAAGACAGTGGGGAAAATGGGGAAAATATCCCCAGGGCACATCAGAGATCTTCATAGCAGCCCCTCTCATCACAGGTCTGGAGGCCTAGGAGAGAAAATGATGTTGTGGGCCAGCCCCAGGGCCCCTCTGCTCTGTGCAGTCTCAGAACTTGGTGCCCTGCATCCCATATGCTCCACCTCCAGCCATGGCTTAAAGGGGCCACGGTACAGCACAGGCCATTGCTTCAGAGGGTGTAAGCTCCAAGTCTTAGCAACTTACAAGTGATGTTGGGCCTGTGGATGCACAGAAGACAAGAGCTGAGCTTTGGGAGCCTCTGCCTAGATTTCAGAACATGTATGGAAATGCCTAGTTGTCCAGGCAGAAGTCTGCTGCAGAGGCAGAGCTCTCATGGTGAATCTCTACTAGGGCAATGCCAACAGGAAATGTGGGTTGTAACCCCCACATAGAGTCCCCACTGGGGCACTGCCTAGTGGAGCTGTGAGAAGAGGGTCACTGTCTTCCAGAACCCAGAATGGTAGATCCACTGACAGTTTACACTGTGTGCCTGGAAAAGCCACAGGCACTCAATGTCAGCCTGAGAAAGAACTGCCCAGGGTTGTGGGAGCCCACCGCTTGCATCAGCATGCCCTGGATGTGAGACATGGAGTCAAAGAAGATCATTTCAGAGCTTTAAAATTTAATGACCGCCCTGCTGGATTTTGGGCTTGCATGGAACCCTTTGTTTTGAACTAATTTATCCCGTTTTGAATAGGAGCATTTATCCAATGCCTGTACCCCCATTGTATCTTGGAAGTAACCAACTTGCTTTTAATTTTACAGGCTCCTAGGTGGAAGGGACTTGCCTTGTCTCAGATGAGACTTTGGACCGTGGACTTTTGAGTTAATGCTCAAATGAGTTGAGACTTTGTGGGACTGTTGAGAAGGCATGATTAGTTTTGAAATGATATGGTTTGGCTCTGTTTTTCCACCCAAATCTCATCTTGAACTGTAATTCCCATGTGTCGAGGGAGGGAGGTAATTGGATCATGGGGGTGGTTTCCCTCAGGCTGTTCTCATGGTAGTCAGTGAGTTCTCATGAGACTGATGGTTTTATAAGAGTCTGGAAGTTCCTCCTTCGTTCTTCTCTCTTGCCTGCCACCATATAAGACATGCTTGCTTCTCCTTTGCTTTCTGCCATGATTGTAAGTTTCAAGAGGCCTCCTCAGCCATGCATAACTGTGAGTCAATTAAGCCTCTTTCTCTGATAAAATATCCAGTCTCAAGTATTTCTTTATAGCAGTGTAAAGTGAACTAATACAATGGGCTTTGTAGGAGAAGTCCCACTGTGGAGCAGCTTATTGCAAGGAGGATACAGGGATAGTTTATTAGCTATGCTTCCCCTATCTTTTACCTCTGTGTGGTAGATGGACTTGACAGCAATAACTTTACTTGAGCAAACAAACAAACAAACCATGAGAATGACCCTGTATGGCAGATGCAACTGAATGTGTGTTTGGAGTTCTGAGCTAGGCAATCCAGGAGTGGCCAACTCATATATCCAATGTTTATCTATGAGGAATATCTGAACCCCTGGCCCCTCCCATGGAACCTGGGCAGTACAGGGGATTGAAGCCCTTTGTTTTGGGTTAAATGAAGGTTGCCAGGTGGAGGTCGTTAGGGAAAGTTGCTAAGTGAAAATGCTATATAAACTGCATGTTTTTTGTAGGCAGGTATGGTTCTCCTGCCCAGCTCACCACCACTGGACTTCTTTGCATGTCTGTTTCCTACTAGTAAAACCCTGTCTATATGTTAACTGTAGGTCTCTTCTTCACCCTCCTGAACCTGGTGCCATCCCTATTGGAGTTAATAGGGTCCAATGCAACAACCTCCTACTGGGTTAGAATTCCCACAGTACCAGTGAATGGATAATTTAAAAAACTGTCCCAGAAAATATAAAACATATTAGCACAAATTATTTAAGTTTAATATAAGGCTATATTCATCATGGCTTTTGGTGAGTGCTACTTTAATAATGTCTTAACTAGACTGAAAGCTCCTAGATGCAAAGAAGTGAGGATTTCTCATTCTTTGGATGACTGTATAACTCACAAATATGCCTCTCAACCCCATTACTGGATGAAAGCCCTAGAAGCTAACTAACCTGCCCTTCTGAGTTGGAGTGCCTGGCTTCTTTAGTGGCTGTTCAAAATGACAGATCCCTCATCCTAAGGGATGGTGTCATTTCATCCAGTGTAGAAATGATGGAAGGAACCAGAATCAGGACCCCATGCGTGCAACTGATCCGACTCGCTGTGTGGGAATGGCCAAAGCAGAGGTGGGGGTCTGTGCTCTCAGTAACCAGTTGACCCTGGAAACTACAGTATAGCCCGAGAGGCATGTAGCCAAGGACAGTGGAAGTGGTGCATGAGATCTGATTCAGTACAGATGTTTATAAATCTTAAAGAGAAATTGCAGTTCCATTTCTTTTCTTGTTTTTTATTTTTATTATTATACTTTAAGTTCTAGGGTACATGTGCATAACATGCAGGTTTGTTACATATGTATACTTGTGCCATGTTGGTGTGCTGCACCCATCAACTCGTCAGCACCCATCGACTCGTCATTTACATGAGGTGTAACTCCCAATGCAATTCCCCCCACTCCCCATAATAGGCCCCAGTGTGTGATGTTCCCCTTCCCGAGTCCAAGTGATCTCATTGTTCAGTTCCCACCTATGAGTGAGAACACGCGGTGTTTGGTTTTCTGTTCTTGCGATAGTTTGCTGAGAATGATGGTTTCCAGCTGCATCCATGTCCCTACAAAGGACACAAACTCATCCTTTTTTATGGCTGCATAGTATTCCATGGTGTATATGTGCCACATTTTCTTAATCCAGTCTGTCACTGATGGACATTTGGGTTGATTCCAAGTCTTTGCTATTGTGAACAGTGCCGCAATAAACATACGTGTGCATGTGTCTTTATAGCAGCATGATTTATAATCCTTTGGGTATATACCCAGTAATGGGATGGCTGGGTCATATGGTACTTCTAGTTCTAGATCCTTGAGGAATTGCCATACTGTTTTCCATAATGGTTGAACTAGTTTACAATCCTACCAACAGTGTAAAAGTGTTCCTATTTCTCCACATCCTCTCCAGCACCTGTTGTTTCCTGACTTTTTAATGATTGCCATTCTAACTGGTGTATGATGGTATCTCATTGTGGTTTTGATTTGCATTTCTCTGATGGCCAGTGATGTCGAGTATTTTTTCATGTGTCTGTTGGCTGTATGCATGTCTTCTTTTGAGAAATGTCTGTTCATATCCTTTGCCCACTTTTTGATGGGGTTGTTTGTTTTTTTCTTGTAAATTTGTTTGAGTTCTTTGTAGGTTCTGGATATTAGCCCTTTGTCAGATGAGTAGATTGCAAAAATTTTCTCCCATTCTGTAGGTTGCCTGTTCACTCTGATGGTAGTTTCTTTTGCTGTGCAGAAACTCTTTAGTTTAATTAGATCCCATTTGTCAATTTTGGCTTTTGTTGCCGTTGCTTTTGGTGTTTTAGACATGAAGTCCTTGCCCATGCCTATGTCCTGAATGGTACTACCTAGGTTTTCTTCTAGGGTTTTTATGGTATTAGGTCTAACATTTAAGTCTCTAATCCATCTTGAATTAATTTTCATGTAAGGAGTAAGGAAAGGATCCAGTTTCAGCTTTCTACTTATGGCTAGCCAATTTTCCCAGCACCTGCAGTTCCATTTCTTCTCTTCATGAAGAATCAAAACTCAAAAAGGTATGGCTTGTCCAAAGTCCTGAACCTTATCAATGTCACAACTGGGATATGAATATAAGGTTTCGTGAGTGTGAGTTTCATGGTTTTTTTCCCCATTAAACCAAGGGCTCTGATTACATGATGGATGAGATCTATTGTATTTCAGCAAAATAAATACCTATTATCATTTAGTAGAAGACAGTAGGACTTTATGGATAAGAGCCTGTGCTGGGAGAGGTGGGTGGATACAAACTAAGATTAAATTCTGGCTCTACCACTTACTTGCTTTGTAATTTTGGTGTTACTCAATCTTTAAGTTTATATTTTCTTATTGATAAGAGAGTACAATAATAGTATCAACTTCTGGGGGTTATTAAGAGTCCTGTAAAGCCTCAGACACCATCCCTGGCACATAGCAAACACTCAAGATATCTAAAAATAACTGTAGTTTAGTGATATTCTAATACTGTTTTCTCTGACTCAGTAACAGACTTCAATGCCTCTGTAAACCTCAAGCTCCATTACGTATATCGCTACACTCACCATCCATCCATCTGTATATTTTGATAAATGTTCAATGATAGGGAAAAAATTTATTTTGTTTTATTAAGCAAATGAGTCTGCTGATGTTCTTTGTTCTATTGTTAAACACAAACAGCACATGTATTAAAAAGCCCTCTCTCCTTGATTAGTGAAAAATGTAAGCTCCAAGATCAATCAGGAAAAACAGGTTTTCAATGTCAAAGATACAGATACAATTCTATCCTTTTCTGTATTTTCCCATCAGCCTTAGCATACATATATGCTAAGGATAAATAAATATACATGTGCATGAATAATACATATATCTTCCTCTTTGTTTATAATATATAATACATTATATAATACATATAATAATATATATATATATCCCTCTTTGTTTATAATAAACCAGAATTGATCAGAAATGAAGTATGTGGCTCTTGGAAGAATTTGTCTGGAAGTTCTGGACAGAATGGGAGGAGTGAGGAAACAGAGAAAGGAAAGAGGATTAACTCCTCAGGCAGATCCAGGGTAGTGCCTTGTGATGAGATGATATTGAGTAGATGGTTCCACAGAGACCTGCCAACAATAGGATTGGAGGTAATCGGGATGGACACAGCTTAGCCAGACAATCATTTTGTATTTCTCACTGGTCTGAAATTGTTCCCTGAGATGTGCTTTCTAGTTATTTGTCCAGATTTCTATGATCTTAACTGATTGCTCCTGGGTAGAAAATAGCTTGACTTTCCCAAGTTCTGACAACCCTTAATTCGGCCTTGTTAACCCTTTTGTAGCCTGTATGGATTCCAGAGGGAGTTACACTTATCTGGCTGTTTGATTTGGTCATTGATGTCCCCAGGATGGCCAGATAAGCTGTATTTGAGGAATTCTAATGCTGCAGAATTGCCACAGGCAGAGACTTTTGCTTCTCATGGGTGCTTAGACTTTGAAAACATCAAAACCATACTGATGATATCCCCAAGGGGTAGGTCATCCAGGCTGTGTTGCCCACCAGAGCTGGTGGCCTAGGGATGAAGCAGGCAGAAGAGCATCAGTCAGGCCTTGTTGGGACAGTATTTTGCAACTTCCAGTAGTTATGAGTAGTGGCTGTTCAGTTGCCCTCCTCTTTCTCAGTATTCACACTTGTCTTCATACATCTCCTTAAAAATCCTAGAATCTTCATTTGCCAAGAAAGTGACAGTTTGATCATCTTGACTAATGAAACAAAGAAACTGCAAACTTGCCCTTGCTCCATCACTAACTAGTGAGAAAGCCTGGCTAAGTCCCTATGCATCTCTGTGTTTGTTAGCTCATCTCTACAGTAGAAGGGATGTGGAAGGGTGGTTACAAGCACAGACTCTGGATGCTCTGGGTGCATGCCCAGCTCTGCCCTTTAGTAGCAAAGTGACCTCTGTTAGTTTCAGTTTTCTAATCTGTAAAATGATCACAGTGATCATAAAGCTGTTGTGAAGATTAAATGCATTTTTTGTGTAAAGTGCTTACAACAGTGTCTGGTGCATGGTAATGCAATGTAAACATTTGTAATTTTTAAAAACTGAGGATCTCTATTTAAGGTTGCTCCAGATTTAAAGGCCAAGTTACCACCTTAGCAAGTATTTTTGGCTGCGCACCCAGTACTTATTTCTTTATTTTCCCTTTTCCAAAGGCCAAAATATTCTTTGGGGAAATACCTTTGAATACTCTCACTGTATAACAATGGAGTGTGATTATAGGTTGCACTGGCGCTACTCGAATGCCAAGCAAATGGCTTATGAAGCAAACTTATTAAAAATAAATTACACAAAAATATTTAGCCAACGCATTCTTAACAAATTTGGAAAAAAATTCGCCCCTGCACTCCTTTACCAGGTTGTTTCTGATGCACATTGTAAGCCATGCCATATTAGAAAACATCCTCCTTTGTTCCCATCAATAGCTTCACTTCGTTATGGTTTCAGTAAAACAAACAAACCATGAAACCAAAGTCTGGACATACAGGCTTTCTGGAGGGCATAATGATGATCTCTTTTATTCATAAAACAATTTACAAAGAGATTCCATATTCATTCACTGATTTTATTCTCACAGCAAACTTCAGGAGTCCTATTTTTACAAGAACAAATTAAGCCACTGGGAGATAAACTGAGTTCCTGGAAGCTAGTGATCCATTTCCCTGGAGGGGAGTGGTGAGGCCAGAATTTGCATCCACATCTCCTGACTCAGAGGATTGCTCTCTTCATTTGGAAACACTCATTTCACTGGGTTTTTTGGAAACTCACCTCTTGGTTCTCCTCTTATTCCATGGCTGCTCCCCTCCAGCCCCATAGCTGGATGCTGTTCCTTTCTCTAACCTCTGAATGTTAAGGGCTCAGAACTCTGTTCTTTCTCTTCCATTAGGATGTGCTTGCCACTGTCCTTAGATAAGCTCCTTCAGTTCTATGGCTTGTATACTGCCAACTACCTGCTGGCATTATTATTGGCTTATGTATTTATTGATGGTATATTTATTAGAATATCAATTCCTAGGTGACAAAATTTTAATGGTTCAATTATGTATTACCAGAGTCTAAAACAGTGTCTAGAAGTAGTAGCACTCAATACATGTGTGACTAGAGAGTGAATGCATACTGTCAAATGCAAAGCACTTGCTTCAAAATATATTGTTTTTTGACACCAGCAGTGTAGACCAAGGCTTCTCAACCACAACATGGTTGGCATTTGGGGCTGGCTGATTCTCTCTTAGTGGGGGATGCCCTGTGCTTTGCAGGATGTTTAGCAGCATCCCTGGCTTCTACCTATAATATGCCAGTAGAAACATCAGTTGCAAAATATCTCCAAAGATTGCTAAACACACCTGGGTGGGAAAACATCACCCAGAATTGAGAATCCTTAGGCTAGAGAAAAGATCAATTGGCTAGAAATAAAAGATCAGGGTTTCCGTTTCACTTGTGTGATGAGTTATTTACATTTCTGAGTCTCAGTTTCTCCATATACGTATCAGTGGTTAGAATACCTAGCCCACAATGCGTTTGTGAAAATTAAATAAATTAGTGCATCCAAAAATAACCAGCATGGTGTCCAGTTAATGTTTGTTTTCCTCTTAGCTCTGGGACTGATCTGCCTCCTGTGGCATGGCCTCATTATTGATTTCAAGCCCCACTTCTTCTCCTGGTTTTGTCTCAATACTCTTGGCTGTTTCCAAGGTCTTAGGACTGTCCTCTTTGTTGCCAGTACCTAGGTCTTCTCGTCTATTTTTTGACCATCCTCTTCTAACCTCTGGATATGTCTCCATTCTGAATATTTCATCTGGTTCTGGAAGTGCAGATCCATCTCAACTATTTTCTCCAAGGCTTTTTTTATACTTCAGCAATTCCTATCCTTCCTCGTTTCCAGCCACCTGAACTTAAACAAGGTCATCCTTATGCCAGCAAGTCACCCTGCATCAACAGCTGCGGGGAATGGGACAGAAATCAATGTGCCTGGGATTAATTCATGGTCTTCAACATACGCAAAAACATTACCTCTCTGGGCTCTGGACTTCTCATCTCATAAATTGGAAGGTAAGATTAGTTAGTTCAGGTTGGAATTACCTTTCCCCACTGGCCATGCACACATACCTACTTACCTTCTTAGAACCAGATAATCTCTAAATCCCATTTTAACATTTTATGCCTAGATTTTAAATATGGGAGTAAAAAAACAGTTAAAGGAGATATGGCTTCCCACTTAGAATTATGGTTTCCTACTCTTCCACTATTTGGTTGCTTCCTGGGGATAGTGTGACCTAATGAATAGGGTATAGGTTTGGGGGTCAGGCTGGGGGCAGAACCCCTCCTCTGCCACTCACTAGCACTTGCAGTGTGAACTTGGGTAGGTTAGTCAGCCTCTCTAGTCCTCGATGTTCTTCTGTTTTCCACCAGAAGTAACTCTTATGAGGGTTTACATGAAAATGTATGGGAAGGACCAATCAACAGTATCTGGTACAAGATAGGCCTTCATTAAATGTCTTGTTCTCCTCCCTCCACCCTGCAGTCTAATACCGCTTTTGGATCCTTATACTGCTTAGTATAAAACTGTGAAACTGTCAGCTCCTTCTGGGCAAGGATTCTGTTTTATTTGACATTTACATATAATCTATTCTATTATATTGTGTTTACATAGTTATGACTCAATTAAGCATCCATTGGATTAAACAGACTTAATTTGACATGTTAGAGGAAGGAAATAAACATACTTAGAATATAGTTGAAAACAATGAAAATATAGTTGAAAATAATAATACGGAAAAATCAGAATCCTAGAGAAAAAATTAGCCCAGGAGTGCAATATATGGTGTTTTCAACTGGGCCTTTGCTTGAGTGAGCACTGATTTGGAATAAAGACAGAGCTCGGTTTGGAGTTGGACTGATCTAGTATCTAGCAGAATATTTAGCAAACAATAAATGCTCCCATACAAGCTACTTAACGCAGCTTGTTTAATGTATTAACGTGTTTGAGTCCTAATTATATCACTTAGGAGCAATTATTTACTTCTCTGAGATTTTTCTTTTAAATCTGTAAAATAGGAATAGTAATGAAGATGAAATGAAAGAATGTAAACAAAGAAAGTGTCTGGGTCTCTGGAACACACTTTTTGTGTTATTAATCATAGATATTATTGTTCCAGGGCTTCTTTTTTACCTTAAGCTAACTGACATTGGTGTTTGTGAACATAGTTAATAAATACTCCTGGATGTTAACAATCACATCACATTACACATTGGTCAACCTTTCAGACAAGCTGGAAGAAATGGTGGTTGTGGAATCGACAGTTGGGTATAAATCTAACCGGCTCTAATGCCTATAAGCTGTGCAATGCTGAGAAACTCATCTTTCCTTTCTGATCCTTTGTGTCTATCTGTGTATGGAGAAATTATGATCTAGGATCTCTTCCATTTCTAAACATCTCTAAGTAGGACTAATTGACCTTAAAGGTTTGCTTCATTCTTAAGAGTATCTGATTAGAAGATTATGTTCTATTTTCTTGATTATTGACCAATGAAAAGAAAGTTAACCGTGTGTGTTTGGGGGGAGGGATGTGTTTATTGATTGAGAATGGTAAGGGAAGTGGAGTAACATGCTGATTATCTACTGCACCAAGTATATGTGAATCCCTCTTCCTATATTTTATATATTCCCCACAGAAACCCTGTGAGTATAGTGTTCTCAGCTCTGCTCTCTCAATAAGGAAACTAAGATTGAGTGAGACAACTTGTATAAAGTCAGAGAACATAAAACTCTTTTCTTTCCTTCTGTGCTGCCTCTTCCTCAATCCAGACTCTCATTGGCTAGGGCCTGGATTTTTCACTCAACTGGAGTGGCTGGTCTCTGGGCCTCTCCACCTGTGACCCTCCAGTCCAGTACCTGTGCTACTGCAAATCAGATCATTTCATGTTCCTTCAGGAAGCTGGACCAACTCTCGGGGAAAAGTTCAGGCTTCTTAGGACAGCTTACAAGATCTCATGTCATCTGGCTCCTCCTACCTCTGCAGCCACATCTTTGCATTCAGTAAATGTAGCTTTCAGTCTACATTTATTAAGCACCTTCTCCATTCCGAACACTTTGCTAGGCTGCCTCGATAATAGTAAGATGTGTTCTTGCCCTTTCTTATATTGTAGTATGGTAGATATACCTTAATCAACTTATCTCACAGATTAGTCATCTATCTATCATCTGTCTCTTTCTATCTAAATATAATCTATCTGTCTATTATCTATCGATCTACCTAATAATATCTAACATTTACTAAGCACTAATGATCAAGACACTATTCCAATCACTTTAAGTGATATTTCTCATTTAGGCCTTCCAACAAGTCTATGAAATAGACCCTTTTATTTTCATGTTCCACATGAGAAAACTACCTTATAGAGAGTTTAAGTGACTTGCCCGAGGTCACACAACTAGAAGTGTCAGGGCCAGGATCTGTGCCCGGAAAGTGGGCCTGCACTTTTAATCTCCATGCACTTCTTCTCAATTGTATGGTTAGAAATGGTAATAGGCACCATATAAGAAAGGCGTGAGCTATTAGCATTATACCTGATGGGGGGCTTAGAAGGGACTGTGACATTTGAGGAAGTACATTTGAGTGGTGGTCTTCGTGACCAGCCACCTTCATTTCCTCTGCCCCAGTAGGCACACTGGCCTCCAACAGTGGTCTCACTGCAATCTCTAAACATAAATTGTGAAAATTTCATGGACATTTATCATTTCCCTAATAATACTCTTATAATTTTTTATGCCTGTCTTTACTTTAATCTCTTAATCATGTTATCTTCATAAGCTGAGAATGTACATCACCTCAGGACCACCATTGCACAAATTGATTGTAAAACGTGTGTTTGAACAATATGAAATCAGTGCACCTTAAAAAAGAACAGAATAATAGCGATTTTCAGGGAACAAGGGAAGAAAACCATAAGGTCTCACTGCCTTTGGGGTCAGGCAGAATAGAGCCATATTTTTCTTCTTGCAGAAAACCTATAAACGGATATGCAAGTAGGAGAGATATCACTGAATTCTTTTCCCAGCAAGGAATAACCCTGGGGAAGGAATGCATTCCTGTGGGGAGGTCTATAGATGGCCACTCTGGGAGTGCCTGTCTTACGCAGTTGAGATAAGGACTGAAATACGCTCTGGTCTCCTGCAGTACCCTCAGGCTTACTAGGATTGGGAAATTCCAGCCTGGTAGATTCTAGTCAAACCGGTTCTCTGCTCTTGAACCCTGTTTCCTGTTAAGATGTTTATCAAGACAATACATGCACAGTGGGACATAGACCTTCATCAGTAATTCTAATTTTGCCTTTGCCTTGTGATCTTACCACACTTTGAAGCATGTGATCCTTGTGACCTACTCCCTGTTTGTACACCCCCTCCCCTTTTAAAATCCCTAATAAAAACTTGCTGATTTTGTGTCTCAGGGTCATCATCATGGTCCTACCAATATGTGATGTCACTCCCAGAGACCAAGATGTAAAATTTCTCTCTTTGTACTCTTTCTCTTTATTTTTCAGATGGGCCGACACTTAGGGAAAATAGAAAAGAACCTATGTTGAAATATTGGGGGCTGGTTCCCCTGACACTTTATGTAGAGTTTAAAACACTGCCTGTGTACTTACTAGATATGGGTGCTCAATAAATAATTAATTCTATATATAAATAAATTCAGGAAGAAACCCACAATGGATACTATAGAAAGATTGATGGAGACCAAAAGGACTCAATTATACAACTCTTAAGTTCCCTTGCAGCCATACATTCTATTAGACGTTCTAAGCTCTGTAAATTCTGTAGTTATAGAAGGCAGCCTATAAGCCAAATTCCCCTTTACTTAGCACATCTCCTGTGACAGTGGGCAGCTCTGACACATCTCTCATGACTTGCATAGAATCCCTGATTTTGGCTAAGACTCTTTGTTACCCTGGTCTTCCAAAATGTTAGAATCTCTGATTTTTAGCTGAGCTCATGGCTGCTCAAAAGAGTGTCTGCATTTTCCACTCTTTCACCCAGGTGTAGTCAATAGGAAGTTAGCAGCAGTGCTATGTGATATTTCCACTTCTGTCTTTAAAGATGGAGGCCATTCCCCTTACTTACCCTCCCTTATCCCTGTTCTGTTGACTGGAATATCCATTGATCCATGTCCTGCCCAAGGGACGGTGGAAGAATGAGACAGAAGCAGCTGGAGTCTCTGGCAGCTTGGATTTCCTACCAGCCTTGAAACATTCACCTCCAGACCTATAGGGAACAGAAACGGAAATGGTCCTCAATCTTGTTTAAGACACTGTTCTTTGGGGTCTCTGTTACATGCAACCATATCCAACCTTGACCAGTACATGGGCCTTCCTTTTATGGAAACACAGATTGTCAGAGGCATATGAGACTTTAAAGTTAACCTAATGCAATGCTTCTTAACCTTTTTTGGAGTAAAAAAACATTTTAAAATTTGAAAGCTAACTACCCTACAATAAGATAAGATGGACATCCATAGCAGTCATGGCCCTTGTCGTTAAGCATCCCCGAGTCGGTTGCAAACCCTCATTTTAACTACAAGGAAGCTAAGGTTCAGAAGGACTCTGAAATTTGCTGAGGGTCATGTGGGAAATTGGAAACAGATCAAAGACCAGGAGAACCCAGGCTCTCTTACTTCCAAGCTTTGCTTTGTCCTCCCAGAGACACTGCCTGACTTCAGAGCAGACTCCTAATACTACAGGCAATGCCCCAGGAAGAGCCATCTGATGGGATTTTGAAGATATTTTGGATATCTATGTAAATATTGATGACTTAGCCTCCTTCATTTACTCATGCATTTTTTTACTCATCCATCCATGTATTTAAGAAGTAATTATTGGACATCTTCCAGGGCCAAGCACAGGACTGTGCACTGTTATAATATGATGAACAAACAGATTTTACTCCTGTCACTGTGGAGCACACATCCAATGAATGAGTCAGACGCCAAACAAGTCAAATCATCAATCTATTCACAATAACAAATTAGGGTAAATACTCAAGGAAATGAATGGAGTGGTAGCAGTGAATGATGAGATCTATTGGAATCAAGGAAGATCACTTTGTGGAGGTGAAATTTAAATCGAGATGCATGATAAGAGGGAAACAGACATGTAAAGCGTAGGGGAAAGGGTGGTTCAGGCTGAGGGAACAACTATGCAAAGATCTCTAGAAGAAAAGAACTAGAATATTAAAGAGCTGGGAGAAAGTTCAGTACAGTGGGGTTAAGTAACTAGAGATGAGGTTGAGATATATACAGACCAGCAGGAGAGCAAGCAGGCCCAAGTGGATGCCTGATGACCCCTTAACAATTTTGAGTTTTTGTCTTAACTACAACGAGAAATCATTGGAAGCTTTTCAGTCTTTTCAGAGAGACATGTGATGTGGTTCTGGGTTTGTAAAACACCACTGTAGTTGCAATGTGAAAATGAATTGGGATGGTGGATGAGAGTAGATGCAGGGAGAGCATTTAAGAGGTTATAGGCCAGGCATGGTGGCTCATGCCTGTAATCCCAGCACCTTGGGAGGCTGAGGCAGGCAGATCACTTGAGCTCAGGAGTTCAAGACCATCTTGGGCAACACGGTGAAACCCTGTCTCTACTTAAAATATAAAAAAGTTAGCTGGGCATGGTGGTGCATATCTGTAATCCCAGCTACTTGAGAGACTGAGCCATGAGAATGGCTTGAACCTGGTGAACCTGGTGAACCTGGGAGGCAGAGGTTGCAGTGAGCCAAGATCATGCCACTGCACTCCAGTCGGGTGACAGAGTAGGACTCTTGCTTCCAAAAAAAAAAGAAAAAAAGGCTATAGTTGTAACCCAAGTTGCTGCTGATGGGGTTGTGTGGATGGATTTGAAATGTGATTTGGGTGCAGAATGTACTTTGGCTTGGTGGGGACTGATTCTAGCATGTGAGGATGAGAGACAGAAGTGATGAGAACTCACAGGTCTCTTTCAAATCTTGAAGGATTCCTCTCTGGGATTCTCTATCAAAGAGAGCCCTGATTTATTCCAATGTTGTTGGAAGAGCTTTCTTGAAAGCTACAGACCTGCTTGCAGACCTTTATAGAGATGTAGAAACAAAACGTTATACTGCAGATGGCTTTGGTAAGCCAGATTCTACTCCTAAGGAAGAATGGAAGCTATACCTTCAGAATAAGGCCAGAGAGGATTTCATTCACTTGTGTCTGATAAGATTACCATAAATAGCTCACTGATTTGATTTGGAGGAAAACAAGATATGTGCTGCAGTGTTTAACTTATGCTTATATGAATTGAGTGGAAAGGTAGCTATTTAGACTTTAATTCAAAAAGATTTTAGAAAACACTTCCATTTAATTACTCATAATTATGTCTCTATGGTAATAACTTAGTGTTTCAGTACCTGAGATAAATAACAGTTGATTATGCATTTGTCTTTAAGCAACACGAGAGTGAATGTTGTATAGAGTCGCTGTCATTACCTCTTTTTCATTTCAGGAAAGCTGAGTCCTTCCCTGAGTCCAGGGCTCCCAAGTTTGCTGGAAAATTAAAGCTCCCTCCACCCTCCCTGCCTCTCCAGCAAGATAGATGGGGAAATAGACATTGAGAACATCTAGTACAAATATGTAATATGTTAATTTATGTTAATTTTCACAACCTGCATAGATTTTATCTTGCCTTTACTTTGGACAAAAAAACACTCAGAAGTTAAAAGACCTGTGACAGGATCCCTAACCAGTATGTGGGGGAAAGTAGGATTGCTAAAATCTATGCTTTGTATCATAGCACTCTCATGTTGATTTTCAGGTTTAACTCACTTCTCAAGTGTTTCTCAGTTTTAAAAGGAAAAGAATACTCAACTATTTCCAGAAAGTCAAATATTCTCAGCAACACTTAGTTCTTAGATAGCTCTAATAACTTTGTGCCAGTACATAGTAGATTTGTTGGCCACAATTTTTATTCCTTTGCTCATGCCCTTTCTTATGTAACTTTAAAGATCCCCCTGCTGGAAACAGTGTGTATTTTCCTACTCCTGACTTTAGGCTCATCTATGTTATCTGCTTTGGCCAATGGGATGGTAGTCTTCACAAAGCAAGAAGACTTGACATGCACTGCGTGGTTATATTGCCCCTCTTGCATTTTTGCTATTACCTGAGAGGAGCTTCCTCAGAGTGGACACTGCCCCTCAGCCTGGGTTCCAGAATAAACCCAGGTGGCATAGACCTGAGTCTAACTTGCTGCAAGAAACCCACCCAGCCCAGCCGACCCTGACCCTGAAGTGGAGCTGTCCAGCCAAGATCAACCCATTCTCAATTGACCTACAGACCCATGAGCAAGAGAATAAGTGGTTGCTACATGGACTTAAGTTTGGAGGTGGTTTCTTATACACTAATATTGGGTCAATAACTGATTGATATATCTTATGACAGTTACCTTTACTTTCTGGGTGTTCTGCTTTGTAAAATGTTTGTAACCAGCAAGCACTGCTTGAGGCCTGGCTACATGAAAATCAATGTGAACTTCTAACAGTGCCCGTGAAAATTTCAAAGAAGATTAAAGCACAGAGTTTCTTTAACAGAGCTCACAGTCTAATGGGAAAAGAAAGGGAAAAAGATACTAAACACACGAGGTACATATAACAGAGATGGGAAAAGCTATGAAATGTAGGTTGATTATTGAACTTACTAGATTCAAGTGCCTAAATTAGAAGGTGCTATTTTCAAAAGCCAGATTTACAGGCAGACTGTAAGAGTGTTTAGACAGACTACCTGGCCAGGAGAGTAATACTAGACATTCTCTAGAACTATACTAATTTATATGTGGTTCAGTATAACATTAATGAAAACGAAATCTATTCTAGATCCTCTTCTAAGAACTTTCTAACATTAGCAGCTTAGTCCCTTCAGGGTAAATATAGTTATATTTCATTTAATAGATTAAGAAATTGAGGCTTCAAGAGAATAAGTAACTTGTCCCAGATCACACATCTAATGAGCTGTGGTGCAAGGTTAAAAAATTATTGTGGCAGCCAGTCTCCCAAGATGGTGCTGGTCCCTGCTTCTCTTGAAATAGTGATGCTGGAACACTCTCCTGCCACTTGCACCAGGGGAGGGCTGTGTGGCCAGCGCAATACTGCAAAAGTGATGGCATGTCACTGCCAAGATTAGTATGTAAAAGACACTGTAGCTTCCATTGTGGTTTCATGTTTTCTCTTGGGATCCTTGCTCTGGGGAAAGCCAGCTGCCATGTCGCATGGACTCATGGCAGTCTGTGGAGAGGGCTAAAGCCTCCTGTAGACATCCAGTGAAGGACTGAGACAGGTCAACAACCATGGGGCAAACTTAGAAGAAGACCCTCCTGCCTTCAGATGACTGCAACCCTGGCAGACAGCCCGACTGTTTGCACTCCCAAACTCCTGATCACAGAAAATGAAAGAATAAAATTTGGTGTTTCAAGGCACTTAGTTCTGTGATTACTTTTATGCAGAAATCAATAATGAATACAAATGGTCATGGTTTCCAAAGCCCGTAGGGTGCAATACTGCCTTAACAATTTGTAATAATAGCATTTAAATATAATTATACATATTTGTCACTTTTATAGTTTATAAACAGCTTGCTCACTTATGTTCATTTAATAGAAGAGTCCATTCTTTTTTTCTCCACGATGCACTGCCTCAATTCAGGATAGCAAAATTTCCAGGTGTTAACTTTTGCCTGATATTCAGCATAGCATGGTAGAGCAAATGTGGCCCTTGGAGTCAAACAGACTGGATTATCTTAACTGAGATAAATTTATACACAGGGAAACAGATTTTAAAAGGTATTGTTTAATGAGTTGTGTCAAATACATACCCCCCTATAAAAATACCAATAAAAATAAAGGATGTTTTAATCATTCTAGAAAGTTATCTCATGGTTCTTCTCATTTAATCCTTGCTGCCTTAAAGGCAACCAGTGTTCTGATTTCAATCGTTATAGATTAGTTTTGCCTGTCCTGGAACTTCATATAAATGAATCATGGAGTTTGTGCTCTGTCTAGCTACTTCATTCAGTACAATGTTCTTAAGATTCATTCATGTTGCTGTGGATATCAGTACTTCATAGCATTTATTGCTAATTAGCATTTCATTGAATTAATATATTACATGCTTATACATTCTCCTATTGGTAGACATTTGGGCTGTTTCTAGATTAGGGATATTAAATTTAGCTTTATAAACATTCTTAGACAAGATTTTTTTTGTAGAAATGTCTAGGACTGATGTACATTTAACTTTGTGAGAAATTCCAAAGAGTTTTCCAAAGTCTGTCATTACATTTCCACCGCATGTATGAGGGTTTCTGTTGTTTCTCATTCTAACTCGCATTTTCTTTCTTTTTTTTTTTTTTTAACTTTAGCCATTCTAGTAGGTATGTAGTGGTATTTTATTGTGATTTTAATTTGCATTTTCCTAATGACTAAAAATAGTGAGCTTTTTCTACAACCTCGTTGACCATTCATATATCTTTTATAAAGTGTCTACTTAAGTCATTGGCCTATTTTTATGACATCCTTTTTTTTTTTTTTTTTTTTGAGACAGAGTCTCGCTCTTGTCACCCAGGCTGGAGTGCAATGGCGCTATCTCGGCTCACTGCAACCTCTGCCTCCCGGGTTCAAGCGATTCTCCTGCCTCCGCCTCCTGAGTAGCGAGTAGCTGGGATTACAAGCATGTACCACCACGCCTGGCTAATTTTGTATTTTTAGTAAAGATGGGGTTTCTCCATGTTGGTAAGGCTGGTCTCAACCTCCTGACCTCAGGTAATCTGTCCACCTTGGCCTCCCAAAGTGCTAGGATTACAGGCATGAGCCACCATGCCCAGTTGACATCATTTTTTAAATCATTAATTTGCAGAGATTATTTTATATTGTTAATATGAGTCTTTTGTAAGATATAGGTCCTGTGAATAATTTCTCCAAGTCTATGATTTGCCCTTTCATCTTATTAACAGGAGTGTGTGTGTGTGTGTGTGTGTGTGTGTGTGTGTGTGTGTGTGTATGTGTCTAAGAGTCTTCAATTTCCATAAAATTCAGTTTACCAGTTTTTTTCTTTTGGGTTATTTTTGTAGAGTTTCTAAGAAATCTTTCTATCTAGAGCTTGAAAATATTCTTTCTTATCTTAAAGAAGATTAATAAGACTGGTTTTTCCATGTATGGCCATGATCCATCTTAAATTAATTTTCATGTTTGATTAGGAAAGTGTTAGAATTTCTATTTTCCTTCTATTTCTTGAAAGGAACTTTCTTACCCTGTTAAATTGCTGGCATGATTTTTTTAAAAAATCAATTGATCCAAATGTCTAGATTTATTTGTAGATTCCCTCATTCTGTTCTATTAATTTCGTTGTCTATCCTTATGCCAATACTACGCTGTATTTATTGTTGTAGCTTTACAGTAAATCTAGAAATCTGACAGTATGAGTTTTCCAAATTTTCCTTTTCCAAGACCATGTTGTTTTTCAGGTCCTTTGCTTTTCCATATACATTTTAGAATAAATTTTCAATTTTTAAAGGGCTTGTGTGACTTTTGTTACATTATGCTTTTCAAAGAATTGGTCCATATCTCAATTTTATCTAAGTTGTTGAATGTATTAGTAAAACTATGCTTATAATATTTTTGGTCTGCTCTTTGGTGTCTTTAAGATCAGGACTGTCATACCATCTTCTACTACAGGGTTTCTTTTTATTTACCTTGCTTTATGTTTGCTGAAATTCTTAGATCTATAAGCTGATGTTTTTATAAAATTTGGGACAGTCTGGAAATTGTCTTGAAATATTTTTCCTGCATATTCTCTCCTTTGGAGGCTTCAGTTATGCATAAGCTAGGCACTTGATAGTATCCCACGTGCCAATGAAGTGCTTTTCCTGTTTTCAAGCTTTCCTCCCATCTATTCTTCAATTTAGATTATTTCTATTGATTTTATCTCAAGTTTATTAATCCTTTCTTTTGTCATCTCTAATATGCTGTTAAGTCATTATACACGTTTAATTATTATAATTTGCAGTTTTAGAATTTTTCAAATCTTTCCTTTGTAAAATTGGTTTTCTACTTTGTTGAAGCCTGGTTTGTCTTCATTTTGCCCTTATCCTAAGGACTGATCCTGAATCGAGGGCTGGGTCCTTACTCCTATAGTTTGGCCCTTCTGAAGTTGGTCCTTGAGGTCTCAACTGAATACTTGAGGTGCTCAGTGAGGTCTCTACTCTGGCTGGGCTGAAACTCCAATGTGTCTCAGCTCTCCATGACCTCAGCAACTTCCCTTCGGTTTTCAGCTCTCAGCAGCTGCTCTGTTAGGCTGTGTGTAGTCTTGCCCTGGTGTCCATGCAGTGGGAACCTCCAAATATATGTCTCGCCTGTGTGCCTCTTACAGCTCCTACCTCTTGGGTACTCTTTTGAGCAAACATGATCTCTGCCTCCTTGGATTAGCAACACTCTTTCACTTGGGCCCCACTTCTCTGTGTTGAAGTTGAGAGAGTGCTCTGAAGCAGAAAGCCAGGATAAATATGAGGCTCATCTTGTGTGATTCTCTTTCCTTCAGGATGATAGTCCTGTGCCGCTTGACGTCCAATGCCTGAAAACATTTGCTTCACGCAATTTGTACAGGTTCATCACTGTTTGGGTCAGGAAGGGAAATTTGTATCAGTCGTTTCATGGTGACCAGAGCCGGGCTAACTTTTGATCCCTTGACCTAACATTGTCTTATTGTGTACCTTGGGCAAGTTAGTTCATCTTCTGTGTTCTCAGCTTGTTTATATACAAATGGAGATTATAATACTTAGGCCATAAGCTGTGTGATAATGGCTGCCTTGCCTATGTTGCTTATTTCTGTATTTCCACTGCTTAACAAAATGCCTAGCATGTAGAAAGCATTCAACAAGTGTTCATTATTTAACTATATTAATGTTTTAATTTGTTCATTCACTCAAGTAATGTTGCTAAGTGAGTATCTATTTTACAGAGATGTTGCAAAGAAAATATTAAGTGAGAACATTTGTGTAACGTGTCTAGTATGAAACTTGTAGTAAGGATGCAGGACATTATAGATATTTTTGCTGAATATAGTTATATTTCCAGATCCTAGGGTCTACAGATGTGCCATTTAAGAAAAAAATCAGTAATATTTTAGGAAAAAAATATATAGACAAGCCTCCTGTTAGAACATCACTGAATAGTCTATGAATGTCACTCTTGACTTAAAAGGATATGAGGTCAGCTCATCCTCAAGGTTGATCCTGCCCTGGAGCATTTGTGAGTCCTGTGCTTACAGTGTGTTAGACAGAGCATTGACTGGCTGGCTGGTTGGTTGACCAAGTGGGTATTAGGGCTTTTGTCCAGGTTGGGTGAACAGGATGGCTGAGCTTATTTGGCTGAATCTCTGCAGTAGTCCCCAAGGATGGGTGTCATTGCCTGCATTAATGAGTCTCTGCATTCAAATAGCTTGTAAACAAGCCATGATTTCTGGCCCAGGGAAGAATGACAGCCACAGTGGGGAGGGTGGGAGGGCATGGAGCAGGAGGAAGCCAGATTTATGAAGCTCCAGGGGGGTATTCATGCCTCTGTTCTCTGGAAATGCAATGGCCACCTGATTAAACAATCTGTTTTATGCATTCTGCTTTGCTTCCAAAGTGGTTCTCACATCATCTGTGACCTCATTTGATCCTCACCCCTCAATGGGTAAAAGGAAGAACTATGTGTCACCATTTTACAAATAAGAAACAGAACCCAGAAGAGATCACGTGACTTGGCCAAGGCCACACAGCTGGGAAGAATGAAAGCCTGGTTTGGGATCCTTGTGGCAGAGGGAAAGCAGTTTTCCATGATCTAGAAACAATGATTTTCCCTCCCTTTACCCAAAAGGTGGTCATTTCAGAGTACACTGCTGAAAATTGAGGAAAATACTTAAAAATACAGCAGGACTTTCTGCCTCTACACAGAATCTTAGTACTTCAGAGCTCAGTGGAGCCTTAGATATCAACAGGTCTGGCTGCCTTAGTCTGTGGATGCTGAAACAGAATCTCAGGATGTGAGCCACTCACTGAAGCTCATCAGTCAGTTCTTAGTACAACTGGTCCAGGGGCTCACATACCCTGATGTGCCATTACTGATTTTGCCCTCACACCATGCTGTTTTCGTAGAAGCCTCTCTGGCCTCTGGATTCACAGAATCAAAGCGAACAAGACAATGACGCTTTGGGGTTTGAGTAGAGCTCAGGCCCTGACTCCACTAAGAGGCCGTGGATCAGTTTGACAGGTCACCATCAAAGAGACCCTTTATGAAGGAGGTGCTTTTAGACACCCTATGAGCACCACAGTTGTGCTAGTTTCTCTAACCTTAAGTCAAGTCAAGCTGTATTGATCAGAACTAGTTGGGAAATGAATTACTGAGGCTGATCTATAAAGAAATTAAATCTGGAGATGGTGCAAACTAGTGTCAGGATTCCTTATTAGGCACTCCACACCACAAGCTAAATAAAGCAAACAAACAGACATGCGCACAAAGGGCAAACTTTTTCATGGGCTGAAAATGACATTGTGGTTGGGGAATATGGGTCCATCTAATGCCGTGGTAATTGACCATTTTTTAATAACCAACAAATCGATTGCTCTCTAAAATGCTTCCAAGAAATGACAATAAGAACTGTCTGTATTAACAAAGAAGGAGGCAAATGAAATTAAGCCCCCAGCGCCGCTTTTTCAGTAGCCCTAAGACGAGAGTACGATTCTGTCAGCTACTGCAGTCTACAAATAATACAAAATGGTTACCTCATTTAATTAGGAGAAGGAAAGTGTGTGGGGAGACAGGGAATCTTCTGAGTGAGGAAAAGCCGGCAGAGAGATCGAACCCTCAATTTCAAAAATTGCTTAGCAAAAGCAATTTCAATTGCTGCCTTTGCTATACAAGATTAAAGGTAGTTATGTCCCAGTGTACCTCACTTAAAGCAATCAATATGTTCCTGAATAGTTATGCGCAAATCAAATTTTTGTAAATCAAATCCATTTTAAGTGCCATCAGAGAGCTTACTGTTTCAAGGAACCCCTTTGGTAAATCCCTTCGTAAGGCCTAAAACCATCCCCTAATTTATTGGATTGGTTGGCTTAAATCTTTATGATGATGATAAATCAGGTCAATAGCATTTTGTCCTTCTCTCCCATATTTGGGAGAAAGGGCTTAAAAATGGAAATGAGATGAGACAATGAACACACTGTAACAACAAATGGTACCTCCCATTATAGGTTAACAAATAGCGAAATCTCAGCATTTACTTCTTGTATCTTCTATGTTTGAAGCTGTAACATTGAGCACTGATGACATGTATTTAACATTGGGACAATGAGATTCTAAAATGGAATCAAAGTAATACTTAGAGCTTTAAGAATTATCTAGTCCAAACTTCACAGCAGAGGTTTCTCTTTGCAACATTTCAAAATGATGACTATTCAGGCTCTGCTTAGACACTGCTTGAATGTGCTGTGACATTCATTTATAAACTTATTCATTAAATATTCACTGAGCATTAACTATATGGAGAACTTGGTTCTGGAGAAATGAGGAGGAAACTAAACACAGTGTTTACCTTTTATAGAATTTAGTCTACCTAGGAGAACAGATAAAAAATGGTAACACAAATAATTGGTACATTCAAGTTGTGATAAACATTATGAAGACTAGATGTAGGATGCTATAAAAGTTGTCATGGAAAATTGACCTGTTGCAATTGTATTTAATCTAAGATCTACAGGATGAATAGGGACTGAGACAAAGAGGAGCAACTGGAGGACAGCGTGTGTCAGATTGACACAATTCACCTTGTATTTTGAAAAGATCACTTTGCCTGCTATCAGAAAAATTGGCAAGGGCAAGGCAAGAATGGAAACTGGTAACCCTGCAGTTGGGATGAAAGATGCTGGTGGCTTGGGCCAAGGAGCTAGCAGTGGAGATGGAGAGAATCAGATCACAAATAATTATCAGAAGTAGAATCAATAGGACTGGGTGATTAGATATAGGGGTGGGGGTAAGGAAAAACAGACATGCATGGCCTCTGAATTTCTGGATTGGGAAAATGGAGAAATCTTGATGCTATCTACTAAAACTGAGAGCACTGGAGAAAGAGCAGATTGGGAAGAAAGATTTGCTGCATGCAATTAATTCTGGGCATGTTGATCCAGGGGTGATATCGATGGATATGTTTAATAACTGAGCTTGGGACTCGATGACTTTCACTGATACAGCAGACTATGGTCATCCTGCAAGAATGCCAGCACACAGTAGCTCTCCAGCACTGGCTGGGGGTTCAAGGATACAGCTTCAATTTCTAGGGGAACAAAGTCCTAGGAGGACTTATGTATCAGGCCAGGAACCAAAACTACAGCTGAAACATTGGACCAAATGACCTAGACTGGGACTGAGTGATAAGAATGGAAGCCTAGGTCATAGGAATGCAGCAGAAGCCTAGTTATTACTGTTCTCATGCCATATCTTTGATGTTTCTTGAATCATTGAGAGTAACCAGGAGATTTTTTTTTAGAGATGGGCCTTAATGCCCAGGTACTCCAGGCATGTGTCATCACGCCCAGCTAATTGTTATTTTTTACCTTTTTGTAGAGACTGGGTCTTGCTATCTTGCCCAGGCTTGTCTCAAACTCCTGGACTCAAGAGATCACACTGCCTTGACCTCCCAATGTTCTGGGATTACAGGTGTGAGCCACCATGCCCAGTCATCAGAAGGCTCTTTTGACTTTTGATGCCAACTGGAATTGTGGTAGAAAGCAATGTAGTATCAATCTCAGTGCTCATGTGTAATCTTCTACAAAATGTTTAAACCCCAAGCCCATTTGACCACCGCAAAGAGGAATGCACCATACCAGGCCAGTGCAGCAGTTGACAGAACTTCCCACTAATGCAATATTAGGCAGCTAGTGACTGTTTCTGAAGAGGTGAGAGAGGTGAGCTGGGGTTGAGTTCTGTCTTTTTAACATCTCCCCAAATTCACATGTGTTTATGCCCTGGTATGTCTTCCATTAGCCTTAATCTCCTTCCTATGGGTTCTTGATATGCCAAGGACTAAGTCAAAGACCCCTCAGAAAGGAATATATTAGTCCATCTCTTACAGTTGCATACTACAGAATTCCATCTAAAGGTGGCTTAAGCTGTTTGTTGGTGTATGAGGATTCTCCAGAGAGACAGAACCAATAGGATATATGTACATATAAAATGGAGTTTATTGGGGAGAACTGGCTCACATTATTACACAGGTGAAGCCCCACAACAGGCCATCTGCAAGCTGGGAAATGAGAAAATCCAGTAACGTGGCTTAGTCCAAGTCTGAATGCCTCAAAACAAGGGAGGCCAATAGTGCAGCCACTAATCTGAGGGTGAAGACAAGAGAGCTCCCAATAGGCTTCTGGGGCAAGTCCCATAATCCAAAGGCCAAACAATCTGGAGTCTGATGTCCACAGGCAGGAGGAGAAAAAGTCTCCCACTGGGGACAGAGAGGAGACTCTATAAGCTGAATGTTCCCTTTTTGCTGGCTGCTTTGTTCTAGCCATGCTCCATGCAGGCAGCTGATTAGATGGTACCCACCCACACTAAGGGCAGGTTTTCCTCTTTCAGTCCACTGACTCACACGTCAATCTCCTTTGGAACTACCCTCACAGACATACCCAGAACAATGCTCCACCAGCCATTGAGGCATTCCCTCACTCCTGTGAAGCTGACACCTAATGTTACCCATCACATTTGGGATTAGTCATAGGCTCACCTGCACAAGCTTGGCAAATGAGAGTCAGTCCTGGGACTGAATCAGTTGGAAAAAAGTGCTTGGCTTCCTTCAGATTGCCAACATGACGGACCCAACCTGGTGCTGTCCACAAGCACCTTTGCTATCACATCGGGAGGAGCCACATGACAGTGAAGAATGCGGACAAATGCAGAGACCTGGATATGGCGGTGAAGGGAAGGACAAGGAGTCTATGGAGAGAGACCCATACCTGACCACATCCTCAAAGTCCTTGATTTGACTCTTTCGGAAGTAAATCTACTCTCGATTTTCAGTTTATGTAGGCCCGTGTGTTCTATTTTGGGGGCTGGAGATTTTGTCACTTGAAACTGAAAAACTCTGGCCAGTTCTGAACATGTGATTTGATTATCCTCACTTTAGTTCTGTGAAATGCTTGTCTGATTCCAGAGGTGGGGTTGTGAGCACATGGTCACACTGACGCTTGGAGGTGCAGAGGATGTGTGACTGTGATTGACATTCCCAGCAGAATGACATGAGATAGGAGAAAGCCAGTGCGAGAGAAAAGGTGCTGCTCTCAGAATTCTGACAACAAAGGAGTATTGACCAGGCACCCTTACCTAATCAGGGTATTCTCTATCTGCAGGAATGAGGACTTCCTAAACAGTGTGCTTCCTCCCTTGAGACTGGAGCACCATGATTCTGCAGGCTTTCTAGATCAAAGGGAATACAGGATACTACTGCTAAATTAAAGATTTTCCAGGTGCCAAAAGGCCCTGTTTGGGGCATATAAAATATGAGACAAATTATGTAGGTAGATTGGAAACATCTAAGGCAGACTTTTGTGTTGGTGCTCTGATTTCCGGAAAGAAGGACCCCACGTATATTTGCATATCCCCATTCAAAGTTCCACAACAACCTGAGCTGAGCCACAAAACCAGAAATCTGCTAGATCAATATCTGAGTTTTGCTAGACCTTCTCAGAACCCTTTGACTGGAGGTAGGATTGACTCTGGAGGCTGGCACCTGGGCTACCTTCATGTTTAGGGTGAGGGAAGTGGTCTGGTGACCGTTGCTACGGGGAAGAGAAGGAAGACAGGCTTGAAGCCAGGTAACACCTGGCAGAGCAAACAGGGAATCAGCATCTTACAGTCCAAAAACAGTTCATCTGATGCACTGGGGATCCCATCGGACTAATGACCTGCCCCACTGCTGTCCTTCTTTGTATATTGTTAATCATGAAGAATGCAAAAGATAATATTCATTGTAGAGAAGCCGACACTAAAGTCAAGTTCTCCAATGTGTCGTGTCTCCCTTCCTTTCTGCCACTTGTCTTTTATCACATCTAACGAGAGCTATTTCTGTCTATGGGGAGTTAGCAGGAAGATCACATATTGTACAGAGAGCAGGGTGTTAAATTTATGCAAAGGAAAGAAATGTGTTATGGCAAAAATTATTTATTGCATGGCGTCTCCCTTGAGGGTTAGTCTCTTGTTAGAGCTTTAAGGACAGCAGCTCTATATTTGTCACATGGCAGAGCCGCACTCCTGCCTGCCTCCCGCTGTCAGTGCCAAGAGCATTTATGTAAAGTCGTGATGCAAACTTGCCACCTTTAAGAGGCACGATCTGGTCCAACAAAGTGCCTTGCCTCATAGCCATTTGTGTTTTGAGAAGAGTGAGACTTCAGCCAGCGAGAAGGAGGAAAAGCAAGAACAGAACAGTGTTAAATATCTTGAAATTGGGCTGTATCATGGCAAAGCAAATTCATAGAACGGTGGGACTTTTTATTGAGCTCTGAGGATTTTAGAAGGTGGCGTGCCTTAGTGTAGCGTCAAGAGACCATCAGACCTAAGACTGAGTCCTGTTTCTGCCATTTACTCACTGTGGGTCTCAGAAAGAGTTAGCTGGCAGCTCTGAGTCCTGGTCTTCTTGACTGGGAAATGGGAACACTGTACCCATTTGCACTGTGTTGTGAGGAGGAAGTGAAATGAAGTGTATGCTCAGTGGTAGGTGCTAAAATAATGTTAGTTTTCTCCTTCCTTTTATAAAGTTAAATATCAGTCCGGTGTTTCTCCAAGAAGATCTATTCTCTGGATCATAGGGGTGGCTTTCCCTAGGACAGGGATGACAAATGCTTGGTATAGAGAAGCATACCTTCCTTCTTCCTTCTGTTTATCAGACATTGCTTCTGGGTTATGCCACTGGATTATCCCTCCAGATCCTCCTTAACACAGGGCTCAAGTTAGTCACTTACAAAATATCAGCTTATATATAAAACAAAATGTTTTTTACATCTGTGATCCAGATCATGTCCATAAATTGCTCTGTTGATGACTGCACTCAGTCATCAACTGTACAGACAGTTGACAGATGACTGTACAGACAGTTTTAATGTACATTAAATGCATAGAGGGCCTCCAGGTGCTTGGAGGACATTGCACTTCTGAAAGATGTGTCAACATATTCTTATTCTTGATTCAATTGTTGTATCACAGAATTTCTATCTCACTTTTGGACATTTATGACCCACAGCATATGCTCTTAGAAGGAGAAAGGCAGCAACTCATCTCAGGCTTCTCCTACATATCCAGAGAACAGAGCTACACAAGGAGACGGTGCCTGCTTTGGGGGTTATGAGCTAAGCTCTATAGACAGCCTATAAATCTGAACTTTCAGAAAGCCTCTGCTATGTGCCAGCTGTGTGACTTTGGTTAAATTAATATAGTTCACTGAGCCTCTGTGTACCCATCTGAACATTTGTACAATGGGAATAATAACACCTATCCCCAGGACTGTTGTGAGGGTTATAAGAGATGATGCCAGAAAAGGACAAAGCATAGCCACAGGCATATTCACCAGAAGTCATTACGGTTATTAATATTCATATTAACAGGAGCATATCCAAGGAAGAAAGATCCCAAGAGGCTCAATATCACATCATAAAAGAATAGAAGAAGAATTGAAAATAGGAGAAGCTTGGGAAAACAAGGCTGTGGAGCACATGGCAGCTGTCTTCTAATGTTTTTGACACAGAGATTTGACTATGTGATTGACTGTATGGTAGTTCTTAAATATCGGCTGTCCTGTCCTCGGAAGGACCATGCCTTCCCATCCTGTGATAATCACCTGGGCCCTATGACTTGCTTTGACCAAGGAAATGTGAGAGAACATAGTGATTGCCACAATTAAGCTTTAATAACCACGTGTGGTTCCTCTATCCATTTTTTCCTTGGCCACAAAAGCAAGATAGAGGCTGCTTCTTCAGTGTGTGTCCTGAAATAAAGAAGATCAAAGAGCAGAGCTTCTACCCACCTGGAGTTGATATATACCTGAGCAAAAAAAAAAAAAAAAAAAAAAGAGTTTGTTGTAAATCACTGAAATTTAGTGGTCATTTGTCTCTGCAACATAAATTAACCAGGTTAAGACATTTTCTTTGGAACCTTACAAGGTATGATTAATACCTATGGGTAGAAGATGAAACATTTCCTTCAATATTTAAAAAAAATATATTTTCAATAAAAGTCATCTAAAAACAGAGAGGTCTACCTTGGCCAGTAGCAAATTACCTAAAAATTAAAATATTCAAACAAAGTTGAAAAAGTGTTGTGATATTGCTCAGGGCTGTGACACACAATCTTCCGAAAGTCAATAGTTGTTGGTATCTGGGGAGAAATGGGTTCTGGAGTCAAACAGATGTCTTTGTTCCTGACATATCAGAAAGTTTAATATACTAATATTTCCTATGCCTCTACAAAAAGATATGCCATATATAGTTGTTTTTCAAATTTATTTGATCAGAGAATTCTCCCTACTCCTACTTTTCACCACCCTCAAAAGAATATCTTTTGATGGGACAAATTTAACAACAGCAACTACAAAACCACACATTTAGAAAATGTTGGCTCAACAGCTTCATCATTGTAATTGGATTTGAGTCAGATAGAAATTGACTCTTGTTACAAAACTAAGGGTTCCATGAGTTAGTCACAATTTGAGCTCTCAAGGAAGATACCAAAGATTTGCCTGCAGTATAGGAATGCTGGTTAAAATGCAAAACTTTACATTCAGATTGAGTCTATCTGAATCAGACTCCACAGCTTATTGGTTATTTTGCCTTGAGAAAATTCATCTAACCCTTCTTACTCAGGGCTTATATTCTAAGAACTTATGTCTTATTCACTCTCGTAAGTTTATAGTCCTATCCATAAATATCACCTTTACTTGATATCTTTATTTTCTACTTCTACAAATCCTACTAGTGAAACAATGGATTTTCTTATCCTACCCACTAGATTTCCTTATGCTTCCTTCGTATGTTTCATGTCTTGATTCTCTGTGTGGCATTTTTCAAACTGACTTTCAAATTCATGTACTATCTCTTCAGCTGTGTCTAGTCTGACAGCCAATTGATCCATTGGATATGGAATTTCAGGAACAATTTTTAATATCTAGTCATTTAACTTCCCAATCTTTCAAAGTAATCTGGCCTTTTAAAAATATCTAATTGTCCCCTACAGTTTACTTGTTTAATAATTTTTAAAAGTTATTATTTTATCATCCCTTTTGGACTGTTCTATTGTCCCAACTTCTTGGGAGCATTGGTTCACCTAATGATTGTGATCTTTAACGCTCCCTGTGGTGAGTCACTTCCTCATATGTTTTGTACATTTTTATTGTTAATATAAATTTAGTAAGAGCTAATTTTTCTGCCTTGTGGGACATTAATGCATTTTGGGGAGTAAATTTGTGTTTTTGAGCACTTTGTTTTGGCTTCAAAGGTACCACAAAGCAGAAATTGTTTTTTATATTAATTTGTTAGGTTGAGATTACTGAACTATTCACACTGTGTAGTTCAGTTTCCAAACCCAATTGCAATGAAGGGCTAGGGTCATTTTCCATAGAATCCTGGATGGAGAGAGGGTTTTTTTTTGTTTGTTTGCTTGTTTTTTTTTTGTTTTTTTTTTGTTTTTTTTTTTTTTTGTAAATTTCCAAGGTTGGCGGTTAGAGATTTTCTAAGTCTACTTTCTTTAAAATTGTTTATTTTTCTTTTCTAAAACTGATTTAATAATAATTATTATTATTAAGACAAAATCACACCCTGTTCCCCAGGCTGGAGTGCAGTGGCTCAATCATAGCTCACTGCAGTCTCAAACTCCTAGGCTCAAGTGATCCTCCTGACTCAGCTATCTGAGTAGCTGAGACTACAGGTGTGTACCACCATGCCTGGTTAACTTTTTAAATTTTTTGTAGAAAAGGGGTCTCACTATGTTGCCCAAGCTGGTCTCAAACTCCTGGGCTCAACTGATCCTTCCACCTCAGCCTCCCAAAGTGCTGGGATTATAGGCATGAGCCACCACACTGAGCTTCTAATTCTATGTTCACCAAGATTTCAGGCTTTTTTGTTGTTGTTGTTGTTGTTTGTTTGTTTTGTTTTTTACAGTTCCAGCTTTATGCAGCCTAGTTTCCAACTTTCCTCCTATCACAGACTTCAGACAATATCTCCTATGTCTACATGAGATTGAGATCTAGGCCCATAAACATTTGGGCATTTTTCTGAGTCCAATACTGTTCCCTACCCTTCAGTGGCCCCACTGTAAGATTTTATATTTAACACTTGAGCTTTCTTTGTTTCTGGTATCTGTTGATTTTCTTTACTTGAAAACAAAGCTATGCATATGCGTTTTTTGTCTTTTAAATTATAACATTTTATCCACCATTTCTATTTGTATGTTGTATGTAGTTGCAGGAAGGGTTCTGGGTTATTTCAGACTGCCAAGTAGCCACCACTAGAACAATGTTTGTATACAATATATGTTTATATATATGTATCTCTCTCTATATGTGTGTGTATATACAAGTATATATGTATATATGTGTTTATATGTATGTGTTTGTGCATATATATGTATATGTATGTATGTATATATGTATATCAGTCTTATCCTCTATAAAATTGATATAATAGCTTCTACTTCAGTGGTCAATGTGGAGATAATGGATCTTATGCATTCAACATAAGGGCAAGTATATATTAAGTGCTCAATAAATGTTGGACATTATTGTTTTTATTGAATTAATATATAAGCATTTAGAACAGTAATGATAAATATGTTGAAGATCCTAGAAAGGGACAAAATGCGTCTGTCCCTTCAGCTAACAATTCTGGACTTTTTACATAAGGACAGTGACCTCCTGGAAAAAGTCATTCAAGGAGTTTAAAATGCCCATTTGCCCTGGGCAACAAGGCTCCAGAGTTTCAAATCAGAGGGAAGTAGAACAAAGTTCACTTCATGACCTCTTGTGATGCCCGTGGGCTTAGAGCTCTCCTAAGGCAGACAACCAAGACCTTTCCTTGACCTGTGTCTCAGGATCTCACTCTTTTTTTTTCTTCTCCTTCTTCTTTGAAATGGAGTTTTGCTCTTTTTGCCCAGGCTGGAGTACAATGGCATGATCTTGACTCACTGCAACCTCCACTTTCTGGGTTCCAGTGATTCTCCTGCCTCAGCCTCCCAAGTAACTGGAATTACAGGCACATGCCACCACACCCGGCTAATTTTGTATTTTTAGTAGAGATGGGATTTCACCATGTTGGCCAGGCTGGTCTCGAACTCCTGACCTCAGATGATCTGCCCACCTCAACCTCCCAAAGTGCTGGGATTACAGGTGTGAGCCACCATGCCTGGCCAGGATCTCACTCATTTTATGAGGATATGGAAACTTTAGGGTCCAGTGCCCTGTTGGCTCCTCCCACCCACACCACAGAGGACTTGACCAACTTCTTTGGAAAAGGAATGTACATAGTAATGATGATTGGGGTAATAAGAATAGCTCACATTCATTCAGTCTTTCCTATGTGTCCACCTGTGTTCTAACCCCTTTCCACATATATCTCGTTCACTCCTCATAAGGAATCTGAGTTAGGGACCATTATTACCATGCCTGTTTACAGTTAAGAAAGCTAAATATAGTGTTGAAGTATTAGAAATGGTGATAAATGAAAGAATTGGTTTAGCCTTTGTAGATTAATAATGTCTGCAACATTGGTGGTGTGCAATGAAGAGAAATAGAAATCAATAATGTCAAGGGGCAAGGACTAACCCCAAAGTTGCGTGTTAGTCCAGGCAGCATAGCGGAGGAAAAGAAAAGTGAATTAACCTTAACTGAGCACTTTCTGTGAATAAAACATGTTGCATACAAGCTGTCCGCTTATAATGCATTATTTAATTTAATTTCCTTAACAATTCTATGAGGTAGGGTTTGCCATACCCTTCTATAGGTGGGTGAGTTGCAAGCACATATAGGTAATTTGCCCCTGATTACCATCTAGTGGATAGTACCCACGTGGGCATCCTGAGTCAAGTCTCTAAAACCTGTCCTCCCTCCAGCCCCAAGACCTTTAAGCCTGTGAAGGAGTGGGGCATGCACTGAAATCTGTAAACTCAGGGAGGAACTTAAATGCCCAAGAAAAGAATGTGTGATACTCTCAGTTGTCTATCAGAAAAGGGGAGACTTGAAGAATTTGGTACTTAATAACTCTGTTAGTAATAATCAAATATAGAAAAAATATGGTGGCTGGAGGAGTAAAAGAAAACTAAGGCAGATGGTAAGGAACTCGTGTTTTCTATTATAGGCTCTGGAGTGGTAAACGTGAGTGAGCTTTCCTTTCTATGAGTATAAAAGCTAAACCCTCACCTGGGGAGTTGGATGCTCTGTTTCCCAAAATCCCATTTCCTGTGTGGTTCTGGTTTAGACTTAACCAAGAAGGGGACTTGCTGGTTGGAAGGAAAGCAGAGTTCCAACTCTCAGAAGGTAGCCGTGGTTATAGAAGGTCATGAACAGGCACAGAGAAGGCCATTAGGCACCATTTGTTCATAATCCACTGCATCCAGCTCACCCACCTAGCTTCTGACCACAGCTCAGACACTTGGCTGCAACTCCATGGGCAGCAGTTACACAAATTCTACTGCTACCCAGAGACAGCAGCTCCCAGAGACCATCATGAGCACCCCTTCATGGTTTTACTTTAGGCATCTGACATGCTTGTGAATTTGGGTGTTTCTACCAGCTCTAACCTATCCACCTTGCAGGAGTTTCAGTGACTGTTGCTCTCATTCTTCAACTCCCTGCTTCCACACATCCACTTCCTAGTGCCTCCCACATGTGTGTGAGGAACAACACCTATATTAAATCCCTTATTTCCTAATACTTGCAGTGTCTCTACTTCCCAACCAAACCCTGGGAGGAATACCTGGCCCTCTAAGTCCCACACAAGCAGGACTCAACCTGCCTCTCCAGCCTCACTCTGAGCCATTTTCCCCTTGCTTACAATATTCCACACTCCCTGGAACATGCCAAGTTCTTTGCCAATTTAGTCATTCATGCTGATGTTCTCTTTTTCTGAACATTCTTTGGGATTGTTCCTGGAGAGCAAAAAAATGGCAGGATGAATAAAAGGGTTTAATGTTTCACTTAATCCTTCAGATTTCAGCCTAACTGCCCCATCCTCATGGAGGTCCTTCTTAACCACTCTGTCTAAAAAAGTGTCTCCTATTTCCTATCAAAACACTATTTCTTTCCTACACTGAAGTCCATCTATACATCATTCTATTTATGTGTGCCAGTTTCTATGCACTAGAATGTGAGATTCATGTAGACATGTGTTGTTCAGCCTTGTGCTACTGAATAGCACAGCATCTGACATAGATTAGGTTTCTCAGTAAATGCTTGTTGAGTAAATGAATAAATGAGTAGACCCAGGCCACTGAACAAGCCTCTAGAGTCATGTCTTATTGCTCTTGTCTTGGTTGTGAGGATGGAGGTGATACTGATGATGGAACAACTGGGTAGAATTGGCTCAGAATGCTCCTCTCTGTTCTACTTTGGAGGTTTTGTAGGCTCAGCTGTTAAAACAGAAAAAAGTTTTTTTTTTTTTTTTTTTTTTTTTTTGAGACGGAGTCTTGCTCTGTCGCCCAGGCTGGAGTGCAGTGGCCGGATCTCAGCTCACTGCAACCTCCGCCTCCCGGGTTCACGCCATTCTCCCGCCTCAGCCTCCTGAGTAGCTGGGACCACAGGCGCCCGCCACCTCGCCCGGCTAATTTTTTGTATTTTTTTTTTTTTTAGTAGAGACGGGGTTTCGCCGTGTTAGTCAGGATGGTCTCGATCTCCTGACCTCGTGATCCGCCTGTCTTGGCCTCCCAAAGTGCTGGGATTACAGGCTTGAGCCACCGTGCCCGGCCAAAAAAGTTTTAATATAAAGGTCAAGGAAAGAGGAAGAAGCTGAATCACTCGGGATGATAGAGGCAAGATGAATTTGAAGGACCTAGTAACATCTGTCAGAGGTGAGAAAGGATCCAGGGAGACTGGGTGTCATTGGAGGAAATTGGAGAGGGAAAAAAATCCCAGAGATTCTGTGAAGGAGAGGGGAATTAGAAAAGAGAAATGTCTAACAGGGAATATATATTTCTTCTTAATTTTGCTGAGGGTTGTGCTATGTAATTTTTTTTTCCATTTTGTAATTGTCAATTAATCCACATTGCTCACTAATGCTTTGGTACAAGTGGATTCTTTAGGGGCAATGGAACAGCTGTTGAAGTCTGCAGCCAGGTGGGTAATGAGATAAACTCAGAGACAGTACATGTGGGCAGTGGATTTGAAGGATGACAAATGGCTTATACTCCATAATGCTATGTACTAGGGAGAAGTTTGGAGAAATCTCACACTGAGACACAGAGGCTTCTACTCTAACTTATACCAAAGAAAGCCAAGTATTGAAAGTTTCCTAATGTTTTCCCAGTCTATGCATCTTAGTTACTTTGTATCTCCAAATCAGAAGTAGCCTGGGATGTGACAGTAAGCAGATCCCAAAGGCAGGAGTAAGAACCGAGAACTCCTTTTCCTTACCATAGTTATGGGTGCCCACAACTTCTTGATATTCCCCAAAAGACTAATATTTCAGGGAAATAAAAAATTAAGCTTTGAAAATAATATGTATTCTTAGAATCCAGTTGCCATGTAAAAGGCTTAGTCTAGATTCCTGGCCAATGAAAGAACATCTGGAGAGAAAGATATTTGGTAGAGATGAAGCAAGGTTTTCAACTGCACGTGAGTGAGGCCACCTTAGATCCTGTAACCCAGTGGAGCTGACTGAGCTAATACCATGTGAAACACAAAAGAACCATCCCTGCTGAGCCCAGCCTGAACTTCTGACCCATGGAAGAAGCATGAGCAAAAACAAGTTGCTGTTTTAAGCAACTAAAACAAACAAACAAAATTACATAATAATACAATAGATGTTGTAAGGCCATGCATGCTTTTTTCCCTAAGCATCTTTTGCTGTTCTGAGTTCCTTCACATGAACTTGTTGTGCCATCATTTGCCTCTTGCTCTTTGATAGGAGAGCTCTGAAAAGCTTACTGAAAATTGAGCATTCTGTTCAACTGGGGCCCAGTTAATCAAGAGTTCATAGGTTCCTCCTAATAATGAGCTTGAGGAAATTGAAATAAAGACCAGCTCCAGAGAGTTGACCTAGATTATGGAATCAGCTTCTGGTTAGGGTCCCTCTCCTCTTTCCTCCAGAGGATAATTAGCTCTCAAAGTTGTGAAGTGTCCTTCACACAAGGTTACCATGCAAGAACATTCCTCAAGACACCACAGAGGAGGTGGTCTCCAAGGAAGTCTAATTAAAAACATGTTTGATTGTAAAAGCAGTCAGGATTTAGTCATTAAGATGCCTGCCAGCACCTATGACTTTGTATTTCTAATGGATTTTTTATCAGGAAGATTGCCCACAGCATCAAGGATTTCAGGTTATGAATGGCTTTCAGGTGCAAATACTTTGAAATGATGGCTCATGCACATTCTGGGTAGAAATTTTAAGCCATTATTTAAACTATTTACACATTTGAAGGCAACCTGTGGAGGTGGTACTAATGTAGTGAGAAGAAGTTAGACTGGCCAAAATTCTTTGACGTAAAAAAGCCTGCTTTTCATAGAATTAAAAAGCATGTTTACTACGGAAAGAATTTTTGACATTATTGATTCAAAAATGCCCAGGTGACCTCTGGTAGGTTTTCAAACACAATGTTGAGAAGGGTTCTGAGGCAGCATCTGTGCTTAGCGGATGAGAATGCTTTGACCCAATGACGATGACCATCTTCGCTACAAGAGCACGAATGTTGGAATTTATTCTATGCATCTACCATATTCGATCTTGTACCAATCCTTTAATTTTACAAGTGGGGAAACTGAAGCCCAGTGTGTGGGAAAGACTTGCCAAATGTCACTTGGAGAATTAGTGGGAGGGCCAGGTCTTGCCTAAAGAACCCTCCTTGATTTGTTTTGCACTATTTTTCTCATTCATGTTTAACATGGGGTTCAGATTTGGGACCTTGCAGATGCCCATTACTCTGAGATTGATTTCCTTGGCTTTGATTTACAGCATGTTTTAAGGACCTGGGTTCAGATTGCTCAAGTCCTGGAACTCAGAGAAGACAGCCTATTCTGTTTCCAATCTTGGGTAATATCTTTCTTTGTCAGAACTTCTCTCAGGTTTTTGAAAAGTGAATTCTCTGAGACTTTTTTCCTTCACCTTCAGACTTAATTAATTTTGGAGTCAATCTTTATAATTTCCAGATGAGTACAAGTGCATACGTGCCTATAGTCAGACTCATCTGTACATGAATTTAATATGTCACCTATAGGATTCAAACAGGCTCAAAGACTTGGAAATATTGCAGGTAGAACTGCTTTAGTTCAAGTGCTCTGTTTCTTTTCCTTTGAAAGATGGGCTCAACTACTGATTGTCCCACATGGAGGGATCGGACTGAAAAAGTAAGTGTCTGATTTGTTAGTATCTGATTTCTCAGGGACTCCAGGCAGTATTTGGAGAAGGAAATGTTCTTACCATTTTTCTAGTCTAACCTCCAAACAACCAAGCAGATCCACTTGACATTCTACCTCTGGGCTGTTGACTCACACTCAACCTTTGGGGACCTGCTTCTCATTACAGATGGAAATACTCTTTCTGAGTAGAGAACATCCTCAAGCTCTGACCCCACAACCTTCCTTGGGAAAAGATAATCTCTCCTTTCTCTAAACTCCTCCAGCTTGCCTGGTCTCAGACTCATTTAAACTCTTGCAACATAATGTTTTTCAGTTCTAATGCACACATTAGAGATAGATAGATAGATAGATAGATAGATAGATAGATAGATAGATAGATACATAGATAAAGAGAGAAGAGTGTGTAGGGGTGTAGCTCTATACAGAGCATTGGAGCTATAAACTTCATGGAGTAAAGTATCCTCAGTCATTCTCTCCTTCATTACTCTTATTTGAAGCATTTGTAGCACTGGTTTTTGTAGGCATTGTGACAGAGACTATTAAGACAGTGCCTGCTACAGAGAGTGAATAATACACAGCAGCAGGTCTACACCAAGTAAAGCCAGCAGAGCTCCTCTAGGTAGGGACAGAGAAACATATGCTTACTTTCCTCGTTGCTACATATGGGAGGAATCTTAGCATCAACATCTAGATGGACTCAAGACAGCTCTGTTAACAAGAAACTGAGGCACAGATGTTCTGTTACCTGCCCCAAGTCACACACATGTGATAAACCCAGGACCAGATCCAGTTTGTCTGACTCTCCGCTAGAGAGCTCATTCTACCTGTCCACCATCTTGACCCCTTCCTAGGACTGGAATTTCATTACTGTGCACTGAGAAGTGAACCACAGTTGATCATTTAAAATGAATAGTTAATCATTAAGATCATACAACAGAAGGGTTGATGTTAATGTAGAATTAATAACTGTATTAGTGATTAAGAGTATGAGTTAAATATTTATGGTGATGAAAAATGATTATAGTAATGAGTGGATGATTGATATCAGCAGACAGAACCGCATTCCCTGAAGTGTCCCACCAGACCTTTCACAGTAAAGGGGTTCTGTGGTCAAATACATTTGGGAAATAGTCTAAGTCCCCCTTGGGAACTCACAACAGTCATGAACTTGTTAAAGGCTGTGAGGAATTCTGCAGCAAACAATCCATTTTTTCTATATTTTTATTTAGATAATCCCCTCCCAAACCATCTTGAGGTGTATCACTTTTTAAAACTCAGTGAATGTGTTTGTAAAACAAACTTTGTAATAAATAATAGACAACAAGTTGTGAGCCCATACTAAACATATATGCCAAAATAATCCAGGGCTTTCAGGGACTCTGTAACTGTGGGTTTTAAACTACGTTGTTGAGGTCCTAAAAAGAACATCACTGAGGGAGAAGGGAAGAGTGAGCAGCCTGGGCTGTCAGTCCTTTCATCTGCTTCATCCACAAAGGTGCAGCTTTTCTCTGCTTTGGACATATATCTATGTCTTCAGCAAATGTTTACTAAATGTCCGCCATGTGCCAGCCCTGTTCAAGGCATGTAGGATAAATCTGCTTTATGTAGCTGGGGGAAGAGAAGCAATAGAAAATAAACAGGATAAATAAGAAAATTGCATTGTATGTTCACAGATGATAAGTGCTGCAAAAAAGAAGAGAAAAAGAAACAGAATAAGGGGGACTAGGAGGGTCAGGGGAGGTGCAGAGAGGCTGCCATGTAAGTAGGGATTGAGGAAATCTTATTAGAAGGTGATGCCTGCACAGAGGATTGGAGGAGGTGAGAGAATTAGCCCTGCTCACATCTGAGAGAAGAGCTTCCTTGGCGGACAGAGCAGCCAGTGCAAAGGCCACAAGGCAAGGCAGAGTACTGAGGAGAGATGTATCAGAGAGGCCAGAGGAGCCAGCTTTCAGGGTAAGAGCATGTTTATATTTTGATGGGAGATCGAGAGCATCGAAAAAGAATGAGGATGTGGAAGACAACAGGGACGGCTTATTTATTGCAACAGGAGATGTATCAGTCAGAATCTAACTAGCAAAACAGAAATTATTTATTTTTCATAGAGGGAATTTAACATGGGCATTTAATTGCACAACTGATGGAAGACTTGAGGAAAATGGGACTGCGATGAACAACAGCAGAAGCCACTCCCAACCCCAGGCTGGAGGGATGAAGGGGACAGGCAGTGCAGTGGGGCCTGGGCTGGGACTGCCTTGCAAAATCAGACTCACAGAGGGTCTTTCTGGAAACAGCTTGAACCAGAAGAGCAGCAGCTTCTGCCAGAGATGCCCCCTTGAGTCTCCTCTCTCCCTCTAGCCTTTCAGTCTCCTTCCAGAGGCTCCCACTGGCCAAACTCTGCCTGGTGAAACAACACCTGCAGGAGTAAGTCCTCCAATGGTGCATAATGGTTATTCCAGTTATCTCTGGCTGTGTAACAAACTACCCCACAATCCTGTGGCTTAAAACCTGTTGCCAGTGAGGCTGTGGATAAAAGGGAAAGCTCACACACTGCTGGTGGAATGTAAATTAGTTCAGCCACTGTGGAAAGTAGCCTGTGATATCTTAAAGAACTTAAAATAGAACTACCATTTGACACAGCAATCCCATTGTTGGGGATATATTCCCAAAATAAAAATCATTCTAACATAAAGATATATGCACACGTGTTCATCTCAGCACTGTTCATAATAGCAAAGACATGGAATCAACATAGATGCCCATCACTGGTGGACTGAATAGAGAAAATGTGGTCCACATATGCCGGAGGATACTATACAGCCATTAAAAAGATGAGATCATGGTCTTTGGAGCAATGTAGTTGGAGCTGGAAGCCATTATTCTAAGTGAACTAATGCAGGAACAGAAAACCAAATACTGTATGTTTTCACTTACAAGTAGGAGCTAAACATTGAGTACAGATGGACACACAAAAGGAAACAATAGACACCGGGGCCTATTTGAAGGTAAAGGGGAGGATGAAAGTGAGGATTCAAAAACTACCTACCGGGTATTATCCTTATTACCTGGGTGGTGAAATAATATGCACCACAAATCCCCGTGGTGTGCAGTTTATCTATAGAACCAACCTGCCCATGTACCCCTAAAACTAAACGTTAAAGAAAAAACTTAAAAAACAAACAAACAAACAAAAAAAAAAACCTGCTGTATCTGCTCATTATTCTACTACAAGGGTAGGACTTAATTGCCACTGCTTGTTGGTGCCCCAGCAGGCCTCAGCTAGGATGGCTCACAGGGCCCCCTGGAGGAGCCACCTCTGAGGCAGCTCACTCATGTGGTTGGTGGATTGCTGCTGAATGTTGGCTGGGAGCTCAGCTAACACTGTTGGCCTGGGGACCCTGGTTCTCCTCATCACTGGGTTCCCAGACTTTCCTCCATGAGGCCCCTCCCAGTGGCTAGCTTGGACTTTCTCACAGCATGGAGGTCTCAGGGTAGATCGACTTCTCACAGGCAGTTGGATTCCAGCACAGTGAAGACAGAAATGCCAGGTCTTCTTAAGGCTCATTTCTATAATTTGCATGGTATATCATCCACTGCGGTCTACAGGCTAAAGTGAGTCAAGGGCTAGCCCAGATTCAGAGGAAGAGTATGATTCACTAGGAAGCCACCAAAGTAACATTTACCACACAAGGGAGGGGCAAGGAAGGGATTTGATGTCAAACAGTTTTAGGGCCGGGACAATCTATTCCTTTCGCTCCTTTACATTTATTTCTATCTGCTTGCAGCCATGAGATGATAACTTTGTTCTCTCATGTTAGGCGGAAGCATGATCTGTTATTAAAAAGAGAATATTCTCCCCTTCTCCCTAGCAAGGGGAGACACAAATTTCCATCGTCACCACATCCTTCTCAAGACCAGATCTCCCCCAGGTCCAGATCAGACTCTTTCTGGTCTAGGACCTAGTAACTAAGTTGTAAAGTTAGGCAACAATCACTGTCTTTAACAAAATAGTAGGGGAATTAAAAGGAAAAGCATACCCATTGCTTGTTATACACCTAACAGAGATATGCACAGCCACTCAGGCTTCTGTTTCGATAACTAGTCATGAGGTAATGGTTGATACTTGTAATTTCTTTTTTCAGCTCAACCATTCTTGCCCTCAGTCAGCATTTTGGTATTTATTTGTTTTGGTCTTTTATTTTCTGGAAGTAGGGGATGATGTCAGAGTCTTCAGCAAGCCTTCCTTTATTGGGTTGCTATAGTTTTGCATTGATGTTTACTGTTAGACATGAAAGTTCTAAGAGATGCCCCAGTGAATACCCTGGTAAAAGACATAACCCTCCGCTCTCCAATTTTGTACTGAACACCCAATATCCCCTTGGGAATCAGGATCAACAAGGGCCTCACTATATCCATCCAGTATAGTGAGCCCCTTCTTGGCCTGTTGGCTTAGTGGAAAGAGGAGACCCAACTAACCTGGAGTACTGTCAACTTCCAGGTTAAACTAACCGGTGTTGTGTCCCCTGGGAGAAGTGTCCTCTCCTGGGAATAAAGACTACCAGAGAGGCAGGGAGGGATAGAGAGAGAAAAGAGACCTAAAATCATGCAAAAGACATTACAGTGATTGTGGAATTTCCCTGGGGAAAGGAGGGAGGAGACGACATTAATGGGGTAGGGAATGGCTTTAAACGCAAGAGTTCCTGCTGCCAAAGCACCACTGCAGCTGGGGCACAGGTGGGAATGAGCTGGATGGTAGTCAGAGGCTGGAATGCACAACATTAAGAACATGGGGGAGTGAAGTTCTATGGTTTGACGGTGGGTGCGAGAGGCTGAGGTCAGGTATAGGACAAGATCAGAGGAACAGCATTTGGAGGAGAGGCTTTGGGGCTCAACGGCAGTTTCCAAAACCACCTCTGTTAGATGCCTTTTGTTTCTGTCCCCCATTTCAGTCACCACACTCTGGGTTTTGTTTGTTGGAATGAGCCTAACTGTGTTCTCAGGGCACAGGGCTCAGGTGGAGCTGATGCCAGACTCAGGCAACAGGAGATTTGGGCCACGTTGCATGCCTGGCTTTCCCCCAGCCTCTCTGAACCCTCCACTTCCTCAGGGCCTTTCATATTCAAGCTGAGTCCTGCTCGGGTCCTTTGAGGCACTCAGCCCTTCTCACAAGGTGCCCTCCTGCACCCCCATCCTCTAGGAAGGCAGCACCCCAATGGAGCTTCTCCTGGGAGCAAGTAGTCATCCACAGGCAGGCCTACAGGTGGGACCACAGGCAGCTTCTGGCCCTGTGCATGGTGAAGGGAGGGTACACATCTTGAAGGGGCCCTGCTGAGGCTGGATGGTGCCTGTGATATCAACAAGAGCTGGGCTTTCCTTGATGGATGTCAAGGAATAGGAAAGAAAAAGGTAGCATGAAAATTTCTAGACCTTAGGTTTCCACAAAGACATGGTTCTTGAATTCTGTAGTTATTGGATATTGGGTTTCTCTTGCAATGCAAGCACATCTAGTGTCTCCTCTCACCTTGCTTTTAAAGTCAGCAATACTTTACAGGATCTTTTTCTGGTGATAAAGGAGCAGTTTTGTAATAAACAAAAATCAGGTGTCTTCTGCATAGCAGGTACTATTCTGTACACTGTGGCCCTGAACGAGGCCAACTTCTGCTCTGCTCTCAGGACTTTTAAACTCAGATGTGGGTAGGAGGGGATGAGAATGAAATACAATAAGCAAGTATGCAAATAAATATACAAGAAAAGTTTAGTAAGTGCTATGAACACAAGTAGACAGCAATAGATTAGAGACGGCTAAGTCTGGGCTTGGTGTCACCACACAGGCTGAGAAAGCCTCTCTGAACACCCCATCTGAGACCTAAAGAGAAGAAAGAGCCAGGTGAAGACTGAGGGGAACTGCATTGCAGGCAAAAGGAGCAACAAAGTCAAAAACCCCCAAAAAGCAATAAACATGGCACGTCCCAGGAAGAGAAAGCCAGGCGAGTGACTGTTGCTGAGTGAGCAAGTGACGAGTCGAGCTCTGGAAGAAGTTGGCCAGCCCATGCAACACCTTGTCAGACAAAGTGAGGGTTTATGCTTCATTTGGTCAGCAGCAGGGTTTAGGGCCAACCGGGGTGCAGGAAGAGGCATGAGGGTACTCAGGCTCATTTCCTTGTGTCTTCCAGAATCTGAGCCTCATTTCTTTACTTTCTGTCTTGCGAAGTAACACCAGAGAATGAATCAGCTTCTCCACCAAGCAATTACTGCACTTTGAGTTTTGAATCTCCAAGAGGTGAGCTCAGGGCTCAGGGGGCTGTGGGGACAAATCAGCATTCCACTGCATTTTCCTGCACTGGGGATGTGCATGGTAAAATTGTCTGTTGCCAAGTACTTCCATAAAAATAGTAAGAATCTCCAACTCCATTTTTACAAACCTGTGCAGTTCACAAAATATTTTATCATTAATTCCTGCACCTGACCTTTATGTGATCCCTCTGAGTGGGGTGAACATGCATTTTATTCCTCTTTGACCTTGCGTAAGTCATGGGCGTTCTCTGGGCTTCCATTCCATCAACTGTAATTTGAGAATTATAGCCCAGTTGCAAAATTATCTATATAGTATCTGGTATACAGAAGGAACAAAACAAATATTTGTTGACTCAAAAAACTCTTAAAATTGAAGTATTCTCTGAATCCAAACCTTGGTATCACTAGTGTGTGATTATAGTATATGTTTATTAATTCTGACATTTCCTTTTTTCAATAATAAAAAATATAAATGGATTACGTGTTTGCCGTTTCCTCCAATTTTCTAAGTCAAACTTCATAATTTGGACAGAATTTGAAGGAGATTTGCAACTCCAAGGAGTAGGGTAACATTTGCAGTACGTGAAACTAATTGCCTTTGGTTTGCTTTGCCTTTTCTTGCTCTGAAAACTGGCCTCTGTTTAGCAGATCTTTGCTAACATCAAAATTGTTTGCATTTTCCTGGGGCTGGGTGACTAAACCTCTCTAGAGCTTTGAAATGACAAGCTGACAAGCTCCCCTGGGACTTCCACCTAGAGTGTACTGCCCAGAATTTGACATGACCATGACTCTGAGCAGGTAGATTGTGTGTTACTTCAGCGTTGTTTGTTAGCAGCTCAGCAGGTCCAGCACCAGAGAAACCAGTGCTTCCCTGGGATCTCACAGAGTCCCCTCAGCCTACAGAGCCCAGGGGCCCCGAGCCTGCAAACATGGACCCATATCCTCATCCACTACGACCGACCGGACTCCACATCAATTATATTCTACATGTAAAAGGATTTTACATCCCTTCTGTCCCTCCCAGCTCCGGGACTTTGCCTGATAACTAAAGAGGAGCATCCCAAGAGCCCCTGATTTCCTAATTTCTCCTTACCCATCACCATCACCCAACTAAGTCATCCTCTTATTGCCATCAAAGGGATTTTTCAAAAACATAAATTGGCTGCTCCTGGCTCCTGCCTACCCTCAAGATAGAGTTTACCCTCTGTCATGATGGGCCCCTGTCCACCCCTCCAACCTCTTTTCCCAGTTCCTGGTGCTCTCTAAAGCAGATATTGTGGTCTGTTTGTCTAGTTGTCTTTCTCCCTTCTTCTGAAAAATATCCACATTCTTTTCAGAGGACCACTCTCCCCTACACTCAGTCACTGTGATTTAGGTGATGCCAACTCCATCTGTGCCTTCAGAGCAGTCACATGACCCAGTCTTGGCCAATCAAAATAGTGCATCCCTCTGGCTGCAGAGACTGGTTCAGAAATGTCAAAGTGCACAAACAAGAGCCAATTAGATATAATTCTACAAACTCTGCCAGTGAAATTGAGTCTTATCTTGAACCTGAGAAAATGGGAAATGAGTGCAGCTGGAGGCCACAACATGGAGAGACAGTGCTTGAGAGTGAGGCCAGCAGGAAAGAAAGGAGAGAGCCACAGACTGAGAGAGGCAGATTCTTGCAGCTCTGCTTGTGAACCTGGACCCAACTTATCCCCATGCTTGTCAACTGCATGGGCCAAAACATTACTTCCCTCTGCTCTCAGTGCCGTTGGAGCTGGGTTTCTCTCACTGGCACCAGAATGAGTCATAATTCTCTTCTTATGCTTCAGTGCTACTGAGTTCTGGCAACCCCCTGTGGGCATTGTGCTCATCCATGCCTTTGTCATGCCCATTTCCCGCACAAATAAAGCCTTACAGAGCTTATTCTCAGGTGTCTCTCAAGCATCACCTATGTAAGTTCAGTAGACATTTATATGTATTGGTTAAAGTTATGAATGCACGAGCAAATGATCTTGTAAGTGAGTGATATTTTCAGAATGTAGGACTGCCTTAGCAGCCCTCTACCTCAGGAGAGATGGCTTGATTGATTGTCTTGCCCAACTATCACTTGGGGTGTGTGTTAATAGAAGTAATATCTCGGCCGGGCGTGGTGGCTCAAGCCTGTAATCCCAGCACTTTGGGAGGCCGAGACGGGCGGATCATGAGGTCAGGAGATCGAGACCATCCTGGCTAACATGGTGAAACCCCGTCTCTACTAAAAGATACAAAAAATTAGCTGGGCAAGGTGGCGGGTGCCTGTAGTCCCAGCTACTAGGGAGGCTGAGGAAGGAGAATGGCATGAACCTGGGAGGCAGAGCTTGCAGTGAGCTGGGATCCGGCCACTGCACTCCAGCCTGGGCAACAGAGCGAGACTCCGTCTCAAAAAAAAAAAAAAAAAGAAGTAATATCTTACTATTGAGTGGAAGTTTTCTGTTATCCTGGAACTGGGTACTAGAACTCAATGCTGAGGCAGGGAGTGGGGAAAGAGAGAGAGAGAGAGAGAGAGAGAGAGAGAGAGAGAGAGAGAGAGAGAGAGAGAGAACAGTCTATCTAAAGAAAACCAAAAATAATGGCAAGGTCAATGAGGAGACAATGCCTCCAACAATTATTGAGACACAGCTGAGCTGGCTCTGTCCTCCCATCCCCTCTCCAGTCGATAGAAGTAGAAGACTAGCACATCAGGGGAGTTTTCCCAGGGAAACATGGTTGGAATTCAGTGTACATAGCAGGAGGTGAGTCTCTGAGTCTCAAAGCCAGAAGAAAGCAACTCCATGAGAATTTCTCATAGGAGTTACAGGTGACTGTAAGAGGGGTGACCCAGTCCTGGCCAATCAAAATAGTGCATCCTAGGTATCACATTCCAAGGATGGATCTCAGCTTTTGTAGGGACCTGCTGATTTGCTTAGGCAAGTAGGGGATTAGTCTGCTGAGGTACCAAATGACTCCTACATCTCAGCAGCTCCCAACAATAGATAATTTCTAGCTCGCACTACAGTTGGCTGCTGGTTGGCAGTGGCTTTGATCTAATGTACATCAACAGTAGCTCTACTTCACATGGCGCCTCCTACCAGAAGCTTGCAGATGCAGCTCCCCACTCCTTACATGCAATTCCTCATGAGAGGGAAGCAGAGAGAGTTGTTGAAAATGCATCTCTGAAGCTCCTTTTTGGAAGAACAGAGGCCAGCGAAAGCCAAGCAAGGGGCTTGGCAGCACTGGTTAGAGGCTGTCTTAGTCAGCTCAGGCTGCCGTAACAAATACCACAGACTAGGTGGTTTCAACAGCAGACACTTCTTTTCTCACAGCTCTGAAGGCTGGAATGCCCAAGACCAGAGTTCAACAGCGTTCAGTTCCAAGTGCAGGCTCTCTTCCTGGATTGTAGATGGCTGTTTTCTTGTTGTGTTCTCACACAGCTTTTTCTTAGCATGTGTATGTGTGTGGGGGGAGAGAGAGACCAGACAGAGACAGAGACAGTGAAAGAGAGAGACAGCACTTTGGTGTCTCTTCCTTTTTTATGAGAACGCTAATCCCATCATCCTCTGAAGGCTCCACCTCCAGAAACCATCTCCGTGGGGGTTAGGGCTTCAAGGAGTACACCAAAAATTGGCCCATTACAGAGGTGTTTTCCTCTCCTCCATCCCTTTTCTATGAGAGGGGACAAAGAAGAGAAAAGAGAAGAGGAATAAAAACGCACACCCTCCAGCCTCCCCACATCAAGGCCTTAAGGTACACATAAGCTTGGAGCTGCAGGTCAGGGAAGAAGCAAGGGTAGCATTTGGAAGGAGACTGTCAGCTTCAATTGGACTAGCCAGCCTGGACTTCACTCCTGATGTGGCAAGAGAGTGAAGGAATCTTCCTAGAATGCCACCAAGGGACAAGATGGGGAAATTCAGCAAAGCACAAGTCTAGGCAGTGACTGGAGAAAAATAAGGCTGTTTTAGTTATTTGTCTAGGTTAGAATATTCATCAGACTGAAAATGATAATGACACCACCTTCACATGCTTCACCGCTCATGTAGTACATGCACATGTATGGTCTACCCTAAGCTGCATGTGTATACAATGTGTTAAGCAGTTTGCTTCTTTTTATTGCTGAGAATGACTGCATTGCTTATGAACTTATGCATATGGTGCACAAACTATGCACCATAGTTTGTTTACTCATTCACTAGTTGAAGTACATTTGACTTATTTTTAGTTTTGGTAATTATGGATAAAACTGCCATAAATATTTGTGTACAGCTTTTCTGTAAACATGTGTCTTTCTTTTGCTTGGGTAAATAGGAATAGGATTGCTGGGTCATATTGTAAGTGAAGTTTAATTTATAAAAAATTGCCACACACACTGTTTTCCAAAATACTTGTTATTTTGCATCCCACAAGCAAGGCATACAATTTTCAGTTGCTTTGTATCCTTGCTAGTCCTTGATATTATCATTTTGAGCCATTCCAATAGGTGTGTATAGTATCAATTTCATTTCCATACACAAAATATCTGTGCAAAGTTTATTTATAAGGGCAGCAATTTTAAGAACAGAGAAAAGAAGGAAAAAGAAGAATTTCATTTGGCAATAATTTAGAGGAAAAGCAGAAATAAAGCTTTTTCCCTCTGAACAAATGGAAAAACACTTTAGTAATTGCCTAATAAAGACTTATTATGCCTATATATTTTGTAGTATGCTTGGGTCAGATAGAGGTTTATAGACTGGATGATTACTTAAATTTATTTATGAAACTTTTTTTCCTGACTCTTATGGAGATACCAAAGTAAGTAGATATTTGGTGTTTTCCCTGAAGAGTTCCTGGTCAAATGGAGAAGGCAGTCATTCCTACAGATGTTGCTACCCAGCATGTCAACAGCCAGGACACATGTGCGTAACAAGGTTCAGGGTAAATAGAGGAGAAGTAGCACTTAAGTTTTCCTGGATGAGTAAGAAAATGTTTCATAGAAAAGCTAGAACTTGAGATGAGACTTGATGAATAAATAGAAATTTTTCTGAAGGACAGGAAATAGATGGGTGCTCTAGGCAGAAGAAATAGCACACACAGGCATCAAGAGATGAGAGAGGCTAGAATTCTTGGGTGGTGCAGACAGTTCGGGCTTTCTGGAGCCTGAAGGTTGAAGGTAGCAAAAGTAGAAGGTGAGCAAGGGAAGGAAATCAGAAAAAAGTGACAAACATCCTTTAATCACATGCTGCATAGCTTGGACTTTAACGTGAAGTTGAAGAGAACCACAAGAAGGGGCATGGTACAGCCAGATATTCATTCCTCTTAGAATGGTCATTCCAGCATTACAGTGGAAAGTTGTTTGGAGATGAGAAAGAGTAGATGTTAAAAGACCACCTATCAATCTATTGTAACTGTATAGGTGGGAGAGGATGGGGGGGCTGGCATGAGGCTGGCAATAGGACCAGAAGGAGAAGCATGGATTCAAAACTTCGGGAAATAGAATTACCCCAAGCTTGATGAGTAATTCAGTGTGGAGTGCAAAGGAGAGGGAGGATTTCAAGACTTAGGGCTCGACTTAGCCCTAAAGAGGGGGTGTAATCTTGTTGCCTTCACATATGCTGAGTAGGACATGGATGTGAAGCAGACAGGTGGGCTGCTCAGACAGTTGCATACGGAAATTTCTAGGTCAGGAAAGAAGTCTGGTGAAAGAGACACGTTGAGAAGTTATCAATAAGAAGGGGGCAGTTGTAGCCACGACATGGAAGAGATCAATGGGGAGGGCTGTGGGTCAAGCAGATCAGAGTTGGGCACAGATTTCTGGAGAGGCACATTTATGGGGCAGGCTGAGCCTGGGCAGACATTGTACCAATGACTGGAAGGATCTTTGAAGACTTGCAGGTTGAGCCATATTCACTCTCAGCCTTTACCTTCATGGCTAAATCGTCATCTCTGTGGCCTGTTATTCTCCAGCTAACATGACCTGGCAGGTGGAACTAATAGTAAAAAGAATATAAATACTGATGACGGAGACACTGGGTGGAGCTGCACAACTTATTTAGCAGAGTTTTAGGGTGAGTTGTCTAGTCTTTCTGGGTCCTAGTTTTTGCATGCACAACAGAGGGGGTAATTACACCTACCTTGCAGAGTGATTTCGAGCACCGAATAAGAGAGACCTTGTGGGTTGTATTACTCCATTTTCATAGTGCTATAAAGGACTGCCCAAGATTAGGTAATTTATAAAGGAAAGAGGTTTAATTGACTTACAGTTCAGCATGTCTGGGGAGGCCTCAGGAAGCTTGTAATTATGGCAGAAGGTGAAGGGGAAGTAAGGCACCTTCTTCACAAGGTGGCAGGAAGGAGGAGTGCCGAGTGAAGGGGGAAGAGCCCCTTATAAAACCACCAGATCTTGAGAGAACTCACTATCATGGGGAACAGCATGGGGAAAACTGCCCCCATGATTCAATTATCTCTACCTGGTCTTGACATGTGGGGACTCTGGGGATTACAATTCAAGATGAGATTTGACTGGGAACACAAAGCCTAACCGTATCATGGGCAAAACACAGAAACTGTGCTAAGTAAATAATTATCCTTTGGTCTTTTTCCCCACTAGCAGCACCAGCCAGAATAAACAGGAAGCCCAGATTCTTTTCAGGGAACCCACCTCATCAGAATAAAATAATGAATAATGAATAATGAAGACAGGGCAGAAGGGACCAGCGAAGCAGGAAGGGAAGGATGCAAGAAGAAAGGGCACAGGGTCTGGCAATTTCCATTGCATGGATCTAATTTAACCAGTCTGTCAATTTCTTTAATTACCCTCAATGCCCCCCATATCAATGTATAATGAACAGGGCTTTGCTGTGGGCTGGAAGGACCAGAATTCAAGTCTCAGTTCTGCACTAGTAAGGGTAATGTGTGGCCCTTAAGCAAGTGATTACACTTTCTGACCTCAAGTTTCCATACTTACATCCTTGGATGTCTCTTCCCTCTTAGGTTTCTGTGCAAATTGAATGAGATAATATATGTTCAAGTGCTTTGCAAAGACAGATAAAAATGTAAGGGATTAATTATAATTTATATTACAATCACCATTACCATTTTGGACTTTGATTCCAATTCCTTCTTCCTTTGTCTTCTGGGATGCTCCCTGCTTTGCCCAGGAAAACTCATTCATTAGGCACTGAGGATAATTCCCCTACAGCCAAAAGATGTGCAGCTTCCAGATCAGCTAAATTAGAAACGTTTAAATTTTTCATCTATTCCCTTGTCTGCTCTTTGGTCAATAGCTTATTCTGACAACTTCATTACCTCCTAATTACTCTAAGTTCCTTTGCTCATTTTCTGTGTGTGATAAAAAATCTGCCCAAGAAAGAAATTTGACGTGCCAAGTCACTTGACTCATGACTGACAAGCAAACCATTCACTTGAAGGGGATTTTCTTTTTCTTCATCCAGAATATATTTGCAAAAGCACTTCTGGTGCCTTGCTTGAAGATTGCCAGGCACGTCTCCTTTTCTGCACACTTTACCTTCCCCTGCCAGATGTGAGCAGTAAGATGTATCTTCTCTCTCAGAAGAGCTGATTTATCCTTTGCCTGTAAATTTTTGAGCAGCCATTCAAGAAGCTATATCAGATGTGCCTTAATCTTTGTATTAGTCATGTCTTAAAGGAATTTTAATCTATTGGGCTTTAATTATATGTCCTTAGAAGGTGCCAGCCTTTCCTTAGGAAGACCCTTTATTCTTACAGTTTAATCATCACTTTCACTCTCATTTTCTCAAGAGGCTGAACATAGAAAATTGGAGGTAGAGAGAGTTTAGAGGTCACCCAGCCTGCAATGGTGTCGAGCCTGACAGTTCATGCCCATCTCAGGGCTTCCTGTCCAAAACACAGATTTGTAGTTGATTCTAAGCCAAGCCTGGAACTCTGGCAAGTGTGTGTTTGTAAAGCCACACAGAAGATCCTAATGAAGAGCCAGCTGAGGAACCATGCACCCAGTGCATGGATTTCCACGCTAAGATGGCTTTAGGGCAAAAGGAAAGAGCAGAGAATTTGGAATTTCAGGGACATGAGCTCAACGACTGCAACCTCTTCATGTCAGTTGAACATCTTGGGCCAAGTTCCTTATCCTTTGTGGCCTTAATTTCTTAACATCATGATATAGAGAAGATTTTTGAGGCTTAACATGAAAAAACATATATAAGGCACCTAGCAAAGGACCAGTCACCTGGTAGGTATATGTTCTCTTTAACTTCCCCAGGATCTCTATTATTTTCAGTATTATACAGTCTAATAAAAATTGTTCTTTTATTCTTACTAATGCTTCCTTGGTTACGCGAATGCAGTCCCTAATGGAATCCTCACAGCACAAGTATGAAGGTAAGTACTATTATTATCTCCAGTTTACAGATGAAAAAATATATATAGTTAAATTACAGGAAGTGCCACAACTCAAGTGGTGGTAGTGTTGGAATTTGAACCTGGAGGGCCCGACTCTAAAGTCCAATCCTTCAAACATTCCCATCTAACATTTCAGGCTTTTATTCAATTCTTTCTATACTTTCAGGACCAGGCTGGATGAGGCAGGCAAGGAATTGAGTACGACATTTAAGGAGGCCCTCACTCTTAATTGCAGAATGGGCACTTGCAGGATGCTGGAATTGAGGTCCCCCTTAAATTTTGTGTCCTAGGAGCCCTGATCAGGCCCTGGTGGAATCCACTGGGGAAGAGGAAATAGCTGGGGAAATCTTTGAGACACACCAGCTGTCTTTCTTCTGAATAGCATGCATAGTGGGGACATTTATTCCTTGAGGTACTAAAGGTCCTGAAGGGACTGAGGGAAAATCAAACCCGTAAGAGTTCTAAGGAACATCCAGGCTTTGGCCTCCACTTCCCTACTCCCCAGGATGAAGCAAACTGGGAGGAGGAGGTAGTCAGGACTGCTGCTGAATGAATTAACTCACCTTTCCCCTCTCCACCCTCCCCCACCCCAACACACACACACACACACACACACATACACACACACGCTGGACCAAGATCTAGCTCTTTTATTTGCTTGGAAATAATGGCCCTTCCCCAACTTATGCTGACTGATTCTCAAAACTGCAGAGAGGATGGAAGGGAAACTGAGGGAAGATAGAACTTCAGCTAGGGACACATTGGTTTAGTTGTGCACAGAAGACAGTGATGAGGGTGAGAGTCAGGACTTGTATTCATTTATTCATTTTTTTGAGACACAGTCTCACTCTGTCACCCAGGTTGGAGTGCAATGGTGTGATCTCAGCTCTCTGTAACCTCTGCCTCCCAGGTTCAAGTGAATCTCCTGCCTCAGCCTCCCAAGTACCAGGAACTGCAGGTGAATGCCACCATGTGCAGCTAATTTTTGTATTTTGAGTACAGAATACCACAAACTCCTGACATCAAGTGATCTGCCCACCTCCCAAAATGCTGGGATTATAGATGTGAGCCATGACACCGAGCCAAGACTTTTAATTTCTTACCTCAATATGACCGAGAGTTGTCAAAAGCAAGGGGCAGCACTTTGAAACTCCAAAACAACCTTGCGAGAACAGCTCTATTAATATTTTACAGATGGTAAAAACTGAGAATCAGAGAAAAGACCTGTTTAGAATTGGAAGGTCAGGGTAGAAAAAGAGTACTATCAGCCAGGTGCGGTGGCTCATGCCTGTAACTCAGCACTTTGGGAGGCCAAGGCGGGCAGATCACGAGGTCAGGAGTTTGAGACCAGCTTGGCCACATGGTGAAACCCCGTCCCTACTAAAAACACAAAAATTAGCCAGGGGTGGTGGTGCATGCCTGTAATCCCAGCTACTAGGGAGACTGAGGCAGGAGAATTGCTTGAAACTGCGAGGCAGAGGTTGCAGTGAGCCAAGGTCATGCCATTGCACTCCAGCCTGGGCAACAGAGCAAGACTCCGTAGTGCCAAAAAAAAAAAAAGAGAAAGAAGAGAGAGAGAGAGAGAGAGAGAGAGAGAGAGAGAGAGAAAGAGAAAGAAGGAAAGAAAGAAAGAAAGAAAGAAAGAAAGAAAGAAAGAAAGAAAGAAAGAAAGAAAGAAAAACGAAAGGAAGAAGGAAGGAATGAAGAAGGAACAAGGAGGAAGGAAGTAGGAATGACAGGAAGGGAGAGAAAAGAAAAAATAAGAGAACAGAAAGAAAAGAAATAAACGAGAAAGAGAAAGAAGAAACAAACGAAAGAAAAAAGAAAAAAGACGAAGAAAGACAAAAGAAAACAAGAAACGAAAGCCCGTCCCTCCATACAATAGAAAAAGGAAGGAGGGAGTCTTCTGGCTGGCGTTTCGGCTGCTTTCTGGGAGGTCCGGAGGATGTCCTTTCCCTCCTGCCTCCTTCTAGCCCTGCGTCCTTCTGAGGACGGAAGGAAGGAAGGAAGGAAAATGTACTTCCATGATATTTAATCTTGTTTAATTATCACAGGAAACCTGGGAGTTAGGCAGAAATATATTCTTTATACAGATATGGATGAGTACTTTCATTTAAGGAGACTGTCAAACTTGCTCAATGCTTCAGAGGAACCAGATTCAAAGCACATTAGTTTTACTCCAAAGCCATGCTGTTTTTTCCTGTAATAGCATGTAGGTTTTGCCTACTGGCTGATGGTCAGTGACTCCCAGGTGCCCTGTGTTGAGGAGAATCCTGAGATGATATTGGGTTGATCAGTGATTTCTGCCATGGGTTGGTGGACAAAGAGGCATGCATGCCACAGCCGTCCCTGCACCACAGTGCCCTCCAGGAAGTGAACCTGACCCCACAGATCAGGAAAGCATAGGTCATGAATATGGACAAAGCGTCCCCTGGAAAATAATTCAACACCTTGGCTGTTATTCAACACTGCCCCATTTAATCCTTCCCACAAACTTTGTCTTAGGCATTTCTGCAACTGCTGCACTTACCATCAAAAAAGATGTGATGCGTTTTGCTGAATTCATGACGTTGATGCATTTACTTCAACACCTCAACTGACTGCATAGTGGAAGAGATGACAAGGACTTTGTCCCATTTCACAGATGAAGAAACCGAGGCAGAATATCACAGAGCTAGCCGGTAGTGAAATCATGACTCACACCCAGAACTGTGATCTCCATTTGGTATTCTCGGCATTAAAGCTCTCTGAGAGAGAAGGAAGGAAGGAAGGAGGAAGTGACAGTTGTTCTAGAAGGTAGGTGGTGATGAAAAGAAATCACCTCAGATCTGTTCACACTGCCTGCCAAATAGAGGCTGCATCTCTCAGCATGTAAACAAGGAAACAAAATGCCTCTGGCAGGTCCAGGATGGAGATATCAGCTCAGAAGAGGGCTTTGCTGAGATCTTATTCTCCTAGAGGGTCACAAGAGGGGTAGAATTCATGGAAATAAAACTTCTGAGTTACTAAGAGAAGCCAGCCTGAGGCATGGGCACGAGGGCTAATTGTCTTTTCAGAGAAGCTGACATCCCTTTAGCTTTATTCTCTCCTCTCTTTTCCCCTCCCTTCTCTTCTCTGCTGCTTCTTGATGTATGATCCTGAGTTTTTAATTATTCAAGGAGAGAAACTTAAAAGTCAGCATCCCTAAGAGGCAGGCAATGCACGGTCAACTTCATACTATGGTATAAATGACTAATAGAAACAACTTATCTCTGAAGCTTTTTGTTTTATATTTTGAGAGCAACAACCTGTACAGAGCACTGTGCTGAGCACCTGCCATCCACAAGGAATTTACAGCTACAGGGAGCTTGTGATGGTTACATTCTAGGCCCTATTCTCTCACAGTCCTTTGCATTGAGCTGTGAAAGTCTCACATTTTACAGTCCTCTGTGCCCATTTCTGGGAGATACATAGGTGTGGCCCTCTTCTACCTGGAGCTCACAATCTCGCATGGGAGAGACTGAAGGAAAAAGCATCATCATCCAATGGGAGAGACAAATTAAATCCAGGGCATACCAAGAGGGTAGGAGGGGTGAGTGAATCTGACTGGAGGAGGCAGGAGGGCTTCAGGGGGGAGTCCCCTGATAGAGATTTTAAAGGACAAGAATGAAATGGATGTAGGCAAAAAAGAAGGAGTAGAACATCTGAAATTGAGAACAATCCATGTGAAGATATGGGCCTTTTAAAAATCAGATCACAAAGCTAGTCAGTGACAAACTCAGACCTGTTTAACTCCAATGCCAATTCAGTGGAGACCACTCTCCCTGGAGAGGTGGAAGTGGGGAGATGGTGAGAACTGGAGTGGTATTTCTTAGAGCTTCTTATTGAATGAACTGATGAAAAGGGAGAGTTCCCTGATTTCCCTCGCAGGATGTGCAACAAGGGTGTGGCTCGCTGCTTGTTTGCCCTGCAGCTCAAACCCATAGGAGAAGCATGCTGACAGGCAGGTGCAGAGGCTGAGGTGAGCACTTTTGGGCTCCTGCCCCACCGCAATGTCAAGAGGTGGGTGCCTGCAACTCCTGAAGCCCAAGTGGGTGTGTGCTACAAGCTCTTTCAGATTTGCCATCTGCAGACAGCTTGTGTGTTAATCAGCTCAATGGACCCTCAGCCTTATCCAAGGGCAGAGAGCCAGTGTGACAACCTTCCATATCCCAAACTCTTGCCCAATGTCCTAAAAGAATTGGATCATATATAAGCTTGAGGGATGAGTGCAAAGTTTTATTGAGTGGTGGAGATGGCTCTCAGCGAGATGGATGGGGAGCTGGAAGTGGGGATGGAGTGGGAAGTTGGTCTTCTACTGGAGTCGGGTCACCCAGCACCCAGACTGTTCTCTGACCGCCCCCAGCCAAACTCCCCTTGGTGTCCAGTCATCCCTCCTCTTCTTTCTTTCCCTGCTGCGTCTTTCCACCATTGCTGGTCTGCTGGTCCGCTGGTCTGCTGATTTGCCGGTCTCAATATTCAGTCATTTGTGTGTGTGCCCACTAAGGTCTCAGGTTCACATGGGGGCAACATGGGGAGAATGGCAGGCCAAAAACAACTTTCTGGGCACAAAAACAGAAAATGCCTGTCCTCATTTAGGGCAGTGAGTCTTCAGGCTTGAGAGTGGGACTTTTGTTGGGGAAATGCCCTCTTCTACCCAGTATTTCCCTGTCTCCTGTTTGTATCACTGTCACCCCACCCCCAACCCAGCCACATGACCTTGGGCAAGGCACATGACCTTCATCTCTGTAAGAACCTTTTTCCCATCAAGGAAAGGAGGCATTTGATCTCTGTGATGCTGATGTGGCTGCATGCTGGGGTGAGTGCAGCAGCGTTAGTTCCCTTGTGGTCTCTGCCATAGAACAAACCACTGCCCAGCCATTGCCCAGTGACTGAGAAGCTCTTTGTGTGGGCAGCAGGGGGCTGGAAGTTTTGAGCTCTTGATAGGAGAGACTCAAGCTGTTCTGCAGGGCTCTCTGCTTTCTTGACGGCCAATGTTTTTGAACTTCAGTGTTCACTCATTGCCTTGGGATTGTAGATGGTCATGAGAGGATGGGGTCTCCAGGGATCTCTGCACTCACCTTTCCCTGTTGTTAGCATGGAATCCGAGGCATAGGGAGGGAGAGCCCCCAGGCCAGTGCTGAGATAGGGCCAGAAGTCTTGTCCCCTGATCCCTGTGGCTTGTTTCCCACCACCTCTTACTGTCTTAGGGGAGTCGTATACAAAGCTCTTTGGCTGTACGCAACGTCTCTGGAGACTCATCAAGCACCAGGAAAGAAATGGCTTCAGCAACTAATTTTTGTCTGAAAAGAGGAAAACAATAAAGACCTTAAGAGAGAAATAAACTTGGAGACTTGGTGAAGAAAAAAAAAATAAAGAAAAACTGCCAATTGCCGGCAAGAAAAACGAAGAAAGCATGCAAACACTGGAAAGAGTAGGTAAGGAAAATGAAACAACAAAATAAAGAGCTATTTATTCAAGAATTCCTGTGACTGTGACCAGGTCAATCACGTGCTCAAAAACCATCCATAGTTCCCCACTGGCTGGAGGACAGAAGCAGAGACTTGGAATCTTTGAGTTAGGAGCATGTCTAGTTGGTGCATATATGACTCAATCCACATTGTTTAATTTTAAAATATAGGGTTTTTAAAATTTATTTTTGGTGGGGGCAGGGAGACAGAGTCTCACTTTGTTGCCTAGGCTGGAGTGCAATGGTGCGATCTCAGCTCATTGCAACCTCTGCCTCCTGGGTCCAAGCGATTCTCCTACCTCAGCCTCCAGAGTAGCTGGGATTACAGGTGCATACCACCATGCCCAGCTAATTTTATATTTTTAGTAGAGACAGGGTTTCACCATGTTAGCCAGTCTGGTCTCGAACTCCCGACCTCAGGTGATTCGCCTGCCGTGGCCTCCCAAAGAGCTGAGATTACAGGTGTGAGCCACCATGCCCAGCCAAAAATATTTTTTGAGTGCCCAAAGAAATACATATTGTACAAAAATATAAACACTAGGATTAAGACGGTGAATAGGAGGTAGGACTAGCTTGCAGTTCCCACTCAGATGCACAGAGCAGCATGTGGAGACTCACATCATGAACTTTTGCTCCAAGAACTACCACAGGGACAAACCAGGAAAGCTGAGAGAATGCACAGAACCTTTAAAGGAACTGGATCACTGCTACAGTCTCCCTGAAATGCAAAAAAACTGTGAGTCTGCTTGCTTTCTCAGTGGAGAAACTCATGGTCACTGGCTGTCTGGAAATAGACTCGGTGCTGTTAGGGGGGCAAAGTGGGAGTGAGACCAGTCCGGGGACTGCAGGCTGCATGGGAGAGGGGTGAGACCCATGACTGCCAGCTTTCCCCCCCCTCTCCTGGCAACCTGTGTAAGTCAGCAGACACAGCCATAATTCCCCTGGGAATATAAGTCCACTGGACTTGGAACCACATCCCACCCCCCAAAGCAGCTGCAGCAAACCCGGTCCAAGGAGAGGCTGAGCTCAGACATGCTTCTCTGCATCTCTACCTGCCCTGGTAGCCAAAGACAAAGGTCATAATCTCCTGGGAACTCTATGGCCCTGCCCACTGACTGAGAAAACTGAATACTTAACTAGGCGCTGGAGGCAAGTTTGCATCCTCCCTGTAGGACCGCAACTGATGTGTCTTTGAAAGCGCCACCTCCTGGCTGGAGGCCTACCAACACAAAAGCAGCACACTCAACAAAAATACAACCAAGGACCCTCACAGAGTCCATTTTACTCCCCTCCTACCTCCACTGGACCATGGCTGCAAGACCTGAAGATGGATCACATCACAGGACTCTTTGCAGACACTTCCCAATACCAGCCTGGAGCTCAGTAGCTCCCCTGAGTGGCTAGACCCAGAAGAGCAAAAACAATCACTACAGTTTGGCTCTCAGGAAGCCTCATTCCTAGGGTAAGAGGGAGAACACCACATCAAGGGAGCACTCCACAGGACAAAAGAATCTGAACAGCAACCTTTGAATTCTAGGTCTTACCTCTGACATAGTCTACCTAAATGAGAAGGAACTAAAAAAAATCTGGTAATATGACAAAACAAGATTCTTTAACATCCTAAAAATCTCATACCAGCCCATCAGCAATGGATCCAAGCCAAGACGAATTCTCTGAATTGCCAGAAAGAGAATTCAGAAGGTCGATTTTTTAAAAATTTTATTTTATTTTAAGTTCCAGAATACATGTGCAGGACATGAGGTTTGTTACATAGGTAAATGTGTGCCATGGTGGTTCGCTGTACCTATCAACCCTTCACCTAGGTATTAAGCCCTTCATGCATTAGCTATTTATCCTGATGCTCTCCCATCCCCTACTCCCCCAACAAGCTCCAATGTGTGTTGTTTCCCTCTCTGTGTCCATGTGTTTTCATTGTTCAGCTTCCACTTATAAATACAGTGTTTGGTTTTCTGTTCCTGTATTAGTTTGCTGAGGGTAATGGTTTCCAGCTTCATCCATGTAGAAGATCAGTTATTAAGCTAATCAAAGACCAGAGAAAGGTGAAGTTCAGTTTAAAGAAATCAAAAACATAACACAGGATATAAAACGAAAATTCTTCAATGAAATAGATAGCATAAATAAAAATAATCACAACTTCTGGAAATCAAGGACACACTTAGAGAAATGCAAAATGCACTGGAAAGTCTCAGCAATAAAATCAAACAAGTAGAAAAAAAAAAAACAAACACAGAGCTCGAAGACAAGGCTTTCTAATTAGCTCAATCCATCAAAGACAAATACATAAATTTAAAAAATAAACAATACCTCCAAGAAGTCTGGGACTATATTAAATGTGTTCCTGAGGAAGAAGAGAAATCTAAAAGTTTGGAAAACATACTTGAGGGAATAATCAAGGAAAACTTCCCTGGCCATGCTAGAGATCTAGACATACAAATACAAGAAGCTCAAAGAACACCTGTGAAATTCATCACAAAAAGATAATCACTGAGGCACACAGTCATCAGGTTATCTAAAGTCAAGAGAAAGCAAAGAATCTTAAGAGGTATGAAGCAAAAGCATCAGGTAACCTCTAAAGGAAAACCTATCAGATTAAAGCCAATTTCTCAGGAAAAATCCCTACAAGCTAGAAGGGATTGGGGTGCTATTTTTAACCTCCTTAAGCAAAACAATGATCAGTCAAGAATTCTATATCCAGCAAAACTAAGCTTCATAAATGAAGGAGAGATACAGTCTTTTCCAGACAAACAAATGCTGAGAGAATTTGCTACTACCAAGTCAGCACTACGAGAACTGCTAAAAGGAGTTCTAAATCTTGAAACAAATCCTTGAAATCCTAGAACCTCCTTAAAGCATAAATCTCACAGGACCTATATAACAATAACCCAATGAACAGTTAACAAGATATTCAGATATACAAGAAATACACAATGAATAGAATAGTACCCCACATTTCAAAATGAACATTGAATGTATATGGCCTAAATGCTCCACTTAAATGGATATGGCAGAATGGATAAGAATTTATCAACCAAGTTTCTGCTGTCTTCAGGAGAGTTACCTAACACAAAAGGATTCACATAAAATTTAAGGTAAGGGGGTAAAAAAAGATATTTAATGCAAATGGACACCAAAAGTGAGCAGGAGTAGCTATTCTTATATAAGGCAAAACCAACTTTAAAGCAACAGCAGTTACAAAAGACAAAGAAAGACATTATATAATGATAAAAAGACTAATCCAACAGGAAAATATCACAATTCTAAATATATATGCAACTAACACTAGAGCTCCCAAATTTATTAAACAATTGCTACTAGACCTAAAAAGTTTGGTAGATGGCAACACAATAACAGCAGGGGACTTCAATACTTCACTGACAGCACTAGACAGGTCATCTGGATAGAAAGTCAACAACAAAGAAAAGGACTTAAATCATACCCTACAACAAATGGACTTAACAGATATTTACAGAACATTCTACCCAACAACTGCAGAATATCCATACTCATCAGCACATGGAACATTCTCCAAGATGGACCATATGATAGGCCACAAAACAAGTCTCAGTAAACTTAAGAAAATTGAAATTCGGCCGGGCGCGGTGGCTCAAGCCTGTAATCCCAGCACTTTGGGAGGCCGAGACGGGCGGATCGCGAGGTCAGGAGATCGAGACCATCCTGGCTAACACGGTGAAACCCCGTCTCTACTAAAAATACAAAAAACTAGCCGGTCGAGGTGGTGGGCGCCTGTAGTCCCAGCTACTCGGGAGGCTGAGGCAGGAGAATGGCGTAAACCCGGGAGGCGGAGCTTGCAGTGAGCTGAGATCCGGCCACTGCACTCCAGCCTGGGCGACAGAGCGAGACTCCGTCTCAAAAAAAAAAAAAAAAAAAAGAAAATTGAAATTCTATCAAGTACTCTCTCAGACCACAGCAGAATAAAATTGGAAATCAACTCCAAAAAGAACCCTCAAAACCATGCACATTTAGAAATTAAATAACCTGCTCCTGAATAATCATTGAGCCAACAATGAAATCAAGATGGAAATTTAAAAATTATTTGAACTGAAAGATAATAGTGACACAACCTATCAAAACTTCTGGGATACAGCAAAAGTGGTGCTAAGAGGAAAGTTCATAGCATTAAATGCCTACATCAAAAAGTCTGAAAGAGCACCAATAGACAATGTAAGGTCACACCTCATGAAACTGGAAAAACAAGAACAATCCAAACCCAAACCCAGCAGAAAATAAGAAATAACAAAGGTCCGAGCAGAACTAAATGAAATTGAAACAATAAAAACAATACAAAAGATAAACAAAAAAATGGTTCTTCAAAAAGATTAATAAAATTGATAGACCATTAATAAGATTAACTAAGAAAAGAAGAGAGGAGATCCAAATAAGCTCAATTAGAAATGAAAAGGGAGATATGAAACTGATACCACAGAAATACAAAAGATTATTCAAGGCTACTATAAACACCATTACGTGCATAAACTAGAAAACCTAGGGGAGATGGATAAATTCCTGGAAATACACAACCTTCCTAGATTAAACCAGGAGGATATAGAATCTCTGAACAGACCAATAACAAGCAGCAGGATTGAAATAGTAATATAAAAATTGCCAACCAAAAAAGTCCAGGACCAGATGGATTCACAGCTGAATTCTATCAGACAGTAAAAGAAGAACTGGTACCAATCCTATTGACAGTATTCCAAAAGATAAAGAGGAAATCCTCCCTAAATCACTCTATGAAGCCAGTATCACCCTAATACCAAAACCAGGGAAGGACACAACAAAAATAGAAAACTATAGACCAATATCCCTGATGAAAATAGAGACAAAATTACTAGTGAATTGAATCCAACAGCATATCAAAAAGATAATCCACCATGATCAAGTGGGTTTCATACCAGGAATGAAGGGACAGTTTAACATACGTACGTCAATAAAACATACGATAAACCACATAAACAGAATTAAAAACAGAAATCCCATGATCATCTCAATAGATGATGAAAAAGTGTTTGACAAAATCCAGCGTCTCTTTATGATTAAAACTCTCAGCAAAATCAGCACTGAAGGGACATACCTCAAGGTAATGACAGCCGTCTATGACAAACACACAGCCAACATTATACTGAATGGGGAAAAGCTGAAAAAATTCCCTGTGAAAACTGAAACAAAACAAGGATACTCACTTTCTACACTTCTATTCAACAAAGTACGGGAAGTCCTAGTCAAAGCAATCAGACAAAAGAAAGAAATAAAGGGCAACCAAATAAGTAAAGAGGAAGTAAAACGGTCACTGTTTGCTAACGATATGATCATGTACCTAGAAACCCCTAAAGACTCATCCAAAAGGCTCTGAGAACCGGTAAATGAATTCAGCAATGTTTCAGGATACAAAATTAATATACACAAATCAGTAGTTCTGTTATACACCAGCAGCAACCAAGCTAAGAATCAAATCAAGAACTCAACCCCTTTCACAATAGCTTCAACAACAACAAAAAAGAAAGAAAATACTTGAGAATAAACCTAACCAAACCTAACCTAATAGACCTCTATAAGGAAAACTACAAAACACTGCTGAAAGAAATTGTAGATGACACAAACAAATGGAAACCCATCCCAGGGTCATGGATAGGTAGAATCAATATTGTGAAAATGACCATACTGTCAAAAGCAATCTACATATCCAATGCAATTCCCATCAAAATACCACCATCATTCTTCCTGGAACTAGACAAAACAATCCTAAAATTCATATGGAATGAAAAAATATCCCACATAGCCAAAGCAAGACTAAACAAAAAGAATAAATCTGGAGGCATCACATTACCTGACTTCAAACCATACCATAAGGCCATAGTCACCGAAACAGCATGGTACTAGTATAAAAATAGGTACATAGACCAATGAAACAGAACAGAGAACCCAGGAAAAAAGCCAAATACTTACAGTCAATTGATTTTCAACAAAGAAAACAAAACATAAAGTGGGGAAAGGATATCCTGTTTAACAAATGGTGCTGGGATAATTGGCAAGCCACATGTAGAAGAATGAAATTGAATCCTCATTTCTCACCTTGTACAAAAATCAACTCAAAATGGATCAAAGACTTAGATCTAAGACCTGAAAACATAAAGATTATAGAAGATATCATCTGAAAAACGCTTCTAGACTCTGGCTTAGGTAAAGACTTCACGACCAAGAACCCAAAAGCAAATGCAACAAAAACAAATGTAAACCATTTAATTAAACTGAAAAGCTTCTGTACAGTAAAAGAAATAATCAGCAGAGTTAACAGACAATCCACATAGTGGGAGAAAATCTTCACAATCTATACATCCAACAAAGGACTAATATTCAGAATCTATAAAGAACTCAAACAAATCATCAAGAAAAAAAATCAAAAAGTGGTAAAGTACATAAACAGACAATTCTCAAAAGAAGACAATCAAATGGCCAACAGCATATGGAAAAATGCTCAACATCACTAATTATCAGGGAAATGGAAATCAAATCCACAATGCAATACCGCCCCACTCCTGCAAGAATGGCCGTCATCCAAAAAATCAAAAAATAATAGATGTTGGCATGGATGTGGTGAAAAGAGAACACTTTTACACTGCTGATGGGAATGAAAACTAATACAACCACTATGGAAAACAGTGTGGAGATTCCTTAAAGAACTGAAAGTAGATCTACCGTTTGATCCAGCAATACCACTACTAGGTATCATCTACCCAAAGAAAAAAAAGTCATTATACAAAAAAGATACTGGCACACACAAGTTTATAACAGCACAGTTTGCAATTGCAAAAATATGGAACCAGCCCAAATGCCCATTAATAAATGAGTGATATATATGCATCATATTTTGTGTGTGTGTCTGTGTGTGTGTGTGTGTGTGTGTGTGTGTGTATATATATATATATATCTACTATGAAATACTACTCAGCCATAAAAAGGAACAAAACAATGGCATTCACAGCAACCTGGATGGAATTGGGGACTCTTATTCTAAATCAGGAATGGAAAATCAAACATCAAATGTTCTCACTCATATGTGGGAGTTAAGCTATGAGACACCAAGGCATAAGAATGATACATTGGACTTCAGGGACGCAGGGGAAAGGGTGGGGAGTGGCAAAGGATAAAAGACTACACATTGGGTACAATGTACACTGCTCAGGTGATGGGTGCACCAAAATCTCAGAAATCACCACTAAAGAACTTATTCATGTAACCAAACACCACCTTTTTACCCAAAACCTAATGAAATAATAATAAAAAAAATTTAAAAAACAAATACTAGTGAAGGTAAAATTCAAATCTGCCTTCACCATCATCCAATACATCCTCTTCCCCAAAAGTAGCTACTATTAACAGTCTGATGTGACTCTTTCTTTAAAAAATGCAATGTATTCACAAATATATTTCAAATGATTTCCAAAGATTGTATTATCCAAATTTATCTCTGATTTATGTATTTATTTTATTTTACTGTTTGAGGCGGGGTCTTGCTCTGTTGCCCAGGCTGTAGTGCAGTGATTCAATCAGGGCTCACTGCAGCCTCATCCTCCTGGAATCAAGTGGTCCTCTCATCTCAGCCTCCTAAGTAGGTGGGACAACAGGCATTTGCTACCGTTCCCAAGTAATTATTTACTTATTTATTTACTTATTTTGTACAGTGAGGGTCTCACTATGTTGCCCAGGTTGGTCTTGAACTCCTGGACTTGAGCAATCCTCAGACCTCAGCCTCCCAAAGTGCTGTAATTATAAGTATGAGCCACCATGCCCGGTCTATTTTGTTTTTTATATAAGAATATATATTTAGTGGTTCTTCTATCTTAATAAATAGGAGTCTGTCTCATTCTTTGTAAACTGTTACATAAAATAAATGCAACTTACTATAAAAAGGAGGTAGGCAAAATTTATGTGACTCCTTTCCTTTTAATTCATATCTATGTTGTTTTCAACATTTTACCATTACAAATATTGAAATGGTTACTATTATAGATCTAAATTTATGCTAATGGGTGGTTATTTCTGTAGGACAGATTCCTATAAATAAAGTTGCATATGCATTTCTAATTTTGATACTCTCACTGACAGTAGGAAAATAAAAGCTGATTATCACTGAGTACTCACGATGGGCCAGGTGCTATTCTCAGCATTTCCCATGGATTATCATATTTAATTTCACAATAGCTCTATAATATAGGCACTGTTATTGATGAGAAAAAATAGAGCAAAGAGAGGTTCAGTAACTTGCCTAAAGTCACACAGTGCAGGATGCAATCCCAGGTGGTGTGGCTTCATAGCCCATGTTTCTACCAGTTTGAATTTCTTGTCACTTAATGAGAATATCCATTTTCAAGCAATGTAGGCACCACTGGATTTAAATAGCTAGAATTTTATTTATTTTTTACCAATTTAATACAACTTGTATCTTTTTATTTCCACGTATGTGCCCTTGATTGGGATTGAGAATTTTTTCATGTTTATTAGCCGTTTACATAAGTCATATTCATTGTCCTCTTATATTCTATGCCTATTTTTTCCATGAGTATTTTTAATAATTGATCACAAGTAGTTTTTGTATATTCTGATTGTTGATCATTTATTATATATATTGCTATATTTTTATTACTCTGTCACTTTTCTTTTAATTTGTTATGTTTTCTCCCACAAAAAGGATATTAAAAATGTTATAATCATATATGCAAGTCTTTTGTTTATGGTATCAAGAATTTTAAACCTTCTGTAGGACAATGTTTCCAACTTAAGGTAAGAAAACTATTTTTTTATACTTATTATAATGCTTTCTAAATTTTGTTTTTAAAACATTTAATAATCTGTGTATTCTTATATATAATGTGAATTTAAAAGATAACTTTTTCAATGGTTATTAAATTGTCAAAACTATTTCTTAAACTGTTACTTCTTTTCTAATTGATTTGAAGTGAAACTCTTATCACAAATTCTCAAATACCACAGATTGAATTCTGGACTCTCTTTTTTGTTCTTTTAATTGATTTGGCCAGTCTTTAGATAATGCCAGGTTTTGAGCAAAATTAATTCCTATATCTCTAGAATATAATGATTTTACTGGTGATAAGACAAGTTGATCTTATTGTATTTCTTATTTGAAATACTCTTAGCTATTTCTACTAATTTATATTCTTGGCAAATTTTAGAATCAGGTTGTCAAATTCTACTTTTAAAAATGGGATTTTGATTATAACCTCTGTTTTGTAGAGCAGGAGACAGATCAGAAAGAGGAAGGTGCTTGCTCAAGGTCATATGTGTAAATAATTTCCTTCTAGGGCAGGCATCCTGTCTTGACCAGTCATGACCCTAAGGACCTCATCTATATCCCTCTCCTCTAGTACCTCGTATCTTCTCTACCCCTGTCCAATGTGCAAACAGCAATGTGCCCTTCAAGACCTTGCCCAAGCCCTGCTTCCTCCTTGATTCCACTCATGCAGCATATCTGCCCCCAGTCCAGTTTGATGTCCCTCTTCTGTGCCTCCACAGCACCCAACATCCCCCCAAACACCACCTTTTCCACCCCATACTGCCATGGCCTGCTGATGCGTCTGCAAGAGTGGGTATAATCTGGAGGCAGGGTCTGGTCTCTTCTCATCTTCTGTTTACTCGTAGCAGTTTAAAACAAAGCAGTCTTGCATTCTGAAACAACTGTGGAGAAGCACCTGAACCTAGTTGATGGAGGTCAAATTCTACTTTAAATCCATCTGTGGGAGTCATTGGCAGGTAGATAATGATGATACATTTTGAAAACTGAAGGTCCTTTGTAAAATTACGAATTTTGGTACATACTTTTTTGTTCACAAATATTCCAACTTTCTCTTTCCTGGCCTGTGGAAGAATTGCTGTTCCTTGCCCTGTTGAAGTTAGGCCTGGCAATATACTCTGCTTTAACCAACTAAATAGGAGCAAAAATGGTATGTGTCCCTTCCAGGTGACACTTTTAAAGGCCAGCATATGGGCCACAGTTTCTCTTTGCTCTGCCCAAGTGATCATGGAAGCATGAGTTGAGATGGAGCCTCCATTGGCACAGTTTCCTGAGTGACCAGGATGAATAGATCACTCTGCCCACCATGGTGTTCCTACAGCATAAGCAAAACAGTGTGTTTACTGTCAAGCCACTTGGATCTGGGGATTGCTACCAAAGTGTAGTTTAGCCTGTCCCGACAGAAACTGGGTAATCCAATTGGTCAATGCGGATTCTCTTTTATTAGGAAGCTGAGCAGCATTAAGGATCATTCTGGTGCCAACAGCCTCTTGGTTCCTTTAAACACACCTCTTCGAAGATACTTGACTCAGATTTTCTTACACTTTAAACAATCTTTATTTCCCTTATACATTGCTTGTCCTGAAGCCAAAAAGCTCTTTAAAATCAAAGCAGAACATTGTTGATTATAAAGAAGTCTTCAGAGAATGTGTCATAGAGAATCATAAATTTGGTTTTACACAAAATGCAAATGGCATTAAATTTACTCTCTGAAGTTCAGCCAGAATGTCTAGTTTATTGATTCCTTAAACCGTCACAGGTATTAGGGACCCTGCCATATGCCCTACCCAAGGGGTAAGTAGGGTAAGAGGGTAGCCCTGTGTTCAAGGAGATCACATGATAGTTGTTCAAGCAGTTTTTAAACAATGCTGATGGATAAAATGTTAATGCTCTAGGAGAGATTATGTGCAAAGTCATATGAAACACAGAGGAAGGGGAACCAGCCTCATCGAAATACAGAAGATGTCATAAAACAGGAGGCATTTAAGTTAAATTTTGAAGAATTTGCAGAGGTTCAGTGAAGTGTCCAAGAAGGAGATGCACATTCCACGCAATGAGACCAAAATGTGTAAAAACATGACAGTACATGGTTACACCCTCAAACCAATGCTAGCCAATGTGTCATGCACACAACCAACTTCCTCTAAGGTCAGGCAGGTAATGTGCATAGGTGAAACAAGACAAGCATACTACACCCAGGGATGATGGGACAGTGATGAATTGGCAGCACAAATGCTGCCTGGATGATGAGTAGTCTATTCTCAGCTCCAGGTCATTCCTGCCCAATCCTAGTCCAACATTCCCAGACCTTCCCTATTCCCTTTCTTAGAGAAGCCATAAATCCAGATTTCCATGGAAAATCTTCTGATTTATACTTTGTGAATAAAACAAAGCTTGTTCACAGGACCAGGGCTGATGCTGAAAATATTCAGCAGTTAGTACAGCAGGAGCCCTGAAAAATCAGATGTACACTGAGCGTAATCAACAAGTATGGTCTTTGCAGTGAATCTTGGCTCAAACATTATTTTTTGATGGGACACAGTGGCCGACCCTTAGACACCAGTTTGTGAGCCCTGACCCCAAATAGAAAGAGGAGGAACAAGCAGGAGAAGTGGGAGGGTTATGAGAAGAAGGATAGAATCTGGCCACAGTGGATTTTAAATATACTATGTCAGTTGGCTTTTTCTTTGTAACAAAACACTCCCAAAATGCAATAGCTTAAAGCAACCATTTATTTAGCTCATGATTCTGTAGGGCAGCAGTTGGGCTGGGCTGACTCACTCATACATCTGTCATGTCCCATTTAAACCATGCCCCAAAGAGTTAAAGAAACCAGTAAGTAACAAAAATTCTTGAGTTTAGAGGATGGCAGATTAAACAAAAAAAAAAAGAAAGAAAGAATAAAGAAAAAGAAACAACTTGCCAAAGTGCTGAAACTCCCTCCTCCTGTAAGATAACAAAATTAGCTGAAATCAGTTAGAACCAATATAGCCAGTTGAAGTCTGCGCAGAACAAGCTTGCTGACATCCCAGCCTGAAATTCCACCACATGTTTCATACTAACTCCCCCCGAATCTGCACATAACCCATGAGAATCTGCTCATGCCCAAGCACTTCCCATACCTCCTCTTTCCTTCCACCAATCACCTACTAATCTCTGAATCCACCTCCTAAACCTTTTCTCGTCAAATTACAGACTTTGAGCCAGCACAAGAAGACCAATTTGAACTGGATTCCTATCTCCTTGTTAGTCAACTTGCAATAAAAAGCTTTTCTTTTCTCAGAACCTGGTGTCATAGTATTGGCTTCTAGCACATTGACCAGCGAGTCCCTTTTTCTTGGGACTCCACCAGCTGTCAGGGCTGGTGGTCTAGAGGGGCCTCAGTTAAGGTACTTGTCTCTTGTCCATAGGGTCTCTCATCCTCCAACCAGCTAGTCAAGCTTCGTTAACATGTTACAGGATTCCAACAGCAGCAAGAGAAAATAATCGCTATTGCCCAGTGCTTTTCAGTTCTCTCTTGTGTCACAATGGCTAACATCCCAGGCAAGTCATGTGGCTGAGCCCAGAGGTAGAAGAGGAGATATGGTGGGGGAAAAGGGACAAAGAAATCAAGGAAGGGTAAAAGTTTGTGACCATGTTTACCTTCTACCACATTTGCTATTAAGATTGCACAAAGAGGCTGGGCACGGTGGCTAACACCTGTAATCCCAGCACTTTGGGAGGTCGAGGCGGGCAGATCACCTGCGGTCAGGAGTTCAAGACCAGCCTGACCAACATGGTGAAACCCCACCTGTACTAAAAATACAAAATTAGCTGGGTGTGGTAGCGAGCACCTGTAATCCCAGCTACTCAGGAGCCTGAGGTAGGAGAATCGCTTGAACCTGGGAGGCAGAGGTCGCAGTGAGCCGAGATCACACCATTGCACTCCAGCCTGGGCAACAAGAGTGAAATTACGTCTCAAAAAAAAAAAAAAAAAAAAAAAAAAAAGGATTGCACAAAGCGTTGAATTATCAAATCAGACTCATAAGAATTAGAGATCTTATTCAGTATCAAACTTTACTAATAGTACAAAATAGCTATTCTGCTTTTATGCAACATGCAGATCAAGCATGAGAAGTCTTGGACCACCAGTGCTACATCTTGGGCCCTTTTGCATCACATCAGAATGTGCCCTGATGTATAACACATGGGGCTTCCAAGTGATGCATATCGTTCATCACTGACCCAAGGGGAACTTTTAAGCCTGAAATAAATCCATTTTATACTCTGATAATTAAATACCCCAAACTGACACTTTCTAGCAGGCCATGCCCCAGAAATCTATAAATTTCAGGTTTGTTTACCACACCAACTGATTAAGTATATCCTGCTGAAAGAATTCTACTGATAAGAACTCTCTTATTATCTATCAGTAAAAACCATCAGAAATTTGAATAGAATATTTCCATATTTGACCAGGATAACTCCTTTTTTCCCCTAATTTCTCCTTCTCCTCTTCTTCCTGCTTCTCTTCTTTCTCTTTTTATTCCTCCTGCTCCTCCTTTGCTTCCTCTTCCTCTGTCTTTCTTTCTTCTTTCTTTTTCTTTCTTTCCTTTTTTCTTCTTTCTTTCTTCTTTCTCTTCCTATCTTTTTCTGTCTTCTTTCTTTTTTTCTTTCTCTTTTTTCTGTCTTTCTGTCTCTCTTTTTCTTCTTTCTTTCTTTCTGTCTCTCTTTTTCTTCTTTCTTTCTTTCTTTTTCTTTCTTTCCTGTTTTCTTCTTCTTCCTCCTCCTCCTCCTCCTTCTTCCTACTCTCCTTCTCATTCTTCTTCATCATCTCTCCTTGAAATTACCCAGCTTAAAAAGGATAGTTAACAGATCAGCTGCTAATCTTTCTCTTCCCAACCATACTTTGGATTTTCACCTTTAATATGAACTTCTGTAACAAAACATCCAAATATTTGGAGCCATTTATTTTCTCCCTTCACCATGTGTATGTGTTTATGCTATGCTTATACACAAGCATGGGGATTACTTATCATTTTTGGATAAGGAACTATCCATTTGGATGCCTTTAATTTCTGTGGAGCCAGAATTCCGTCTACAGAAAGAATCTTATTTCATGTTTCTGCATAAAGTATCAGGTAACTGTGGAATGGTTTTCCCTGGCAGGAGAAATGGGATCTGTTAGAGAAGAAAAAGATAACTTGTTATTTGAACTAGAACTTCCATAATGGGTTTCAGAAAGGATTCCAAAATATTCTAGGTCCAGTGTACCCTTCTCTTGGAAGTCTCACTTGCATTATCAATACAAATGAACAGGATTATTGCTAATATTTCTTCCAAAACTAACATTGATTTGATGAGGTTTAGGGTAGTTTAATAGGAAGTGCCAAACACATATTTAGGAAGAGTGGAATGAACTTTGACTTAGTTGGATGTTTCTGATGCCCTATGCAGAACATGTTGTCTCTAGAACTCTTGTGTAAGATTATATCTTGAACATTGGGAACATACACTCCCTCACTTGGCCTGGAGAATTCTAGAAAACTACACTGTGATCCAAAGATGGCAGGATATCAAGGTCATTTGAAAGGTTCAGGTTCTTCTTTTTTTCAACTGTTTGGTACTTATCCTAGTAAAATGCAAAGATGTGTGGGCGCATGATATTCTGAACACATCAAAAATAAAGTGGAAGTGGATGGTCAACCTAAAACAGTAAAAGAATGGCTCTATACAGGTTCTGAAGCATCAAGTAAAGAATAGCTACCATGCAAATCAAACAAAAAGAGCCAAGGTCAGTGTTTTGCAGAAAGAGACAAATGAGTCTATACTTTCCAAAATGGAAGTATTCACTAGTGTACAATAAAGGCCAAAGCTGCAGGATCCTTAGAGATCAATGGGTCGGTGCTTCCTACAGAGTGGTATATGGGGTTGATACATAAGTTTATGATGTTATGGTACACAAATAAACTTTTTATTTTCATAATTGTGTGTTTATTTTAATGAGTGCAATAAATACCTATTTTTTGTTTTGGGGAGTTTTTTTCTTTATTTTCACTTTTTTCTAGCCACCATTCAATCTGTCTTCCATTATCACCTTGTTCTCCCTATTGGAGAATCTCCCATTTTGTGTCCTCCTGAGGATCGTTGGCCACCTATGGAAGTTAAATGGACCAGATTTTCATCCTCCTCACACCTGTCACAAGGTAGGCAGGGTGCAAGAGTGACTTGAGGTTGGCCAACCAGACACTGTCCCCATGATTTTGAATTCTGAGCAGATAGATGACATGGTGACATGGGTGTCTGACAGCCACATTCACTGCAGTGACAGTGGTGTGGCAGTGGTGCTTCGCAAAGACCGGAGTGCTCATGCTATGGGACCACTGCAATGATTTTGCTGTCTGGTCAACCAGGACAACTTCAACTCCTACTGTCTTCAAGCCTGATCTTCTAGCCTCCTAAAGTTACCTGAGCCGTGAGAATCTCTCCAATAAGATCTCCCTCTGCTTAAGATGGCCGGAAGATTTTCAATTGCTTTCAACCAAGGACCCTCTGACTGACACAGTGTGAATTAGAAAACATGTAATTAGCAAGTCAAAATGATTTTATGGATATTATTCTTTCATAAATGACAAAGTCTTAAAACAGGGTTGATTTAAATTAACTGGAAAGAAAAGCTTTAAGAGAATCGTGGTGTGTGATTACAAGAAAACATTGATTATTAAGAAGACAGTGAACTGGCTCAATTCCTTCATTTTACAGAAAATGAATGTGGGTCCCAGGGAGGCTAACAGACACCAGAAAGTCCCCAGTAGCTCAGCTGCAGACCCTACCCAGCTTCAAGTCCCCTGACGCCATATGGATCTCATAATCTACCCACGAGTGAGGGACAGAGCCCAGCTCCCACACTCAGGGTCCTGTCCCATCACACAGCCGGGATCATCTTGGGTTCTAAATTCACAGAGGCCTAGGTCAGCAGTCAGCACTTTCATCCTTAATAACTTTTTTAAAAAGCCTTCTTTTTTCCTGTTTATTTTCTTTTATTTTTTGTCTTCAAACTTGGTATTGATGAGCCTGACAGCACGGAGCACATGTACCACAAATATTCTGTTTTACATTGAGTCATTCACCGCTGAGAAATAACACCCCTCCCCACACAGAAGTTCTAAACAGATTAATTGTGATAGTTTTATTCCTCAAAAAACCGCACACTCTAGCCCATCAATAACCCCCTTGAAAGTAATAACCTTCTGTGAAAACACCCAGAATCCCTTGACCTGTGGCTCAATGAGAGAACTGTTGTTTTTCTGAAGCCATCTCATCAGTATGACTCAGGAGTGCAGTAATTAGTCTGACCAGGGAATAAAGTCCTGTTTCCTTTACATTTAAAAATCAACTCTTGAAATAATTTCCCACAAGAAGCCAACAGAGACCTATCCCTTTATATTAACTACCAACTGAAGCATTCCCTGGCGGCATTTCTCCATCCTGGTCCATGCCAATTACAGCACCGTAACCTAGAACGAAGTGCAAATTGTCCATGTGGGAGGCAGGACTCCACGGTGGAAAGGAGAAGAGATTGGAGTGACATAATCTTGGGTTCTAACCTTAGCCTTGTGGCTGAGTGGTGCTTGGGGGGACAGTTGGACAGAGGAAGGCATCCCAGGCAGAGGGAAGAACACGAATGGAGCCATGGAACACAAAACCATGTGGGGAGATGAGTGAACTTCAGGAAGGGGGAATGTGTCTGGAGAGCAGGGCATGAGGGGTGTCTGGAGGCAGGAGACTGGGGCTGCAATTGATATTAAGCAGACAAGATTTTATCTGGGAGGCTGTGTGGGGTATGAAGAGAGCACTGTTGTGCAGTCAGACAGATCTGTGTTGGAGGTCTAGCTCTGCTACTTTCCAGCTATGAAACTGGGATAACAAAGCTTCCTTTGTAGAGTTACTTTGTGACTTAGAGCTATTGCGTGCAAAGACTGTAGCACCATGCCTGGCTCAGAAACATTTTCTCATAAACAGTTGCTTCCTTGAGGAACTGAGTGGCCATTGAACGTATCCATTGTGGTGTTGAAAGGTCTTCCTACCAATGCGTGGAGCATAGATTTACAGAAAACACCTCAAAAAGGCAAACAGTTTGAGGTCATTGCACTTTACTGGCTGAGGAAGAGCCTGGGGCAAAGCAGTGGATGGGGGCGCAGTTGGTACAGGGAGGAGGGGCAGATGCAAGAGGTATTTGTTAAGTCAAAGGTACGGGTTCTGGCATTGATTGTATGTGGCAAGGAGAGCGTTGGTTGGGGAGGGCGGTGCGGGTTAGGAGTAGCAAGAGTTCAGAATGATTGCCAGATTTTGCATGAATAATGGGTCCACAGTGCAGCCCCCAGCAAAGATGTAGAATGTGACCACGTGTGATGGCTTGTGCCTATAACCTCAGCATTTTGGGAAGGTGAGGCAGGAGGACTGCTTCATCCCAGGAATTTAAGACCATCCTGGGAAACACAGTGAAACCCCATCTCTACCCAAATAAAAAATTAGCCAGACATGGTGGTGCATGCCTGTAGTCCTAGTTACTTGGGAGACTCAGGTGGGAGGATCACTTGAGCCGAGGAGGCAGAAGTTGCAGTGAGCCATTGCACTCCAGCCTGGGTGACACGGTGAGACCCAGTCTCAAAAAAAAAAGAACGTAGAATGTCAGAAAAGAAGAAACAGTTGTTGTAAATAGAGGTTGATTCTCAGGTAGAAGCTAAGCCAAAACCAGAACCAGAAGGAAAAATATAATTAAATTCCTAGGTTATTTACCTACATTCAGTTGAAAATGCATGTATTGTTTTTAATATACAGAGACAAAACATCATAATGAAAGAGCACTGAACTTGGATTCCCAAGACCAGGCATGCAAACTGTGTCTACCTCCTAACTACTGTGTAATTTGGGGGAAATTGCTAAGCCCGTGTGAGCTTCAGTTTTCTAGTCTGTAAAGTAGGGATAATGACAATCAGTCCTGCCACCCCCGTCAGCTGAAACACAGTGTGCAACGTCCAGGACTTCTCACCAACCACAGGCTTGTCCTCAGGGTCTCAGTCCCTAGTGCACAGACCATTCCAACATGGGGCCCTTCCTGTGGCACCTTTCAATGGTGTGATTCGGAGGGTTGTGGATGCTCCTGTGTGCTGAGAAAGCAGATGCGGAGTTCCACATTCTCCTGGATGCCTTCCATGACAGGGCTCGCTGAGCGACTCGGGAGCGGGGACAGCACACTCCTTTGTGGGAACACACAACACTCCCTACCATCTGCCTGAGGCAGGGAGAAAAGAAGACAATGTTCTGTCCTCAGCAGGAACTGGCGCTATCCGAAAGAGATGGAACAAGAAGATCTGTTCCATTTCAAGCCCAAGAGAATGACCACTGATAGCTGTCCTCAGGCCTCACTGAGGCCTGGATGAGAGCAAAGGTGGAAGAAAATTTTAGTAGGAAGGAAATAAATATGGAGGCTTGGGGGAGAGAAGGAAGGGAGGGAGGGAGGGAGACATGGCTGGAGGAAGACAGGAAGGAAGGAAGGAGTGGGAGGAAGGGAGGCAGGAAAGGAAGGAGAAGAGGGAAAGAAGCCTACCATTCTTGAGCTGATCCAATGCATTAGGTAAGGTCAAGCTTTTTCATGCTCTTTGTCATTTAATTCCCACAACAACTCTTATTTTACAGGTAAGTAAAAGTTATGAGGCTGAGGCTGAGAACGGTCAAGTGCCTTACCCAAGGTTGAATGGATTTTCTGAGCCACAGCCTGTCTTTTCCACGAAAACATGCCACTTCCCCTTCTGGTCCTCTATGTACTCAGAGTGTGAGTAAAGTCCTGGGGTAACTACAAAGTTAGACACCATGAAGAAGGGCACAGCATCCCATTGGAATCATGGGATACCCCATGCTCTTCTGGGCTAGTCTCACCTGTTGGTCTGCTGTACTCAGTTCTGGGCTATGCCAGAGAGGAGAGAGGAGCCCTGATAACCTGACAGCCAGAGCAGGGCAGGCAGGGAGGTGATGGGTTTCCAAATCAAGTCCTATGATTGAAGAGACTGGGAGCACTTTGCTGTAGAAGTGACCGCCAGTAAGAATAGGCAGCTGTCTTGAGCCAGTTGCTGTCCTGAAGTAGCGATGGACGTGATCGCAGTTCCAGAGGCCTGAGCCCAGAGAGCTGCAACTTTTGTTTCTCACGAAGCTGGGCAACCTTCCTCCAGACCAATAGTTTGGTTCATTTCCTCTTCTTTTTTTTTTTTGAGATGGAGTTTTGATCTTGTCACCCAGGCTGGAGTACAATGGCATGATCTTGGCTCACTGCAGCCTCCGCCTCCTGGGTTCAAGCAATTATCGAGCCTCAGCCTCCCAAGTAGCTGGAATTACAGGCACCTGTCACCACACCTGGCTAAGTTTTGTTTTTATTAGAGACAGTGTTTCACCATGTTGGCCAGGCTGGTCTCGAACTCCTGACCTCAGGTGATCCACCGGCCTCAGCCTCCCAAAGTACTGGGATTACAGGAGTGAGCCACTGCACCTGGCCAAAGGACTGCTACTGCTCTTTTTCGAAGTGTTATTATTTACAAATTTGTACAGTGTTTGTTTAGAGAGACAGATCTCTGAGGGGCATTCAATAACCAGGAGACCCTGGTTTCACTATGCTGAGACCTAGTGAGTCTCTTCTGGACTCAAATGTGTGCAAAACTAAGTCAAGGCAGTCTGGAAACCAGCCATAGTTATTCACACTTGTCCGTCACTGGGAGCACATTATTAACGCTCTTTCTTCAGTCACATGGGGTAAACTCCCCACCCTCAAGGAGTTCTGATTACTAAATTGACCTCCATCTCCTTGTATTCTTAGTGATCAAAACCTAGATGGTCTCCAAGGCAAGTACTAGTGGCCCACCCTTAATCCAATTGCACCTGCTCATGCTCTAGGATTCAGCTCAGCTGGCATCTCTTTGAGGCACCATTCTTCGCTCTCTCGGCCAGGTGAGGTTCTCCTTGTTGCTTCCATAACACCATCCCTCAATGTGTTCTCTCCTTGTATTGCAATGATATTTAGATGTGCCTGCCTCCATCACAAGACTGGGAGATATGTATTATTACCACCATCACCCCCAGTTAAGAGGCAAGGCTGTTGGGGCTCAGGGAAATTAAGTCTCTTCCCTAAGGTCACAGAGCTAGAGTGTAATAGAGCTAAGATTTAAATCTACCTCGCCTCGGTTTCACTCCAAAGCTTGTAATGTTTTTTGTTCATTTCAAACTGTTTCTACAACAGATTTCTAAAGTGCCTCTACAGAAAATGTGTTTTCCCTAAAATGAACCCCAAACTGGACACTTGTGAGTGCTCCCAAGGGTCTTGAGGTGATGGAATAGTCTGCCTTTCAAAGAGAATGATCTTATAATTTACAAGTTTGCCTCTCAATTAACTGAGCACTGTGGCTCTTTATTTAATGTTATTTCTACATAATCTAATTTCGGCTGCAGGTTAATGGACCCATAGGGAGTTACTGCTAGTTCAGTTTCAAACGAATTCAGCAGCATTCCCAGGTTATTGGTTGTTAATAGGATCACCCAGCTGTTTTTACTTCCTCCCAATCCTTCTTGAGGTGACTACAGAGGAGAGGACAAAAACGGACGTGGTGGGACTCACTTTTAGATCACTGGGACTACTGAGCTCTCCCTCTGCCGGCTTCCTGGCCACACTGGGTTCCATTCCCTAGAAAACCACCTGGTCATAGCCAGAGCCAGCATGGCCCATACTATTATTCATCCAAACACACTGAGCACCTGGTGTGCCCAAGGCACTATTCTGGTGCAGTTGGAGACACCGAGATGGATCAAGTATGGTGTGAAGGAAAAATATAAATTGGTTGAGTTAAATCACTAAAATCACTAAAACTGAGCTGCGGTTTCCTTGCATGCAGTGTTCATCATCAACATGCTTATCTTCAATTGTTTGTTTGTTTATTCATATAATGTTGACTGAGAATCTGCATGCACCAGATATTTTTCTGAGGATACATGGGTGATTCCAATCTTGTAGGCTCATGGTCTCATAAGGGATATAGACAAATTAATAGGCAGCAATACTTCAGAGTGATTGGTCAACAGCAGGGAAGTATGAGACACCATGAGAACGCAAAGGAACCATTCCTCTTCAGGACTAAGAGGTCAGGCAAATCTTCCTAGAGGATTTTATGGTTCAGTTCTGAGTTTGCCTTGAATATGAACAGAGGCCAGCCAGAACACAAATAGCAGTCTCCCAGAGGTGGGAGAGAAGAAAAATTTTAGTCAAAAGGAACAACATGAGCAGATATGCAGTATGAGAAAAAGTAAGTCATCTTGGGAAAATATGATGGTGAATATGTTTTGAGTGGAGTTCAAGTAAGGATAATAGTGAAGAGGGAGGAGTATAGAGAAGAGGAGCATGTATGAAATATAAAGGGTCTTGAAAACCTGGAAAAGGGGATGGATTAGACTTCAACCTGTAGACACCAGAGAGTGGAGGTTCCCAGAGATGCGTGAGGAACAAATGTGGTCTTTCTGCAAATCACCCAACTGTTCTATGTAGACTTGATTCAGGCCTGGAAAAATTAGAGCCTGGGGCAACTGAATCACAATTGTGGCCAGAACTATTGGGGAAACAATAAAGAGGGAGATAAGAGGAACCAATCTGAAGGAAAGTTGGGAATAAGTGCCAGCAGAACTTGATAGAAAAGAAACGAGTTCATGTAACTGCAAGCGTTAGGCTTTTAGAAAACTACAAAGTAGAAAAGCAAATGCAGTTCACTTTAAAGCCCAGATTTTCACTTTGTATGAATTAATGACACCCAAATTAATGATGTTTTTCTATATTGGGATACTAGATCAAAGTCATTTTACTCAAGATTTTATAAATGCAATAGTATTTGAAAAAGAAATAGTTTGGAAGAATAATAGCACAAGATGGCTTTGATCGTAGGCTTTGGGGTGAATCAGGATATGGTAGGTCACAGGACACTTCCCCAGATGATGACAGACAAGGTAATGAGTGGCTTTCACTTTAATGAGGGCCAGAGCTTCATTTTCAAAGGGTTATTAAATTAGGCTTCACTGATGGCATATTTAATTTGCTTTAGAAAGGGAAAAAATGGTTTCTCAAAGGCATGGGGACACAAAGTTCGATGGTCTTTTCCATGATACTCCACTCTTGACATGGCCTCAGAGCTGGCGATTAGCTACAGGAGGCAGAATGCCTTACAGATTTTTTTAAAGCATGAAAAGTCTTCATTCTAGAACAGGTGATGTTTCACGTTTTCTGAAAATCACACCCCAGGTTTTGTGCTCCAAATGTGTGAGCAGAAGTGGAAGAACACACTGTCTGGAGGCAGGCCAGCATGGCTGGAAACACCTGCTTTCGCCTAAGCCAGCTGCACAAGTTTGGGGAAAATAACTTAGTCTTTCTAGTATGTTGCTTTGTCTGTGAAATGAGGCTGATGATGATAGCTCACCTTGCAGGGCAACTGTAAAGCTCAGATCAGAGCATTCCTTCCTCAATTCCCTGACACAGAGTTTTGTTTTCTGCACAAGATGAGGAGGATAAATCCTGACTTGCCTGCCTTGCAGGTTGCTGAGAGCTCAGGGGACAATGGAGGCTTAGAGTAAAAAATGTGTTTGTGTGAGGTCACAAGACAGACAGAGTAAAAGCTAAGATCAAGGTGTTTAAACACTCCATACCCTCTCCATTGTGCCATGATAATTAATGCCCAAGTCCCTGAGACACAAGGGGATGTGTTTCCCTGGTGGCAACTCTCTGGCTTTTGCTTTTGTGCCTTTGGCTAGTTCAGGAATAATTGGAAAGTGAGCCCAGAACCCTCATACACAAACCCTCATGTACAATCCTGGATTCTGAATCCCCACCTCTTCTCCAACTGCAAGCTCCCCTTGGTGAATCTCTCTTCCAACCTCTCCCCAGCAGCTTCTTCCTCTGGGCCCATGTTGCTCTAGGCACCTACCCTCACAAGGGCCTTTGTTATACCTGGATCTCAGGGACCCATATGAACATTGTTTGCTCCCCTTCAGATAAATGCCTGGAGGGCAGGACTACAGATACAAGACTCCTATCCATAATCCCCCCTGACACTCAGCTCCCGGCCAGCACTGCAGGCACTCAATAGAGCTGCCAGAACTAAATATGTTAAAAGAAACTTGACTTCCAGATTGTCCACTTGACTAACTTAAAATATGCTTTATTTGGAAAAGATAAGAGGGACATAATTAATGGTCTCTGCCATGATCCAGGCTGAGCTAATGCTGTGATTTGAAAGGGGACTCCTCCTAGATTGCTTACATCCACATTACCCCAACAGCTCTTCCACTCTTCCGGTGCCCAAATCTGGGTCATCAGGAGAGGGTTGATGAAGAGGAAGCACAGGAAGTAAAGCAAACATTTACAACTTAACCTTAATTCTTTAAAATATCCTCAGCAATAAGGTTGGAGATGGGGGTGTTTAATGAAGGCTAGCTAGGGGACAAGTATGTTTGTTTTAAAGATTAAGTGATAATCTTAATAATTAAATGATAATTAAGTATATGAGGCATACAGCAATTCACTTTAGGATATAGTAGGTGCCCAAATAGATGTTACCCTATCTCACCTTCACTTTTTAGGTACTTTTACCTGGTTATAGCTACCATATTCCCAGAATAATGCAGAGAGGTGTCGTCCTTTAGTTCTGAGTATAAAAAACCACTCTCCATTCTAAATCTTTTTTACCTAGAATTCTAGAATTCTCAGACTTAGTTCAATATAGCCATCCTGTTTTTAGAGCTTTAGAGAGAGTACAGACCAGGTGTGAGTCATTCCATCTTGTGACTTAGTGTGTCTTAGAGTCTGAGTCATAAAATCACAAAGGCACAGAACATTTGGATGGGAAACCAAAGGGAGAAAAAATTAAAGTTTCTCTTGGCACACAAATAATCTTGAATCAAATTTGTAACAGAATGTTGAAACTGAAGGCTCATGGTAAGCCTCATGATAAGCACCAGGAGGTAACAGATGAGAGGTTCAAATCCAGGTCTCCACATGTGGAATTTACGAAGGAAATGTCAGAGGACCCGCCCAAGCCGTAGGCCCCTCTTCCTCATTGTGTGTGTGCTTTTTTCTTTCTTTCTTTTCTTTTCCTATTTTTTTTTTTTTGTTGTTGTTGTTGTTGTTGAGGCAGTCTCACTCTGTCACCTGGAGTGCAGTGGTACGACCTGGACTCACTGCAACCTTCATCTCCCGGGTTCAAGCCATTCTCCTGCCTCAGCATCCCAAGTAGCTGGGATTACAGGGATGACAGCACCACTACACCCAGCTAATTTTTGTATTTTTTGTAGAGATGGGATTTCACCATGTTGGCCAGGCTGGTCTCAAACTCCTGACCTCAAGTGATCTGCCCACCTTGGCCTCCCAAAGTGCTGGGATTACAGCTCTGAGCCATCGTACCCAGGCCTCGTTGTGGTTTTAAAGAGTGTTAAGTGAATGAAAGAAGGAAAATTGCTGAGGAGATTTCCTCAGAGATGCAATTATATTTATGGGTGTCACCTCAAGTGTGGTGAGTCTTCCATGGGGTCACCCCAATAGCTTTGGAATGTGTTCCCTGCAATTGAGATCTAACTCCTAACCAGGAAATGCAGTGGGTGGAGGAGGGCTGATGTGCTGTTTTGGGGGTAAAACCCAAGGCACCTGCTGCTTGGGGATCCACTGTTTTTTTGGAGCAGGGAACATGGGAATGTTTTCAATGAGTCAGTATGGGACGGAGATGGGTTGAGGGAAAGCCAGGATGGGGACATTCCAATTAATAGGGCTACCCCTATTAATTGTAAAAGTAGGGGTAGGATCCGTCATGAAAAACCTGGATTCCTAGAATCTGAGAAGGAGGTGAAGCATCCACTCAAGTCAAGCTGCTTCCATCTGGGTTGGGGGAATGTCAGGGGAGTCCCATGGTAGGATTCATGAAGCGCTCGAGAATGCCCAGGCCTCCACCAGGTCCTTGGGTGCTAGGGTCGCTGATGAAGGTGGTATCTGCAAGGGACTTGTCCTGTTCTCTTACTTCTTCTCCCTCCCCTCCAATCCTCAAGGAGTCAGAAGGTGCTGAGAAGCTTGGGTTCAGGGGACTATGGAAGCAAAAATTGAGAAACAGAGAAGTGAATCCCCAAATCTCCACCATTCTCTCCACAGGCTTTTAGCCTAAAGCCATCTGATGTGGGGAAAGGAGGAAGACTCACTATGAAATCTGGTTGAGATATTGGGCTAATATCTTTGAGCACTCAATTACTGAATCAAGGCAGTGGTGGAGACTTAAAATGACTGTAGAACCACCAGTTACCTGAGTCACCAGACAAGTCATGGACTTGCCTTATTTTCATCCAGGGGCAGGAGAAGGTTGAATACATATTAAAGAGATGGCAGGAGAACACAATAAAGATGCATTTTAATCACTCTGCAAGCTGTGCTTTTTCAACCTGCATTTTATAAAACCTTGTCAAGCATCTCTTTCAAGCTCCAGGGAACAAAAATTACTTAGGAATAAGAAATGGTAAATGGTTATCAGTTGTACAATATCCCTTATCATTCACTTAGAATGTGAGAAACATCCCTTGCATTTTCTCTATTTAGTGAGTGTCCTGTCCCCCATTTTTTAAAGGCATGTGACAGATATGTGTCAGAATCTTTATGGGCACCTTGTTATCAGCACCCTCATACCCTCCTGTCAGGAATTTTCACTGTTGCCCTGGGATTCCCATCCAAGAAAGTGTTTAGGAACAGAGTCCTCAGAATTGGGTACAGTAGGATGAGGAAGTTATGGCTTTCCATTGACCACCTTCATCCTGTGCCATTTTAAAGGACTCTGAGCTCTCTAAAATGCTGTAACCTGGATTAGCTAAAACCTCTTGGGTTGCCCCAGTGTATACTTAAGTCTGTTCTCAATACATAAGCATCAAAACACAAACCAACACACTCACAAGCACACACATACACATCCTCCAAACTACCCCCTTTCTGCCACATCATACATCAACTCCTAAAACCTGGAAAAGAGAGGTAGAGTTCTTCAAAAATATTCTTCCTGAAGGCTATTTAATGTTACAAAGAATAGCAATAAATCACATACATCAATGCCCAAATGTCTGAATTTCTTCCTTAAGCATTTTTTTCCTCAAATTTCCCTTTCCTAAAGCAGCTGTCCTCTCTCTCTCTCCTTACCCTATTGTCTGAAACCCTCGCCTCTACTCCATATCTCAACCATTTACATACCCTGTACCTTGATTAGCTGAAAAAAGCCCAGTCTTTAATCAGATTCTGAGCAGCTGCCCCTGCTCAGACCCTGGCCCACTGAAATCTCTCAGGCAAGACCAGGTACTTCTGGATGGTGGGTGGGGTAGAAGGTGGGGTGATCATGAGGACCAACCTGACTTAGTTGCTTTTGATGTCTGCCTCTTTCTAGGACACTGGCTTGTCTTTGCCCCTGCAACCGTATTCTGGTACTGGCCAGGGGGCTGATGCTACAGAAGAATAACTTCCAGCTCCCTGTGAAGGAGGCCTTCACATGTGTGGAGGCTCTGAGAGGAAAAGAATGAATAGGACAGATTCCCTGGAACTTTGAATTTGCGGGCAAATTAGTTTGTCACAGTACCTGCTCAAGAAATGTTAGCTTCCTCATCTTCCTTTTCTAGAAGCAAAATGTTGCCAATAACTTTACCAATTTAAGAAAATGAGAATTTTCTTAGCTCCTCAAACACTGGCCTTGCTAACAACCCCATGTTTTCTCTTCCATCCATCTTCCATGCCTCACTGAAACACCGAATACACCTGACTGCCCACAATCAAGTGTCTGAACATGTGAAAACTCATGAAGGCTGACAACTTATTTTTAATTTGTACATTGCCTTCAAAAATTACATACACCTTGGCACTCTCAAAAGTCATGCTCCTTTGCCCTCAACTGCAGAATCAGGACTAAATGATAAATTAAAGCCAATGTGTGTGTGTGTGTGTGTGTGTGTGTGTGTGTGTGTGTGTGTGTTTCCATTCCACAAGTGCATCCTAATTTGGGTCTTTATTATAGAAGCCAGTGATAGAAATGTCTGTAAACTCTTAAGAAAGCAAAAAATTAGAATAAAATAGATTACATTCAAAGATATAAAATTAAGTTGTATTTTATTATTAATGGCAATCTGAATAAAATGTGAGAAGAGGGCACCTGTCTTTCAAGACTTCAAAGGTAATATAAAAAAGCAAGCAAATAAAATATCCATATCCATTTTAAAGCACCAAGACATTAAGAGTCCTATCATTTTTTCTGACAGCCAGGCCAGGGCAAAGGAGAAGGCACACATTTTACAACTGTGGGAATGCTTCAAACAAAACAAAGACAACCTTTCAGAAGAAGAGGCTAAGACTGTGTGAGGAATAGGGAGGAGTTTAAAGGACTAAGCCCAGGGAACAGGCAGGGGGGCAAGAGCTAGATCTGAAGGGAATTTACAGTGAAGCCACTAGACCCAGATGGCAAATGGGAGTTGGGACCAAGAGAGAGTCCCCAAGGCAATACCATTAGAGGGGTGTGGATGGACCCATGCATGGCAGGCAGGAAATGCATGAGAGTGGTGGCAAATGGGAGACTCAGGTGGCAAATGGGAGTTGGGACCAGGAAACCATCCACAAGTAAATGCCATCAGGGGGGTCTGGATGGACTCATGTATGGCAGGCAGCAAAGATATCAGAGGAGGATGAGTTTGGCTACACTCTTTGGCTCCCAAATTTCCCTATTGCCTCTTCCAGATTCCTCTTACCTCTTTGGACCTGCAGGCCCAGATCATCAACCTAGGCAGAGCTGGCTGGGATGACCCAGGACTCCCCATGTGGAATGCAATCAAATCAGCTGTGCCTTACAGGACATGGGAATGAAAATTTTACACATTACTGCCAACTCAATCCTGAAACAGTGCTATTCTCCTGTCTCTTGCTCAAGAAACTTTCCTGACTCCCCATTCACCAAAGGTTGAAGTCCAAACTCCATAATTCAACTTTCCATTGATCTGAATTGTATACATCTTTTCGTCCATTCATTCATTCATAAACACCTATCAGTCACCTGTTATGTACCAGGCATTAGGAAGAAACATTGAATGAAACACAATGTCTACTCTCAAGAAGTTCATGGCCATCCCTCAAATAAATGACAATCTGGCCCAAATTCTTTTCCTGGCATAACTTCCACCACATGTATGTGAACAGTCCATTCTGGGCCAACAGGTGCACTCATGTTATCCCAATGTGTTGGTTAAAGTTCTGGAGGCAGGTAAATGATGGCTTAAACCCCATGTCTCTTGCTTTCTAGTAAGCTTCTAAGTCTTTCTGTACCTTAGTTGCCTTACAAGGTTGAAGTAAGGGTTAGATAATTTAGTGTGGAACTCATACTGAGTGCTCTTATAGAGCAGTTTTTACTGCTACTGTTGTTGCTGTTGTTCATTCTCCTCTCTAAGCCTTGTCTGCAGCCAGCTCTCAGGTGAAAGGGCCTGACCCCCTGCTCTGCCCACACCCTTCCCAGGCCTTGCAAGGCCAGCTTGCTCCTCTAGGAACCACTCCTTCTGCTTGAATCGCTCGTGATACCTAGGACCTGGACTGTTGTCAGGGGATCACAGGTGTGGGACTCCACTCCCTGCACGGAGTGTAAACTCTGAGAAGACAAGGAGAAGTCTTAAAATTATGTAGATCCTCCCGTGGAAAACCCAGGATGCTATGACCTATGAAATTTGGGACTTGCTGTGAAATAAACCAGCAAATGTGATGTTTCCTAGAATTACAACCTCACGGTGTTTGTCTGCTTTGACTCATAAATTCCCTGGAGATAAATCCTGCATGTATGCATTGCCCCACATTTTAGTCTTTCCAGCTCATGTCTTGTCTGAGGCAGAATGGGGAGAATGCAATGGTTTAGAATAAGTACTGATCTGTCATCCCCAGAGGTGAAGAGCACTAATAAAGTAAGAAGTTGTTGTAATTCTTCTACCACAAAGGAACCCATTATTATTATTATTATCTATATGAAAAATTATTTTCACCTCTCTGTCTACAGTACCTAGCGTGGTATAAAGTAGGTTCTTAGTAAATGGTTTTTTTGCATTTCAAATAAATGATTGACTCAGCTTTGAGAGTGTTTCTGTCAAACAAATTTTCTTTCTTAAAGAGTAATAAGTAATTTTTTCCCTTCCTAAATTAATCACAGATGTGTATAAATCAACAGACAATAAGTGGAAAGCAGAAAACAGCAATAAAACAGTCTATTAAATTGAGCTTCTGTGGCAGACACAGTTGGTTGCCAACAACAATTCTCCTCCCTCTTCTTTGTCCCTAGCAGACCCCCCTTCTTCCAATGATGGGAATGAAAATACTGGGCCCTTACTCTACAGCTTGCCTATGTGAATCTGTTTGAGCCAATGAGACATAAAGAGAAGTTTCCTGTGTTTGGAGGAGACTTCTAGAAAATATTCCTCTTCACTCCATGATAAAAATATATTTTAAAAACACACACACAAAAAAAGCCAAAGCACTTGTGCCTCCCTTTTGCTGTTGTCGCTGCTATCTTGGGACCATGCATGGCGATATGATTTATACACCAGGAAAGATGGCTCCGAGACAGGAGAATACTTGAGTCCTTGATGACATTGTCAAGCTGCTCAGTCAATACTGGCTGAGTCAGTACTGGGACCACCTGTTTCTGGGCAGCTTATTGTTGGAAAAAAAAAAAAGAAAGCAAATAAAACACTATTGTTTAAGTCATGTTTTTTTGGCTGTTCTGTTACTGTTAACTGAGAGTGTCCTACCTGACAAATTGCATAGTGAGCTGGCTGTGGCTGTTGCTCACCTGTGAGACCATGCTGTATACACACACCTGCTGCAGAGCTTTGGGCAATGTTCAGAATTGCTCATGAGCGTGCATTATTACCTGTGCAAGGCCCACAAATTGAGCCCATGCTCTTATTTTCCAGTGAGACAAAGAGGGAGACATGGGCTCTTGTATTGGGCCTGAAGAGACTGAATCCTATCTCAGCTACTTTCTATTACATTAGTGAAAAAATCATCACAGTTTTTGCCATTGTTTTCAATGGCAAAGATGGCAAGTACTTTTGCACCAACCTAATAGCTGTAAAAATGTATTAGTCAGCTCAGGCTGCCACAACAAAACACCTAGACTGTGTGACTGAAACAGCAGAGATGTGTTTCTCACAATCCTGAGGGTTAAGATCAAGCTGCCAGCCAATTCACTTCCCCCGTAGGGCTCTCTTTCTGGCATGCAGACAGATGGCTGCCTTCTTACTATGTCCTCACAAAGTAGAAAGAGGGGAAGCAAGCTGTCTAGTTTCTCTTCTCTTAAAGGCCCTAATCCAATCATGAGGGCCCCACCCTTACCACTTCATCTAAGCCTATTAATCTCCCAAAGAACTCGCCGCCAGAAACCATCAACATATGAAGTAATAGGGCTTCAACACAAGAATCTGGGGGGACAATTCTCATCCCAAATTGGGAAATTATTTCCCATGGATGATTCAGTTCATGGCAGTGGCCTTGGGCAAATATTTAACAGCCCGAACCCTCAATCTTCTCATCTGTAATGTGAAGCATGGTAGCAGGACTTGCCCCCAGCTTGCTCCAAAATTGAATGAGATAACACATGTAGGGCGCCAAGCACAGGGCCTGGCACATTGTGAGAGCCCGGTCACTGTGCAGTATGGTTTCTGTTCTCCACCTGTGGAGATGTGAGGCGGCTGAACAATTTTAGCTGCTTTGCGACTGACCAGATCTTGTTATCCCTTCGAGGACGGTAAGGAAGACCCACCTGGGCCCACCAGCAAGGGAGCAGTGTGCCTCCTTAGACAGGTTGGAGGATTACCGATAGAAGTGAAATGCGACATACAGATCACCACTGGAAGAGCCTATCCTAATCCAAATCCTCTAATCCTCTTGTCTTCCTGATGCGATTCCTGGACACTAAGAAATGACTCAGAACTCAAGCCATTATTGTATCATGGCCAAGTCCACCCACTCTGTCCTCCTCCACACATTTGTCCCAGCTAATCCTCGTGTCTGGATAACCATTTTCCACTCTCTGGGTAGACTCCTGCTTCCTTCTCAAGGCGCAGCCCGGCCATCCTCTCCTAGAAGCCGCTGTGGACCCTCCTCATTTCCCACTCATCTCTGGGCCGGGCATTCCTTTTCTATTCCATAGACTCTCCGTTAGCCCCATCACAGAGTTGTTCACATATTTGTTTTGTTTCTCCAATAAAGTGCAGAACCAACTGTATTCCTTACATATTTTGTGTAGTAACTAAACCGTGGCTGAATAACATATCCATTAAAAAGTAGAATAAACTTAGTAAATAAACATTGTTCTATGCAGTTGTATGCTTGAGCTATGAAATAAAGTTATTTCTTTTTGTTCTGTAAGATAAACCCAATGTATTTGTGGCCTCCACCATAATTTTTTTTTCTGGAAACCTTTTATTTTATTGCTGTAAAAGAGAATAGGCTGCTAACACCTTACTTGAGTGGAGTTACGCAAAGAAACAAAACATATGTTTAGAAATTGAAGAAGCACTATTAATAATTCATGAGTTAAAGTAGAAAGCATAATGGGAATTTAGGAGTGAATGTTTATAAAGGCAGGCATGATGCATTAAAACTTGAGTAATGCAACTTAAGGGATACTTAGAGGGAAATATGTTGTCTTAAATGTATATATTGAAAAAAAATTAAACCATTAAAAGTTACATATTTAACTCAAAAGCTGGGAAAAAATAGAATTAACTGAATGAAACTTAAAGTTAAAATCAAAAAGCAGTTAAATAGAAAACAAGGACATCATAAAGATGTTTATTTTTAAAAAGGTAGTTCACTGATAAAACAGCTCTCTGATAACATGGCTCAAGAGAAAAGAGACGAATCAAACAATACTAAGACCAACAAAGAAAATATAACTGAAGCTTCAGGAAAAATTTTAACAATCATTAAACAATGCTGCAAACAGTATTATGACAATAATTTTGATAACTTGAAGGGAATTCATATTTTTGGAAAAATTAAAATTCATAAAATTGACTCAACAAAAATAGAAAGGCTGAATTGGCCATTCAGTAGATTAAGTTGGTAGTCAACAATATCTTCACTCTGAAAAGCAACAGCATAAGATAATTTCACAGGCAGATTTTACCAAACCTGCTTGGAATAGACAATTCCTATCTTATGCAAGCTTTTCTAGAAACTAGAAAAAGGTACACTAGCTGTGGGTAAGGGTCAAAAGCCAAAAAACCTCTCTTTCCAGATGGACAAATTTGGCTAAGTATTAATCCTGGGCACCCGATAAAGGTGGAATGTCAGCCCTGTTCCAGGCAACATAATGTATGGTTAGGAAAAAATTAGAAAGCTCTACGATGGGTAAGTTGCATCATTCCTAGGAGGATTGTGGACAGACCATACATACCTGGTAGGAAGCTAGAGCTTTGACCTTCCTGTGTGCAGCCACTTGGTAATTTGGCACATCCCTTGTGGGGATCTAGAGACTATGTTCATGGAGCGGTTACAGCTATACTGGATCTTATTTTAAGTGGGGGATTTAAGACATGATGGCTCTGAAATCCACTTGTGTGGTCTTTTTCCCTTGCACCTGAGCTGTCATTTGTGTGATCTGAGACTAGACAATAGACTGCTGTGTGAGCTGTTACAAGGACTATCACCAAAAAGGGATGCCTGCATCCTTCTGTTTATCCTGGTGCCAGGTGTGAACTACTCAGATCTAGAATCTAAACGTCTGGTTGAAACTAAGACCATTGCTGTGGGTATTGTAAGATCTAAGTTATGAGGCTAGTGTAAACAATACCAAACAAATGAGGCTAATAGTAGGAAAAATTGTTGGCACTATCATTTGAACAAAGACATAAATATGCTAATATTAACCAATGCATTCCAGCAAGGTATTTAAACACACATGCACGCACACACACACACACACAATAGAAGAATGCTTCGATATTAGAGAAATCCATTAATTAAATTACCACATTGATGGATTCAAGAGTAAAATCATATGACAAATGCTGTTAACCCACCATTACCACTCTTTTCACACTAAGTTCTGACCATTTTTCCAAACAATTTGCCGTATACATCAATGAAAGAGAAAGGAGATCCTAAAAAGAAATCCACCCATATATATCAACTTGAAAAATAAAGTGAAATTACTAATCGGTGGGCAAGAAAGGATTTTGCAATTAGTGGTGTTGAGCAATTGAGTAACTATGTGTAAATTAATAAAATTAGATCGCTACCTCACATTATTACATCCCTTCTTACATACCAGCAAGTTTAAAGCAAAGCTTATAACTTGTAAAAATAATAGAAAAATATTGTGATATCTGAATTGGGTAGGATTTCTTTAAGGAGCCAAAAAAGCCCAGTTTATAGAAAATACAGTGAACATATTTGTATCCCAGGTAAAAGTTTTTGTTCAACAAAAACTCCATAAACAAAAGTTAAGGCCGAGCACAGTGGCTCACACCTGTAATCCTAGCACTTTGGGAGGCCAAGGCATGCTGATCACCTGAGGTCAGGAGTTCGAGACCAGCCTGGCCAACATGGCAAAACCCTGTCTCTACTAAAAATACAAAAATTACCCGGGCATGGTGGCATGTGCCTGTAGTCCCAGCTACATGGGAGGCTGAGGAAGGAGACTTGCTTGAACTGAGGAGACGGAGGTTGCAGCGAGCCAAGCTCACGCCTCTGCATTCCAGCCTGGGTGACAGAGAAAGACTCCGTCTCAGGAAAAAAAAAAAATGTTAAGGGACATACCAAAAGATAAAATTTAACCAATGTAATGGGCAAAAGGTTAATATCCAGAATAAATGAGTAATTTACAAATCACAAAGAAAAAAACAACTAAGAGAAAAAAAGTACAAAAAAAGAAAGAATAGGCCAATCTTTGAAAAACAGGTACAATGGCCAATAAATATTAAAAAGAAAAACCTGAAAAGATGCTCAATGTCACCAGTTCTATAGAAAACGCAAATAAATCCCACAATGAGATACAATTTCATTTTATAGTAGGTGAGAGTATGTATTGGTATAATCCTTTGCAATAAGTGGTAAACTGGTATAAGTACTTTGCAATATGTAGTAAAGTTGAAAATCCACATAACTAGTTGCCAAGTCTCTATACCTAGAAATATACCACAAAGAAACTCTTACACATGACCACAGGGACACATGTCCAAATACTTATTGTAAACTTTGTAACAAAAATTACAACCAAAATTCTTACCAATAAAAGAATATTTAAGCTGTGTTCTATTTATCCTCATGAAATACTACTTATTAGTTAAAATGAGGAAACTAGGGTTACAGGTATCAGTATTGACAGATGTGGAAAACATGATGTCATTTGAAAAATACTTTGTGACAAAATGCAACATGCAGAATATTACCATTTAAGTAAATCTCAAAAACTCATAAGGCAATCTAGGTGGAAATGTGCGCATGGAGTGCAATGTTCAAAGTATGCCCAGGAAATTTCATCCTTAATTGCACACTGATAGCAGTATCTGTCCCCAAGGAGCAAGAATGGTATTAGAAGCCTTAAGAAGAGAACCTCAACCCTATCTTTGATGTTTCACATTTTTAAAAAGTTCTAAGCCAAAGAGGACAAAATATTAACCTGTGTTAATTCTGGGTGGTAAGTATATGATTATCACATCCATATGTGACAGAACCAGTTCTTGACTGCAGAACCAGTTCAATTTTGTCAGTAACAAAATGGTGAGTTGTTTTTCAGTTGCAGTGGATCCCTGGGTTGCAAGTCAGTGACCTGAGCATGTCCAGAGGAAGCCAGTGCACTACCCAACCCCCACCAAGCCAACCACAATGACAAAGTCAACCACGTGCAGAGCCTAAGTACTTGGATCAAGGATCAGAGACCAAGTCAAGAAGTGAGGGGTACTCTGTTTTGTTTTAGTACTAACTTAAAAGCCAAGGACCTAGCACTACCTCTGCATGACCCAATCAGATCACACCTCATTGCATTTTCCTATCACTCATTGTTACTCTCTGCCTATAAAATCTGCCCCCAGAGCCCAGCTCCAGGAGATAGATTTGAGTGCTGCCTCCTGTTTCTTGGTCAGTCTGCTTGCAATCAAGGCTTTCTTTTCTCAAAAGCTGGTGCCATAGTATTCACTTCTATGCATATCATCAGACAGAGAGCCCATTGCTCAGTAACAAATACATTCTATAATGTACTGAATATTGGAAATTTCCTAAAAAAGAAATAATATAATAAAATGCCTATTTCTCCTGTTTTCTATATCTCCCCATGACAACCTGGATGAAGTCCACACATCACAATGAAAGGTTGGAAAAAGGCAACAAGACTCTACCTACTGAACCCTGTCTCCTTCTCCTTGCCTCACGCTTAATCCTCAGGCCACAGGGAGCTCTTTGTTGCTGTCTCACATGTACACACACATGTTCATACCCACATTATGCATGTACACATATATACACAAACAAATCCACTCAAACATGCAGCCCTACTTCTTGACTTCCAACACTTTGTCCATGTTGTTTCTTCTGTATAAATTATTCTTCCGTCACTATCTGTCAGTTAATTCCTAGTCATCTTCTACAAACACTCTCGGTGGCCACTGTGCCTGGAAGCCTCTCTTGGCTCCTGGAGCAGGTTCCTCTTTGCTCCCATAATAATGCGTGCCTGTCTCTATGGCTGCACCGAGGCATTGTTCTGCTACTATGTTGCCAGTCTCTGTTGCCCAGTAGACTGCTAACCCCTTAAGTGCAGTGGATGAGTCTTATCTGACTTTTATTGTTTTCAGCACCTGGAATAGTGCTGGGCACTTAATAAGTGATATGATTTGTCTGTGTCCCACCCAAATCTCACCTTGAATTGTAGAAATCCACATGTGTCAAGGGTGGGGACAGCTGGAGATAATTGAATCATGGGGGTGCTTTCCCCCATATTGTTCTCATGGTAGTGAATAAGTTTAACAAGATTTAATGGTTTTTATAAATGGGAGTTCCCCTGTACATGCTCTCTCTTGCCTGCCACCGTGTAAGATGTTCCTCATTCACCTTCTGCCACGATTGTGAGGCCTCCCCAGCCATGTGGAACTTTATAAATTACCCAGTCTCAGGCATGTCTTTATTAGCAGCGTGAGAACAGAATACAATGGGCATCCATTAGGTATCCTTGATTGAAGAGTGCACCTGCTGCATGTAGACAGCCAGGAAAAGTTTATTCAGTACATAAATACCCCAAGATGCACATTTTTTTCCTGAAGTACATGACAGAGGTCTTACTTTTATACTTGCATTTGGACAATTCTTTCCTGCAGTTCATGGACAGAGTATTGGATTTGTGGAGAGACTGTGTTCTAACCCGCCTTCTCCCCATTACTGACTATAGGAGAAATATGGTTTGGCTTTGTGTCCCTACCCAAATCTCATCTCAAATTGTAATCCCCACATGTCAAGGGAAGGACCTGGTGGGAGGTCGCTGGATCATGGGGGCGGTTTCCCCCATGCTGTTCTTGTGAAAGGGAGTGATTCTCATGAAATCTGATGGTTTCTCAGGGGCTCTTCCCCCTTCACTTTCTTCACTCTCTCTCTCACCTGCTGCTGTGTGAGACATGCCTGCTTGCCCTTCCACCATGATTGTAAGTTTCCTGAGGCCTCTCCAGCCATGCAGAACTGTGAGTCAATTAAATGTCTTTTCTTTATAAATTACTCAGTCTTGGACAGTTTTTCACAGCAGTGTAAAAACAGACTAATACAAAGAGTTTTGCCAACTCAGAATGAGCTTTTTTGGACCTCACAAGGATGGGAGTAGTAATACCACCTTTGAGAGTTATTATGAGAGTTCTAGGAACTAAAATCTGTGCAAGCTTGTTGCACCTGGTAAATGTGTTATAAATCATTGAACTACACCTAGGCAATGTTCAATATAGGCTGATGAATGGAGATGAAGTCTTCATGACAAAGATTCAAGGGGTCTGCAGAGAACCAATTAAAGAGGTGGATTTTGAATAATTTTGTAGAAAGAAAGATGGTCATACTGGAAAAAACCCCAGAAGGATTTACAGACCAAGAAAGGAGGCATTTATATAAGTCTTCTTGGTAGGAGCCAAGGAATTTACACAGATTTAATTGTCTGTTCTCCAGTTCTGAGCACATTTCTAAGCAGCTTTGTCCCTGAGAGAGGGCAGGAGCCAATGAGTGGCTGTGAAGTCTATGCTGAATTCTACGGGTGGTGGGAAGCCACATGCTGAAACTGGCATGAGACATGTAGGAGATGATACAGAGGTAACAGCATAATGAGCACAGGTTTGGCATGTAGCAAGGGAGTTTTATCTCCAAATCTCAGTTCCTTTTTCATGAAATGGAAATAAACTGTCTCATGTCATTGTTGGGGAGGTTTGTGATTTAGTTTAAGGAACTAAATACATTGCCTGGCCCTGGTAAGAGTTTAATAACTGGTATATTGAGATCATTACTACTACTGCCATGGTTTGGTTTGACAGCATGGTGTGGTTTCAACATACCTGAGTCTCATCTACTTTAAAACTTTTCAACCCCAAACTTAGTCTATGCCAGCACTGGAATTCGTTGAAGTTGACACACTTCACAACATTTAATATGCGTTTGAATTCTTATGGCACTTTTAAAAAGTCCAGCTGATAGAGCCCACACAGACCCACCAAACCAGAGTCTCCGGAGTAGAACCTATTTTCCTTTTCTAATCTTATAACAGAGTCAATGCTAATATGTAGCCAAGGATGAGAATCAGGCCTGGGAACCACTGGAATAAGGCATTGCTTTTCTAGGTTTCCCTGTTGAAAGGTAAATATCTGGGACAAGTTAATATTAAGGCATAGCTGGCCTTTCATATCTGGAATGAATTCATTGATGGGATTATCAGATATCAGCCAAAGAAACTAAGAGGAGATTCCTGAGGTGTGGTAGAGGGAATGTGGAAACTGGCACATCCTCATCTAAAGGAAGGGATGATTAAAGTGACCATATTTCACAGACTTGTTGATAGACTGAGTTCAGTGAGATACAGTTGCTCAGATATGTGAGTTCTCCTGTCAGAGGATGGCTGAGTGAGATATGGATGTCGGGAGGGCTGGGAAGAGAGACCAGACAGCACGCCCATCTAGACTGCGGATGGGGCCTGGCCAATTCTCTGCATAGGTGGGAGCTGTGCCCAGAAAGTTCTTGGTGTAGGTATGCTGGGGAGCGGGTAACCATGATGCCGTAGAGCTTGAGTGGTGGAGAAAAGGCCAAAAACAAGCATAGAAATATGAGGCAGCCTTATATTTAAAACAGCACCTGCCACCCCCTGCAGCATTAAAACCAAGCCCCTTAACTTGATGAGTGTCTTAGAGTTGCCACAACAAAATGCCACAAACTGGGTGTCTTAAAAAAAATAGAAATGTGTTTTCTTACAGTCCTAGAGGCCAGAAGTCCAAAATCAAAGTGTTAGTGGGGTCATGAACCTCTGAAGGCCCGGAGAAAAATTGTAGTCCATGGCCCGCTCCTGACTTCTGGTGATTGTCGGCAGTTCTTGGTGTTCCTGGGAGATGCATCCCTCTGATTGTTGCCTGTCTTCACATGGTGTCCCTCTGTGTTCATGTCCTCCTCATTAGGACACCAGTCATTGCATTAGGGCCTGTCCTAATCCAATACCACCTCATCTTAACTACTTACATCTGCCAAGACCCATTTGCCAACTAAGACCACCTCCTGAGGTTCTGGGTGCACATGAATTTTTGTGGAATACTCTTCAATCTGGCACAATGACGGATGACCATGGAGACCCTCGTGGCTTTTTGTTCTGCTATATATCTGTACTGAAATATTAACCTTTGGCTTTTTCACAGTGTGTGATAATTGATTATTTACAAGTTTATGTCTCCTACCAAGTTGTGAGATCTTCAGGGTAGGACCAATTTCAGTGGAGTGTGTTTTTGTTTGGGTTCTGCTTTCGTCTTCACACCTTTCATTATCCAGGATGTAGCACAAACCCAAGTTTCTAACTGGCATGCAGTAAGGGAATGTGAAATTTAATTGATTCACAGCAATAATTTTTCCAACACTGGTCATTTGGATCTCTACACTGGCATATATTGGAGCCTGGGAGAATGTCTGGAGACCTCTGGAGGAAATAAATCAGGCCAGAGCTTAAAAGCTTAGTGACCATCCTTTGCCTTGGAGGCTGGAAATGGGTAACTGGGCTCTGTTGTGTTGCTTGTGCACTCTGTGACCTGGGGCTGGTCATTTCCCTGTTCTCACCTCAGATTCCAACTGTAAATGAAGGGTTTAGACTACAGTTTTAATCTTTCCTTATTTCCTAAGCTCCCTTATCTTTAAAATCGCGGGCATCATACTTAGTCATAACTAACATTACTAAGAGATGAGCACCAAAGAAATACTCAGGGCAGTAGCCCTGCAGTGCACCTAACAGCTTCCGATTCACCACTGGGGCCTTTCTCCCTTTTAAACAGATGTATCTGCTGCTCCTGAGAAGTCCTAAGTCCTTCCTTCCCTGGCTACCTGCAGGCAGGGAGCACGTTGCTGAAATTCCTCTGGTGAAGATCACCAAGGATGCCACAAAGCAACAATAAACACAGTCTTTTCACTCCAACCCTTCACTTAGACCAGCTTTCTCTTTGAATCTCAATTGGCTGCAGCAGACTCTTGGCTAGCTTGCTGAGGAGGTGTTCGGCAAATCATGAAAGGGCAAGGGCTCCCCAGAGAGGATATTTTCCCTCTTATCAGAACCTTTCAAAACAGCAGGAGAAGTGAGGAATTGCAACTGGGCTTCCAATCAGCTCCTCTCCCGCAGAGAGGAGATGGGGGAAAGGGATTCTCACCTTCAGACTCCACAAAATTTTCAGTATTGAGAAACACAGCTTCTCTCCGAAAGAAGCTGGACTTAGATATCACATTCTGCAAGAAGTCTTCCCTCACCCCACCCTCACAATCCACACTGGGCTGCCTGCTTTTCTGTGTCCCTATAATTCCTGAAGCTTGTTTCCACACTGTTCTTGCCCCACTGGGCTCAAGACAGAAGGAACAGGGAGGAGGGAGAGTCCTTACAGTGCTGTGTGGAAGTTACCTTCCTGCATCTCAGACAATTGAATGTCTCAGCCAGCCACCAGCCACTTTAATACATCATCCCTTTTAACTCTCATAAATACACTGTGGCATAGAGCTACCCCATTTCACGAAGGAACCGAACATTATTATATGGCTTTTGGAGAGTTTGAGTTGTTTGACAAAAGCCGATTTGGGATTCTAATTCAAGTCAGAGTGGCTCTAGTCACCCCGTTTGTACATTCCATTTTGTATCCTCTCATGTGTGTGGGTACATCTTTATAACAACGTTCAAGGCCACTCTACAGAGAAGAGTTAACACAGCAGGCCTGAAACTGCTCATCCGTAGAAAGCCCTGCTGTCAAAGTGGTCCTGGGCTGGTGTCTGGGAAGCTGGAAGTTGGGAATGTTCCCACTCTTTCCTAACTGATGAGGTTGACTCACAGTGCCTCAACTATCTGTGCAAGCATTGTGGTTTATGCTGAACATCTGCTTACTTTCTGGGAGACTTGAATTTGGCACATATAGGTATCTCACATGATCAGCCCCCATTAAAGACCTTGGACACTGAGACTCTAACAACTTTCCCTGATATTATAATATCATTATATTCTATAGTTATAAATATATTATAGTAGACACTTGGCATATGTTGTCACATTCATTGCTGGAAGTATTGTGCATGTTCTGTGTGATTCCACTGGAAGAGGAGACTTGGAACCTTGCTTCTGGATTCCTCTGGACTTCACCCCTCCACCTTCTCACTTTGCTGATTCTGCTCTACATCCTTTCATTGTAATAAACCATAGCTCTGAGTTGCACTATATGCTAAGTCCTGTGATTGAGTTCTCCTCGAAAATCATTAAACCTGGGTGTGGTCTTGGGGACCCCCCAACAGTTACCTTACTGCATATCGGACAACTGGATGTCTCAGTCAACCACCAATCATATATTTGGAGGAAATTAAACTAGTTTCAGTGAGATTCTGGACCCAAAAGCCATTTGCTAGTGTGAACGTGCTCCATTCTCCACTTCTGCTAGACAGTGGCCAGCCAAAAAGGCATGCATGCTGCTCCCTGTATGTTCCTTGCAGTGACTTCACTTCCTGCAGTGTGAAGTCCAAGCTCCACAACCTGTCCGGGGGTCCTCCATCACCTGACTCTGTCTGTCCATCAGCCTCACAGGCACCTCCTACTTAATAGCAAGCTGCTGTAGTCCACTGAGCACATAGCTATCTCCACCCTACATGCTTTCACCCCTGCCCTTCCCTGATTCTGAAACATGCTTCCTCCTTCCCTGATTTAAGAATTCACTCAGTTCATAGCCATTTCAAAGTCATGTAACTGTGGTGTTTTACTTAGCCCATGCTGCCATAGCAGAATACCATAGACTGGGTGGCTTAAACATTAGGCATTTATTTCTCCCAGTTTTGGAGGAAAGAAGTATAAGATCAGAGTACAGCATGGTCAGGTGCCAGTGAGGCCTCTCTTCCTGGCTTGCAGATGGCAGTCTTACTGTAATATGCCCACGTGGCCTATCCTTGTTTCAAGACTTGGGGGAGATAGACAGCTGTCCCTTCCTCTTCTTATAAAGACACTAATCCCATCATGGGGGCCCACCTTCATGACCGTATGTAAACCTAATTAGCACCCAAAGGCCCCATCTGCAAACACTGTCACACTGGGGGGTTAGGGCTTTAACTCAGGAATTTTGGGTGGACAAATTCAGCCCATAACACATGAACATTTCAGGAGGCATCCCATCTCCCCCCCGCACTTTCAACACATCTCGGTCACTCTGTAAGTAGATACTGAGTGTTTCCTATGCACCAGACATCCTTCTACACCCTGGGGACTGGAAAGAACAAGAGAAATAGTCCCTGCCTTCATGGAGCTTACAGCTTTCAAGTTTTCTTCAGAGGAACCTTCCTCATTTAACTCCCCTTTCTTTCATCTTCCTTTTGCCAATCCTTCTTTGTATCCTTTGATATCACTCCGCTCTCAGTAAAAATTTTGTGAACATGCACTCCTGTATATATGCATTACATAATGTGTAATATAAAATATACATCAAAACATAAGTTTTAAATGGCACATATAAAAAAATGGGAGAACAGAAACCGTAAGTGATCTTCCCACACTGAAATGAACCACCTGTGCATGGTACAAATACCATCTTCTTTGGAGGCCACTGATCCATGTGGAGAGGCCCCACCTTTCCTGAGCACCTGAGCCTAGCATTGCTCTGACTCACACTTTGGAATTATCTCTTCACCTGTATGTCTCTCCACCTGGAGAAAAGGGTCTCGTTCCATTCTTTTTTTTTTTTTTTTTTTCTGAGATGGAGTCTTGCTCTCTCACCCAGGCTGCAGTGCATTGGCATGATCTCGGCTCACTGCAAGCTCCACCTCCCAAATTCAAGTGATTCTCCTGCCTCAGCCTCCTGAATAGCTGGGATTACAGGTACACATCACCATGCCTGGCTAATTCTTTCGTATTCGTAGTAGAAATGAGGTTTCACCATGTTAGCCAAGCTGGTTTCAAACTCCTGGCCTCAAGTGATTCACCTGCCTCGGACTCCCCAAGTACTAGGATTACAGGTCTCATTCATCTCTGTGTGCCCAGTGCTTGGGACAGTACCTGGCACAGAGTTGACTCTCCATAGACTTTTCTGGGAATAAAGACAAATGAAGCATAGATGTTGTTGTTAACAATGATTATGATCACAACTACAAGATTGGGGGAAATATGAGTCTCTCATTGGACAGGTCTTTCTGGACAGGTCTTTTGTTGGTTGAACCACCCAAGGTTCTAGGTCTGGATCCCATATACTTATATGAAACTTAATGTAATCAGTTCACCTAAAATCAGTGAGGACTGAATTATGTGACTTGACAAGCATGAAAATTAAATTGTGTTGAGAACTTCCTAGTTGTCAGGCACCATGCTAAGTGTTTTCATGCTATTTCTTTAATCTTACAAACGACCTCATGAGGCTATTGTGTCCCACTCTACAGAAAAGGGAACTTGAGTTTTGACAAATTAAGCAATTTTCCCAAGGTCACAGAGCCAGAGGTAGAATGAAGACCAAGATCCAAAGACCATTTTTTTCAACTTTTATTCTAGATTAAGGGAGTATATATGCAAGTTTGTTACCTGAATATATTGCATGATGCTGAAGTTTGGGGTATAAATGATTCCTTCAACCAGGTACTGAGCATAGTACTTAAATTACTGTAAAGAACTACCTAAGACTGTGTAATTTTGAAGAAAAGAGGTTTAATTGACTCAGTTCTACAGGCTTAACAGGAAGCATGACTGAGAGGCCTCAGGAAACTTACAATCATGGCAGAAGGCAAAGGGGAAGCAAGTACATTCCTCACATGATGGCAGAAAGGAGAGAGTGAAGGGGGAAGTGCCACACACTTTTAAACCATCATATCTCATGAGAACTCATTAGCACAAGAACAGCAAGGGGGAAATCCACCCCCAATATCCAATCACCTCCTGCCAGGCCCCTCCTACAATTTGACATGAGATTTGGGATACTCAAATCTAAACTATATCATTCCACCCCGGCCACTCCCAAATATCATGCCCTTCTCACATTGCAAAATACAAGTATTCCTTCTCAACAGTTCCCCAATCTGAACTCATTTCAGCATTAACTCAAAAGTCCACAGTTCAAAGTTTCATACGAGACAAAGTAAGTCCCTTCCACCTATTAGCCTGTGAAATCAAAAACAAGTTGGTTAGTTCTAAGATACCATGAGGGTATAAGCTTTGGGTAAATGCTCCCAATCCAAATGGGAGAAATTAGTCAAAACAAAGGGGCTACAGGCTCCATGCAAGTCTGAAACTCAGCAGGGTAGTCATTAAATCTTAAAGCTCCAAACTAATCTCCTTTGACTCCATGTCTCACATCCAAGACACGCTAATAGAAGAGATGGACTCCCAAGACCTTGGGCAGCTCAGCCCCTGTGGCCCTCCTGCAGGGTACAGCTCCCATGGCTGCTTTCACGCACTGGCGTTGAGTGCCTACAGCTTTTCCAGGTGCATGGTGCAAGGTGCAAGCTATCAGTGGATCTGTCATTCTGGGTCTGGAGGACGGTGGCCCTCTTTTCACAGCTCCACTAGGCAGTGTCCCAGTGGGGACTCTGTGGGATCTCCAACTCTACTTCCCCTCTGCACTGCCCTAGTAGAGATTCTCCATAAGGACTCTGCCTCCGCAGCAGACTTCTGCCTGGACATCCAGGCATTTTCATACATCCTCTGAAATTTAGGCAGAGGCTCCCAAACTTTATCTCTTACCTTCTGTGCACCCTCAGGCCCAACACCATGTGGAAACTGGCAAGGCTTAGGGTTTGCACCCTCTGAAGCAATGGCCTGAGCTGTACCTTGGCCCCCGTTAGCCACAGCTGGAGGTGGAGAAGCTCCATGTACTGAGGCTGCACAGAGCAGCTGGGCTCTGGGCCTGGCCAATAAAACCATTATTCCCTCCCAGACCTCCAGTCTTGTGATAGGAGGGGCTGTCACAAAGGTCTCTCACATACCCTGGAGACATTTTCCCCATTGTCTCGGCTATTAACATTCAGCAACTCTTTATTTATGTAAACTTCTGCAGCCAGTTTGAATTTCTTCCCTGAAAATGGAATTTTCTTTTCTCCCATGTGCTCAAGCTGCAAATTTTCCAAACTTTTATGCTCTGCTTCCCTTTTAAACATAGGTTCCTATTTTAGACCTTCTCTTTGTGAACACACGTGACTATACGCTGTTGGGAGCAGGCAGGCCACATCATGAATGCTTTGCTGCTTATACATTTTTTTCTGCTAGATACCCTAAATTATCTTTCTCAATGTCATAGTTCCACAGATCCCTAGACCAGGGGCACACAATGCAGCCAGACTCTTTATGAAAGCATAGCAAGAGTGACCTTTGCTCCGGTTCCCAATAAGTTCCTCCTCTCCATCTAAGACCACCTCAGCCTGAACTTCATTGTCCATGTCACCATCAGCATTTTGGTCAAAACCATCCAAGAAGTCTCTAGGGAGTTTCAAACTTCCCCTCATCTTCCTGTCTTCTTCTGAGCCCTTCCAACTGTTCTAACCTCTGCTCACTACCCAGTTCCTAATTCACTTCTACATTTTCAGGTGTCTTTATAGCAGTGCCCCCACTTGAAGTACCAATTTTCTGTATTAGCCCATTTTCACACAGCTATAAAAAAACTACCTGATACTGAGTAATTTATGAGGAAAAGAGATTTAATTGACTCACAGTTCCACATGCTTAACAGGAAACATGACTGGGAAGCCTCAGGAAACTTACAATCATGGTAGAAGGTAAAGAGGAAGCAAGGACCTTTTTCACATGGTGGCAGAAGAGAGAGAGCAAAGGAGGAAGTTCCACACACTTTTATACCATCACATGGCATGAGAACTCACTCACTACCATGAGAATGACAAAGGGGAAATCCATCCCCATGATCCAATCACCTCCCACCAGGCCCCTCCTACAATTTGACATGAGATTTGAGTGAGAACTCAAAACTAAACCATATTATACCCAACAGTTAGTTTTTCCATTCTTGCCCCTCTCCTGCCCTCCCCACTCCAGTAGTCCCCAGTGTCTATCGTTGCCATTTGTATGTCCATGAGTATCTGATGCTTAGCTTCCACTTGTAAGTAAGAACAGGTGGTATTTGGTTTTCTGTTCCTGCATTAGTTCATTTAGGATAATGACTTCCAGCTGCATCATGTTGCTGCAAAGGATATGATTTCATTCTTTGTTATGGTTGCATAGTATGTATTCTGCAGCATATATGTACAACATTTTCTTTAACCAATTCATCATTAATGAGCACTTAGGCTGATTCCATGACTTTGCTATTCTGAATAGTGCTGCAATGAATATGCAAGTCTTTTTGGTAGAATTATTTCTTTTCTTTTGGATATATATCCAGTAATGGGATTTCTGGGTCGAATGGCAGTTCTATTTTAAATGCTTTGAAAAATCTCCAAACTGCTTTCCACAGTGGCTGAACTAATTTACATTCCCACCAACAATGTATAAGCATTCCTTTTTCTCCTCAGCCTTGACAACATCATTGTGGTTTTGATTTGCATTTCTCTGATGATTAGTGATGAGCATTTTTTCATGTTTGTTGGCTGCTTGTATGTCTTCTTTTGAGAAGTGTCTGTTCATGTCTTTTGCCCATTTTTTTAAATGGAATTATTTGGTTTTTGCTTGTTCAATTGTTTAAGTCTCTTATAGATTCTCAATATTAGAATACTAAACTCTTGTTTAATTAGTTTAATGAGGTCCCACTTGTCAAATTTTTGTTTTTGTTGCAATTTGTTTTGAGAATTTAGCCATAAATTTTTTCCCAAAGCCCACGTCCAGAGTAGCATTTCCTAAGTTCTTTTCCAGGATTCTTATAGTTTGGGGCAAAGGCCACTTTTGTAATCACTACCCTAAACTAATTCATGAAGGACTAATGTATAGCTATATGTCGTTACTGTAATTCACATTTGTAGAAGAATGCCTTGATTTAGTACTGTCTTTGAGGCACATATCCATCACTGTCTATTTTCACCTCTGAGAAATAATGAGATAATAGGTCTACTGAGTGTTCTACTATATGGTGACAGGAAAGCACCTGGGTTTCAGGTGTTTGGTTTTGTGATTCCTCATCTCAAGGTGACCCAGCTGGTAAGAAGTAGAACTAGGCATTACACCCAACCCCACTGACTGCCATACCACACTGCTCCACCCCCGTGAGAAATTGCACGTTATTATAATTGCAAGCAAATGGACCAAATTCTGTTCTGAAATTGCTCCAGAGACAGGGCACTTGGAGATACTTATGCAGTGGCTGACCTTTAGCTAGCGTCCTCCAACTGTGACCCAATCAGGCATAATGGGTTTGGGACAGGACTTAAAATTGTTTTCTTTCTTCTGCCTTTCTTTTCTCCCAGGCTTTATCGTATTTTAGCAGAAGGCTGTTTTTCCTTCTGCACTTATTTATATTTAGCCTGAGCATCCTGTTAATTACAGAGCAGTTATAGAAGAGTTAGGGGCACTATATATAAATTTGCCATTTATGCAAATTGCAAGAGAGAACAAAGAAAAATTAGCTTAATTAGTGTAATTGCTAAAAAAGCAGGAGGCGAGGCAAACACAGCTTTAATCAAAGAAGAGGCGAAGGAAGTCTCAAGGAAATGGTGACCCAAATCACTACAGATTGGAGAGCTCTGACCTTTCACGATTTCAAGACCTTGCTGAAATGTTGAGATGACATGAGACCATGGAGGGGAGGTACAGAGAGTTCTTCACATTGAAACACCGTGTGGTTCCTCAACAAATGAAATAAAACCCATGAGCTTGGAAAGCTGTTGATGTGTCTGTGAATGTGGGTACCTGAGGTGGAGTGGGGAGCAGAGAACAATAAATGATGCTTCTTGTATCATTTCTCCAGCAAACACATACTCAGAACCTACTAAGTGATGAAGACTGTATAGATGCTGAGAATGTGAAAATGAATAAGATGCCATCACCCCCCTCACAAGTCTGGGAAGACAGAGACATAAAGAGGCAACAAACAAATGACATGATAAGAGCAAAATAGAAGGACCTGGGAGATAAGGTTGCCAGATTTGTCAAATAAAAAGACAGGAGCTTTCATTAAATTTTAATTTTAATGAAGTAAAAAAAAAAAATTTAGTGTAAGTATGCCCCATGCAATATTTGGGACATGCTTATATTAAATGTAAAGAAATTCAAATTAACTGGGTGATATGGCTTGGCTGGGTCCTCACCTAAATCTCATCTTGAATTGTAGCTCCCATAATGTCCACATATTGTGGAAGAGACCCGGTGGGATGTAATTGAATCATGGGGGTGGGTCTTTCTGGTGCTGTTCTAGTGATAGTGAATAAGTCTCACAAGATCTGATGGTTTTATAAAAGGGCAATTCCCCTGCACACACACTCTTGCCTGCTGCCATGTAAGACTTGACTTTGCTCCTCATTTGCCTTCCATCATGATTGTGAGGCCTCCTCCACCATGTGGAACTGTGAATCCATTAAATCTCTTTCCTTTATAAATTACCCAGTCTTGGGTATATCTTTATTAGCAGTGTGAGAACAGACTAATACACTGGGAATCCTGTCTTTTTTTCTGGCAATCATCCTGAGGAAGGACAGAGGAGAGTGCACCCTGTGTCTCCCCAGGATCACAAAAATATCCATGGCTTCCTCTAAAAACAGAAAGATGTTCCCTGGCCAGGGGCATGTCCCTTTAGCCTTGGTGTCAGTCTTACACATAAAGAGGTGGGAAGAGAAAGAGTACTGAGATGAAATAAAGCTGGGGCCCTCAGGAAGCCAGTGAACAGGACAAAGGACTCCTAGGATCACTGGGCTCTGAAGTAACACTGCACCTGTATTTGCTCTAAGTCACTAGATCTTTGGTAAAACTCACAGACACATAAATGCTTTGGGCATATGAGGTCTTCTGCATTCTATGGAAATCAAGGAGGTCAGCATTCCACATCCGGACAGATTCACTATGACTTGTTCTAAAAGCTTTGCATATTTAACTCATTGAGCCCTCATGACAACCTACATGAGGTAGTTATAACGTCCCATTTCACAGATGTCGGGACAGGCCCAGAGAACTCAAGTGACTCCAGGAAAGATGGTTAGTAAGCACTAGAGCTTAGATTTAACCCAGATGTTCTGGCTCCAGAGCCCATGTTCTCATGCGTGTGTTGTGCCACCTGCCACAAGGGATTTGCAGGCCAACACGAAGACAACCAACCAGAAACCTGATTAGTCATTCAATGTAATTTTGCTTAAAGGACAACAAAAAACAAGATAGCCATGTATGTCTGATGTATTCTGTGGAAAAATGGAGAGCAGATTGAGTTATGAATTTCCATCTACATGTTTGCCATTGTGGTTTAGTGAAAGGAAAGGAACTCCGTGTTTGGTTTCTACCTCCCTTCTGGATGGTCAACCACATAAATAGCTCAACCAAGGCTGTGAACGGTAAGGAGCTCAGCCTTCTCCCTGTGGGTCCCACAATAATGACTGCAGTGGTTGTACCCAGTTACCTAGACAGAACAATACTTGCACTTAGTCACAGCTTGGAGGACTTCTTAACTCGGGAATTTAGGAAAATAAATAATGTATGGAGACAGACTGAACCTGCATTGTGGAATAGAACTATACACAGTTTCTTTTCTTCATATATGGGACAGATAATGAGTTCTGCTCTCTACCTTCCTCAGTAAGTAACTGATAATGATTATCAGCCAGGCAACATAAAAGTCTTCAAAATAATGCTTGGATCTAGCTCCTCATTTCTGTATGCTTCATACAAGTCTTCTGCTTCTGGCATGTAGGAACTTAAGTCTGGTGATACTAGGTTCCCAGTCTTTGTGTTTGCCCCCACACTGGCCAAAATTACAATCTTCACACGCCTGGTCCCCTTCATCACTACTGCACGGAGCAGAATGCTTTCTTGAGTGAGATCAGACCTGAAAAGCTGTCCTGGATTCAAGAACTGGCAAGAAGGACCATTTTGCCAAGATAGGTTCCCTTTCACTGGTTGATGTCCTATCTTCTCCCTAGGAGGAGAAGTCAGTACTTTTCTGGAGTCTGTTGGGGAAGTTTAAAAGGAAAAACGCCTTGGAATTGCGGTAAAGTAATGCATGGGGCAGCTTTACTGTAGCTTTTTGACATTTCAAACCTACTTTGATCTGCCTTCCTCTTTTTGTTAGAGATTTCTTGGTTGTAAGAAACAGAAACTCATAAATAACAACCCCCCCTCCCAAATTAAATAATATTCAGCTCACACACTCAGGCTGAAAGCTTCGTAAGGAACTAGGAGCAACTTTCTATTACTGGGGGTCATTATAGTGTCTTGTCTCTACCTTTCTTGGTTGAGGAAGCAGAAGGTTGAAATTGTCACCCTGATTCCTCATGATCTCACAATGCAAGCATCTAATACTGCCTAACTTTGTGGATGTATCACGTAGCTCAAATTATGGTGCAAGAGAGAGAGAGAGAGAGAGAGAAAGAGAGAGAGAGAGACAGAGAGAGAGATTGAGAGAGAGAGAGAGAGAGAGAGAGAGAATGCATGTACAAAAGAGAATGCTCAACCCAGTCAGTGGTCGGTGGCTTGCTTTGTCTGGAGTCATTTGTCCACCTTTCGTCCAACCAGGTATGACAAGTTAGGAGTGGCTTCCAGTGCCCCTACAAACAGGAGGCCCAGAACTGTGGGAAGTAGATGATCCAAGATGGGGACACATGGGGAAGAAATAGTTGGCTTTGCTGCTGCAATTCCTTTTCTTTTTCATCCCTTTGGATAATATCTTTATAATGATTAAAACCTCTATACCATCCTGCTCTTCTTTAGGAAATTGGGTGTCTCAAGCCCACTTCACCAATTTACCTTGCATTTCCCTTTGTCATCTTTTTATTGTGACATTTTCTGACATAGTCTGAAGATTTTGTGTCTTATTAATTTGGAATGTTTGTCTTAGAATGTTTTGCTGACTCCCTTCGTGCTTGGGGCCCTTGAGAGAGTCCGAGTTTCCTCATATTTTCTCACTGGGCATTATTTAATACTGGCATTTTTTTTTATCTGGGCGAGAACTCACTCTAGAAGACAAGGATAAATCTAAGCAGGACCTTGGTGCTTCAAAATATGGTGCACACACACCTGACACTGATTGTTGGGGGCTCCGAATTGCAGGGTGGTAAGTGTCCACAGAAGGGAAATTATGCAGACAATCTATGAAAAAATAAAATTAAACACTCCTGCCTTCTAATCACTATCAGCAACTACCCCCATTGTTGATGATAAGATGCCATTTGCAATAATGATGGAAAGGGTCAGAACAAGTAGGAAATTAGGAAAAGTGTTGGATATAAATTGTGATTTAAGCTGTATAAAATTTGGGAAAGTTTTCTCCTTGAAGGGAAGCTGGGATTGAGATTATGTTTTATCACTGGGGTGACCATATAATTTACCATCCATGTTGGGACCCATTTGAGAGTGACAGAGTGTACTATTAAGAATTACACTGGGAAAGCAGGTGTAAACAATGTCTGTCCTGGGTAAACCAGAATGTATGGTCATCTTGTATCCATCACCTATGCCTGATATGGCTGAAAGTACCACGAGCTTTGAGGCATTTCCTAATAACTACAAACCAGACTGG